>NC_141111.1:3593502-4793502 GCF_041138505.1 Cibotium barometz | reverse complement strand
CACACAATTACCTAAACCATGCTTGGATACCACTTGCAAGGTCCTCGCCCTAGCTAGGTCAAGGGAAACCCTTTGATAGGTAGATAAGTCCCCTTATTTTTGATTAATGACACCTTAATCTCTTGACAATATGAGGATACAAGCAAACAAAGGGACCTAACTCTATCTCACAGGAAACATAGTCATTCTAATAGGAATCTATTCCTCCGATCGAACGGCACTCAATGTGCGTGATCCAAGATAGAACAAATCTGCACTTGGTTTAATTTAAGCTAACCCCTTTTCCTCTTGTCCTCACAAGGCATGGTCGCTTGCATGGCCCCCTAAAACGAAACTTGTTTGTGTGAGATCCCCCTGTTCCCACTGAGCAACGGATTCGGGTACTAGCAGCGGAAGTAGCACTTCTCGCGCGGGACAGGGGTCCCACATTCGGGGCCTCGCCCACGGATATCCGGACAAGAGACTAATCCGTCGGTTTGTCCAAAACCGAAACCGAAAAAACTTCCTTTACCCGGAAAGCATGGGCGATTCCACCAGGATAACTCTTTACTCTAACGTAGTCAAGATCGTTACGGATCAACTGATCTGACTGCACCTTTAACGGTACTTGGTCAAATCAAGGAAGAACTTGCACTTGAATCATTGGGATCAACGCTTTTTTCCCCATCAAGAGGCACAGCCGTTGATTCCTATCCATAGAACAATTTCTATCCGGGATTTACTTCATCTATCGTAATAATAGAAATTAAATCTCGATTTACGGATCCATCAGTCCAGCCTAACCCCATCCGATCCCATGGGTTAGCCAACCGCCCAACCACTGTAGTGATGGGATCCAATTTGGAATTTGGTTAGGTTTTGTCCCGGGTACCAAGGAAAACAGTTCCAAGGCCCCCTAGCCAGAATTTCATGCAAACATAAAACTAGCCACACCACTTACACACCCAATATGAAAATTACCATTTTCTTAGCATCAGCTAACTTTAAAACAATCCTTTAATGAAACCATAGTACCACTGATCACAATCTCCCAATTTATCCAGTTGATTCATAATTTCCCATCATTCCTTCATCAGAGTATCTATGGCATCATTGGCAACTAGAACGCTCACCACCTGTCCACACAGAGGCCGTTTCCATAGTTCCTAGCCCATAATACTCAGCAATATAATCACTTATCAAGATGGACTCTCGTTGAAGATCAGCAAGATCAACCAACAGATCCATATAAAAGAGCCATGGACTCATCCGTTGAGGACCAGCAAGGTCAGTCAACCAGATCCATGCCCGGTTTCACAAAACAACTCTTACTCCTTGTTCCAATATCTTCCTCGACGCACGCGTGGGTATCCTAGGCGACCCAGAGCCCGAGCACCGTATGGTCAGCACCCTCTAGGATCCTTCGCAGGTGACCTAGCGCTTCACTCATAGGCCGCTTCCTTGGTCCCTCATCCACCGTACCGGAAGTTCACCATTTTAATCGAACCGAGGCTGGTCAAGACCTCGGTCGACCTTGCTACGCGAGACGTCCTCCATTGACTCTCCGTCAGCAGTTGCAACTTTATCAGTTAGGTCTCCACGACCTTAATCACAAGACGGTCAAAATGCTTCCCCAGCATTCTTGACATAAAACAGCCATTTACAAACAGCATTTACAAACAGTTTACAAATACAGTTTCTATATTAACTCTCATTTTTCCACATTATCCCTCATTAATCCACATTACTTATTCCACATTCCATGTATATGTGTACTCATCCAATCACCTCCTTTTCCATCTCTTCACTTCAGATTCCTTCACATCACATATCATATATTCACATCCATATCCACATCCATACATCCACATCCACATCCACATTCACATCCATACATCCACATCTACATGCTTATCTCCATTTTCACATCCTCATTTATACATCCACATCCCATATCCACATTCATACATACACATCCATATATCCACATCTACATCCACATACATACATACATCCACATCCACATTCCACATTCACATCTATACATCCACATCTACATTCACATTCACATACATCCACATCCACATTCCCATACATCCACATCTATACATCCACATTCCACATTCACATCTACATTCACATTCACATACATGCATCCACATCTACATGCTTACCTCCATTTTCACATCCTCATTTATACATCCACATCCCATATCCACATTCATACATACACATCCATACATCCACATCTACATCCACATACATACATACATCCACATCCACATTCCACATTCACATCTATACATCCACATCTACATTCACATTCACATACATCCACATCCACATTCCCATACATCCACATCTATACATCCACATTCCACATTCACATCTACATCCACATCTACATCCACATTTACATTTATGCATTTACATCTTCATGCATATATCCATTTTCATGTTCATACATCCACATCCTCATGCATACATCCACTATCACGTCCTCATTCATACATCCATATCCACATACATACATACATCCACATCCACATCCACATTCCCATTCACATCTATACATCCACATCTACATCCATATACATACATACATCCACATCCACATTCCACATTCACATCTATACATCCACATCTACATCCATATACATACATACATCCACATCCACATTCCACATTCACATCTATACATCCACATCTACATCCACATTCACATATATCCACATCCACATTCCCATTCACATCTATACATACACATCTACATCCACATACATACATACATCCACATCCACGTTCCACATTCACATCTATACAACCACATCTACATCCACATTCACATACATCCACATCTACATTCACATTCACATCTATATCCACATCTATATTCCCATTCACATCTATACATCCACATCTACATCCACATACATACATACATCCATATCCACATTCCACATTCACTTCTATACAACCACGTCTACATCCACATTCACATCTATGCATATACATCTTCATGCATACATCCATTTTCACATGCATCCATCCACACTCCCATCTCCACATCCACACATCCACATACATACATCCATTTTCACATTCCCATTCATATAACCCCATATGCCTTCATATCTAATCTTTTATATCACCTCCATTCTCACCCTATCACAACCCATATACATCTTATCTCATCTCATACTTCTTATCTCATCCCATACACATCTTATCACATCTTAACTCATCTTATATGCATCTTATCATATCTTATCACTTCCCATATCTTTTATGCATACTTCTATGCATGAAATTCAATTATGCTAAAAGTAACACTTTTATAATAAAATAATCATCTCTTATGCATACCTCTATGCATGAAATTCAATTATGCTAAAAGTAACACTTTTGTAATAAAATATTCATCTCTTATGCATACCTCTATGCATGAATTTTAATTATTGTAAAAGTAACACTTTTATAATAAAATATTCATCTCTTATGCATACCTCTATGCATGAAATTCAATTATGCTAAAAGTAACACTTTTGATATAAAAATTTATCCATTATGCATACTTCTATGCATGTAAATAAAAATGATAAAAGTAACACTTTTGATATAAAAATTTATCCATTATGCATACTTCTATGCATGTAAATAAAAATGATAAAAGTAACACTTTTGATATAAAAATTTATCCATTATGCATACTTCTATGCATGTAAATAAAAATGATAAAAGTAACACTTTTGATATAAAAATTTATCCATTATGCATACTTCTATGCTAGTAAATAAAAATGATAAAAGTAACACTTTTGATATAAAAACTTATTCTTTATGCATAATATAAAAATTCAATTTCTCTATGATTATAATGAAATTCTTTCAATTAGTCTAGGATGATAATTCCTAGAATATGGTAGGAAGTCCTCTTTTTATGCTTTGAATGAAATTATTTTATGCATAATTTTTATAAAAATTTTGCCATAGCTCCACTGCTATGACTGATAAATCTCAATTTTTCTAAGGGATAAAGCTTATCATTAAGGAAATAATTAAAATGATCTCTAATTGGATCATTAATCCATAATGGATTGAATCATCAATATGCATAAACTAAAAGCATAGAAAAAAAACCATTAATTTGGCCTCAAGCATAGCTTAATCTTAGATTAAGGAAAAGTTTTATGAAAAGCTTGATTTGGATTGAGAATGGGTCATGAGTATGACCATTTCTTGAGTGAGAGAGAGAATTTACATAAGAATCATTAGAATTTAAACATAAATAAAAATTAACTTCAATAGCATTTATTAAATTATGTAACTCTTCACTACTATTCAAACTTCAATAGCATTTAAAAAAAACCATACCAATTAAACTTCTCAAGCTTGAGAGGGGTTGAGAAGAGAGAAACATTGAGAAATTATAGAAAGATGAATATTCACTAATTACCTTACAACTTGCTTGATTCTTTGTTCACGGTAGAGGCCCCCAACCAATCAATTGGTTAAGTATGTTGATGGAGCCACTAATGGGGATTGAAGAAAGAGGGAAGCTCCAAAAACTAGTGAATTATTAAATGAATTCACAGTTCTTGGCTTAGGTGGAGTAGAGTAACGATGCATAAACACTATATATTTTTCAACAAGGGGGAGGCTTCTATTTAGAGGAAAAATTGAGCTCCTAACCAAACAAACTGATTCTAGAATTTTCTAAATCAGTTTGGTCAATATTTGACCATTTTTAGATCAGTTAAGCTAACTTTGGAACTAGACTTGAATGAGGAGAGAGGAGAGATGAAATATCTCAATTTTTATGAGTTTAAAACTCATTCAAGCATGTGAAATATGCACCTCCTTTAAAGAACTCCCCTTCCTTACATATGTGTCATAATGGAATCATTTTAATATTGCTCATAGTTTTTTTTTACTAATAAACCTTGTACATTTTCAACTCTTCATCTTATGTGAAATATGCACCTCCTTTAAAGAATTCCCCTTCCTTACATATGTCATATTTTTAATATTGCTCATAGTTTTTTACTAATAATCCTTGTACATTTTCAACTCTTCATCTTATGTGAAATATGCACCTCCTTTAAAGAATTCCCCTTCCTTACATATGTCATATTTTTAATATTGCTCATAGTTTTTTACTAATAATCCTTGTACATTTTCAACTCTTCATCTTATGTGAAATATGCACCTCCTTTAAAGAATTCCCCTTCCTTACATATGTCATATTTTTAATATTGCTCATAGTTTTTTACTAATAATCCTTGTACATTTTCAACTCTTCATCTTATGTGAAATATGCACCTCCTTTAAAGAATTCCCCTTCCTTACATATGTCATATTTTTAATATTGCTCATAGTTTTTTACTAATAAACCTTGTACATTTTCAACTCTTCATCTCATGTGAGCATTTACTCATTTTTGGGTATTTTCTTTTTACAAGTTGGATTTATCTCCTCCCTACACATGGATTGATGCTATTGGTCCATAGGAACCTTAATTGGACCATAGTCTAAAGATTTCTGAAAATCTAGACCCTTAGGCTAAGGTTCTTTATAGCTATTTTCAATTAATTCCAATTGCACATTGGAAAATTCTTTTTGAATTTCTGTTTCAGGGGAACTCATCTGAATTAGAAGAGATATTTTTCTATCCAAAAATATTCAAAATCTGAATATTCTCTCTCTAGAATATTTTTCTCTCTCTAGGCTAAAACAGATAGAAACAAGGTCTTTATATTTCTGAAGAGGGATTGATTACAGGGAAAGATACTAGACATCAAAAAGGGGGGTGGGGGAGGAATCTTACATTCTACCCCACTTAAAAAAATGCGAGATGTCCTCATCTCGCAAACTGGGATAATTTCGCAAGATGCACGAATATGAGATTTAGAGAAAAATTTTAATCAAGATTAACCACCAAGATAAGTCTTAAAGAAAGCAAGATTCAAAATACGAACAAGATTTAAACTTTATTCATTCTCGGAACTTATACAGTAAAGATAGAGGAACTCTTTACACTTCCATAAGCCCGTCCATCATATGGTCACAAAAGCAGTCCTCACAAGCTGCACAAGTATAAGGTAACTCATCTATGGGAATGATTCTGTGGGTTATTGCTGCGCCTATCTCAGTGGTATGAGGTGTTCTAAGAAAAGGACCTCTGAGAGGCAAGCCAAAAACTGGATAAAGGCATATCTTCTCATGAGGAAGAAAACACGCCAGTAAGAAGACCCGCTCAGAAAACCCAGGATGCCTTGATCTCATGACGCAGTAGTATCGGGGACCCAAACCCAAATCTTCAATAACCATGGCCAAGCGGACATTATTACGAAAATGTTGCTGACCCCAGGGTGTTACCCTAGTTATGTCTTGATAGGTCCGCCATTTGGTCTACGCTACAGAAGTTCCCAAGTGAGGGAAAAGTGAGCGCTCATACTGTTCTATAAAATCCTTCTTCACAGACTCACTTGCGTCTTGAAGGTGAGGAATCATTATGGATAAAACTAGTTCTTGTTGCCAAGCCATGAAGGAGATTAAGAAAGAGAGGAGATCGATGGAAGTAAGATTACTGCTGTGAGCGACAGGTAAAAAGTTACGACTTATATAAAGGAAGGAGTTAGCGTAACCTAGAAGCCAACGGTATCTTGTCACTGAAGTTTTATTGTCTTTCCTTGATTTGGGTTTGGCACATATTTCTATGAAATACATTAAGAACTTTGAGATGAGGAGGTAAAAGAAGCTTGTAGGCTAAGTCACCTACTTTCATTGAATTCAGATATAAGGCTCACAATATCTGGGGGATAAGTTCTTATACTCCCCAAGAGATAAAGAACTTCTTTTGGGCCATACTCGAATGAAAACCAAAACCTTGGTATCCAAAACACCGATTTTCACTTCTGAACTCATTGTTCTGAATCCTTAAAATAGCGTGACTCCTGAGAAGTATTCTAGGAAAAGGGTCTTCCTTTTTTTTAAACAGAATCTTTCTTTTATTTTAGAGAGGGACTAATTATAAGATCAAAAAGGGAGATTCTTACTCCTGTATACCTCGAAGGCTGGGGAGGAATCTTACATTCTACCCCACTTAAAAAAGTGCGAGATGTCCTCATCTCGCCAAGTAGAGGACCACTCTTTTTCTTAAGATCCAATTTATTCTAGGGTTCCTTATATTCTGGTCAACCCAACAGAATACGGGATAAATATCCCTTATATAGAACTCATCATTAAATAAATTCATTTCAGATCATATCATTCATATCTTTAACACGATAATGGTCCATCAGATCGAAAATTTTTCTTTCTGAACATTCCTCCACGGGAATTTCAGTCAAGCAAGTTTTCAATTTGTCATCCCTTAACTTGATATACCGAGTCAAGTGTTAACAGTAGCACTTTGACAGCACAATCCACTAATCTCATAGTGATTTGCTGAAATCATTATCATCATTTATCATTATAGGGACTCGTCCCATTCATCCTCATTGCGGTTTTGCTCAGGTTATTATATTTCAACTAAATTTCAAAAATCATCATTTTTCAATCAGAATCCCAATCAATTCATCAGTTCCCAAACAGAATTAAAAATCATATCAACCACATTCAAATTCATCATCTGGATAGCATTAATGCTTATAATTTCAAGTCTTAGATTTACTCGTATATAGTGTCAGTAAAGAGCTGCAGTTATACTCTCGGTATATACGGATAGTCACGGCCCTTGGAATTATAAGGTAAATACCATCATGTCTAGGCCTCAAGCAAGTCAGGGATTCTATATAATTGCGGTACTTCCATCTGAAGACCCAATTACCAGATTACGAATTTCAGTTTGAATATCAAATTGTATGAATTATATCACACAATTACAACCTTTTTGTGTTTCTTGATAAATTTCAGACCTATTTGTCTTCTCAGTTGATCTTTATTAACCAAACGCTCTGATACCAACTGTGAGATCCCCCTGTTCCCACCGAGCAACGGATTCAGGTACTAGCAGCGGAAGTAGCACTTCTCGCACGGGACAGGGGTCCCACATTCCGGGCCTCGCCCACGGATATCCGGACAAGAGACTAATCCGTCGGTTTGTCCAAAACCGAAACCGAAAAAACTTCCTTTACCCGGAAAGCATGGGCGATTCCACCAGGATAACTCTTTACTCTAACGTAGTCAAGATCGTTACGGATCAACTGATCTGACTGCACCTTTAACGGTACTTGGTCAAATCAAGGAAGAACTTGCACTTGAATCATTGGGATCAACGCTTTTTTCCCCATCAAGAGGCACAGCCGTTGATTCCTATCCATAGAACAATTTCTATCCGGGATTTACTTCATCTATCGTAATAATAGAAATTAAATCTCGATTTACGAATCCATCAGTCCAGCCTAACCCCATCCGATCCCATGGGTTAGCCAACCGCCCAACCACTGTAGTGATGGGATCCAATTTGGAATTTGGTTAGGTTTTGTCCCGGGTACCAAGGAAAAGAGTTCCAAGGCCCCCTAGCCGGAATTTCATGCAAACATAAAACTAGCCACACCACTTACACACCCAATATGAAAATTGCCTTTTTCTTAGCATCAGCTAACTTTAAAACAATCCTTTAATGAAACCATAGTACCACTGATCACAATCTCCCAATTTATCCAGTTGATTCATAATTTCCCATCATTCCTTCATCAGAGTATCTATGGCATCATTGGCAACTAGAACGCTCACCACCTGTCCACACAGAGGCCGTTTCCATAGTTCCTAGCCCATAATACTCGGCAATATAATCACTTATCAAGATGGACTCTCGTTGAAGATCAGCAAGATCAACCAACAGATCCATATAAAAGAGCCATGGACTCATCCGTTGAGGACCAGCAAGGTCAGTCAACCAGATCCATGCCCGGTTTCACAAAACAACTCTTACTCCTTGTTCCAATATCTTCCTCGACGCACGCGTGGGTATCCTAGGCGACCCAGAGCCCGAGCACCGTATGGTCAGCACCCTCTAGGATCCTTCGCAGGTGACCTAGCGCTTCACTCATAGGCCGCTTCCTTGGTCCCTCATCCACCGTACCGGAAGTTCACCATTTTAATCGAACCGAGGCTGGTCAAGACCTCGGTCGACCTTGCTACGCGAGACGTCCTCCATTGACTCTCCGTCAGCAGTTGCAACTTTATCAGTTAGGTCTCCACGACCTTAATCACAAGACGGTCAAAATGCTTCCCCAGCATTCTTGACATAAAACAGCCATTTACAAACAGCATTTACAAACAGTTTACAAATACAGTTTCTATATTAACTCTCATTTTTCCACATTATCCCTCATTAATCCACATTACTTATTCCACATTCCATGTATATGTGTACTCATCCAATCACCTCCTTTTCCATCTCTTCACTTCAGATTCCTTCACATCACATATCATATATTCACATCCATATCCACATCCATACATCCACATCCACATCCACATTCACATCCATACATCCACATCTACATGCTTATCTCCATTTTCACATCCTCATTTATACATCCACATCCCATATCCACATTCATACATACACATCCATATATCCACATCTACATCCACATACATACATACATCCACATCCACATTCCACATTCACATCTATACATCCACATCTACATTCACATTCACATACATCCACATCCACATTCCCATACATCCACATCTATACATCCACATTCCACATTCACATCTACATTCACATTCACATACATGCATCCACATCTACATGCTTACCTCCATTTTCACATCCTCATTTATACATCCACATCCCATATCCACATTCATACATACACATCCATACATCCACATCTACATCCACATACATACATACATCCACATCCACATTCCACATTCACATCTATACATCCACATCTACATTCACATTCACATACATCCACATCCACATTCCCATACATCCACATCTATACATCCACATTCCACATTCACATCTACATCCACATCTACATCCACATTTACATCTATGCATATACATCTTCATGCATATATCCATTTTCATGTTCATACATCCACATCCTCATGCATACATCCACTATCACGTCCTCATTCATACATCCATATCCACATACATACATACATCCACATCCACATCCACATTCCCATTCACATCTATACATCCACATCTACATCCATATACATACATACATCCACATCCACATTCCACATTCACATCTATACATCCACATCTACATCCATATACATACATACATCCACATCCACATTCCACATTCACATCTATACATCCACATCTACATCCACATTCACATATATCCACATCCACATTCCCATTCACATCTATACATACACATCTACATCCACATACATACATACATCCACATCCACGTTCCACATTCACATCTATACAACCACATCTACATCCACATTCACATACATCCACATCTACATTCACATTCACATCTATATCCACATCTATATTCCCATTCACATCTATACATCCACATCTACATCCACATACATACATACATCCATATCCACATTCCACATTCACTTCTATACAACCACATCTACATCCACATTCACATCTATGCATATACATCTTCATGCATACATCCATTTTCACATGCATCCATCCACACTCCCATCTCCACATCCACACATCCACATACATACATCCATTTTCACATTCCCATTCATATAACCCCATATGCCTTCATATCTAATCTTTTATATCACCTCCATTCTCACCCTATCACAACCCATATACATCTTATCTCATCTCATACTTCTTATCTCATCCCATACACATCTTATCACATCTTAACTCATCTTATATGCATCTTATCATATCTTATCACTTCCCATATCTTTTATGCATACTTCTATGCATGAAATTCAATTATGCTAAAAGTAACACTTTTATAATAAAATAATCATCTCTTATGCATACCTCTATGCATGAAATTCAATTATGCTAAAAGTAACACTTTTGTAATAAAATATTCATCTCTTATGCATACCTCTATGCATGAATTTTAATTATTGTAAAAGTAACACTTTTATAATAAAATATTCATCTCTTATGCATACCTCTATGCATGAAATTCAATTATGCTAAAAGTAACACTTTTGATATAAAAATTTATCCATTATGCATACTTCTATGCATGTAAATAAAAATGATAAAAGTAACACTTTTGATATAAAAATTTATCCATTATGCATACTTCTATGCATGTAAATAAAAATGATAAAAGTAACACTTTTGATATAAAAATTTATCCATTATGCATACTTCTATACATGTAAATAAAAATGATAAAAGTAACACTTTTGATATAAAAATTTATCCATTATGCATACTTCTATGCTAGTAAATAAAAATGATAAAAGTAACACTTTTGATATAAAAACTTATTCTTTATGCATAATATAAAAATTCAATTTCTCTATGATTATAATGAAATTCTTTCAATTAGTCTAGGATGATAATTCCTAGAATATGGTAGGAAGTCCTCTTTTTATGCTTTGAATGAAATTATTTTATGCATAATTTTTATAAAAATTTTGCCATAGCTCCACTGCTATGACTGATAAATCTCAATTTTTCTAAGGGATAAAGCTTATCATTAAGGAAATAATTAAAATGATCTCTAATTGGATCATTAATCCATAATGGATTGAATCATCAATATGCATAAACTAAAAGCATAGAAAAAAAACCATTAATTTGGCCTCAAGCATAGCTTAATCTTGGATTAAGGAAAAGTTTTATGAAAAGCTTGATTTGGATTGAGAATGGGTCATGAGTATGACCATTTCTTGAGTGAGAGAGAGAATTTACATAAGAATCATTAGAATTTAAACATAAATGAAAATTAACTTCAATAGCATTTATTAAATTATGTAACTCTTCACTACTATTCAAACTTCAATAGCATTTAAAAAAAACCATACCAATTAAACTTCTCAAGCTTGAGAGGGGTTGAGAAGAGAGAAACATTGAGAAATTATAGAAAGATGAATATTCACTAATTACCTTACAACTTGCTTGATTCTTTGTTCACGGTAGAGGCCCCCAACCAATCAATTGGTTAAGTATGTTGATGGAGCCACTAATGGGGATTGAAGAAAGAGGGAAGCTCCAAAAACTAGTGAATTATTAAATGAATTCACAGTTCTTGGCTTAGGTGGAGTAGAGTAACGATGCATAAACACTATATATTTTTCAACAAGGGGGAGGCTTCTATTTATAGGAAAAATTGAGCTCCTAACCAAACAAACTGATTCTAGAATTTTCTAAATCAGTTTGGTCAATATTTGACCATTTTTAGATCAGTTAAGCTAACTTTTTGGAACTAGACTTGAATGAGGAGAGAGGAGAGATGAAATATCTCAATTTTTATGAGTTTAAAACTCATTCAAGCATGTGAAATATGCACCTCCTTTAAAGAACTCCCCTTCCTTACATATGTGTCATAATGGAATCATTTTAATATTGCTCATAGTTTTTTTTTACTAATAAACCTTGTACATTTTCAACTCTTCATCTTATGTGAAATATGCACCTCCTTTAAAGAATTCCCCTTCCTTACATATGTCATATTTTTAATATTGCTCATAGTTTTTTACTAATAATCCTTGTACATTTTCAACTCTTCATCTTATGTGAAATATGCACCTCCTTTAAAGAATTCCCCTTCCTTACATATGTCATATTTTTAATATTGCTCATAGTTTTTTACTAATAATCCTTGTACATTTTCAACTCTTCATCTTATGTGAAATATGCACCTCCTTTAAAGAATTCCCCTTCCTTACATATGTCATATTTTTAATATTGCTCATAGTCTTTTACTAATAATCCTTGTACATTTTCAACTCTTCATCTTATGTGAAATATGCACCTCCTTTAAAGAATTCCCCTTCCTTACATATGTCATATTTTTAATATTGCTCATAGTTTTTTACTAATAATCCTTGTACATTTTCAACTCTTCATCTTATGTGAAATATGCACCTCCTTTAAAGAATTCCCCTTCCTTACATATGTCATATTTTTAATATTGCTCATAGTTTTTTACTAATAAACCTTGTACATTTTCAACTCTTCATCTCATGTGAGCATTTACTCATTTTTGGGTATTTTCTTTTTACAAGTTGGATTTATCTCCTCCCTACACATGGATTGATGCTATTGGTCCATAGGAACCTTAATTGGACCATAGTCTAAAGATTTCTGAAAATCTAGACCCTTAGGCTAAGGTTCTTTATAGCTATTTTCAATTAATTCCAATTGCACATTGGAAAATTCTTTTTGAATTTCTGTTTCAGGGGAACTCATCTGAATTAGAAGAGATATTTTTCTATCCAAAAATATTCAAAATCTGAATATTCTCTCTCTAGAATATTTTTCTCTCTCTAGGCTAAAACAGATAGAAACAAGGTCTTTATATTTCTGAAGAGGGATTGATTACAGGGAAAGATACTAGACATCAAAAAGGGGGGTGGGGGAGGAATCTTACAGTTTGGGTCCTCTTCGGATTGTAATAAATAAATATGTTGGAAAGTTGCCCGACTCGTTGGGTCCACCCACCCATAGGATGGCGCATTAAGGCACCCATTCACCCACTTTCAACCTAATCACCAATTCATTTTTATCATCTAATTAGGTCCTACCACACTATGAAACATATACAAATATTTTCTTTAATTTACAGAAGTTCCACAAATGATCCTTAAAACAAGCTTTGAAAATAACAAATATTTACATCAAATAGTTTCTACAGCAAAATGTTCACAAAAGAGATGCTGAAATCAGGCCGGCAGCCAGATCGAGGCTTCCATATCCATGTCCATAGACATATCCAAACCAAAACCAAAACCAAAACCACCGATGATTTAGAATTCAATCTTCTAGCGTAAACCAGCTCAGCATACCTTACGAACTAAACTCTCTCATCGTCGACCAATCAACGAGGGCCAAGCTGACCTGTCACCCCCTAAAGTCCGGTCCTCACTGTACCGAGCCCTCTCACTCCTCAGAGGGAGACTTCTTCTCATGAGGTAGGCTAATTCACTACACTAGCCTGGCCTGCAAAACTAGGCAGCATCCATAATGACATGTCTACTCTTATGGGGTGGAAATCCAATTTCTAGTGTCATAGGAGGGAATTTTCCTCGGCTGACTCCTAGGTATGCTACTACCTCCACCTTCTAACTACGCAAGCAACTATGCAAGCAAGAGAGGAGTTAGCTAAGTAAGGGGAGAAGATGTACTTGCTGTAAATTATCCACTGAAACTAGAGAAATATGATAGCGAGGCCCCTAAGGAACTACTCCAATCTAGAGGCCCATCTTATAGAGATCATTCCCTATGATTGAGGAATTACTAGGAAGTGCAAGGTGCAGATTTCATTTTTAGGGCAACAAATTCTCCACTTCACAAGAGGGCTCTGTAGTACATTACTCCTGACTTCAAGGGAGATGGGACTCAAATCTAGAAAGATTAGGGGATGCTTTAGAAAGCTTATGTGCCATGTTTAATGGCTCATGGAGATGTACTTAAGCCTATTAAAAGACACTCTATCTAATGGATCAAAACATATGAGCTTTTGAGCTAAACCTCTTGCATTGTCATTATGCTTCATCTTCATCATTAGCATTATCATTAGTGCTAATAATGTCTTTCTTGATTGCTAGCATGCTAAGATGATGAGTTTAATTCATTTCTAGACACCTTAATCATCTCTAGATGCAAATCTCAAGTTAGTATTAGAGCACCCATCATTCTGAGAGTAGTTATGCAACCTACCATTGCTTAGATTATTAAAATTTTAGTTTTACTTAAATAGCTTAGCAATTTTTTCAAATCTTTTTCTAAGATCCAAATCATCAAGAATCTAAGTTTTTGGATTCATTGTCTTCAAGAAGGAACACTTGGGAGCTGGTATATCAACTCAAAGAGTTGTAACACGTGAAATCAAAGGCATCAAAAGGGAGCAGCTAGTTGGCGGTAAAATTCCAGCTTGAAGGGTGGAAATTTCAGAATTTCACATCATTCTTGCCACTTTTTGGCTCATGGGTTCAACTCACATGCTAAACACCATTGAAGCTTTAATTATCAAATCATTCTCTCCTCTAGCAAAAAAAGACCTTAGTTAATAAGATAACTAGTGATAATTACAATCAATTTCTAGAGCCATTTAAGGTTCTAATCTACCCCATCATTGGGGTGTTGCTAAACACTTGTGCGGCATCAAAACCAATTTTTCTCTTAGTCTAGTACTCCAAATCACTCTCCCAAATCAAGGTATTTTTTGGTTTTATAGTTTTTGAATTTAGCATATCTCCACTTCTTGTGTAAGGCATAGACACCGGCTTTAAGTAACCCCATTATAAAGACCTTCCCATCCCCATAAGGAAACCATGTCAAATTCACTCATAGTAGCAGATAAATTTAATGGTGAAGATTTCAAAAAATACACATGATGGCAAGTAAAACTCAAGTTTCCATACATGGCAAGTAGAACTCAATTTTCTATACATGGCAAGTAAAATTCAAGATTATTCTCATCAAAGATGGGCTTTAGGGGATAGTAAGTAGAAAAGAGAAATGTCCACAAATAAAAGATTCTGTAAACAAAGAGATGAGATAGCTCTAGCCATTGTTGCATTAGGGCTAGGTGATAGATTCATCCATCACATTACATCAAAAGATAACTCTAAAAGATAGCTGCTCTAAAGGAGCATGGGATGAAATAGAGAAACTATTTAGTGCTAACAAAGAACTCTAAACAAAGAACTCCGAAATAATTCTAAAATATTAGTTTTTCAGGTTGACCATTCTAGAAACTCCCTGGGATGAGCAAGGGTATGATTCTTGGTCATCGTGGACCGCATGATCGATCGTACTCATCATTACGCCACTCTCATTATAGGACATACTTCACCTCCTCACGCTGGCTAACAATAATCCCTTGGACAACACCAGCCAGTATAATACAAATCCTGAAGATGCATGGGAGAAGAATTCCACTAACGATAATCCTTGGACAAATCCTAGAGATGCACGGGAAGAGAATTCCAATGACGAAGAGTCTAGAAGTGATCCTAACCGCCCGGATGGCCTTGTTCGTACAAGGAATTTATTAGTCTCTAGTCTCCTCCTCATCTAGATTCTTCTATGGCTGCTCTCTCCTCATCCACTACATCCTCAAAAATTGCCTCATCAAAAAGCAAATTTGCAGGCTGATTTTGCACCTCTAATGACTGAATTTCAAAACTTGGTTGAGCATTCAATTGCTTTACATATGGCTACCCTCCATCAAATAAAGGTAGGAGCGAATCAAACGTGTCCTATGAGCATACATTCTGCTCTTTTTTACATGAAAGCATGGGATGAATTGAGTTTTTGATAAAAACATCTTTACTTACCAAAATCTGCTTTGAGGCTGGATGGTCGAGTCTATATCCCTTGCTTTTTGAACTGTATCCCACAAATATGCATTTAACTGCCTTATCATCAAGCTTATTGCATTGTTGCTGCTTAGACACAAGAGCATAAGCAAGATAACCAAAAACATGCAAATGAGCCACAGAAGGCTTCCTACCATGCCAAGCTTCATAGGAGTTTTAGATTGTAAGGCCTTGGTAGGGTATTTGTTCAACACATAGTTTGCGCACATAGTTACCTCTAACCCAAAACTATGAGGTAAATCTTGGGCTTTCACCATACATCGTGCCACCTACCTGTTTGTCCTCTCAGCCACACCATTTTACAGAGGTGTGTGTGGCATTGTACATTGATGCCTTATGCCTTTTTCAACCATATATGCATGAAATTCCTTGGACATATACTCCATCCCTCGATCTGAGAACGAAGGGTGCCAACTTTACATTCACATGCATTTTCAGCCATGGGATATAAAGTACCTAAAGCATATAAAAACCTCTGAATTCTACATTAATGGATATACCCAGTTATATCTGGAGAAATCATCAATAAAAGTGACGAAGTAGAGATATCCCCCAATAGATCGTGTCCTCATAGAACCACATACGTCACTATGTATAAGCTGTAGTTTCTTAATAGCTCTCACAGATCCATCCTTTGGAAATGATGCCCGATGCATTTTACCAAGCATATACCCCTCACATACAAGTCCAGCAGGGGTGTTAAGAGTTGGCAACTTAGATGCCAGATCATGTCTTTGAAGGCATAACAAACTGCCATAATTCAAATGGCCAAATCGTGCATGCTATAATTCTACATCACTCATAGTACGAGTCGTAGAGACTGAGCAAGCATCATGCCGTAATTTCTTAAATACATCCATCTTGTATAGGCCTTGAAACAAGGCACCTGAGGCAATGCTAGAATAACCATCATTCCTATCCTGTAGCGTACATCTGTCATTCACAAATTTCACCATCAAGCTTGACAAGGCTAAGGCTAAAACTGACAGCAATAAGTTCTTCTTAATTCCTGGCACATGTAAAACTTTAGAAAGAGTAAATAAGCCCCCATCTGTAGTGGTGATTGAGCACAACTCTACCAACTCCTTTGACAGGATATGAGGAACCATTTGCACATGTGACGGTTCCTACACTTGGGACAAATTCCAGAGATGAAAACAAATTTTTTTGTGAAGTAATGTGCTTACTACTACACTGTCAAAGTACCAAGCATCCGATTCTGCCACTGACATGCATACATCATGAACAGAAGGGTCATAAATGCAATGTACAGTCGGATCACTTCCTAAAAAAATGATCATTCGTCTATTCCGGAGGAGATATAAGTATTTTCGCACGACGCGCACTTGGGTTTGTGCGGTAACAACCCATGCTACTCCATTTAAGTTAAGTATCTAGGCGGAAAAAATGCCCTTCTTTTTTGTTTCTTCCTATGGTATCATTATTCTGATAATGAATAAAAGATTTGCTCGTGAGAGAGATGTGGGCTAGTTAGATCGTGAGAAAATTCTCTGTAAGAAAGAAGAATCAATCACCCCTTATAAAAGATAAAAGTAGGGATGATTGATTGTGGGTGAGGAGGGATTCGAACCCTCAGCTATCGTCGGGATCTAAGGTAAACTTTACCACCCCATGAAGAAACGACGAGTAATGAAAAAGGTCCAGGGACTTTCCTTAAACCTGAATGAAGTCTTTTCTAGTTGATAAGTTTGGAAAAGAATAAATGAAAATTCAGTTCAGCACAGTTGACAAGCATATATATATATATATATATATATATATCTGTAGAATTGAAATGGTAAACGTAACTCTTCTGCCTCGAGAGAAAGGTAAGTCCATGCCTAATCATTTTGAGCAAAACTTGTAGATTCTTTCTTTGTTGTACTTGGTGTAGATGCATCAGCCACAGCCATGCGCGATTCCTTCATTTTCTCCTTCTCTATTCTTTTCTTGCACTCATTTATGTATTGCCCTAGTTTCTTGCAATAGTGACACTTGCCATTCTTTTGTCTTATCACCTTCTCTCTCTGCATCCTTACCTCAGGATTCTGATTTTGGCTCATAGCCACCATGCGAAGAAGCTTTACCTTTGCCTTTTTGACTGGCATTAAAAAATTGGTCACCAACTTGCATAATAGATCTATTTTGTCTAGACTGCTCTTCTTGCAAGAGTACGGAAACTAGCTCATCAAATGTAAGGGCATTTGGATTTCTCGTCATCATGAATCTAAAGGGAGAGGCAAAACTCTGATAAGAATCCAACAATGCATTGAGAACTGTGGGCACCAATGTACTATCGGGATATATCTTATCCGTACTAGCGCGCTGCTCCTTAAAATCTTTGATCTTGGTCAAGAAGCTGTCCATTGAGTCTCCCTCATTCATGTGCTCAAACTCCAACTGTTTGCGTAGATGCATGCAACACGTGCCACGTGCTTCATTGCGCACCTGTTATAATGCAGCACGTGTATCCCAAGCGTGTTTTGAAGTCTTACAGTCACAGAAAGTGCAAGCAATGCATGTGCCTGTGCATCTCTTCCATCCTATCTCGTTTGAGCAGCAGTGGGAGGTACTGGTGGTGCATGTGGAAGAGCCACATATGTATCAGATTCTACTTTAGATGTACTGCAGCACCTAGTTGCGCTGGTAGTTAAGAAACAAGACGAGTTTCACTACCATTGACCACATTCCAAAGGCCTTTAGCAATCAGCACATGCCTCATCATGTAGGACCACAATAGGTAGTTAGTCCCATCAAGTTTGTCCTTAGTAGACAACATATTGAATACATCACTACTGCCAGCCCATGACTGTCTACCAAATGCAAAATCTTTCAACACACTTCAAGACTTCAAGTACCCAGTATTCACTGAATGCAACCCCGGATGGCTACCAAACTAGGTGAATCACTTGCTAGTTGTTGGAATAGAGTTTTACTGGCAAAAGTATGATGGTCAATGTTCTTAAAGCAACAATAGAGGCTGTTGCACACCAAATCTTTGCCGTTGCACAATCCAAACACCCAAAATAATCGAGCAAAACCAATCCAAAATGACGCCTCTCTAGAAACCTTGCGGTGCCCAAAACGTGTCCAAAACACATCCGAATCGCGCGGTAGATCCCAAAAATTTAGTATACATCGTATACATCACACTACAGTATATACGTTCTTCTTTCTAAGAGGGGATCTCAATCGGAGACAAAAAAAAACAGGGTTGTGGAGGAGGGAGGTTGACTACTAGCTCTGATACCAATTGTTGGAATCGGGGTTAGGGTTGCAACAATGCACACACATAAGATAGAAAAGCTTGAGAGCACACAAAATCATTAGATTAGAATAAACGAATGTGTACCAGATACAAAAGATAAGTGCACACCCCAAAATGAGTAGATAAGAGGGTGCACATACGCATAGGGAAAAGAACCTCCTAGTGAGGAAAAAAGTACCCCGAGAGTCCTAAGTGTGTTCACACACATCACTACCATATAATTCTACAAGGCTGAAGAACTCATTCATCATAATGGTGGATTCATGAGATGAGGGAAGATAGCGATCCTTCATAGCTTGTTTAATGTCACTTCAAGTCTAGGAACCTCCTTGGCGACCCCCCCTTGCCTTAACACCATTGTTTTCACCAAAGTTTACAATCTCCAGTGAGACAAAACCTAGCAAGCATGGATTGATTTCTAACTCCTATTTCGGCATTTGAAAAATAGTCATCCATAGCCTCAATCCAAACTTCCACATCTCTTTCAATATTTGAGCCTGCCCCATTGAATGAGAGAGGTTGCATTTGCTTGAGCACGAGCTTCTTCTCCTATGTAAAGTTGATGACCTTGGTTTATCAATGCGAGGTTAAGTTTAGAATTATAATACTTAGGCTACCTAGTCTTACAATAATCACAAGAATACTAAAATAAGTGCAAGAATTCCAAATCCTTTATTCCAAGCTTTAGTATTCACAAGAAAAACTAGTTGATTACAAGGATCGAGTTATACAAATCAATATTTACATGATGGTAAGCTTCTAGTAAAATTGTGAGGCATTAGAATTGAAACATTAAGGAGGATCTACCAAGGTTTCTAAAACTCGATAAGTCTCTGGGAAGGGAGGCAAACCATGAGTTGAGCTTCGGCTAACAACTACTCTATTGGGAGGCAAAACCTCGGTCACTTTGTCATAGACCCATTGATTTTTTAGTATATGAATTTCATTGATGGTTCTATGGGTATCATTTTGAGGAGTGCCAAGGGACCAAAACAAGTAAACCAGTTGAAGGGCTAAATTAGCTTTTCTATGATGTGGATCATGGCATCACAGAACTCAAAGTTTAGGGAGCAACAACATGTACTAGAACACTAAGAATTGAGAATAGCAATCCATCCCATCCTACATCTAGACATAACTAGATTAGTCTATCAAGAAAGCCTAGCAATCAAACAATACGACACACAATTACCTAAACCATGCTTGGATACCACGTGTAAGGTCCTCGCCCTAGCTAGGTCAAGGGAAACCCTTTGATAGGTAGATAAGTCCCCTTATTTTTGATTAATGACACCTTAATCTCTTGACAATATGAGGATACGAGCAAACAAAGGGACCTAACTCTATCTCACGGAAAACCTAGTCATTCTAATAGGAATCTATTCCTCCAATCGAATGCCACTCAATGTGCATGATCCAGGATAGAACAAATCTGCACTTGGTTATGGAAGCAAACCCCTTTTCCTCTTGTCCTCACAAGGCATGGTCGCTAGCATGGCCCCCTAAAACAAAACTTGTTTGGGTCCTATTCGGATTGTAATAAATAAATATGTTGGAAAGTTGCCCGTGACTCGTTGGGTCCACCCACCCATAGGATGGCACCATCAGGGCACCCATTCACCCACTTTTAACCTAATCTCACCAATTCATTTTTATCATCTAATTAGGTCCTACCACACTATGAAACATATACAAATATTTTCTTTAATTTACAGAAGTTCCACAATGATCCTTAAAACCTTTGAAAACAACAAATATTTACATCAAATAGTTTCTATATAGCAAAATGTTCACAAAAGAGATGCTGAAATCAGGTCAGCAGCTAGATCGAGGCTTCCATATCCATGTCCATAGACATATCCAAACCAAAACCATCGATGATTTAGAATTCAATCTTCTAGCGTAAACCAGCCAAGTATACCTTACGAACTAAATCAACAAGGACCAAGCCGACCTGTCACCTCCTTAGGTCATGTGGGTGTACCGAAGGAAGTTCAAGCCCTCATCCAGGTAGAAGAAACTCGTGAGAGAGCAATGAAGCACAGCCTTCGGGTCATAGCAGATGAGCTAGAAGACATGAATCTAGGCGACGTGGAGCACCCTAAGATAGTTTGCATCAGAATTGAAAGAAAAACTCTAGAACTTATTAAAATCATATGTGGATGTATTTCTTTGGAGCTACAAAGATATGAAGGGCGTTGATCCTAAATTTTATCAACATCATATCAATCGTTAGGAGGATGTTGTTCCCATTAAGCAAGCAACAGTGGTACCGGATGAATCCAAATTATGCAAAACAAATTGAGGAAATTGATAAACTCTTGAAACTAGGATTCATATATCCAGTGGAAAGGTGACATGGTTGTTGCCAATAGTGATTGTGCTGAAAGAGAATGGAAAGCTCCGTGTCTATTTGGATTACTGGAAGCTCAATGTTACTGGAAGCTCAATGTTGCAACAGAGACAAATCCTTTCCCACTTCTGTTCATAGATTCCGTGGTAGATGCCACCTGTAGACCTTGAGATGTATTCTTTCTTGGATGGTTTCACTGTATACAATCAAGTCCTGATGGCCCCAGATGATCGTGAGAAAAGACAGCTTTTGTCACAAAATGGGGAGCATTTGCTTCCAATGTGATGACATTTGAGTATATTGGGAAGATCTAAGGGCTGGTTTGTCCTAGGTTCACTATGCAATAGAGTGAAAAGGGGTGGGGGAAGTGGTGAACATGGCACCATCATCCATGGCTCCAACTTGGATGTTCCTTGTGTAGGGATTAATTCCTTAGATTTTTAGTACGTGCATAGGTTTTGTGTAAAGCACAATTTTGGAAAGAGGTCTAGATGTAGCAAAAACAAGACTTAACAAAATGGGTAGAGGCTACACCACAAGCTACACTAGAAGAAAGACTACAATGCAAGTAGTGGTGGGTACCAAGGTTAGTGCAAGCTATTTCTAAGCTTAGAATAGTCTTTGTGTGCACTAAACATGCCCAAAAATGTGTGGGTGGGGTATGTTAGGAGTGGGGGATCAGTGTAGGTTTTTGGACTTTTCGGTTAGAAGCTTTGGGACTTTAGGGATATGCCTTTGGACTATCTGGGCATGTACATGTAAATGCTCCCAGCTAAACCAGCTCTACCCTTTGTAGGGAGCACTCTACCCACTTAGTGTGTAAGGAGTAAAAGGAGGGTTTACTACTTATATTGGCTCCCCATAATATAAGCATAAAAATGTTTCTTAAAATAGTCTTTGAAAACAACAATATTAATCAAACAGTTCTTATAGCAAAATGTTCAAAAAAGAAACAGTGAAACTGGCTTTACAGTCCATAGACATATCCAAACCAAACCCAAAACTAGTAACGATCTAGAATTTAGTCCTCTAGCCTAAACCAGCTGGGCATATCTCATGGACCATACATACTCCATCATCGACCAGTCTCTCGACAAGGGCCAAGCCAGCCTGTCACCCAATGCTGCTTGTACCAAACCCGGGAACGCTCCTCATAGGAGACGTCTACTTATGAGGTGGGCTGATTCACCACACTAGCTTGGGCCCACAAAACTAGGCAGCATCCATAATCACATGTCCACCCTCGTTGGGGAGGAAATCCAATTCCCAGGGGCATAGGAGGGGATTATCTTGGGAGCTTGCTTGTGACTTCGCCTACCGACTATGCAAGCAAGAGCAGAGTTAGCCAAGTAGGGGAGACGATGTACTAGAACACTAAGAATTGAGAATAGCAATCCATCCCATCCTACATCTAGACAAGAATTGAGATTAGTCTATCAAGAAAGCCTAGCAATCAAACAATACGACACACAATTACCTAAACCATGCTTGGATACCACGTGTAAGGTCCTCACCCTAGCTAGGTCAAGGGAAACCCTTTGATGATAGGTAGATAAGTCCCCTTATTTTCGATTAATGACACCTTAATCTCTTGACAATATGAGGATACGAGCATACAAAGGGACCTAACTCTATCTCACGGGAAACATAGTCATTCTAATAGGAATCTATTCCTCCGATCGAACGGCACTCAATGTGCGTGATCCAGGATAGAACAAATCTGCACTTGGTTTATATAGAAGCTAACCCCTTCTCCTCTTGTCCTCACCAAAACCAAAACCACCGATGATTTAGAATTCAATCTTCTAGCATAAACTAGCTGAGCATACCTTACGAACTAAACTCTCTCATCGTCGACCAATCAACAAGGGCCAAGCTGACCTGCCACCCCCTTAAGTCCGGTCCTCACTGTACCGAGCCCTCTCACTCCTCAGAGGGAGACTTCTTCTCATGAGGTAAGCTAATTCACCGCACTAGCCTAGCCTGCAAAACTAGGCAGCATCCATAATGACATGTCCACTCTTATGGGGTCGAAATACAATTTCTAGTGTCATAGGAGGGGATTTCCCTCGGCTGACTCCTAGGTATGCTACTGCCTCCGCCTTCTAACTACGCAAGGAACTACGCAAGCAAGAGAGGAGTTAGCTAAGTAAGGGGAGAAGATGTACCTGCTGCAAATTATCCACTGAAACTAGAGAAATATAATAGCGAGGCCCCTAAGGAACTACTCCAATCTAGTGGCCCATCTTATAGAGATCATTCCCTATGATTGAGGAATTACTAGGAAGTGCAAGGTGCAGATTTCATTTTTAGGGCAACAAATTCTCCACTTCACAAGAGGGCTCTGTAGAACATTACTCCTGACTTCAAGGGAGATGGGACTCAAATCTAGAAAGATTAGGGGATGCTTAAGAAAGCTTATGTGCCATTTTTAATGGCTCATGGAGATGTACTTAAGCCTATTAAAAGACACTCTATCTAATGGATCAAAACATATGAGCTTTTGAGCTAAATCCCTTGCATTGTCATTATGCTTCATCTTCATCATTAGCATTATCATTAGTGCTAATAATGTCTTTCTTGATTGCTAGCATGCTAAGATGATGAGTTTAATTCATTTCTAGACACCTTAATCATCTCTAGATGCAAATCTCAAGTTAGTATTAGAGCACCCATCATTCTGAGAGTAGTTATGCAACCTACCATTGCTTAGCGTATTAAAATTTTAGTTTTACTTAACTAGCTTAGCAATTTTTTCAAATCTTTTTCTAAGATCCAAATCATCAAGAATCTAAGTTTTTGGATTCATTGTCTTCAAGAAGGAACACTTGGGAGCTGGTATATCAACTCAAAGAGTTGTAACACGTGAAAGGAGGGTATTATTTGGTCAAATCAAAGGCATCAAAAGGGAGCAGCTAGTTGGCGGTAAAATTCCAGCTTGAAGGGTGGAAATTTCAGAATTTCACATCATTCTTGCCACTTTTTGGCTCATGGGTTCAACTCACATGCTAAACACCATTGAAGCTTTAATTATCAAATCATTCTCTCCTCTAGCAAAAAAAGACCTTAGTTAATAAGATAACTAGTGATAATTACAATCAATTTCTAGAGCCATTTAAGGTTCTAATCTACCCCATCATTGGGGTGTTGCTAAACACTTGTGCGGCATCAAAACCAATTTTTCTCTTAGTCTAGTACTCCAAATCACTCTCCCAAATCAAGGTATTTTTTGGTTTTATAATTTTTGAATTTAGCAAGTGTTAATCTGATCAAATGCATATCTCCACTTCTTGTGTAAGGCATAGACACCGGCTTTAAGTAACCCCATTATAAAGACCTTCCCATCCCCATAAGGAAACCATGTCAAATTCACTCATAGTAGCAGATATATTTAATGGTGAAGATTTTAAAAAATACACATGATGGCAAGTAAAACTCAAGTTTCCATACATGGCAAGTAAAACTCAATTTTCTATACATGGCAAGTAAAATTCAAGTTTATTCTCATCAAAGATGGGCTTTAGTAGGGGATAGTAAGTAGAAAAGAGAAATGTCCACAAATAAAAGATTCTGTAAACAAAGAGATGAGATAGCTCTAGCCATTGTTGCATTAGGGCTAGGTGATAGATTCATCCATCACATTACATCAAAAGATAACTCTAAAAGATAGCTGCTCTAAAGGAGCATGGGATGAAATAGAGAAACTATTTAGTGCTAACAAAGAACTCTAAACAAAGAACTCTGAAATAATTCTAAAATATTAGTTTTTCAGGTCAAAGAGTCTGAGTCAGTCCAAGCACATTTAAATAAAATAAAAAAGTGTTATATATAACAACTTACATGTGTTGGGTGTCCATTAGAAGAGAAGGATGCCATAGCAATCCTCCTTAAGAGCATGACCTTGCAAGTATTTAGCCCAGCACATAGGAAAAGAGGAGGATGCCATAGCAATCATTCTTAATAGCATGACCTTGGAAGCATTTAGCCAAAAAAATACAACTTACTTGAATTTGGTCTCCAATAAAAGTGGTTTGATGATTTTGTCAGTTCTTCCCTTTACTAAGTGGCATCCATGTGCTCTTTGATCCGGATATTAAATAGGAACTAGATGATCTAGAAACTCCCTGGGACGAGCAAGGGTATGATTCTTGGTCATCGTGGACCGCATGATCGATCGTACTCATCATTACGCCACTCTCATTATAGGACATACTTCACCTCCTCACGCTGGCTAACGATAATCCCTTGGACAACACCAGCCAATATAATACAAATCCTGAAGATGCATGGGAGAAGAAATCCACTGACGATAATCCTTGGACAAATCCTAGAGATGCACGGGAAGAGAATTCCAATGACGAAGAGTCTGGAAGTGATCCTAACCGCCCGGATGGCCTTGTTCGTACAAGGAATTTATTAGTCTCTAGTCTCCTCCTCATCTAGATTCTTCTATGGCTGCTCTCTCCTCATCCACTACATCCTCAAAAATTGCCTCATCAAAAAGCTAATTTGCAAGCTGATTTTGCACCTCTAATGGCTGAATTTCAAAACTTGGTTGAGCATTCAATTACTCTACATATGGCTATCCTCCATCAAATAAAGGTAGGAGCGAATCAAACGTGTCCTATGAGCATACATTCTGCTCTTTTTTACATGAAAGCATGGGATGAATTGAGTTTTTGATAAAAACATCTTTACTTACCAAAATCTGCTTTGAGGCCGGATGGTCGAGTCTATATCCCTTGCTTTTTGAACTGTATCCCACAAATATGCATTTAACTGCCTTATCATCAAGCTTATTGCATTGTTGTTGCTTAGACACAAGAGCATAAGTAAGATAACCAAAAACATGCAAATGAGCCACAGAAGGCTTCCTACCATGCCAAGCTTCAAGTTTCCATACATGGCAAGTAAAACTCAATTTTCTATACATGGCAAGTAAAATTCAAGTTTATTCTCATCAAAGATGGGCTTTAGGGGATAGTAAGTAGAAAAGAGAAATGTCCACAAATAAAAGATTCTGTAAACAAAGAGATGAGATAGCTCTAGCCATTGTTGCATTAGGACTAGGTGATAGATTCATCCATCACATTACATCAAAAGATAACTCTAAAAGATAGCTGCTCTAAAGGAGCATGGGATGAAATAGAGAAACTATTTAGTGCTAACAAAGAACTCTAAACAAAGAACTCTGAAATAATTCTAAAATATTAGTTTTTCAGGTTGACCATACATCAAAGAGTCTGAGTCAGTCCAAGCACATTTAAATAAAATAAAAAAGTGTTATATATAACAACTTACATGTGTTGGGTGTCCATTAGAAGAGAAGGATGCCATAGCAATCCTCCTTAAGAGCATGACCTTGCAAGTATTTAGCCCAGCACATAGGAAAAGAGGAGGATGCCATAGCAATCATTCTTAATAGCATGACCTTGGAAGCATTTAGCCAAAAAAATACAACTTACTTGAATTTGGTCTCTAATAAAAGTGGTTTGATAATTTTGTCAGTTCTTCCCTTTACTAAGTGGCATGCATGTGCTCTTTGATCCGGATACTAAATAGGAACTAGATGATCTAGAAACTCCCTGGGAGACGAGCAAGGGTATGATTCTTGGTCATCGTGGACCGCATGATCAATCGTACTCATCATTATGCCACTCTCATTATAGGACATACTTCACCTCCTCGCGCTGGCTCTAACGATAATCCCTTGGACAACACCAGCCAATATAATACAAATCCTGAAGATGCATGGGAGAAGAAATCCACTGACGATAATCCTTGGACAAATCCTAGAGATGCACGGGAAGAGAATTCCAATGACGAAGAGTCTAGAAGTGAAGGAATTTATTAGTCTCTAATCTCCTCCTCATCTAGATTCTTCTATGGCTGCTCTCTCCTCATCCACTACATCCTCAAAAATTGCCTCATCAAAAAGCTAATTTGCAAACTGATTTTGCACCTCTAATGGCTGAATTTCAAAACTTGGTTGAGCATTCAATTGCTCTACATATGGCTACCCTCCATCAAATAAAGGTAGGAGCGAATCAAACGTATCCTATGAGCATACATTCTGTTCTTTTTCACATGAAAGCATGGGATGAATTGAGTTTTTGATAAAAACATCTTTACTTACCAAAATCTGCTTTGAGGCCGGATGGTCGAGTCTATATCCCTTGCTTTTTGAACTGTATCCCACAAATATGCATTTAACTGTCTTATCATCAAGCTTATTGCGTTGTTGCTGCTTAGACACAAGAGCATAAGCAAGATAACCAAAAACATGCAAATGAGCCACAGAAGGCTTCCTACCATGCCAAGCTTCATAGGAGTTTTAGACTGTAAGGCCTTGGTAGGGTATTTGTTCAACACAGTTTGCGCACATAGTTACCTCTAACTAAAAACTATGAGGTAAATCTTGGGCTTTCACCATACATCGTGCCACCTACCTGTTTGTCCTCTCAGCCACACCATTTTACAGAGGTGTGTGTGGCATTCTACATTGATGCCTTATGCCTTTTTCAACCATATATGCATGAAATTCCTTGGACATATACTCCATCCCTCGATCTGAGAACGAAGGGTGCCAACTTTACATTCACATGCATTTTCAGCCATGGGATATAAAGTACCTAAATCATATAAAAACCTCTGAATTCTACATTAATGGATATACCCAGTTATATCTGGAGAAATCATCAATAAAAGTGATGAAGTAGAGATATCCCCCAATAGATGGTGTCCTCATAGAACCACATACGTCACTATGTATAAGCTGTAGTTTCTTAATAGCTCTCACAGATCCATCCTTTGGAAATGATGCCCGATGCATTTTACTAGCGCGTTGCTCCTTAAAATCTTTGATCTTGGTCAAGAAGCTGTCCATTGAGTCTCCCTCATTCATGTGCTCAAACTCCAACTGTTTGCGTAGATGCATGCAACACGTGCCACGTGCTTCATTGCGCACCTGTTATAATGCAGCACGTGTATCCCATCCGTGTTTTGAAGTCTTACATGATCGAGTATGATGAATAATGCTTTGCTTCATAGAAAGTGCAAGCAATGCATGTGCTTGTGCATCTCTTCCATCCCATCTCGTTTGAGCAGTAGTGGGAGGTACTGGTGGTGCATGTGGAAGAGCCACATATGTATCAGATTCTACTTTAGATGTACCTGTAGCACCTAGTTGCACTGGTAGTTGAGAAACAAGACGAGTTTCACTACCACTGACCACATTCCAAAGGCCTTTAGCAACCAGAACATGCCTCATCATGTAGGACCACAATAGGTAGTTAGTCCCATCAAGTTTGTCCTTAGTAGACAACATATTGAATACATCACTACTGCCAGCCCATGACTGTCTACCAAATGCAAAATCTTTCAACACACTTCAAGACTTCAAGTACCCAGTATTCACTCAATGCAACCCCGGATGGCTACCAAACTAGGTGAATCACTTGCTAGTTGTTGGCAGCCATCCAGGGTATATAAATCATATAGAGTAGAGAATCGAGTTTTACTGGCGAAAGTATGATGGTCGATGTTGTTGAAGCAACAATAGATGCTGTTGCACACCAAATCTTTGCCGTTGCGCAACCCAAACACCCAAAATAATCGAGCAAAACCAATCTAAAATGACGCCTCTCTCGAAAGCTTGCGGTGCCCAAAACGTGTCCGAAACACATCCGAATCGCGCGGCAGATCCCAAAAATTTAGTATACTTCCTATACATCACACTACAGTATATATGTTCTTCTTTCTAAGAGGGTATCTCAATCGGAGACAAAAAAAACAGGGTTGTGGAGGAGGGAGGCAGACTACTAGCTCTGATACCAATTGTTGGAATCGGGGTTAGGGTTGCAACAATGCACACACATAAGATAGAAAAGCTTGAGAGCACACAAAATCATTAGATTAGAATAAACGAATGTGTGCCAGATACAAAAGATAAGTGCACACCCCAAAATGAGTAGATAAGAGGGTGCACATACGCACAGGGAAAAGAACCTCCTAGTGAGGAAAAAAGTACCCCGAGAGTCCTAAGTGTGTTCACACACATCACTACCATATAATTCTACAAGGCTGAAGAACTCATTCATCATAATGGTGGATTCATGAGATGAGGGAAGATAGCGATCCTTCATAGCTTGTTTAATGTCACTTCAAGTCTAGGAACCTCCTTGGTGACCCCCCTTGCCTTAACACCATTGTTTCCACCAAAGTTTACAATCTCCAGTGAGACAAAACCTAGCAAGCATGGATTGATTTCTAACTCCTATTTCGGCATTTGAAAAATAGTCATCCATAGCCTCAATCCAATCTTCCACATCTATTTCAATATTTAAGCCTGCCCATTGAATGAGAGAGGTTGCATTTGTTTGAGCAGGAGGTTCTTCTCTTATGTATCTATGTATCTATGTTTGAGCAGGAGCTTCTTCTCCTGTGTATCTATGTATAATGCTTTGGGAACAAGAAGTTGATGACCTTGGTTTATCAATGCGAGGTTAAGTTTAGAATTATAATACTTAGGCTACCTAGTCTTACAATAATCACAAGAACACTAAGTGCAAGAGTTCCAAATCCTTTATTCCAAGCTTTAGTATTCACAAGAAAAACTAGTTGATTACAAGGATCGAGTTATACAAATCAATATTTACATGATGGTAAGCTTCTAGTAAAATTGTGAGGCATTAGAATTGAAACATTAAGGAGGATCTACCAAGGTTTCTAAAACTCGATAAGTCTCTGGGAAGGGAGGCAAACCATGAGTTGAGCTTCGGCTAACAACTACTCTATTGGGAGGCAAAACCTCGGTCACTTTGTCATAGACCCATTGATTTTTTAGTATATGAATTTCATTGATGGTTCTATGGGTATCATTTTGAGGAGTGCCAAGGGACCAAAACAAGTAAACCAGTTGAAGGGCTAAATTAGCTTTTCTATGATGTGGATCATGGCATCACAGAACTCAAAGTTTAGGGAGCAACAACATGTACTAGAACACTAAGAATTGAGAATAGCAATCCATCCCATCCTACATCTAGACATAACTAGATTAGTCTATCAAGAAAGCCTAGCAATCAAACAATACGACACACAATTACCTAAACCATGCTTGGATACCACGTGTAAGGTCCTCGCCCTAGCTAGGTCAAGGGAAACCCTTTGATAGGTAGATAAGTTCCCTTATTTTTGATTAATGACACCTTAATCTCTTGACAATATGAGGATACGAGCAAACAAAGGGACCTAACTCTATCTCATGGGAAACCTAGTCATTCTAATAGGAATCTATTCCTCCAATCGAATGGCACTCAATGTGCATGATCCAGGATAGAACAAATCTGCACTTGGTTATAGAAGCAAACCCCTTTTCCTCTTGTCCTCACAAGGCATGGTCGCTAGCATGGCCCCCTAAAACAAAACTTGTTTGGGTCCTATTTGGATTGAAATAAATAAATATGTTGGAAAGTTGCCCGACTCGTTGGGTCCACCCACCCATAGGATGGCGCCATCAGGGCACCCATTCACCCACTTTCAACCTAATCTCACCAATTCATTTTTATAATCTAATTAGGTCCTACCACACTATGAAACATATACAAATATTTTCTTTAATTTACAGAAGTTCCACAATGATCCTTAAAACAACCTTTGAAAACAACAAATATTTAGATCAAATAGTTTCTATACAGCAAAATGTTCACAAAAGAGATGCTGAAATCAGGTCGACAGCTAGATCGAGGCTTCCATATCCATGTCCATAGACATATCCAAACCAAAACCACCGATGATTTAGAATTCAATCTTCTAGCGTAAACCAGCCAAGCATACCTTACGAACTAAATCAACGAGGACCAAGCCGACCTGTCACCCCCTTAGGTCATGTGGGTGTACCGAAGGAAGTTCAAGCCCTCATCCAGGTAGAAGAAACTCATGACAGAGTAATGAAGCACAGCCTTCGGGTCATAGCAGCAGATGAGCTAGAAGACATGAATCTGGGCGACGTGGAGCACCCCAAGATAGTTTGCATCAGCACTAAGCTGGATACAGAATTGAAAGAAAAACTCTAGAACTTATTAAAATCATATGTGGATGTATTTCCTTGGAGCTACAAAGATATGAAGGGCGTTGATCCTCAATTTTATCAACATCATATCAATCGTAAGGAGGATGTTGTTCCCATTAAGCAAGCAACAGCGGTACCAGATGAATCCAAATTATGCAAAACAAATTGAGGAAATCGATAAACTCTTGAAATTAGGATTCATATATCCGGTGGAAAGGTGACATGGTTGTTGCCAATAGTGATTGTGTTGAAAGACAATGGAAAGCTCCGTGTCTATTTGGATTACTGGAAGCTCAATGTTGCAACAGAGACAAATCCTTTCCCACTTCTGTTCATAGATTCTGTGGTAGACGCCACCTGCAGACCTTGAGATGTATTCCTTCTTGGATGGTTTCGCTGTATACAATCAAGCCCTGATGGCCCCAGATGATCGTGAGAAAAGACAGCTTCTGTCACAAAATGGGAGCATTTGCTTCCAATGTGATGACATTTGAGTATATTGGGAAGATCTAAGGGCTGGTTCCTAGGTTCCCTATGCAATAGAGTGAAAAGGGGTGGGGGAAGAGGTGAACATGGCAACATCATCCATGGCTCCAACTTGGATGTTCCTTGTGTAGGGATTAATTTCTTAGTTTTTTAGTACGTGGATAGGTTTTGTGTAAAGCACAATTTTGGAAAGAGGTCTAGATGTAGCAAAAACAAGACTTAACAAAATGGGTAGAGGCTACACCACAAGCTACACTAGAAGAAAGACTACAATGCAAGTAGTGGTGGGTACCAAGGTTAGTGCAAGCTATTTCTAGGCTTAGAATAGTCTTTGTGTGCACTAAACATGCCCAAAAATGTGTGGGTGGGGTATGTTAGGAGTGGGGGATCAGTTTTTGGTTTTTGGACTTTTCGGTTAGAAGCTTTGGGACTTTAGGGATATGCCTTTGGACTATCTGGGCATGTACATGTAAATGCTCCCAGCTAAACCAGCTCTACCCTTTGTAGGGAGCACTCTACCCACTTAGTGTGTAAGGAGTAAAAGGAGGGTTTACTACTTATATTGGCTCCCCATAATATAAGCATAAAAATGTTCCTTAAAACAATCTTTGGAAGCGGAAATACTAATCAAACAGTTCTTATAGCAAAATGTTCAAAAAAGAAACAATGAAACTGGCTTTACAGTCCATAGTCATATCCAAACCAAACCCAAAACCAGTAACGATCTAAAATTTAGTCTTCTAGCCTAAACCTGCCGGGCATACCTCATGGACCATACATACTCCATCATCGACCAGTCTCTCGACAAGGGCCAAGCCAGCCCTGTCACCCCTTGCGCATGATCGATCGTACTTGTCATTACACCGCTCTCATTATAGGACATACTTCACCTCCTCGCGCTGGCTAACGATAATCCCCTGGACAACACCAGCCAGTATAATACAAATCCTGGAGATGCATGGGAGAAGAATTCCACTGACGATAATCCTTGGACAAATCCTAGAGATGCACGGGAAGAGAATTCCAATGACGAAGAGTCTGGAAGTGATCCTAACCACCCGGATGGCCTTGTTCGTACACGGAATTTATTAGTCTCTCGTCTCCTCCTCATCTAGATTCTTCTATGGCTGCTCTCTCCTCATCCACTACATCCTCAAAAAATTGCCTCATCAAAAAGCTAATTTGCAAGCTGATTTTGCACCTCTAATGGCTGAATTTCAAAACTTGGTTGAGCGTCCAATGGCTGTACATATGGCTACCCTCTATCAAATAAAGGTAGCAATGAATCAAACGTGTCCTATGAGCATACATTCTGCTCTTTTTTACATGAAAGCATGGGATGAATTGAGTTTTTGATAAAAACATCTTTACTTACCAAAATTTGCTTTGAGGCCGGATGGTTGAGTCTATATCCCTTTCTTTTTGAACTGTATCCCACAAATATGCATTTAACTGCCTTATCATCAAGCTTACTGCGTTGTTACTGCTTAGGCACAAGAGCATAAGCAAGATAACCAAAAACATGCAAATGAGCCACAGAAGGCTTCCTGCCATGCCAAGCTTCATAGGAGTTTTAGACTGTAAGGCCTTGGTAGGGTATTTGTTCAACATATAGTTTGCGCACATAGTTACCTCTAACCAAAAACTATGAGGTAAATATTGGGCTTTTACCATACATCGTGCCATCTACCTGTTTGTCCTCTCGGCCACACCATTTTACAGAGGTGTGTGTGGCACTGTACATTGATGCCTTATGCCTTTTTCAACCATATATGCATGAAATTCCTTGGACATATACTCCCTCCCTCGATCTGAGAACGAAGGGTGCCAACTTTACATTCACATGCATTTTCAGCCATGGGATATAAAGTACCTAAAGCATATAAAAACCTCTGAATTCTACATTAATGTATATGCCCAGTTATATCTGGAGAAATCATCAATAAAAGTGATGAAGTAGAGATATCCCCCAATAAATCGTGTCCTCATAGGACCACATACGTCACTATGTATAAGCTGTATTTTCTTAATAGCTCTCACAGATCCATCCTTTGGAAATGATGCCCCATGCATTTTACCAAGAATATACCCCTCACATAGATGTCTAGCAGGGGTCTCAAGACTTGGCAACTCAGACACCATATCATGTCTTTGAAGGCATAACAAATTGCCATAATTCAAATGGCCAAATCGTGCATGCTATAATTCTACATCACTCATAGTACGAGTCATAGAGACTGAGCAAGCATCATGCCGTAACTTCTTAAATACATCCATCTTGTACAGGCCTTGAAACAAGGCACCTGAGGCAATGCTAGAATAACCATCATTCCTATCCTGTAGCATACATCTATCGTCCACAAATTTCACCATCAAGCTTGACAAGGCTAACACTAAAACTGACAGCAGTAAGTTCTTAATGCTTGGCACATATAAAACTTTAGAAAGAGTAAATAAGCCCCCATCTGTAGTAGTGATTGAGCACAACTCTACCAACTCCTTTGACAGGATATGAGGAACCATTTGCACATGTGACGGTTCCTGCACTTGGGACAAATTCGAGAGATGAGAACAAATTTGTTTGTGAAGTAATGTGCTTACTACTACCACTGTCATAGTACCAGGCATCCGATTCTGCCACTGACATGCATACATCATGAACAAAACCGTCATAAATGCAATGTACAATCAGATCACTTGCTAGGAAAATGATCATTCGTCTATTCCGAAAAAGATATAAGTATTTTCGCACGATGCGCAATTGGGTTTGTGCAGTAACAACCCATGCTACTCCATTTAAGTTAAGTATCTAGGCGGGAAAAATGCCCTTCTTTTTTGTTTCTTCCTATGGTATCATTATTCTGATAATGAATAAAAGATTTTCTTGTGAGAGAGACGGGGGCTAGTTAGATCGTGAGAAAATTCTCTGTAAGGAAGAAGAATCGATCACCCTTTATAAAAGATAAAAGTAGGGATGATTGATTGTGGGTGAGGAGGTATTCGAACCCTCAGCTATCGTCGGGATCTAAGGTAAACTTTACCACCCCATGAAGAAACAATGAGTAATGAAAAAGGTCCAGGGACTTTCCTTAAACCTGAATGAAGTCTTTTCTAGTTGATAAGTTTAGAAAAGAATAAATGAAAATTCAGTTCAGCACAGGTTACAAGCATATATATATATATATATATATATATATATATATATACACATATATATATATATACACATATATATATATACATACATACATATACATACATATATATATATATATATATATATATATATATATATATATATATATATATCTGTAGAATTGAAATGGTGAACGTAACTCTTCTGCCTCGAGAGAAAGGTAAGTCCATGCCTAATCATTTTGAGCAAAACTTGTAGATTCTTTCTTTGCTGTACTTGGTGTAGATGCATCAGCCACAGCCATGTGCGATTCCTTCATTTTCTCCTTCTCTAGTCTTTTCTTGCACTCATTTATGTATTGCCCTAGTGTGTTCACACACATCACTACCATATAATTCAACAAGGCTGAAGAACTCATTCATCATAATGGTGGATTCATGAGATGAGGGAAGGTAGCGATCCTTCACAGCTTGTTTAATGTCACTTCAAGTCTAGGAACCTCCTTCGGTGACCCCCCTTGCCTTAACACCATTGTTTCCACCAAAGTTTACAATCTCCAGTGAGACAAAACCTAGCAAGCATGGATTGATTTCTAACTCCTATTTTGGCATTTGAAAAATAGTCATCCATAGCCTCAATCAAACTTCCACATCTCTTTCAATATTTGAGCCTGTCCCATTGAATGAGAGAGGTTGCATTTGTTTGAGCAGGAGCTTCTTCTCCTGTGTATCTATGTATAATGCTTTGGGAACAAGAAGTTGATGACCTTGGTTTATCAATGCGAGGTTAAGTTTAGAATTATAATACTTAGGCTACCTAGTCTTACAATAATCACAAGAACACTAAGTGCAAGAGTTCCAAATCCTTTATTCCAAGCTTTAGTATTCACAAGAAAAACTAGTTGATTACAAGGATCGAGTTATACAAATCAATATTTACATGATGGTAAGCTTCTAGTAAAATTGTGAGGCATTAGAATTGAAACATTAAGGAGGATCTACCAAGGTTTCTAAAACTCGATAAGTCTCTGGGAAGGGAGGCAAACCATGAGTTGAGCTTCGGCTAACAACTACTCTATTGGGAGGCAAAACCTCGGTCACTTTGTCATAGACCCATTGATTTTTTAGTATATGAGTTCCATTGATGGTTCTATGGGTATCATTTTGAGGAGTGCCAAAGGACCAAATTAAGTAAACCAGTTACAGGGTTAGCTTTTCTATGATGTGGATCATGGCATCACAGAACTCAAAGTTTAGGGAGCAACAACATGTACTAGAACACTAAGAATTGAGAATAGCAATCCATCCCATCCTACATCTAGACATAACTAGATTAGTCTATCAAGAAAGCCTAGCAATCAAACAATACAACACACAATTACCTAAACCATGCTTGGATACCACGTGTAAGGTCCTCGCCCTAGCTAGGTCAAGGGAAACCCTTTGATAGGTAGATAAGTCCCCTTATTTTCGCTTAATGACACCTTAATCTCTTGATAATATGAGGATACGAGAAAACGAAGGGACCTAACTCTATCTCACAGGAAACATAGTCATTCTAATAGGAATCTATTCCTCCGATCGAATGGCACTCAATGTGCGTGATCCAGGATAGAACAAATCTGCACTTGGTTATAGAAGCGAACCCCTTTTCCTCTTGTCCTCACAAGGCATGGTCGCTAGCATGGCCCCCTAAAACGAAACTTGTTTGGGTCCTATTCGGATTGTAATAAATAAATATGTTCGAAAGTTACCGGACTCGTTGGGTCCACCCACCCATAGGATGGCGCCATCAGGGCACCCATTCACCCACTTTCAACCTAATCTCACCAATTCATTTTCATCATCTAATTAGGTCCTACCACACTATGAAACATATACAAATAGTTTCTTTAATTTACAAAAATTCCACAATGATCCTTAAAACAACCTTTGAAAACAACAAATATTTACATCAAATAGCTTCTACAGCAAAATGTTCACACAAAAGAGATGCTGAAATCAGGTTGGCAGCTAGATCGAGGCTTCCATATCCATGTCCATAGACATATCCAAACCAAAACCAAAACCACCGATGATTTAGAATTCAATCTTCTAGCGTAAACCAGCCAAGCATACCTTACGAACTAAATCAACGAGGGCCAAGCCGACCTGTCACCCCCTTAGGTCATGTGGGTGTACCGAAGGAAGTTCAAGCCCTCATCCAAGTAGAAGAAACTCATGAGAGAGCAATGAAGCACAGCCTTCGGGTCATAGCATCGGGTCATAGCAGATGAGCTAGAAGACATGAATCTGGGCGACATGGAGCACCCCAAGATAGTTTGCATCAGCACTAAGCTGGATACAGAATTGAAAGAAAAACTCTAGAACTTATTAAAATCATATGTGGATGTATTTCCTTGGAGCTACAAAGATATGAAGGGTGTTGATCCTCAATTTTATCAACATCATATCAATCGTAAGGAGGATGTTGTTCCCATTAAGCACGCAACAGCGGTACCGGATGAATCCAAATTATGCAAAACAAATTGAGAAAATTGATAAACTCTTGAAACTAGGATTCATATATCCGGTGGAAAGGTGACATGGATGTTGCCAATAGTGATTGTGCTGAAAGAGAATGGAAAGCTCCGTGTCTATTTGGATTACTGGAAGCTCAATGTTTCAACAGAGACAAATCCTTTCCCACTTCTGTTCATAGATTCCGTGGTAGATGCCACCTGCAGACCTTGAGATGTATTCTTTCTTAGATGGTTCTAAGAAAGAATACATCTCAAGGTCTGCAACAGGTGGCATCTACCACGGAATCTATGAACAGAAGTGGGAAAGGATTTGTCTCTGTTGAAACATTGAGCTTCCAGTAATCCAAATAGACACGGAGCTTTCCATTGGTTCCAAGAAAGAATACATCTCAAGGTCTGTAGGTGGCATCTACCACAGAATCTATGAACAGAAGTGGGAAAGGATTTGTCTCTGTTGCAACATTGAGCTTCCAGTAATCCAAATAGACACGGAGCTTTCCATTCTCTTTCAGCACAATCACTATTGGCAACAACCATGTCACTTTTCCACCGGATATATAAATCCTAGTTTCAACAGTTTTTCAATTTCCTCAATTTATCTTGCATAATTTGCATTCTTCCGGTACCGCTGTTGCTTGCTTAATGGGAACAACATCCTCCTTTACGATTGATATGATGTTGATAAAATTGAGGATCAACGCCCTTCATATCTTTGTTGCTCCAAGGAAATACATCCACATATGATTTTAATAACTTCTAGAGTTTTTCTTTCTATTCTGTATCCAACTTAGTGCTGATGCAAACTATCTTGGGGTGCTCCACATCGCCCAGATTCATGTCTTCTAGCTCATCTCTACTATGACCCGAAGGCTGTGCTTCATTGCTCTCTCATGAGTTTCTTCTACCTGGATGAGGGCTTGAACTTCCTTCGGTACACCCACATGACCTAAGGGGGTGACAGGTCGGCTTGGTCCTCATTGATTTAGTTTGTAAGGTATGCTTGGCTGGTTTACGCTAAAAGATTGAATTCTAAATCATCGGTGGTTTTGGTTTGGATATGTCTATGGACATGGATATGGAAGCCTCGATCTAGCTGCCGACCTGATTTCAGCATCTCTTTTGTGAACATTTTGCTGTATAGAAACTATTTGATGTAAATATTTGTTGTTTTCAAAGGTTGTTTTAAGGATCATTGTGGAACTTCTGTAAATTAAAGAAAATATTTGTATATGTTTCATAGTGTGGTAGGACCTAATTAGATGATAAAAATTAATTGGTGAGATTAGGTTGAAAGTGGGTGAATGGCTGCCTTGATGGCGCCATCCTATGGGTGGGTGGACCCAACGAGTCGGGTAACTTTCCAACATATTTATTTATTACAATTCGAATAGGACCCAGACAAGTTTCGTTTTAGGGGGCCATGCTAGCGACCATGCCTTGTGAGGACAAGAGGGAAAGGGGTTTGCTTCTATAACCAAGTGCAGATTTGTATAACTCGATCCTTGTAATCAACTAGTTTTTCTTGTAAATATTAAAGCTTGGAATAAAGGATTTGGAATTCTTGCACTTAGTGTTCTTGTGATTATTGTAAGACTAGGTAGCCTAAGTATTATAATTCTAAACTTGACCTCGCATTGATAAACCAAGGTCATCAACTTCTTGTTCCCAATGCATTATACATCTATACACAGGAGAAGACGCTCCTGCTCAAACATAGATACATAGATACACAGGAGAAGAAGATCCTGCTCAAACAAATGCAACCTCTCTCATTCAATGGGGCAGGCTCAAATATTGAAAGAGATGTGGAAGTTTGGATTGAGGCTATGGATGACTATTTTTCAATGCCGAAATAGGAGTTAGAAATCAATCCATGCTTGCTAGGTTTTGTCTCACTGGAGATTGTAAACTTTGGTGGAAACAATGGTGTTAAGGCAAGGGGGGTCACCAAGGAGGTTTCTAGACTTGAAGTGACATTAAACAAGCTATGAAGGATCGCTATCTTCCCTCATCTCATGAATCCACCATTATGATGAATGAGTTCATCAGCCTTGTAGAATTATATGGTAGTGATGTGTGTGAACACACTTAGGACTCTCGGGGTACTTTTTTCCTCACTAGGAGGTTCTTTTCCCTGTGCGTATGTGCACCCTCTTATCTACTCATTTTGGGGTGTGCACTTATCTTTTGTATCTGGCACACATTCGTTTCTTTGTGCATATGTGCACCCTCTTATCTACTCATTTTGGGGTGTGCACTTATCTTTTGTATCTGGCACACATTTGTTTATTCTAATCTAATGATTTTGTGTGCTCTCAAGCTTTTCTATCTTATGTGTGTGCATTAATGGAACCCTAACCCTGATTCCAACAATTGGTATCAGAGCTAGTAGTCTGTCTCCCTCCTCCACAACCCTGTTTTTTTTTGTCTCCGATTGAGATACCCTCTTAGAAAGAAGAACGTATATACTGTAGTGTGATGTATACGAAGTATACTAAATTTTCGAGATCTGTCGTACGATTCGGATGTGTTTCGGATACGTTTTGGGCACCGCACGGTTTCTAGAGAGGCCTCATTTTGGATTGGTTTTGCTCGATTATTTTGGGTGTTTGGGTTGTGCAACGGCAAAGATTTGGTGTGCAACAACATCTATTGTTGCTTCAACAACATCGACTATCATACTTTCGCCAATAAAACTCTATTGTCTACTCTATATGATTTTTCATACCCCGGATGGCTGCCAACAACTAGCAAGTGATTCACCTAGTTTGGTAGCCATCCGGGGTTGCATTCAGTATTCACTGTACTGGGTACTTGAAGTCTTGAAGTGTGTTGAAAGATTTTGCATTTGGTAGACAGTCATGGACTGGCAGTAGTGATGTATTCAATATGTTGTCTACTAAGGACAAACTTGATGGGACTAACTACCTATTGTGGTCCTGCATGATGAGGCATGTGCTGGTTGCTAAAGGCCTTTGGAATGTGGTTAGTGGTAGTGAAATTCGTCTTGTTTCTTAACTACCAGTGCAACTAGGTACTGCAAGTACATCTAAAGTAGAATCTGATACATATGTGGCTCTTCCACATGCACCACCAGTACCTCCCACTGCTGCTCAAACGAGATGGGATGGAAGAGATGCACAGGCACATGCATTGCTTGCACTTTCTGTGAAGCAAAGCATTATTCCTCATACTCGGTCATGTAAGACTTCAAAACACGCATGGGATACATGTGTTGCATTATACCAGGTACGCAATGAAGCACGTGGCACGTGTTGCATGCATCTACGCAAAGAGTTGGAGTTTGAACACATGAATGAGGGAGACTCAATGGACAGCTTCTTGACCAAGATCAAAGATTTTAAGGAGCAGCGCGCTAGTACGGATGACATATATCCTGATAGTACATTGGTGCCCATAGTTCTCAATGCATTGTTGGATTCTTATCAGAGTTTTGCCTCTCCCTTTAGATTCATGATGACGAGAAATCCAAATGCCCTTACATTTGATAAGCTAGTTTCCGTACTCTTGCAAGAAGAGCAGTCTAGACAAAATAGATCTATTATGCAAGTTGGTGACCAATTTTTTAATGCCAGTCAGAAAGGCAAAGGTAAAGCTTCTTCGCATGGTGGCTATGAGCTAAAATCAGATTCTAAGGTAAGGATGCAGAGAGAGAAGGTGATAAGACTAAAAAGAAGGGCAAGTGTCACTATTGCAGGAAACTAGGGTAATACATGCTGTGGTGGCTGATGCATCTATACCAAGTACAACAAAGAAAGAATCTACAAGTTTTGCTCAAAATGATTAGGCATGGACTTACCTTTCTCTCGAGGCAGAAGAGTTACGTTCACCATTTCAATTCTATATATATATATATATATATATATATGCTTATCAACTGTGCTGAACTGAATTTTCATTTATTCTTTTCCAAACTTATCAACTAGAAAAGACTTCATTCAGGTTTAAGAAAAGTCCCTGGACCTTTTTCATTACTCATCGTTTCTTCATGGGGTGGTAAAGTTTACCTTAGATCTCGACGATAGCTGAGGGTTTGAATCCCTCCTCACCCACAATCAATCATCCCTACTTTTATCTTTTATAAGGGGTGATCGATTCTTCTTTCTTACAGAGAATTTTCTCACGATCTAACTAGCCCACGTCTCTCTCATGAGCAAATCTTTTATTCATTATGAGAATAATGATACCATAGGAAGAAACAAAAAAGAAGGGCATTTTTCCCGCCTAGATAACTTAAATGGAGTAGCATGGGTTGTTACTGCAATAACCCAATTGTGCGTCGTGCAAAAATACTTATATCTCCTCCGGAATAGATGAATGATCATCTTCCTAGCAAGTGATCCGACTGTACATTGCATTTATGACCCTTCTATTCATGATGCATGTCAGTGGCAGAATCGGATGCTTGGTACTTTGACAGTGTAGTAGCAAGCACATTACTTCACAAAAAAATTTGTTTTCATCTCTGGAATTTGTCCCAAGTGCAGGAACCGTCACATGTGCAAATGGTTCCTCATATCTTGTCAAAGGAGTTGGTAGAGTTGTGCTCAATCACTACTACAGATGGGGGCTTATTTACTCTTTCTAAAGTTTTATATGTGCCAGGCATTAAGAAGAACTTACTGCTATCAGTTTTAGCCTTAGCCTTGTCAAGCTTGATGGTGAAATTTGTGGATGATAGATGTACACTACAGGATAGGAATGATGGTTATTCTAGCATTGCCTCAGGTGCCGCATTTCAAGGCCTATAGAAGATGGATGTATTTAAGAAGTTATGGCATGATGCTTGCTCAGTCTCTACGACTCGTACTATGAGTGATGTAGAATTATAGCATGCACGATTTGGCCATTTGAATTATGGCAATTTGTTATGCCTTCAAAGACTTGATATGGCGTCTAAGTTGCCAACTCTTGAGACCCCCTGCTAGACATGTATGTGAGGGGTATATGCTTGGTAAAATGCATCGGGCATCATTTCCAAAGGATGGATCTGTGAGAGCTATTAAGAAACTACAGCTTATACATAGTGACGTATGTGGTTCTATGAGGACACCATCTATTGGGGGATATCTCTACTTCATCACTTTTATTGATGATTTCTCCAGATATAACTGGGTATATCCATTAATGTAGAATTCAGAGGTTTTTATATGCTTTAGGTACTTTATATCCCATGGCTGAAAATGCATGTGAATGTAAAGTTGGCACCCTTCGTTCTTAGATCGAGGGATGGAGTATATGTCCAAGGAATTTCATGCATATATGGTTGAAAAAGGCATAAGGCATCAATGTACAGTGCCACACACACCTCTGTAAAATGGTGTGGCTGAGAGGACAAACAGGTAGGTGGCACGATGTATGGTGAAAGCCCAAGATTTACCTCATAGTTTTTGGTTGGAGGTAACTATGTGCGCAAACTATGTGTTGAACAAATACCCTACCAAGGCCTTACAGTCTAAAACTCCTATGAAGCTTGGCATGGTAGGAAGCCTTCTGTGGCTCATTTGCATGTTTTTGGTTATCTTGCTTATGCTCTTGTGCCTAAGCAGCAACAACACAATAAGCTTGATGATAAGGCAGTTAAATGCATATTTGTGGGATACAGTTCAAAAAGCAAGGGATATAGGCTCGACCATCCGGCCTCAAAGCAGATTTTGGTACGTAAAGATGTTTTTATCAAAAACTCTATTCATCCCATGCTTTCATGTAAAAAAGAGCAGAATGTATGCTCATAGGACATGTTTGATTTGCTCCTACCTTTATTTGATGGAGGGTAGCCATATGTAGAGCAATTGAATGCTCAACGAAGTTTTGAAATTAAGCCATTAGAGGTGCAAAATCAGCTTGCAAATTAGCTTTTTGATGAGGCAATTTTTGAGGATGTAGTGGATGAGGAGAGAGCAGCCATAGAAGAATCTAGATGAGGAGGAGACTAGAGACTAATAAATTTCATGTACGAACAAGGCCATCCGGGTGGTTAGGATCACTTCTAGACTCTTCGTCATTGGAATTCTCTTCCCGTGCATCTCTAGGATTTGTCCAAGGACTATCGTCAGTGGAATTCTTCTCCCATGCATCTTTAGGATTTATATTATACTGGCTGGTGTTGTCCAAGGGATTATCGTTAGCCAGCGCGAGGAGGTGAAGTATGTCCTATAATGAGAGCGGCGCTCTTAAGGAGGATTGCTATGGCATCCTTCTCTTCTAATGGACACCCAACACATGTAAGTGCTTGGACTGACTCAGACTCTTTGATGTATGGTCAACCTGAAAAACTAATATTTTAGAATTATTTCGGAGTTCTTTGTTAGCACTAAATAGTTTCTCTATTTCATCCCATGCTCCTTTAGAGCAGCTATCTTTTAGAGTTATCTTTTGATGTAATGTGATGGATGAATCTATCACCTAGCCCTAATGCAACAATGGCTAGAGCTATCTCATCTCTTTGTTTACAGAATCTTTTATTTGTGGACATTTCTCTTTTCTACTTACTATCCCCTAAGGCCCATCTTTGATGAGAATAAACTTGAATTTTACTTGACATGTATAGAAAATTGAGTTTTACTTGCCATGTATGGAAACTTGAGTTTTACTTGCCATCATGTGTATTTTTTGAAATCTTCACCATTAAATTTATCTGCTACTATGAGTGAATTTGACATGGTTTCCTTATGGGGATGGGAAGGTCTTTATAATGGGGTTACTTAAAGCCGGTGTGTATGCCTTACACAAGAAGTGGAGATATGCATTTGATGAGATTAACACTTGCTAAATTCAAAAACTATAAAACCAAAAAATACCTTGATTTGGGAGAGTGATTTGGAGTACTAGACTAAGAGAAAAATTGTTTTGATGCCGCACAAGTGTTTAGCAACACCCCAATGATGGGGTAGATTAGAACCTTAAATGGCTCTAGAAATTGATTGTAATTATCACTAGTTATCTTATTAACTAAGGTCTTTTTTTGCTAGAGGAGAGAATGATTTGATAATTAAAGCTTCAATGGTGTTTAGCATGTGAGTTGAACCCATGAGCCAAAAAGTGGCAAGAATGATGTGAAATTCTGAAATTTCCACCCTTCAAGCTGGATTTTTACCGCCAACTAGCTGCTCCCTTTTGATGCCTTTGATTTGACCAAATAATACCCTCCTTTCACGTGTTACAACTCTTTGAGTTGATATACCAGCTCCCAAGTGTTCCTTCTTGAAGACAATGAATCCAAAAACTTAGATTCTTGATGATTTGGATCTTAGCAAAAGATTTGAAAAAATTGCTAAGCTAGTTAAGTAAAACTAAAATTTTAATAATCTAAGCAATGGTAGGTTGCATAACTACTCTCGGAATGATGGGTGCTCTAATACTAACTTGAGATTTGCATCTAGAGATGATTAAGGTGTCTAGAAATGAATTAAACTCATCATCTTAGCATGCGAGCAATCAAGAAAGACATTATTAGCACTAATGATAATGCTAATGATGAAGATGAAGCATAATGACAATGCAAGGGATTTAGCTCAAAAGCTCATATGTTTTGATCCATTAGATAGAGTGTCTTTTAATAGGCTTAAGTACATCTCCATTAGCCATTAAAAATGGCACATAAGCTTTCTTAAGCATCCCCTAATCTTTCTAGATTTGAGTCCCATCTCCCTTGAAGTCAGGAGTAATGTTCTACAGAGCCCTCTTGTGAAGTGGAGAATTTGTTGCCCTAAAAATGAAATCTGCACCTTGCACTTCCTAGTAATTCCTCAATCATAGGGAATGCATTATCTCTATAAGATGGGCCGCTAGATTGGAGTAGTTCCTTGTTAGGGGCCTCGCTACCATATTTTCCTAGTTTCAGTGGATAATTTGCAGCAGGTACATCTTCTCCCCTTACTTAGCTAACTCCTCTCTTGCTTGCGTAGTTGCTTGCGTAGTTAGAAGGCGGAGGCAGTAGCATACCTAGGAGTCAGCCGAGGGAAATCCCCTCCTATGACACTAGAAATTGGATTTCGGCCCCATAAGAGTGGACATGTCATTATGGATGCTGCCTAGTTTTGCAGGCCAAGCTAGTGCGGTGAATTAGCTAACCTCATGAGAAGAAATCTCCCTCTGAGGAGTGAGAGGGCTCGGTACAGTGAGGACCGGACTTAAGGGGGTGACAGGTCAGCTTGGCCCTCGTGATTGGTCGACGATGAGAGAGTTTAGTTCGTAAAGTACGCTCAACTGGTTTACACTAGAAGATTGAATTCTAAATCATCGGTGGTTTTGGTTTTGGTTTTGGTTTGGATATGTCTATGGACATGGATATGGAAGCCTCAATCTGGCTGCCAACCTGATTTCAGCATCTTTTTTGTGAACATTTTGCTGTAGAAACTATTTGATGTAAATATTTGTTATTTTGAAAGGTTGTTTTAAGGATCATTGTGGAACTTCTATAAATTAAAGAAAATATTTGTATATGTTTCATAGTGTGGTAGGACCTAATTAGATGATAAAAATGAATTGGTGATTAGGTTGAAAGTGGGTGAATGGGTGCCCTGATGGCGCCATCCTATGGGTGGGTGGACCCAACGAGTCGGGTAACTTTCCAACATATTTATTTATTACAATCCGAATAGGACCCAAACAGGTTTCATTTTAGGGGGCCATGCTAGCGACCATGCCTTGTGAGGACAAGAGGAAAAGGGGTTAGCTTCTATATAAACCAAGTGTAGATTTGTTCTATCCTGGATCACGCACATTGAGTGCCGTTCGATCGGAGGAATAGATTCCTACTAGAATGACTATGTTTCCCGTGAGATAGAGTTAGGTCCCTTTGTTTGCTCATATCCTCACATTGTCAAGAGATTAAGGTGTCATTAATCAAAAATAAGGTGACTTATCTACTTATCAAAGGGTTTCCCTTGACCTAGCTAGGGCGAGGACCTTACACGTGGTATCCAAGCATGGTTTAGGTAATTGTGTGTCGTATTGTTTGATTGCTAGGCTTTCTTGATAGACTAATCTAGTTATGTCTAGATGTAGGATGGGATGGATTGCTATTCTCAATTCTTAGTGTTCTAGTACATTGTCTCCCCTACTTGGCTAACTCTGCTCTTGCTTGCATAGTCGGTAGGCGAAGGCACAAGCAAGCTCCCAAGGTAATCCCCTCCTATGCCCCTGGGAATTGGATTTCCTCTCCAACGAGGGTGGACATGTGATTATGGATGCTGCCTAGTTTTGTGGGCCCAAGCTAGTGTGGTGAATCAGCCCACCTCATAAGTAGACATCTCCTATGAGGAGTGGGAGGGTTTGGTACAAGCAGCAAGGGGTGATAGGTTGGCTTGGCCCTTGTTGAGACTGGTCGATGATGGAGTATGTATGGTCCATGAGATATGCCCAGCTGGTTTAGGCTAGAAGACTAAATTCTAGATCGTTACTGGTTTTGGGTTTGGTTTGGATATGTCTATGGACTGTAAAGCCAGTTTCACTGTTTCTTTTCTGAACATTTTGCTATAAGAACTATTTGATTAATATTGTTGTTTTCAAAGAATATTTTAAGGAACATTTTTATGCTTATATTATGGGGAGGCAATATAAGTAGTAAACCCTCCTTTTACTCCTTACACACTAAGTGGGTAGAGTGCTCCCTACAAAGGGTAGAGCTGGTTTAGCTGGGAGCATTTACATGTATATGCCCAGATAGTCCAAAGGCATATCCCTAAAGTCCCAAAGCTTCTAACCGAAAAGTCCAAAAACCTACACTGATCCCCCACTCCTAACATACCCCACCCACACATTTTTGGGCATGTTTAGTGCACACAAAGACTATTCTAAGCTTAGAAATAGCTTGCACTAACCTTGGTACCCACCACTACTTGCATTGTAGTCTTTCTTCTAGTGTAGCTTGTGGTGTAGCCTCTACCCATTTTGTTAAGTCTTGTTTTTGCTACATCTAGACCTCTTTCCAAAATTGTGCTTTACACAAAACCTATCCACGTACTAAAAAACTAAGGAATTAATCCCTACACAAGGAACATCCAAGTTGGAGCCATGGATGATGGTGCCATGTTCACCTCTTCCCCCACCCCTTTTCACTCTATTGCATAGGGAACCTAGGAACCAGCCCTTAGATCTTCCCAATATACTCAAATGTCATCACATTGGAAGCAAATGCTCCCCATTTTGTGATAGAAGCTGTCTTTTCTCACGATCATGTGGGGCCTTCAGGACTTGATTGTATACAGCGAAACTATCCAAGATAGAATACATCTCAAGGTCTGCAGGTGGCATCTACCACGGAATCTATGAACAGAAGTGGGAAAGGATTTGTCTCTGTTGCAACATTGAGCTTCCAGTAATCCAAATAGACACGGAGCTTTCCATTCTCTTTCAGCACAATCACTATTGGCAACAACCATGTCACCTTTCCACCAGATATATGAATCCTAGTTTCAAGAGTTTATCAATTTCCTCAATTTGTTTTGCATAGTACATCGTCTCCCCTACTTGGCTAACTCTGCTCTTGCTTGCATAGTCGCTAGGCAAAGGCACAAGCAAGCTCCCAAGGTAATCCCCTCCTATGCCATTGGGAATTGGTTTTCCTCCCCAACGAGGGTGGACGTCTCCTATGAGGAGTGGGAGGGTTTGGTACAAGCAGCAAGGGGTGACAGGGCTGGCTTGGCCCTTGTCGAGAGACTGGTCGATGATGGAGTATGTATGGTCCATGAGGTATGCCTAATTGGTTTAGGCTAGAAGACTAAATTCTAGATCGTTACTGGTTTTGGGTTTGGTTTGGATATGTCTATGGACTATAAAGTCAGTTTCACTGTTTCTTTTCTGAACATTTTGCTATAAGAACTGTTTGATTAATATTGTTGTTTTCAAAGACTGTTTCAAGGAACATTTTTATGCTTATATTATGGGGAGCCAATATAAGTAGTAAACCCTCCTTTTACTCCTTACACACTAAGTGGATAGAGTGCTCCCTACAAAGGGTAGAGCTGGTTTAGCTGGGAGCATTACATGTACATGCCCAGATAGTCCAAAGGCATATCCCTAAAGTCCCAAAGCTTCTAACCGAAAAGTCCAAAAACCTACACTGATCCCCCACTCCTAACATACCCCACCCACACATTTTTGGGCATGTTTAGTGCACACAAAGACTATTCTAAGCTTAGAAATAGCTTGCACTAACCTTGGTACCCACCACTACTTGCATTGTAGTCTTTCTTCTAGTGTAACTTGTGGTGTAGCCTCTACCCATTTTGTTAAGTCTTGTTTTTGCTACATCTAGACCTCTTTCCAAAATTGTGCTTTACACAAAACCTATCCACGTACTAAAAAACTAAGGAATTAATCCCTACACAAGGAACATCCAAGTTGGAGCCATGGATGATGGTGCCATATTCACCTCTTCCCCCACCCCTTTTCACTCTATTGCATAGGGAACCTAGGAACCAGCCCTTAGATCTTCCCAATATACTCAAATGTCATCACATTGGAAGCAAATGCTCCCCATTTTGTGACAGAAGCTGTCTTTTCTCACGATCATGTGGGGCCTTCAGGACTTGATTGTATACAGCGAAACTATCCAAGATAGAATACATCTCAAGGTCTGCAGGTGGCATCTACCCACGGAATCTATGAACAGAAGTGGGAAAGGATTTGTCTCTGTTGCAACATTGAGCTTCCAGCAATCCAAATAGACACGGAGCTTTCCATTCTCTTTCAGCACAATCACTATTGGCAACAACCATGTCACCTTTCCACCAGATATATGAATCCTAGTTTCAAGAGTTTACCAATTTCCTCAATTTGTTTTGCATAGTACATCGTCTCCCCTACTTGGCTAACTCTGCCCTTGCTTGCATAGTCGCTAGGCGAAGGCACAAGCAAGCTCCCAAGGTAATCCCCTCCTATGCCATTGGGAATTGGTTTTCCTCCCCAACGAGGGTGGACATCTCCTATGAGGAGTGGGAGGGTTTGGTACAAGCAGCAAGGGGTGACAGGGCTGGCTTGGCCCTTGTCGAGAGACTGGTCGATGATGGAGTATGTATGGTCCATGAGGTATGCCTAATTGGTTTAGGCTAGAAGACTAAATTCTAGATCGTTACTGGTTTTGGGTTTGGTTTGGATATGTCTATGGACTATAAAGCCAGTTTCACTGTTTCTTTTCTGAACATTTTGCTATAAGAACTGTTTGATTAATATTGTTGTTTTCAAAGACTGTTTTAAGGAACATTTTTATGCTTATATTATGGGGAGGCAATATAAGTAGTAAACCCTTCTTTTACTCCTTACACACTAAGTGGGTAGAGTGCTCCCTACAAAGGGTAGAGCTGGTTTAGCTGGGAGCATTTACATGTACATGCCCAGATAGTCCAAAGGCATATCCCTAAAGTCCCAAAGCTTCTAACCGAAAAGTCCAAAAACCTACACTGATCCCCCACTCCTAACATACCCCACCCACACATTTTTGGGCATGTTTAGTGCACACAAAGACTGTTCTAAGCTTAGAAATAGCTTGCACTAACCTTGGTACCCACCACTACTTGCATTGTAGTCTTTCTTCTAGTGTAGCTTGTGGTGTAGCCTCTACCCATTTTGTTAAGTCTTGTTTTTGCTACATCTAGACCTCTTTCCAAAATTGTGCTTTACACAAAACCTATCCACGTACTAAAAAACTAAGGAATTAATCCCTACACAAGGAACATCCAAGTTGGAGCCATGGATGATGGTGCCATGTTCACCTCTTCCCCCACCCCTTTTCACTCTATTGCATAGGGAACCTAGGAACCAGCCCTTAGATCTTCCCAATATACTCAAATGTCATCACATTGGAAGCAAATGCTCCCCATTTTGTGACAGAAGCTGTCTTTTCTCACGATCATGTGGGGCCTTCAGGACTTGATTGTATACAGCGAAACTATCCAAGATAGAATACATCTCAAGGTCTGCAGGTGGCGTCTACCACGGAATCTATGAATAGAAGTGGGAAAGGATTTGTCTCTGTTGCAACATTGAGCTTCCAGTAATCCAAATAGACACGGAGCTTTCCATTCTCTTTCAGCACAATCACTATTGGCAACAACCATGTCACCTTTCCACCGGATATATGAATCCTAGTTTCAAGAGTTTATCAATTTCCTCAATTTGTTTTGCATAGTACATCGTCTCCCCTACTTGGCTAACTCTGCTCTTGCTTGCATAGTCGCTAGGCAAAGGCACAAGCAAGCTCCCAAGGTAATCCCCTCCTATGCCACTGGGAATTGGTTTTCCTCCCCAACGAGGGTGGACGTCTCCTATGAGGAGCGGGAGGGTTTGGTACAAGCAGCAAGGGGTGACAGGGCTGGCTTGGCCCTTGTCGAGAGACTGGTCGATGATGGAGTATGTATGGTCCATGAGGTATGCCCAATTGGTTTAGGCTAGAAGACTAAATTCTAGATCGTTACTGGTTTTGGGTTTGGTTTGGATATGTCTATGGACTGTAAAGCCAGTTTCACTGTTTCTTTTCTGAACATTTTGCTATAAGAACTGTTTGATTAATATTGTTGTTTTCAAAGACTGTTTTAAGGAACATTTTTATGCTTATATTATGGGAGCCAATATAAGTAGTAAATCCTCCTTTTACTCCTTACACACTAAGTGGGTAGAGTGCTCCCTACAAAGGGTAGAGCTGGTTTAGCTGGGAGCATTTACATGTACATGCCCAGATAGTCCAAAGGCATATCCCTAAAGTCCCAAAGCTTCTAACCGAAAAGTCCAAAAACCTACACTGATCCCCCACTCCTAACATACCCCACCCACACATTTTTGGGCATGTTTAGTGCACACAAAGACTATTCTAAGCTTAGAAATAGCTTGCACTAACCTTGGTACCCACCACTACTTGCATTGTAGTCTTTCTTCTAGTGTAGCTTGTGGTGTAGCCTCTACCCATTTTGTTAAGTCTTGTTTTTGCTACATCTAGACCTCTTTCCAAAATTGTGCTTTACACAAAACCTATCCACGTACTAAAAAACTAAGGAATTAATCCCTACACAAGGAACATCCAAGTTGGAGCCATGGATGATGGTGCCATGTTCACCTCTTCCCCCACCCCTTTTCACTCTATTGCATAGGGAACCTAGGAACCAGCCCTTAGATCTTCCCAATATACTCAAATGTCATCACATTGGAAGCAAATGCTCCCCATTTTGTGACAGAAGCTGTCTTTTCTCACGATCATGTGGGGCCTTCAGGACTTGATTGTATACAGCGAAACTATCCAAGAAAGAATACATCTCAAGGTCTGCAGGTGGCATCTACCACAGAATCTATGAACAGAAGTGGGAAAGGATTTGTCTCTGTTGCAACATTGAGCTTCCAGTAATCCAAATAGACACGGAGCTTTCCATTCGCTTTCAGCACAATCACTATTGGCAACAACCATGTCACCTTTCCACCAGATATATGAATCCTAGTTTCAAGAGTTTAGCAATTTTCTCGATTTGTTTTGCATTGTACATCGTCTCCCCTACTTGGCTAACTCTGCTCTTTCTTGCATAGTCGCTAGGCGAAGGCACAAGCAAGATCCCAAGGTAATCCCCTCCTATGCCACTGGGAATTGGTTTTCCTCCCCAATGAGGGTGGACGTCTCCTATGAGGAGCGGGAGGGTTTGGTACAAGCAGCAAGGGGTGACAGGGCTGGCTTGGCCCTTGTCGAGAGACTGGTCAATGATGGAGCATGTATGGTCCATGAGGTATGCCCAATTGGTTTAGGCTAGAAGACTAAATTCTAGATCGTTACTGGTTTTGGGTTTGGTTTGGATATGTCTATGGACTTTAAAGCCAGTTTCACTGTTTCTTTTCTGAACATTTTGCTATAAGAACTGTTTGATTAATATTGTTGTTTTCAAAGACTGTTTCAAGGAACATTTTTATGCTTATATTATGGGGAGCCAATATAAGTAGTAAACCCTCCTTTTACTCCTTACACACTAAGTGGATAGAGTGCTCCCTACAAAGGGTAGAGCTGGTTTAGCTGGGAGCATTACATGTACATGCCCAGATAGTCCAAAGGCATATCCCTAAAGTCCCAAAGCTTCTAACCGAAAAGTCCAAAAACCTACACTGATCCCCCACTCCTAACATACCCCACCCACACATTTTTGGGCATGTTTAGTGCACACAAAGACTATTCTAATCTTAGAAATAGCTTGCACTAACCTTGGTACCCACCACTACTTGCATTGTAGTCTTTCTTCTAGTGTAGCTTGTGGTGTAGCCTCTACCCATTTTGTTAAGTCTTGTTTTTGCTACATCTAGACCTCTTTCCAAAATTGTGCTTTACACAAAACCTATCCACGTACTAAAAAACTAAGGAATTAATCCCTACACAAGGAACATCCAAGTTGGAGCCATGGATGATGGTGCCATGTTCACCTCTTCCCCCACCCCTTTTCGAAATTTCACTCTATTGCATAGGGAACCTAGGAACCAGCCCTTAGATCTTCCCAATATACTCAAATGTCATCACATTGGAAGCAAATGCTCCCCATTTTGTGACAAAAGCTGTCTTTTCTCACGATCATGTGGGGCCTTCAGGACTTGATTGTATACAGTGAAACTATCCAAGAAAGAATACATCTCAAGGTCTGCAGGTGGCATCTACCACGGAATCTATGAACAGAAGTGGAAAAGGATTTGTCTCTGTTGCAACATTGAGCTTCCAGTAATCCAAATAGACACGGAGCTTTCCATTCTCTTTGAGCACAATCACTATTGGCAAAAACCATGTCACCTTTCCACCGGATATATGAATCCTAGTTTCAAGAGTTTATCAATTTCCTCAATTTGTTTTGCATTGTACATCGTCTCTCCTACTTGGCTAACTCTACTCTTGCTTGCATAGTCGCTAGGCGAAGGCACAAGCAAGATCCCAAGGTAATCCCCTCCTATGCCACTGGGAATTGGTTTTCCTCCCCAACGAGGGTGGACGTCTCCTATGAGGAGCGAGAGGGTTTGGTACAAGCAGCAAGGGGTGACAGGGCTGGCTTGGCCCTTGTCGAGAGACTGGTCGATGATGGAGTATGTATGGTCCATGAGGTATGCCCAGCTGGTTTAGGCTAGAAGACTAAATTCTAGATCGTTACTGGTTTTGGGTTTGGTTTGGATATGTCTATGGACTGTAAAGCCAGTTTCACTGTTTCTTTTCTGAACATTTTGCTATAAGAACTGTTTGATTAATATTGTTGTTTTCAAAGAATATTTTAAGGAACATTTTTATGCTTATATTATGGGGAGCCAATATAAGTAGTAAACCCTCCTTTTACTCCTTACACACTAAGTGTGTAGAGTGCTCCCTACAAAGGGTAGAGCTGGTTTAGCTGGGAGCATTACATGTACATGCCCAGATAGTCCAAAGGCATATCCCTAAAGTCCCAAAGCTTCTAACCGAAAAGTCCAAAAACCTACACTGATCCCCCACTCCTAACATACCCCACCCACACATTTTTGGGCATGTTTAGTGCACACAAAGACTGTTCTAAGCTTAGAAATAGCTTGCACTAACCTTGGTACCCACCACTACTTGCATTGTAGTCTTTCTTCTAGTGTAGCTTGTGGTGTAGCCTCTACCCATTTTGTTAAGTCTTGTTTTTGCTACATCTAGACCTCTTTCCAAAATTGTGCTTTACACAAAACCTATCCACGTACTAAAAAACTAAGGAATTAATCCCTACACAAGGAACATCCAAGTTGGAGCCATGGATGATGGTGCCATGTTCACCTCTTCCCCCACCCCTTTTCACTCTATTGCATAGGGAACCTAGGAACCAGCCCTTAGATCTTCCCAATATACTCAAATGTCATCACATTGGAAGCAAATGCTCCCCATTTTGTGACAGAAGCTGTCTTTTCTCACGATCATGTGGGGCCTTCAGGACTTGATTGTATACAGCGAAACTATCCAAGATAGAATACATCTCAAGGTCTGCAGGTGGCATCTACCACGGAATCTATGAACAGAAGTGGGAAAGGATTTGTCTCTGTTGCAACATTGAGCTTCCAGTAATCCAAATAGACACGGAGCTTTCCATTCTCTTTCAGCACAATCACTATTGGCAACAACCATGTCACCTTTCCACCAGATATATGAATCCTAGTTTCAAGAGTTTATCAATTTCCTCAATTTGTTTTGCATAGTACATCGTCTCCCCTACTTGGCTAACTCTGCTCTTGCTTGCATAGTCGCTAGGCAAAGGCACAAGCAAGCTCCCAAGGTAATCCCCTCCTATGCCATTGGGAATTGGTTTTCCTCCCCAACGAGGGTGGACGTCTCCTATGAGGAGTGGGAGGGTTTGGTACAAGCAGCAAGGGGTGACAGGGCTGGCTTGGCCCTTGTCGAGAGACTGGTCGATGATGGAGTATGTATGGTCCATGAGGTATGCCTAATTGGTTTAGGCTAGAAGACTAAATTCTAGATCGTTACTGGTTTTGGGTTTGGTTTGGATATGTCTATGGACTATAAAGTCAGTTTCACTGTTTCTTTTCTGAACATTTTGCTATAAGAACTGTTTGATTAATATTGTTGTTTTCAAAGACTGTTTCAAGGAACATTTTTATGCTTATATTATGGGGAGCCAATATAAGTAGTAAACCCTCCTTTTACTCCTTACACACTAAGTGGATAGAGTGCTCCCTACAAAGGGTAGAGCTGGTTTAGCTGGGAGCATTACATGTACATGCCCAGATAGTCCAAAGGCATATCCCTAAAGTCCCAAAGCTTCTAACCGAAAAGTCCAAAAACCTACACTGATCCCCCACTCCTAACATACCCCACCCACACATTTTTGGGCATGTTTAGTGCACACAAAGACTATTCTAAGCTTAGAAATAGCTTGCACTAACCTTGGTACCCACCACTACTTGCATTGTAGTCTTTCTTCTAGTGTAACTTGTGGTGTAGCCTCTACCCATTTTGTTAAGTCTTGTTTTTGCTACATCTAGACCTCTTTCCAAAATTGTGCTTTACACAAAACCTATCCACGTACTAAAAAACTAAGGAATTAATCCCTACACAAGGAACATCCAAGTTGGAGCCATGGATGATGGTGCCATGTTCACCTCTTCCCCCACCCCTTTTCACTCTATTGCATAGGGAACCTAGGAACCAGCCCTTAGATCTTCCCAATATACTCAAATGTCATCACATTGGAAGCAAATGCTCCCCATTTTGTGACAGAAGCTGTCTTTTCTCACGATCATGTGGGGCCTTCAGGACTTGATTGTATACAGCGAAACTATCCAAGATAGAATACATCTCAAGGTCTGCAGGTGGCATCTACCCACGGAATCTATGAACAGAAGTGGGAAAGGATTTGTCTCTGTTGCAACATTGAGCTTCCAGCAATCCAAATAGACACGGAGCTTTCCATTCTCTTTCAGCACAATCACTATTGGCAACAACCATGTCACCTTTCCACCGGATATATGAATCCTAGTTTCAAGAGTTTACCAATTTCCTCAATTTGTTTTGCATAGTACATCGTCTCCCCTACTTGGCTAACTCTGCCCTTGCTTGCATAGTCGCTAGGCGAAGGCACAAGCAAGCTCCCAAGGTAATCCCCTCCTATGCCATTGGGAATTGGTTTTCCTCCCCAACGAGGGTGGACATCTCCTATGAGGAGTGGGAGGGTTTGGTACAAGCAGCAAGGGGTGACAGGGCTGGCTTGGCCCTTGTCGAGAGACTGGTCGATGATGGAGTATGTATGGTCCATGAGGTATGCCTAATTGGTTTAGGCTAGAAGACTAAATTCTAGATCGTTACTGGTTTTGGGTTTGGTTTGGATATGTCTATGGACTATAAAGCCAGTTTCACTGTTTCTTTTCTGAACATTTTGCTATAAGAACTGTTTGATTAATATTGTTGTTTTCAAAGACTGTTTTAAGGAACATTTTTATGCTTATATTATGGGGAGGCAATATAAGTAGTAAACCCTTCTTTTACTCCTTACACACTAAGTGGGTAGAGTGCTCCCTACAAAGGGTAGAGCTGGTTTAGCTGGGAGCATTTACATGTACATGCCCAGATAGTCCAAAGGCATATCCCTAAAGTCCCAAAGCTTCTAACCGAAAAGTCCAAAAACCTACACTGATCCCCCACTCCTAACATACCCCACCCACACATTTTTGGGCATGTTTAGTGCACACAAAGACTGTTCTAAGCTTAGAAATAGCTTGCACTAACCTTGGTACCCACCACTACTTGCATTGTAGTCTTTCTTCTAGTGTAGCTTGTGGTGTAGCCTCTACCCATTTTGTTAAGTCTTGTTTTTGCTACATCTAGACCTCTTTCCAAAATTGTGCTTTACACAAAACCTATCCACGTACTAAAAAACTAAGGAATTAATCCCTACACAAGGAACATCCAAGTTGGAGCCATGGATGATGGTGCCATGTTCACCTCTTCCCCCACCCCTTTTCACTCTATTGCATAGGGAACCTAGGAACCAGCCCTTAGATCTTCCCAATATACTCAAATGTCATCACATTGGAAGCAAATGCTCCCCATTTTGTGACAGAAGCTGTCTTTTCTCACGATCATGTGGGGCCTTCAGGACTTGATTGTATACAGCGAAACTATCCAAGATAGAATACATCTCAAGGTCTGCAGGTGGCGTCTACCACGGAATCTATGAATAGAAGTGGGAAAGGATTTGTCTCTGTTGCAACATTGAGCTTCCAGTAATCCAAATAGACACGGAGCTTTCCATTCTCTTTCAGCACAATCACTATTGGCAACAACCATGTCACCTTTCCACCGGATATATGAATCCTAGTTTCAAGAGTTTATCAATTTCCTCAATTTGTTTTGCATAGTACATCGTCTCCCCTACTTGGCTAACTCTGCTCTTGCTTGCATAGTCGCTAGGCAAAGGCACAAGCAAGCTCCCAAGGTAATCCCCTCCTATGCCACTGGGAATTGGTTTTCCTCCCCAACGAGGGTGGACGTCTCCTATGAGGAGCGGGAGGGTTTGGTACAAGCAGCAAGGGGTGACAGGGCTGGCTTGGCCCTTGTCGAGAGACTGGTCGATGATGGAGTATGTATGGTCCATGAGGTATGCCCAATTGGTTTAGGCTAGAAGACTAAATTCTAGATCGTTACTGGTTTTGGGTTTGGTTTGGATATGTCTATGGACTGTAAAGCCAGTTTCACTGTTTCTTTTCTGAACATTTTGCTATAAGAACTGTTTGATTAATATTGTTGTTTTCAAAGACTGTTTTAAGGAACATTTTTATGCTTATATTATGGGAGCCAATATAAGTAGTAAATCCTCCTTTTACTCCTTACACACTAAGTGGGTAGAGTGCTCCCTACAAAGGGTAGAGCTGGTTTAGCTGGGAGCATTTACATGTACATGCCCAGATAGTCCAAAGGCATATCCCTAAAGTCCCAAAGCTTCTAACCGAAAAGTCCAAAAACCTACACTGATCCCCCACTCCTAACATACCCCACCCACACATTTTTGGGCATGTTTAGTGCACACAAAGACTATTCTAAGCTTAGAAATAGCTTGCACTAACCTTGGTACCCACCACTACTTGCATTGTAGTCTTTCTTCTAGTGTAGCTTGTGGTGTAGCCTCTACCCATTTTGTTAAGTCTTGTTTTTGCTACATCTAGACCTCTTTCCAAAATTGTGCTTTACACAAAACCTATCCACGTACTAAAAAACTAAGGAATTAATCCCTACACAAGGAACATCCAAGTTGGAGCCATGGATGATGGTGCCATGTTCACCTCTTCCCCCACCCCTTTTCACTCTATTGCATAGGGAACCTAGGAACCAGCCCTTAGATCTTCCCAATATACTCAAATGTCATCACATTGGAAGCAAATGCTCCCCATTTTGTGACAGAAGCTGTCTTTTCTCACGATCATGTGGGGCCTTCAGGACTTGATTGTATACAGCGAAACTATCCAAGAAAGAATACATCTCAAGGTCTGCAGGTGGCATCTACCACAGAATCTATGAACAGAAGTGGGAAAGGATTTGTCTCTGTTGCAACATTGAGCTTCCAGTAATCCAAATAGACACGGAGCTTTCCATTCGCTTTCAGCACAATCACTATTGGCAACAACCATGTCACCTTTCCACCAGATATATGAATCCTAGTTTCAAGAGTTTAGCAATTTTCTCGATTTGTTTTGCATTGTACATCGTCTCCCCTACTTGGCTAACTCTGCTCTTTCTTGCATAGTCGCTAGGCGAAGGCACAAGCAAGATCCCAAGGTAATCCCCTCCTATGCCACTGGGAATTGGTTTTCCTCCCCAATGAGGGTGGACGTCTCCTATGAGGAGCGGGAGGGTTTGGTACAAGCAGCAAGGGGTGACAGGGCTGGCTTGGCCCTTGTCGAGAGACTGGTCAATGATGGAGCATGTATGGTCCATGAGGTATGCCCAATTGGTTTAGGCTAGAAGACTAAATTCTAGATCGTTACTGGTTTTGGGTTTGGTTTGGATATGTCTATGGACTTTAAAGCCAGTTTCACTGTTTCTTTTCTGAACATTTTGCTATAAGAACTGTTTGATTAATATTGTTGTTTTCAAAGACTGTTTCAAGGAACATTTTTATGCTTATATTATGGGGAGCCAATATAAGTAGTAAACCCTCCTTTTACTCCTTACACACTAAGTGGATAGAGTGCTCCCTACAAAGGGTAGAGCTGGTTTAGCTGGGAGCATTACATGTACATGCCCAGATAGTCCAAAGGCATATCCCTAAAGTCCCAAAGCTTCTAACCGAAAAGTCCAAAAACCTACACTGATCCCCCACTCCTAACATACCCCACCCACACATTTTTGGGCATGTTTAGTGCACACAAAGACTATTCTAATCTTAGAAATAGCTTGCACTAACCTTGGTACCCACCACTACTTGCATTGTAGTCTTTCTTCTAGTGTAGCTTGTGGTGTAGCCTCTACCCATTTTGTTAAGTCTTGTTTTTGCTACATCTAGACCTCTTTCCAAAATTGTGCTTTACACAAAACCTATCCACGTACTAAAAAACTAAGGAATTAATCCCTACACAAGGAACATCCAAGTTGGAGCCATGGATGATGGTGCCATGTTCACCTCTTCCCCCACCCCTTTTCAAAATTTCACTCTATTGCATAGGGAACCTAGGAACCAGCCCTTAGATCTTCCCAATATACTCAAATGTCATCACATTGGAAGCAAATGCTCCCCATTTTGTGACAAAAGCTGTCTTTTCTCACGATCATGTGGGGCCTTCAGGACTTGATTGTATACAGTGAAACTATCCAAGAAAGAATACATCTCAAGGTCTGCAGGTGGCATCTACCACGGAATCTATGAACAGAAGTGGAAAAGGATTTGTCTCTGTTGCAACATTGAGCTTCCAGTAATCCAAATAGACACGGAGCTTTCCATTCTCTTTGAGCACAATCACTATTGGCAAAAACCATGTCACCTTTCCACCGGATATATGAATCCTAGTTTCAAGAGTTTATCAATTTCCTCAATTTGTTTTGCATTGTACATCGTCTCTCCTACTTGGCTAACTCTACTCTTGCTTGCATAGTCGCTAGGCGAAGGCACAAGCAAGATCCCAAGGTAATCCCCTCCTATGCCACTGGGAATTGGTTTTCCTCCCCAACGAGGGTGGACGTCTCCTATGAGGAGCGAGAGGGTTTGGTACAAGCAGCAAGGGGTGACAGGGCTGGCTTGGCCCTTGTCGAGAGACTGGTCGATGATGGAGTATGTATGGTCCATGAGGTATGCCCAATTGGTTTAGGCTAGAAGACTAAATTCTAGATCGTTACTGGTTTTGGGTTTGGTTTGGATATGTCTATGGACTATAAAGCCAGTTTCACTGTTTCTTTTCTGAACATTTTGCTATAAGAACTGTTTGATTAATATTGTTGTTTTCAAAGAATATTTTAAGGAACATTTTTATGCTTATATTATGGGGAGCCAATATAAGTAGTAAACCCTCCTTTTACTCCTTACACACTAAGTGTGTAGAGTGCTCCCTACAAAGGGTAGAGCTGGTTTAGCTGGGAGCATTTACATGTACATGCCCAGATAGTCCAAAGGCATATCCCTAAAGTCCCAAAGCTTCTAACCGAAAAGTCCAAAAACCTACACTGATCCCCCACTCCTAACATACCCCACCCACACATTTTTGGGCATGTTTAGTGCACACAAAGACTGTTCTAAGCTTAGAAATAGCTTGCACTAACCTTGGTACCCACCACTACTTGCATTGTAGTCTTTCTTCTAGTGTAGCTTGTGGTGTAGCCTCTACCCATTTTGTTAAGTCTTGTTTTTGCTACATCTAGACCTCTTTCCAAAATTGTGCTTTACACAAAACCTATCCACGTACTAAAAAACTAAGGAATTAATCCCTACACAAGGAACATCCAAGTTGGAGCCATGGATGATGGTGCCATGTTCACCTCTTCCCCCACCCCTTTTCACTCTATTGCATAGGGAACCTAGGAACCAGCCCTTAGATCTTCCCAATATACTCAAATGTCATCACATTGGAAGCAAATGCTCCCCATTTTGTGACAGAAGCTGTCTTTTCTCACGATCATGTGGGGCCTTCAGGACTTGATTGTATACAGCGAAACTATCCAAGAAAGAATACATCTCAAGGTCTGCAGGTGGCATCTACCACGGAATCTATGAATAGAAGTGGGAAAGGATTTGTCTCTGTTGCAACATTGAGCTTCCAGTAATCCAAATAGACACGGAGCTTTCCATTCTCTTTCAGGACAATCACTATTGGCAACAACCATGTCACCTTTCCACCGGATATATGAATCCTAGTTTCAAGAGTTTATCAATTTCCTCAATTTGTTTTGCATAGTACATCGTGTCCCCTACTTGGCTAACTCTGCTCTTGCTTGCATAGTCGCTAGGCAAAGGCACAAGCAAGCTCCCAAGGTAATCCCCTCCTATGCCACTGGGAATTGGTTTTCCTCCCCAACGAGGGTGGACGTCTCCTATGAGGAGCGGGAGGGTTTGGTACAAGCAGCAAGGGGTGACAGGGCTGGCTTGGCCCTTGTCGAGAGACTGGTCGATGATGGAGTATGTATGGTCCATGAGGTATGCCCAATTGGTTTAGGCAAGAAGACTAAATTCTAGATCGTTACTGGTTTTGGGTTTTGTTTGGATATGTCTATGGACTTTAAAGCCAGTTTCACTGTTTCTTTTCTGAACATTTTGCTATAAGAACTGTTTGATTAATATTGTTGTTTTCAAAGACTGTTTTAAGGAACATTTTTATGCTTATATTATGGGAGCCAATATAAGTAGTAAATCCTCCTTTTACTCCTTACACACTAAGTGGGTAGAGTGCTCCCTACAAAGGGTAGAGCTGGTTTAGCTGGGAGCATTTACATGTACATGCCCAGATAGTCCAAAGGCATATCCCTAAAGTCCCAAAGCTCCTAACCGAAAAGTCCAAAAACCTACACTGATCCCCCACTCCGAACATACCCCACCCACACATTTTTGGGCATGTTTAGTGCACACAAAGACTATTCTAAGCTTAGAAATAGCTTGCACTAACCTTGGTACCCACCACTACTTGCATTGTAGTCTTTCTTCTAGTGTAGCTTGTGGTGTAGCCTCTACCCATTTTGTTAAGTCTTGTTTTTGCTACATCTAGACCTCTTTCCAAAATTGTGCTTTACACAAAACCTATCCACGTACTAAAAAACTAAGGAATTAATCCCTACACAAGGAACATCCAAGTTGGAGCCATGGATGATGGTGCCATGTTCACCTCTTCCCCCACCCCTTTTCACTCTATTGCATAGGGAACCTAGGAACCAGCCCTTAGATCTTCCCAATATACTCAAATGTCATCACATTGGAAGCAAATGCTCCCCATTTCGTGACAGAAGCTGTCTTTTCTCACGATCATGTGGGGCCTTCAGGACTTGATTGTATACAGCGAAACTATCCAAGAAAGAATACATCTCAAGGTCTGCAGGTGGCATCTACCACAGAATCTATGAACAGAAGTGGGAAAGGATTTGTCTCTGTTGCAACATTGAGCTTCCAGTAATCCAAATAGACACGGAGCTTTCCATTCGCTTTCAGCACAATCACTATTGGCAACAACCATGTCACCTTTCCACCAGATATATGAATCCTAGTTTCAAGAGTTTAGCAATTTTCTCGATTTGTTTTGCATTGTACATCGTCTCCCCTACTTGGCTAACTCTGCTCTTTCTTGCATAGTCGCTAGGCGAAGGCACAAGCAAGATCCCAAGGTAATCCCCTCCTATGCCACTGGGAATTGGTTTTCCTCCCCAATGAGGGTGGACGTCTCCTATGAGGAGCGGGAGGGTTTGGTACAAGCAGCAAGGGGTGACAGGGCTGGCTTGGCCCTTGTCGAGAGACTGGTCAATGATGGAGCATGTATGGTCCATGAGGTATGCCCAATTGGTTTAGGCTAGAAGACTAAATTCTAGATCGTTACTGGTTTTGGGTTTGGTTTGGATATGTCTATGGACTTTAAAGCCAGTTTCACTGTTTCTTTTCTGAACATTTTGCTATAAGAACTGTTTGATTAATATTGTTGTTTTCAAAGACTATTTCAAGGAACATTTTTATGCTTATATTATGGGGAGCCAATATAAGTAGTAAACCCTCCTTTTACTCCTTACACACTAAGTGGATAGAGTGCTCCCTACAAAGGGTAGAGCTGGTTTAGCTGGGAGCATTACATGTACATGCCCAGATAGTCCAAAGGCATATCCCTAAAGTCCCAAAGCTTCTAACCGAAAAGTCCAAAAACCTACACTGATCCCCCACTCCTAACATACCCCACCCACACATTTTTGGGCATGTTTAGTGCACACAAAGACTGTTCTAAGCTTAGAAATAGCTTGCACTAACCTTGGTACCCACCACTACTTGCATTGTAGTCTTTCTTCTAGTGTAGCTTGTGGTGTAGCCTCTACCCATTTTGTTAAGTCTTGTTTTTGCTACATCTAGACCTCTTTCCAAAATTGTTCTTTACACAAAACCTATCCACGTACTAAAAAACTAAGGAATTAATCCCTACACAAGGAACATCCAAGTTGGAGCCATGGATGATGGTGCCATGTTCACCTCTTCCCCCACCCCTTTTCACTCTATTGCATAGGGAACCTAGGAACCAGCCCTTAGATCTTCCCAATATACTCAAATGTCATCACATTGGAAGCAAATGCTCCCCATTTTGTGACAAAAGCTGTCTTTTCTCACGATCATGTGGGGCCTTCAGGACTTGATTGTATACAGTGAAACTATCCAAGAAAGAATACATCTCAAGGTCTGCAGGTGGCATCTACCACGGAATCTATGAACAGAAGTGGAAAAGGATTTGTCTCTGTTGCAACATTGAGCTTCCAGTAATCCAAATAGACACGGAGCTTTCCATTCTCTTTGAGCACAATCACTATTGGCAAAAACCATGTCACCTTTCCACCGGATATATGAATCCTAGTTTCAAGAGTTTATCAATTTCCTCAATTTGTTTTGCATTGTACATCGTCTCTCCTACTTGGCTAACTCTGCTCTTGCTTGCATAGTCGCTAGGCGAAGGCACAAGCAAGATCCCAAGGTAATCCCCTCCTATGCCACTGGGAATTGGTTTTCCTCCCCAACGAGGGTGGATGTCTCCTATGAGGAGCGGGAGGGTTTGGTACAAGCAGCAAGGGGTGACAGGGCTGGCTTGGCCCTTGTCGAGAGACTGGTCGATGATGGAGTATGTATGGTCCATGAGGTATGCCCAATTGGTTTAGGCTAGAAGACTAAATTCTAGATCGTTACTGGTTTTGGGTTTGGTTTGGATATGTCTATGGACTATAAAGCCAGTTTCACTGTTTCTTTTCTGAACATTTTGCTATAAGAACTGTTTGATTAATATTGTTGTTTTCAAAGAATATTTTAAGGAACATTTTTATGCTTATATTATGGGGAGCCAATATAAGTAGTAAACCCTCCTTTTACTCCTTACACACTAAGTGGGTAGAGTGCTCCCTACAAAGGGTAGAGCTGGTTTAGCTGGGAGCATTTACATGTACATGCCCAGATAGTCCAAAGGCATATCCCTAAAGTCCCAAAGCTTCTAACCGAAAAGTCCAAAAACCTACACTGATCCCCCACTCCTAACATACCCCACCCACACATTTTTGGGCATGTTTAGTGGACACAAAGACTATTCTAAGCTTAGAAATAGCTTGCACTAACCTTGGTACCCACCACTACTTGCATTGTAGTCTTTCTTCTAGTGTAGCTTGTGGTGTAGCCTCTACCCATTTTGTTAAGTCTTGTTTTTGCTACATCTAGACCTCTTTCCAAAATTGTGCTTTACACAAAACCTATCCACGTACTAAAAAACTAAGGAATTAATCCCTACACAAGGAACATCCAAGTTGGAGCCATGGATGATGGTGCCATGTTCACCTCTTCCCCCACCCCTTTTCACTCTATTGCATAGGGAACCTAGGAACCAGCCCTTAGATCTTCCCAATATACTCAAATGTCATCACATTGGAAGCAAATGCTCCCCATTTTGTGACAGAAGCTGTCTTTTCTCACGATCATGTGGGGCCTTCAGGACTTGATTGTATACAGCGAAACTATCCAAGAAAGAATACATCTCAAGGTTTGCAGGTGGCATCTACCACGAAATCTATGAATAGAAGTGGGAAAGGATTTGTCTCTGTTGCAACATTGAGCTTCCAGTAATCCAAATAGACACGGAGCTTTCCATTCTCTTTCAGGACAATCACTATTGGCAACAACCATGTCACCTTTCCACCGGATATATGAATCCTAGTTTCAAGAGTTTATCAATTTCCTCAATTTGTTTTGCATAGTACATCGTCTCCCCTACTTGGCTAACTCTGCTCTTGCTTGCATAGTCGCTAGGCAAAGGCACAAGCAAGCTCCCAAGGTAATCCCCTCCTATGCCACTGGGAATTGGTTTTCCTCCCCAACGAGGGTGGACGTCTCCTATGAGGAGCGGGAGGGTTTGGTACAAGCAGCAAGGGGTGACAAGGCTGGCTTCGCCCTTGTCGAGAGACTGGTCGATGATGGAGTATGTATGGTCCATGAGGTATGCCCAATTGGTTTAGGCTAGAAGACTAAATTCTAGATCGTTACTGGTTTTGGGTTTGGTTTGGATATGTCTATGGACTGTAAAGCCAGTTTCACTGTTTCTTTTCTGAACATTTTGCTATAAGAACTGTTTGATTAATATTGTTGTTTTCAAAGACTGTTTTAAGGAACATTTTTATGCTTATATTATGGGAGCCAATATAAGTAGTAAACCCTCCTTTTACTCCTTACACACTAAGTGGGTAGAGTGCTCCCTACAAAGGGTAGAGCTGGTTTAGCTGGGAGCATTTACATGTACATGCCCAGATAGTCCAAAGGCATATCCCTAAAGTCCCAAAGCTTCTAACCGAAAAGTCCAAAAACCTACACTGATCCCCCACTCCTAACATACCCCACCCAGACATTTTTGGCAATGTTTAGTGCACACAAAGACTATTCTAAGCTTAGAAATAGCTTGCACTAACCTTGGTACCCACCACTACTTGCATTGTAGTCTTTCTTCTAGTGTAGCTTGTGGTGTAGCCTCTACCCATTTTGTTAAGTCTTGTTTTTGCTACATCTAGACCTCTTTCCAAAATTGTGCTTTACACAAAACCTATCCACGTACTAAAAAACTAAGGAATTAATCCCTACACAAGGAACATCCAAGTTGGAGCCATGGATGATGGTGCCATGTTCACCTCTTCCCCCACCCCTTTTCACTCTATTGCATAGGGAACCTAGGAACCAGCCCTTAGATCTTCCCAATATACTCAAATGTCATCACATTGGAAGCAAATGCTCCCCATTTCGTGACAGAAGCTGTCTTTTCTCACGATCATGTGGGGCCTTCAGGACTTGATTGTATACAGCGAAACTATCCAAGAAAGAATACATCTCAAGGTCTGCAGGTGGCATCTACCACAGAATCTATGAACAGAAGTGGGAAAGGATTTGTCTCTGTTGCAACATTGAGCTTCCAGTAATCCAAATAGACACGGAGCTTTCCATTCGCTTTCAGCACAATCACTATTGGCAACAACCATGTCACCTTTCCACCGGATATATGAATCCTAGTTTCAAGAGTTTATCAATTTTCTCGATTTGTTTTGCATTGTACATCGTCTCCCCTACTTGGCTAACTCTGCTCTTGCTTGCATAGTCGCTAGGCGAAGGCACAAGCAAGATCCCAAGGTAATCCCCTCCTATGCCACTGGGAATTGGTTTTCCTCCCCAATGAGGGTGGACGTCTCCTATGAGGAGCGGGAGGGTTTGGTACAAGCAGCAAGGGGTGACACGGCTGGCTTGGCCCTTGTCGAGAGACTGGTCAATGATGGAGGATGTATGGTCCATGAGGTATGCCCAATTGGTTTAGGCTAGAAGACTAAATTCTAGATCGTTACTGGTTTTGGGTTTGGTTTGGATATGTCTATGGACTTTAAAGCCAGTTTCACTGTTTCTTTTCAGAACATTTTGCTATAAGAACTGTTTGATTAATATTGTTGTTTTCAAAGACTGTTTCAAGGAACATTTTTATGCTTATATTATGGGGAGCCAATATAAGTGGTAAACCCTCCTTTTACTCCTTACACACTAAGTGGATAGAGTGCTCCCTACAAAGGGTAGAGCTGGTTTAGCTGGGAGCATTACATGTACATGCCCAGATAGTCCAAAGGCATATCCCTAAAGTCCCAAAGCTTCTAACCGAAAAGTCCAAAAACCTACACTGATCCCCCACTCCTAACATACCCCACCCACACATTTTTGGGCATGTTTAGTGCACACAAAGACTATTCTAAGCTTAGAAATAGCTTGCACTAACCTTGGTACCCACCACTACTTGCATTGTAGTCTTTCTTCTAGTGTAGCTTGTGGTGTAGCCTCTACCCATTTTGTTAAGTCTTGTTTTTGCTACATCTAGACCTCTTTCCAAAATTGTTCTTTACACAAAACCTATCCACGTACTAAAAAACGAAGGAATTAATCCCTACACAAGGAACATCCAAGTTGGAGCCATGGATGATGGTGCCATGTTCACCTCTTCCCCCACCCCTTTTCACTCTATTGCATAGGGAACCTAGGAACCAGCCCTTAGATCTTCCCAATATACTCAAATGTCATCACATTGGAAGCAAATGCTCCCCATTTCGTGACAGAAGCTGTCTTTTCTCACGATCATGTGGGGCCTTCAGGACTTGATTGTATACAGCGAAACTATCCAAGAAAGAAAACATCTCAAGGTCTGCAGGTGGCATCTACCACGGAATCTATGAACAGAAGTGGAAAAGGATTTGTCTCTGTTGCAACATTGAGCTTCCAGTAATCCAAATAGACACGGAGCTTTCCATTCTCTTTGAGCACATTCACTATTGGCAAAAACCATGTCACCTTTCCACCGGATATATGAATCCTAGTTTCAAAGGTTTATCAATTTCCTCAATTTGTTTTGCATTGTACATCGTCTCTCCTACTTGGCTAACTCTGCTCTTGCTTGCATAGTTGCTAGGCGAAGGCACAAGCAAGATCCCAAGGTAATCCCCTCCTATGCCACTGGGAATTGGTTTTCCTCCCCAACGAGGGTGGACGTCTCCTATGAGGAGCGGGAGGGTTTGGTACAAGCAGCAAGGGGTGACAGGGCTGGCTTGGCCCTTGTCGAGAGACTGGTCGATGATGGAGTATGTATGGTCCATGAGGTATGCCCAATTGGTTTAGGCTAGAAGACTAAATTCTAGATCGTTACTGGTTTTGGGTTTGGTTTGGATATGTCTATGGACTGTAAAGCCAGTTTCACTGTTTCTTTTCTGAACATTTTGCTATAAGAACTGTTTGATTAATATTGTTGTTTTCAAAGACTGTTTTAAGGAACATTTTTATGCTTATATTATGGGGAGCCAATATAAGTAGTAAACCCTCCTTTTACTCCTTACACACTAAGTGGGTAGAGTGCTCCCTACAAAGGGTAGAGGTGGTTTAGCTGGGAGCATTTACATGTACATGCCCAGATAGTCCAAAGGCATATCCCTAAAGTCCCAAAGCTTCTAACCGAAAAGTCCAAAAACCTACACTGATCCCCCACTCCTAACATACCCCACCCACACATTTTTGGGCATGTTTAGTGCACACAAAGACTATTCTAAGCTTAGAAATAGCTTGCACTAACCTTGGTACCCACCACTACTTGCATTGTAGTCTTTCTTCTAGTGTAGCTTGTGGTGTAGCCTCTACCCATTTTGTTAAGTCTTGTTTTTGCTACATCTAGACCTCTTTTCAAAATTGTGCTTTACACAAAACCTATCCACGTACTAAAAACCTAAGGAATTAATCCCTACACAAGGAACATCCAAGTTGGTGGAGCCATGGATGATGGTGCCATGTTCACCTCTTCCCCCACCCCTTTTCACTCTATTGCATAGGGAACCTAGGAACCAGCCCTTAGATCTTTCCAGTATACTCAAATGTCATCACATTGGAAGCAAATGCTCCCCATTTTGTGATAGAAGCTGTCTTTTCTCACGATCATGTGGGGCCTTCAGGACTTGATTGTATACAGCGAAACTATACAAGAAAGAATACATCTCAAGGTCTGCAGGTGGCATCTACCACGGAATCTATGAACAGAAGTGGGAAAGGATTTGTCTCTGTTGCAACATTGAGCTTCCAGTAATCCAAATAGACACGGAGCTTTCCATTCTCTTTCAGCACAATCACTATTGGCAACAACCATGTCACCTTTCCACCGGATATATGAATCCTAGTTTCAAGAGTTTATCAATTTTCTCAATTTGTTTTGCATTGTACATCGTCTCCCCTACTTGGCTAACTCTGCTCTTGCTTGCATAGTCGCTAGGCAAAGGCACAAGCAAGCTCCCAAGGTAATCCCCTCCTATGCCACTGGGAATTGGTTTTCCTCCCCAACGAGGGTGGACGTCTCCTATGAGGAGCGGGAGGGTTTGGTACAAGCAACAAGGGGTGACAGGGCTGGCTTGGCCCTTGTCGAGAGACTGGTCGATGATGGAGTATGTATGGTCCATGAGGTATGCCCAATTGGTTTAGGCTAGAAGACTAAATTCTAGATCGTTACTGGTTTTGGGTTTGGTTTGGATATGTCTATGGACTGTAAAGCCAGTTTCACTGTTTCTTTTCTGAACATTTTGCTATAAGAACTGTTTGATTAATATTGTTGTTTTCAAAGACTGTTTTAAGGAACATTTTTATGCTTATATTATGGGGAGGCAATATAAGTAGTAAACCCTCCTTTTACTCCTTACACACTAAGTGGGTAGAGTGCTCCCTACAAAGGGTAGAGGTGGTTTAGCTGGGAGCATTTACATGTACATGCCCAGATAGTCCAAAGGCATATCCCTAAAGTCCCAAAGCTTCTAACCGAAAAGTCCAAAAACCTACACTGATCCCCCACTCCTAACATACCCCACCCACACATTTTTGGGCATGTTTAGTGCACACAAAGACTATTCTAAGCTTAGAAATAGCTTGCACTAACCTTGGTACCCACCACTACTTGCATTGTAGTCTTTCTTCTAGTGTAGCTTGTGGTGTAGCCTCTACCCATTTTGTTAAGTCTTGTTTTTGCTACATCTAGACCTCTTTCCAAAATTGTGCTTTACACAAAACCTATCCACGTACTAAAAAACTAAGGAATTAATCCCTACACAAGGAACATCCAAGTTGGAGCCATGGATGATGGTGCCATGTTCACCTCTTTCCCCACCCCTTTTCACTCTATTGCACAGGGAACCTAGGAACCAGCCCTTAGATCTTCCCAATATACTCAAATGTCATCACATTGGAAGCAAATGCTCCCCATTTTGTGACAGAAGCTGTCTTTTCTCATGATCATGTGGGGCCTTCAGGACTTGATTGTATACAGCGAAACTATCCAAGAAAGAATACATCTCAAGGTCTGCAGGTGGCATCTACCACAAAATCTATGAACAGAAGTGGGAAAGGATTTGTCTCTAATGCAACATTGAGCTTCCAGTAATCCAAATAGACACAGAGCTTTCCATTCTCTTTCAGCACAATCACTATTGGCAACAACCATGTCACCTTTCCACCGGATATATGAATCCTAGTTTCAAGAGTTTATCAATTTCCTCAATTTGTTTTGCATAGTACATCGTCTCCCCTACTTGGCTAACTCTGCTCTTGCTTGCATAGTCGCTAGGCGAAGGCACAAGCAAGCTCCCAAGGTAATCCCCTCCTATGCCACTGGGAATTGGTTTTCCTCCCCAACAAGGGTGGACGTCTCCTATGAAGAGCGGGAGGGTTTGGTACAAGCAGCAAGGGGTGACAGGGCTGGCTTGGCCCTTGTTGAGAGACTGGTCGATGATGGAGTATGTATGGTCCATGAGGTATGCCCAATTGGTTTAGGCTAGAAGACTAAATTCTAGATCGTTACTGGTTTTGGATTTGGTTTGGATATGTCTATGGACTGTAAAGCCAGTTTCACTGTTTCTTTTCTGAACATTTTGCTATAAGAACTGTTTGATTAATATCGTTGTTTTCAAAGAATATTTTAAGGAACATTTTTATGCTTATATTATGGGGAGCCAATATAAGTAGTAAACCCTCCTTTTACTCCTTACACACTAAGTGGGTAGAGTGCTCCCTACAAAGGGTAGAGCTGGTTTAGCTGGGAGCATTTACATGTACATGCCCAGAAAGTCCAAAGGCATATCCCTAAAGTCCCAAAGCTTCTAACCGAAAAGTCCAAAAACCTACACTGATCCCCCACTCCTAACATACCCCACCCACACATTTTTGGGCATGTTTAGTGCACACAAAGACTATTCTAAGCTTAGAAATAGCTTGCACTAACTTTGGTACCCACCACTACTTGCATTGTAGTCTTTCTTCTAGTGTAGCTTGTGGTGTAGCCTCTACCCATTTTGTTAAGTCTTGTTTTTGCTACATCTAGACCTCTTTCCACAATTGTGCTTTACACAAAACCTATCCACGTACTAAAAAACTAAGGAATTAATCCCTACACAAGGAACATCCAAGTTGGAGCCATGCATGATGGTGCCATGTTCACCTCTTCCCCCACCCCTTTTCACTCTATTGCATAGGGAACCTAGGAACCAGCCCTTAGATCTTCCCAATATACTCAAATGTCATCACATTGGAAGCAAATGCTCCCCATTTCGTGACAGAAGCTGTCTTTTCTCACGATCATGTGGGGCCTTCAGGACTTGATTGTATACAGCGAAACTATCCAAGAAAGAATACATCTCAAGGTCTGCAGGTGGCATCTACCACAGAATCTATGAACAAAAGTGGGAAAGGATTTGTCTCTGTTGCAACATTGAGCTTCCAGTAATCCAAATAGACACGGAGCTTTCCATTCTCTTTCAGCACAATCACTATTGGCAACAACCATGTCACCTTTCCACCGGACGTATGAATCCTAGTTTCAAGAGTTTATCAATTTCCTCAATTTGTTTTGCATAGTACATCGTCTCCCCTACTTGGCTAACTCTTCTCTTTCTTGCATAGTCGCTAGGCGAAGGCACAAGCAAGCTCCCAAGGTAATCCCCTCCTATGCCACTGGGAATTGGTTTTCCTCCCCAACGAGGGTGGACGTCTCCTATGAGGAGCGGGAGGGTTTGGTACAAGCAGCAAGGGGTGACAGGGCTGGCTTGGCCCTTGTCGAGAGACTGGTCGATGATGGAGTATGTATGGTCCATGAGGTATGCCCAATTGGTTTAGGCTAGAAGACTAAATTCTAGATCGTTACTGGTTTTGGGTTTGGTTTGGATATGTCTATGGACTGTAAAGCCAGTTTCACTGTTTCTTTTCTGTACATTTTGCTATAAGAACTGTTTGATTAATATTGTTGTTTTCAAAGACTGTTTTAAGGAACATTTTTATGCTTATATTATGGGGAGCCAATATAAGTAGTAAACCCTCCTTTTACTCCTTACACACTAAGTGGGTAGAGTGCTCCCTACAAAGGGTAGAGCTGGTTTAGCTGGGAGCATTACATGTACATGCCCAGATAGTCCAAAGGCATATCCATAAAGTCCCAAAGCTTCTAACCGAAAAGTCCAAAAACCTACACTGATCCCCCACTCCTAACATACCCCACCCACACATTTTTGGGCATGTTTAGTGCACACAAAGACTATTCTAAGCTTAGAAATAGCTTGCACTAACCTTGGTACCCACCACTACTTGCATTGTAGTCTTTCTTCTAGTGTAGCTTGTGGTGTAGCCTCTACCCATTTTGTTAAGTCTTGTTTTTGCTACATCTAGACCTCTTTCCAAAATTGTGCTTTACACAAAACCTATCCACGTACTAAAAAACTAAGGAATTAATCCCTACACAAGGAACATCCAAGTTGGAGCCATGGATGATGGTGCCATGTTCACCTCTTCCCCCACCCCTTTTCACTCTATTGCATAGGGAACCTAGGAACCAGCCCTTAGATCTTCCCAATATACTCAAATGTCATCACATTGGAAGCAAATGCTCCCCATTTTGTGACAGAAGCTGTCTTTTCTCACGATCATGTGGGGCCTTCAGGACTTGATTGTATACAGCGAAACTATCCAAGAAAGAATACATCTCAAGGTCTGCAGGTGGCATCTACCACAGAATCTATGAACAGAAGTGGGAAAGGATTTGTCTCTGTTCCAACAATGAGCTTCCAGTAATCCAAATAGACACGGAGCTTTCCATTCTCTTTCAGCACAATCACTATTGGCAACAACCATGTCACCTTTCCACCGGATATATGAATCCTAGTTTCAAGAGTTTTTCAATTTCCTCAATTTGTTTTGGATTGTACATCGTCTCCCCTACTTGGCTAACTCTGCTCTTGCTTGCATAGTCGCTAGGCGAAGGCACAAGCAAGCTCCCAAGGTAATCCCCTCCTATGCCACTGGGAATTGGTTTTCCTCCCCAACGAGGGTGGACGTCTCCTATGAGGAGCGGGAGGGTTTGGTACAAGCAGCAAGGGGTGACAGGGCTGGCTTGGCCCTTGTCGAGAGACTGCTCGATGATGGAGTATGTATGGTCCATGAGGTATGCCCAATTGGTTTAGGCTAGAAGACTAAATTCTAGATCGTTACTGGTTTTGGGTTTGGTTTGGATATGTCTATGGACTGTAAAGCCAGTTTCACTGTTTCTTTTCTGAACATTTTACTATAAGAACTGTTTGATTAATATTGTTGTTTTCAAAGACTGTTTTAAGGAACATTTTTATGCTTATATTATGGGGAGGCAATATAAGTAGTAAACCCTCCTTTTACTCCTTACACACTAAGTGGGTAGAGTGCTCCCTACAAAGGGTAGAGGTGGTTTAGCTGGGAGCATTTACATGTACATGCCGAGATAGTCCAAAGGCATATCCCTAAAGTCCCAAAGCTTCTAACCGAAAAGTCCAAAAACCTACACTGATCCCCCACTCCTAACATACCCCACCCACACATTTTTGGGCATGTTTAGTGCACACAAAGACTATTCTAAGCTTAGAAATAGCTTGCACTAACCTTGGTACCCACCACTACTTGCATTGTAGTCTTTCTTCTAGTGTAGCTTGTGGTGTAGCCTCTACCCATTTTGTTAAGTCTTGTTTTTGCTACATCTAGACCTCTTTCCAAAATTGTGCTTTACACAAAACCTATCCACGTACTAAAAAACTAAGGAATTAATCCCTACACAAGGAACATCCAAGTTGGAGCCATGGATGATGGTGCCATGTTCACCTCTTCCCCCACCCCTTTTCACTCTATTGCATAGGGAACCTAGGAACCAGCCCTTAGATCTTCCCAATATACTCAAATGTCATCACATTGGAAGCAAATGCTCCCCATTTTGTGACAGAAGCTGTCTTTTCTCACGATCATGTGGGGCCTTCAGGACTTGATTGTATACAGCGAAACTATCCAAGAAAGAATACATCTCAAGGTCTGCAGGTGGCATCTACCACGGAATCTATGAACAGAAGTGGGAAAGGATTTGTCTCTGTTGCAACATTGAGCTTCCAGTAATCCAAATAGACACGGAGCTTTCCATTCTCTTTCAGCACAATCACTATTGGCAACAACCATGTCACCTTTCCACCGGATATATGAATCCTAGTTTCAAGAGTTTATCAATTTCCTCAATTTGTTTTGCATTGTACATCATCTCCCCTACTTGGCTAACTCTGCTCTTGCTTGCATAGTCGCTAGGCGAAGGCACAAGCAAGCTCCCAAGGTAATCCCCTCCTATGCCACTGGGAATTGGTTTTCCTCCCCAACGAGTGTGGACGTCTCCTATGAGGAGCGGGAGGGTTTGGTACAAGCAGCAAGGCGTGAACAGGGCTGGCTTGGCCCTTGTCGAGAGACTGGTCGATGATGGAGTATGTATGGTCCGTGAGGTATGCCCAATTGGTTTAGGCTAGAAGACTAAATTCTAGATCGTTACTGGTTTTGGGTTTGGTTTGGATATGTCTATGGACTGTAAAGCCAGTTTCACTGTTTCTTTTCTGAACATTTTGCTATAAGAACTGTTTGATTAATATTGTTGTTTTCAAAGATTGTTTTAAGGAACATTTTTATGCTTATATTATGGGGAGCCAATATAAGTAGTAAACCCTCCTTTTACTCCTTACACACTAAGTGGGTAGAGTGCTCCCTACAAAGGGTAGAGCTTGTTTAGCTGGGAGCATTACATGTACATGCCCAAATAGTCCAAAGGCATATCCCTAAAGTCCCAAAGCTTCTAACCGAAAAGTCCAAAAACCTACACTGATCCCCCACTCCTAACATACCCCACCCACACATTTTTGGGCATGTTTAGTGCACACAAAGACTATTCTAAGCTTAGAAATAGCTTGCACTAACCTTGGTACCCACCACTACTTGCATTGTAGTCTTTCTTCTAGTGTAACTTGTGGTGTAGCCTCTACCCATTTTGTTAAGTCTTGTTTTTGCTACATCTAGACCTCTTTCCAAAATTGTGCTTTACACAAAACCTATCCACGTACTAAAAAACTAAGGAATTAATCCCTACACAAGGAACATCCAAGTTGGAGCCATGGATGATGGTGCCATATTCACCTCTTCCCCCACCCCTTTTCACTCTATTGCATAGGGAACCTAGGAACCAGCCCTTAGATCTTCCCAATATACTCAAATGTCATCACATTGGAAGCAAATGCTCCCCATTTTGTGACAGAAGCTGTCTTTTCTCACGATCATGTGGGGCCTTCAGGACTTGATTGTATACAGCGAAACTATCCAAGATAGAATACATCTCAAGGTCTGCAGGTGGCATCTACCCACGGAATCTATGAACAGAAGTGGGAAAGGATTTGTCTCTGTTGCAACATTGAGCTTCCAGCAATCCAAATAGACACGGAGCTTTCCATTCTCTTTCAGCACAATCACTATTGGCAACAACCATGTCACCTTTCCACCAGATATATGAATCCTAGTTTCAAGAGTTTACCAATTTCCTCAATTTGTTTTGCATAGTACATCGTCTCCCCTACTTGGCTAACTCTGCCCTTGCTTGCATAGTCGCTAGGCGAAGGCACAAGCAAGCTCCCAAGGTAATCCCCTCCTATGCCATTGGGAATTGGTTTTCCTCCCCAACGAGGGTGGACATCTCCTATGAGGAGTGGGAGGGTTTGGTACAAGCAGCAAGGGGTGACAGGGCTGGCTTGGCCCTTGTCGAGAGACTGGTCGATGATGGAGTATGTATGGTCCATGAGGTATGCCTAATTGGTTTAGGCTAGAAGACTAAATTCTAGATCGTTACTGGTTTTGGGTTTGGTTTGGATATGTCTATGGACTATAAAGCCAGTTTCACTGTTTCTTTTCTGAACATTTTGCTATAAGAACTGTTTGATTAATATTGTTGTTTTCAAAGACTGTTTTAAGGAACATTTTTATGCTTATATTATGGGGAGGCAATATAAGTAGTAAACCCTTCTTTTACTCCTTACACACTAAGTGGGTAGAGTGCTCCCTACAAAGGGTAGAGCTGGTTTAGCTGGGAGCATTTACATGTACATGCCCAGATAGTCCAAAGGCATATCCCTAAAGTCCCAAAGCTTCTAACCGAAAAGTCCAAAAACCTACACTGATCCCCCACTCCTAACATACCCCACCCACACATTTTTGGGCATGTTTAGTGCACACAAAGACTGTTCTAAGCTTAGAAATAGCTTGCACTAACCTTGGTACCCACCACTACTTGCATTGTAGTCTTTCTTCTAGTGTAGCTTGTGGTGTAGCCTCTACCCATTTTGTTAAGTCTTGTTTTTGCTACATCTAGACCTCTTTCCAAAATTGTGCTTTACACAAAACCTATCCACGTACTAAAAAACTAAGGAATTAATCCCTACACAAGGAACATCCAAGTTGGAGCCATGGATGATGGTGCCATGTTCACCTCTTCCCCCACCCCTTTTCACTCTATTGCATAGGGAACCTAGGAACCAGCCCTTAGATCTTCCCAATATACTCAAATGTCATCACATTGGAAGCAAATGCTCCCCATTTTGTGACAGAAGCTGTCTTTTCTCACGATCATGTGGGGCCTTCAGGACTTGATTGTATACAGCGAAACTATCCAAGATAGAATACATCTCAAGGTCTGCAGGTGGCGTCTACCACGGAATCTATGAATAGAAGTGGGAAAGGATTTGTCTCTGTTGCAACATTGAGCTTCCAGTAATCCAAATAGACACGGAGCTTTCCATTCTCTTTCAGCACAATCACTATTGGCAACAACCATGTCACCTTTCCACCGGATATATGAATCCTAGTTTCAAGAGTTTATCAATTTCCTCAATTTGTTTTGCATAGTACATCGTCTCCCCTACTTGGCTAACTCTGCTCTTTCTTGCATAGTCGCTAGGCAAAGGCACAAGCAAGCTCCCAAGGTAATCCCCTCCTATGCCACTGGGAATTGGTTTTCCTCCCCAACGAGGGTGGACGTCTCCTATGAGGAGCGGGAGGGTTTGGTACAAGCAGCAAGGGGTGACAGGGCTGGCTTGGCCCTTGTCGAGAGACTGGTCGATGATGGAGTATGTATGGTCCATGAGGTATGCCCAATTGGTTTAGGCTAGAAGACTAAATTCTAGATCGTTACTGGTTTTGGGTTTGGTTTGGATATGTCTATGGACTGTAAAGCCAGTTTCACTGTTTCTTTTCTGAACATTTTGCTATAAGAACTGTTTGATTAATATTGTTGTTTTCAAAGACTGTTTTAAGGAACATTTTTATGCTTATATTATGGGAGCCAATATAAGTAGTAAATCCTCCTTTTACTCCTTACACACTAAGTGGGTAGAGTGCTCCCTACAAAGGGTAGAGCTGGTTTAGCTGGGAGCATTTACATGTACATGCCCAGATAGTCCAAAGGCATATCCCTAAAGTCCCAAAGCTTCTAACCGAAAAGTCCAAAAACCTACACTGATCCCCCACTCCTAACATACCCCACCCACACATTTTTGGGCATGTTTAGTGGACACAAAGACTATTCTAAGCTTAGAAATAGCTTGCACTAACCTTGGTACCCACCACTACTTGCATTGTAGTCTTTCTTCTAGTGTAGCTTGTGGTGTAGCCTCTACCCATTTTGTTAAGTCTTGTTTTTGCTACATCTAGACCTCTTTCCAAAATTGTGCTTTACACAAAACCTATCCACGTACTAAAAAACTAAGGAATTAATCCCTACACAAGGAACATCCAAGTTGGAGCCATGGATGATGGTGCCATGTTCACCTCTTCCCCCACCCCTTTTCACTCTATTGCATAGGGAACCTAGGAACCAGCCCTTAGATCTTCCCAATATACTCAAATGTCATCACATTGGAAGCAAATGCTCCCCATTTTGTGACAGAAGCTGTCTTTTCTCACGATCATGTGGGGCCTTCAGGACTTGATTGTATACAGCGAAACTATCCAAGAAAGAATACATCTCAAGGTCTGCAGGTGGCATCTACCACAGAATCTATGAACAGAAGTGGGAAAGGATTTGTCTCTGTTGCAACATTGAGCTTCCAGTAATCCAAATAGACACGGAGCTTTCCATTCGCTTTCAGCACAATCACTATTGGCAACAACCATGTCACCTTTCCACCAGATATATGAATCCTAGTTTCAAGAGTTTAGCAATTTTCTCGATTTGTTTTGCATTGTACATCGTCTCCCCTACTTGGCTAACTCTGCTCTTTCTTGCATAGTCGCTAGGCGAAGGCACAAGCAAGATCCCAAGGTAATCCCCTCCTATGCCACTGGGAATTGGTTTTCCTCCCCAATGAGGGTGGACGTCTCCTATGAGGAGCGGGAGGGTTTGGTACAAGCAGCAAGGGGTGACAGGGCTGGCTTGGCCCTTGTCGAGAGACTGGTCAATGATGGAGCATGTATGGTCCATGAGGTATGCCCAATTGGTTTAGGCTAGAAGACTAAATTCTAGATCGTTACTGGTTTTGGGTTTGGTTTGGATATGTCTATGGACTTTAAAGCCAGTTTCACTGTTTCTTTTCTGAACATTTTGCTATAAGAACTGTTTGATTAATATTGTTGTTTTCAAAGACTGTTTCAAGGAACATTTTTATGCTTATATTATGGGGAGCCAATATAAGTAGTAAACCCTCCTTTTACTCCTTACACACTAAGTGGATAGAGTGCTCCCTACAAAGGGTAGAGCTGGTTTAGCTGGGAGCATTACATGTACATGCCCAGATAGTCCAAAGGCATATCCCTAAAGTCCCAAAGCTTCTAACCGAAAAGTCCAAAAACCTACACTGATCCCCCACTCCTAACATACCCCACCCACACATTTTTGGGCATGTTTAGTGCACACAAAGACTATTCTAATCTTAGAAATAGCTTGCACTAACCTTGGTACCCACCACTACTTGCATTGTAGTCTTTCTTCTAGTGTAGCTTGTGGTGTAGCCTCTACCCATTTTGTTAAGTCTTGTTTTTGCTACATCTAGACCTCTTTCCAAAATTGTGCTTTACACAAAACCTATCCACGTACTAAAAAACTAAGGAATTAATCCCTACACAAGGAACATCCAAGTTGGAGCCATGGATGATGGTGCCATGTTCACCTCTTCCCCCACCCCTTTTCACTCTATTGCATAGGGAACCTAGGAACCAGCCCTTAGATCTTCCCAATATACTCAAATGTCATCACATTGGAAGCAAATGCTCCCCATTTTGTGACAAAAGCTGTCTTTTCTCACGATCATGTGGGGCCTTCAGGACTTGATTGTATACAGTGAAACTATCCAAGAAAGAATACATCTCAAGGTCTGCAGGTGGCATCTACCACGGAATCTATGAACAGAAGTGGAAAAGGATTTGTCTCTGTTGCAACATTGAGCTTCCAGTAATCCAAATAGACACGGAGCTTTCCATTCTCTTTGAGCACAATCACTATTGGCAAAAACCATGTCACCTTTCCACCGGATATATGAATCCTAGTTTCAAGAGTTTATCAATTTCCTCAATTTGTTTTGCATTGTACATCGTCTCTCCTACTTGGCTAACTCTGCTCTTGCTTGCATAGTCGCTAGGCGAAGGCACAAGCAAGATCCCAAGGTAATCCCCTCCTATGCCACTGGGAATTGGTTTTCCTCCCCAACGAGGGTGGACGTCTCCTATGAGGAGCGAGAGGGTTTGGTACAAGCAGCAAGGGGTGACAGGGCTGGCTTGGCCCTTGTCGAGAGACTGGTCGATGATGGAGTATGTATGGTCCATGAGGTATGCCCAATTGGTTTAGGCTAGAAGACTAAATTCTAGATCGTTACTGGTTTTGGGTTTGGTTTGGATATGTCTATGGACTATAAAGCCAGTTTCACTGTTTCTTTTCTGAACATTTTGCTATAAGAACTGTTTGATTAATATTGTTGTTTTCAAAGAATATTTTAAGGAACATTTTTATGCTTATATTATGGGGAGCCAATATAAGTAGTAAACCCTCCTTTTACTCCTTACACACTAAGTGTGTAGAGTGCTCCCTACAAAGGGTAGAACTGGTTTAGCTGGGAGCATTTACATGTACATGCCCAGATAGTCCAAAGGCATATCCCTAAAGTCCCAAAGCTTCTAACCGAAAAGTCCAAAAACCTACACTGATCCCCCACTCCTAACATACCCCACCCACACATTTTTGGGCATGTTTAGTGCACACAAAGACTGTTCTAAGCTTAGAAATAGCTTGCACTAACCTTGGTACCCACCACTACTTGCATTGTAGTCTTTCTTCTAGTGTAGCTTGTGGTGTAGCCTCTACCCATTTTGTTAAGTCTTGTTTTTGCTACATCTAGACCTCTTTCCAAAATTGTGCTTTACACAAAACCTATCCACGTACTAAAAAACTAAGGAATTAATCCCTACACAAGGAACATCCAAGTTGGAGCCATGGATGATGGTGCCATGTTCACCTCTTCCCCCACCCCTTTTCACTCTATTGCATAGGGAACCTAGGAACCAGCCCTTAGATCTTCCCAATATACTCAAATGTCATCACATTGGAAGCAAATGCTCCCCATTTTGTGACAGAAGCTGTCTTTTCTCACGATCATGTGGGGCCTTCAGGACTTGATTGTATACAGCGAAACTATCCAAGAAAGAATACATCTCAAGGTCTGCAGGTGGCATCTACCACGGAATCTATGAATAGAAGTGGGAAAGGATTTGTCTCTGTTCCAACATTGAGCTTCCAGTAATCCAAATAGACACGGAGCTTTCCATTCTCTTTCAGGACAATCACTATTGGCAACAACCATGTCACCTTTCCACCGGATATATGAATCCTAGTTTCAAGAGTTTATCATTTTCCTCAATTTGTTTTGCATAGTACATCGTGTCCCCTACTTGGCTAACTCTGCTCTTGCTTGCATAGTCGCTAGGCAAAGGCACAAGCAAGCTCCCAAGGTAATCCCCTCCTATGCCACTGGGAATTGGTTTTCCTCCCCAACGAGGGTGGACGTCTCCTATGAGGAGCGGGAGGGTTTGGTACAAGCAGCAAGGGGTGACAGGGCTGGCTTGGCCCTTGTCGAGAGACTGGTCGATGATGGAGTATGTATGGTCCATGAGGTATGCCCAATTGGTTTAGGCAAGAAGACTAAATTCTAGATCGTTACTGGTTTTGGGTTTTGTTTGGATATGTCTATGGACTTTAAAGCCAGTTTCACTGTTTCTTTTCTGAACATTTTGCTATAAGAACTGTTTGATTAATATTGTTGTTTTCAAAGACTGTTTTAAGGAACATTTTTATGCTTATATTATGGGAGCCAATATAAGTAGTAAATCCTCCTTTTACTCCTTACACACTAAGTGGGTAGAGTGCTCCCTACAAAGGGTAGAGCTGGTTTAGCTGGGAGCATTTACATGTACATGCCCAGATAGTCCAAAGGCATATCCCTAAAGTCCCAAAGCTCCTAACCGAAAAGTCCAAAAACCTACACTGATCCCCCACTCCGAACATACCCCACCCACACATTTTTGGGCATGTTTAGTGCACACAAAGACTATTCTAAGCTTAGAAATAGCTTGCACTAACCTTGGTACCCACCACTACTTGCATTGTAGTCTTTCTTCTAGTGTAGCTTGTGGTGTAGCCTCTACCCATTTTGTTAAGTCTTGTTTTTGCTACATCTAGACCTCTTTCCAAAATTGTGCTTTACACAAAACCTATCCACGTACTAAAAAACTAAGGAATTAATCCCTACACAAGGAACATCCAAGTTGGAGCCATGGATGATGGTGCCATGTTCACCTCTTCCCCCACCCCTTTTCACTCTATTGCATAGGGAACCTAGGAACCAGCCCTTAGATCTTCCCAATATACTCAAATGTCATCACATTGGAAGCAAATGCTCCCCATTTCGTGACAGAAGCTGTCTTTTCTCACGATCATGTGGGGCCTTCAGGACTTGATTGTATACAGCGAAACTATCCAAGAAAGAATACATCTCAAGGTCTGCAGGTGGCATCTACCACAGAATCTATGAACAGAAGTGGGAAAGGATTTGTCTCTGTTGCAACATTGAGCTTCCAGTAATCCAAATAGACACGGAGCTTTCCATTCGCTTTCAGCACAATCACTATTGGCAACAACCATGTCACCTTTCCACCAGATATATGAATCCTAGTTTCAAGAGTTTAGCAATTTTCTCGATTTGTTTTGCATTGTACATCGTCTCCCCTACTTGGCTAACTCTGCTCTTTCTTGCATAGTCGCTAGGCGAAGGCACAAGCAAGATCCCAAGGTAATCCCCTCCTATGCCACTGGGAATTGGTTTTCCTCCCCAATGAGGGTGGACGTCTCCTATGAGGAGCGGGAGGGTTTGGTACAAGCAGCAAGGGGTGATAGGGCTGGCTTGGCCCTTGTCGAGAGACTGGTCAATGATGGAGCATGTATGGTCCATGAGGTATGCCCAATTGGTTTAGGCTAGAAGACTAAATTCTAGATCGTTACTGGTTTTGGGTTTGGTTTGGATATGTCTATGGACTTTAAAGCCAGTTTCACTGTTTCTTTTCTGAACATTTTGCTATAAGAACTGTTTGATTAATATTGTTGTTTTCAAAGACTATTTCAAGGAACATTTTTATGCTTATATTATGGGGAGCCAATATAAGTAGTAAACCCTCCTTTTACTCCTTACACACTAAGTGGATAGAGTGCTCCCTACAAAGGGTAGAGCTGGTTTAGCTGGGAGCATTACATGTACATGCCCAGATAGTCCAAAGGCATATCCCTAAAGTCCCAAAGCTTCTAACCGAAAAGTCCAAAAACCTACACTGATCCCCCACTCCTAACATACCCCACCCACACATTTTTGGGCATGTTTAGTGCACACAAAGACTATTCTAATCTTAGAAATAGCTTGCACTAACCTTGGTACCCACCACTACTTGCATTGTAGTCTTTCTTCTAGTGTAGCTTGTGGTGTAGCCTCTACCCATTTTGTTAAGTCTTGTTTTTGCTACATCTAGACCTCTTTCCAAAATTGTTCTTTACACAAAACCTATCCACGTACTAAAAAACTAAGGAATTAATCCCTACACAAGGAACATCCAAGTTGGAGCCATGGATGATGGTGCCATGTTCACCTCTTCCCCCACCCCTTTTCACTCTATTGCATAGGGAACCTAGGAACCAGCCCTTAGATCTTCCCAATATACTCAAATGTCATCACATTGGAAGCAAATGCTCCCCATTTTGTGACAAAAGCTGTCTTTTCTCACGATCATGTGGGGCCTTCAGGACTTGATTGTATACAGTGAAACTATCCAAGAAAGAATACATCTCAAGGTCTACAGGTGGCATCTACCACGGAATCTATGAACAGAAGTGGAAAAGGATTTGTCTCTGTTGCAACATTGAGCTTCCAGTAATCCAAATAGACACGGAGCTTTCCATTCTCTTTGAGCACAATCACTATTGGAAAAAACCATGTCACCTTTCCACCGGATATATGAATCCTAGTTTCAAGAGTTTATCAATTTCCTCAATTTGTTTTGCATTGTACATCGTCTCTCCTACTTGGCTAACTCTGCTCTTGCTTGCATAGTCGCTAGGCGAAGGCACAAGCAAGATCCCAAGGTAATCCCCTCCTATGCCACTGGGAATTGGTTTTCCTCCCCAACGAGGGTGGATGTCTCCTATGAGGAGCGGGAGGGTTTGGTACAAGCAGCAAGGGGTGACAGGGCTGGCTTGGCCCTTGTCGAGAGACTGGTCGATGATGGAGTATGTATGGTCCATGAGGTATGCCCAATTGGTTTAGGCTAGAAGACTAAATTCTAGATCGTTACTGGTTTTGGGTTTGGTTTGGATATGTCTATGGACTATAAAGCCAGTTTCACTGTTTCTTTTCTGAACATTTTGCTATAAGAACTGTTTGATTAATATTGTTGTTTTCAAAGAATATTTTAAGGAACATTTTTATGCTTATATTATGGGGAGCCAATATAAGTAGTAAACCCTCCTTTTACTCCTTACACACTAAGTGGGTAGAGTGCTCCCTACAAAGGGTAGAGCTGGTTTAGCTGGGAGCATTTACATGTACATGCCCAGATAGTCCAAAGGCATATCCCTAAAGTCCCAAAGCTTCTAACCGAAAAGTCCAAAAACCTACACTGATCCCCCACTCCTAACATACCCCACCCACACATTTTTGGGCATGTTTAGTGGACACAAAGACTATTCTAAGCTTAGAAATAGCTTGCACTAACCTTGGTACCCACCACTACTTGCATTGTAGTCTTTCTTCTAGTGTAGCTTGTGGTGTAGCCTCTACCCATTTTGTTAAGTCTTGTTTTTGCTACATCTAGACCTCTTTCCAAAATTGTGCTTTACACAAAACCTATCCACGTACTAAAAAACTAAGGAATTAATCCCTACACAAGGAACATCCAAGTTGGAGCCATGGATGATGGTGCCATGTTCACCTCTTCCCCCACCCCTTTTCACTCTATTGCATAGGGAACCTAGGAACCAGCCCTTAGATCTTCCCAATATACTCAAATGTCATCACATTGGAAGCAAATGCTCCCCATTTTGTGACAGAAGCTGTCTTTTCTCACGATCATGTGGGGCCTTCAGGACTTGATTGTATACAGCGAAACTATCCAAGAAAGAATACATCTCAAGGTTTGCAGGTGGCATCTACCACGAAATCTATGAATAGAAGTGGGAAAGGATTTGTCTCTGTTGCAACATTGAGCTTCCAGTAATCCAAATAGACACGGAGCTTTCCATTCTCTTTCAGGACAATCACTATTGGCAACAACCATGTCACCTTTCCACCGGATATATGAATCCTAGTTTCAAGAGTTTATCAATTTCCTCAATTTGTTTTGCATAGTACATCGTCTCCCCTACTTGGCTAACTCTGCTCTTGCTTGCATAGCCGCTAGGCAAAGGCACAAGCAAGCTCCCAAGGTAATCCCCTCCTATGCCACTGGGAATTGGTTTTCCTCCCCAACGAGGGTGGACGTCTCCTATGAGGAGCGGGAGGGTTTGGTACAAGCAGCAAGGGGTGACAAGGCTGGCTTCGCCCTTGTCGAGAGACTGGTCGATGATGGAGTATGTATGGTCCATGAGGTATGCCCAATTGGTTTAGGCTAGAAGACTAAATTCTAGATCGTTACTGGTTTTGGGTTTGGTTTGGATATGTCTATGGACTGTAAAGCCAGTTACACTGTTTCTTTTCTGAACATTTTGCTATAAGAACTGTTTGATTAATATTGTTGTTTTCAAAGACTGTTTTAAGGAACATTTTTATGCTTATATTATGGGAGCCAATATAAGTAGTAAACCCTCCTTTTACTCCTTACACACTAAGTGGGTAGAGTGCTCCCTACAAAGGGTAGAGCTGGTTTAGCTGGGAGCATTTACATGTACATGCCCAGATAGTCCAAAGGCATATCCCTAAAGTCCCAAAGCTTCTAACCGAAAAGTCCAAAAACCTACACTGATCCCCCACTCCTAACATACCCCACCCAGACATTTTTGGGCATGTTTAGTGCACACAAAGACTATTCTAAGCTTAGAAATAGCTTGCACTAACCTTGGTACCCACCACTACTTGCATTGTAGTCTTTCTTCTAGTGTAGCTTGTGGTGTAGCCTCTACCCATTTTGTTAAGTCTTGTTTTTGCTACATCTAGACCTCTTTCCAAAATTGTGCTTTACACAAAACCTATCCACGTACTAAAAAACTAAGGAATTAATCCCTACACAAGGAACATCCAAGTTGGAGCCATGGATGATGGTGCCATGTTCACCTCTTCCCCCACCCCTTTTCACTCTATTGCATAGGGAACCTAGGAACCAGCCCTTAGATCTTCCCAATATACTCAAATGTCATCACATTGGAAGCAAATGCTCCCCATTTCGTGACAGAAGCTGTCTTTTCTCACGATCATGTGGGGCCTTCAGGACTTGATTGTATACAGCGAAACTATCCAAGATAGAATACATCTCAAGGTCTGCAGGTGGCATCTACCACAGAATCTATGAACAGAAGTGGGAAAGGATTTGTCTCTGTTGCAACATTGAGCTTCCAGTAATCCAAATAGACACGGAGCTTTCCATTCGCTTTCAGCACAATCACTATTGGCAACAACCATGTCACCTTTCCACCGGATATATGAATCCTAGTTTCAAGAGTTTATCAATTTTCTCGATTTGTTTTGCATTGTACATCGTCTCCCCTACTTGGCTAACTCTGCTCTTGCTTGCATAGTCGCTAGGCGAAGGCACAAGCAAGATCCCAAGGTAATCCCCTCCTATGCCACTGGGAATTGGTTTTCCTCCCCAATGAGGGTGGACGTCTCCTATGAGGAGCGGGAGGGTTTGGTACAAGCAGCAAGGGGTGACACGGCTGGCTTGGCCCTTGTCGAGAGACTGGTCAATGATGGAGGATGTATGGTCCATGAGGTATGCCCAATTGGTTTAGGCTAGAAGACTAAATTCTAGATCGTTACTGGTTTTGGGTTTGGTTTGGATATGTCTATGGACTTTAAAGCCAGTTTCACTGTTTCTTTTCAGAACATTTTGCTATAAGAACTGTTTGATTAATATTGTTGTTTTCAAAGACTGTTTCAAGGAACATTTTTATGCTTATATTATGGGGAGCCAATATAAGTGGTAAACCCTCCTTTTACTCCTTACACACTAAGTGGATAGAGTGCTCCCTACAAAGGGTAGAGCTGGTTTAGCTGGGAGCATTACATGTACATGCCCAGATAGTCCAAAGGCATATCCCTAAAGTCCCAAAGCTTCTAACCGAAAAGTCCAAAAACCTACACTGATCCCCCACTCCTAACATACCCCACCCACACATTTTTGGGCATGTTTAGTGCACACAAAGACTATTCTAAGCTTAGAAATAGCTTGCACTAACCTTGGTACCCACCACTACTTGCATTGTAGTCTTTCTTCTAGTGTAGCTTGTGGTGTAGCCTCTACCCATTTTGTTAAGTCTTGTTTTTGCTACATCTAGACCTCTTTCCAAAATTGTTCTTTACACAAAACCTATCCACGTACTAAAAAACGAAGGAATTAATCCCTACACAAGGAACATCCAAGTTGGAGCCATGGATGATGGTGCAATGTTCACCTCTTCCCCCACCCCTTTTCACTCTATTGCATAGGGAACCTAGGAACCAGCCCTTAGATCTTCCCAATATACTCAAATGTCATCACATTGGAAGCAAATGCTCCCCATTTCGTGACAGAAGCTGTCTTTTCTCACGATCATGTGGGGCCTTCAGGACTTGATTGTATACAGCGAAACTATCCAAGAAAGAAAACATCTCAAGGTCTGCAGGTGGCATCTACCACGGAATCTATGAACAGAAGTGGAAAAGGATTTGTCTCTGTTGCAACATTGAGCTTCCAGTAATCCAAATAGACACGGAGCTTTCCATTCTCTTTGAGCACATTCACTATTGGCAAAAACCATGTCACCTTTCCACCGGATATATGAATCCTAGTTTCAAAGGTTTATCAATTTCCTCAATTTGTTTTGCATTGTACATCGTCTCTCCTACTTGGCTAACTCTGCTCTTGCTTGCATAGTCGCTAGGCAAAGGCACAAGCAAGCTCCCAAGGTAATCCCCTCCTATGCCACTGGGAATTGGTTTTCCTCCCCAACGAGGGTGGACGTCTCCTATGAGGAGCGGGAGGGTTTGGTACAAGCAGCAAGGGGTGACAGGGCTGGCTTGGCCCTTGTCGAGAGACTGGTCGATGATGGAGTATGTATGGTCCATGAGGTATGCCCAATTGGTTTAGGCAAGAAGACTAAATTCTAGATCGTTACTGGTTTTGGGTTTTGTTTGGATATGTCTATGGACTTTAAAGCCAGTTTCACTGTTTCTTTTCTGAACATTTTGCTATAAGAACTGTTTGATTAATATTGTTGTTTTCAAAGACTGTTTTAAGGAACATTTTTATGCTTATATTATGGGGAGCCAATATAAGTAGTAAACCCTCCTTTTACTCCTTACACACTAAGTGGGTAGAGTGCTCCCTACAAAGGGTAGAGGTGGTTTAGCTGGGAGCATTTACATGTACATGCCCAGATAGTCCAAAGGCATATCCCTAAAGTCCCAAAGCTTCTAACCGAAAAGTCCAAAAACCTACACTGATCCCCCACTCCTAACATACCCCACCCACACATTTTTGGGCATGTTTAGTGCACACAAAGACTATTCTAAGCTTAGAAATAGCTTGCACTAACCTTGGTACCCACCACTACTTGCATTGTAGTCTTTCTTCTAGTGTAGCTTGTGGTGTAGCCTCTACCCATTTTGTTAAGTCTTGTTTTTGCTACATCTAGACCTCTTTTCAAAATTGTGCTTTACACAAAACCTATCCACGTACTAAAAACCTAAGGAATTAATCCCTACACAAGGAACATCCAAGTTGGTGGAGCCATGGATGATGGTGCCATGTTCACCTCTTCCCCCACCCCTTTTCACTCTATTGCATAGGGAACCTAGGAACCAGCCCTTAGATCTTCCCAGTATACTCAAATGTCATCACATTGGAAGCAAATGCTCCCCATTTTGTGATAGAAGCTGTCTTTTCTCACGATCATGTGGGGCCTTCAGGACTTGATTGTATACAGCGAAACTATACAAGAAAGAATACATCTCAAGGTCTGCAGGTGGCATCTACCACGGAATCTATGAACAGAAGTGGGAAAGGATTTGTCTCTGTTGCAACATTGAGCTTCCAGTAATCCAAATAGACACGGAGCTTTCCATTCTCTTTCAGCACAATCACTATTGGCAACAACCATGTCACCTTTCCACCGGATATATGAATCCTAGTTTCAAGAGTTTATCAATTTTCTCAATTTGTTTTGCATTGTACATCGTCTCCCCTACTTGGCTAACTCTGCTCTTGCTTGCATAGTCTCTAGGCAAAGGCACAAGCAAGCTCCCAAGGTAATCCCCTCCTATGCCACTGGGAATTGGTTTTCCTCCCCAACGAGGGTGGACGTCTCCTATGAGGAGCGGGAGGGTTTGGTACAAGCAGCAAGGGGTGACAGGGCTGGCTTGGCCCTTGTCGAGAGACTGGTCGATGATGGAGTATGTATGGTCCATGAGGTATGCCCAATTGGTTTAGGCTAGAAGACTAAATTCTAGATCGTTACTGGTTTTGGGTTTGGTTTGGATATGTCTATGGACTGTAAAGCCAGTTTCACTGTTTCTTTTCTGAACATTTTGCTATAAGAACTGTTTGATTAATATTGTTGTTTTCAAAGACTGTTTTAAGGAACATTTTTATGCTTATATTATGGGGAGGCAATATAAGTAGTAAACCCTCCTTTTACTCCTTACACACTAAGTGGGTAGAGTGCTCCCTACAAAGGGTAGAGGTGGTTTAGCTGGGAGCATTTACATGTACATGCCCAGATAGTCCAAAGGCATATCCCTAAAGTCCCAAAGCTTCTAACCGAAAAGTCCAAAAACCTACACTGATCCCCCACTCCTAACATACCCCACCCACACATTTTTGGGCATGTTTAGTGCACACAAAGACTATTCTAAGCTTAGAAATAGCTTGCACTAACCTTGGTACCCACCACTACTTGCATTGTAGTCTTTCTTCTAGTGTAGCTTGTGGTGTAGCCTCTACCCATTTTGTTAAGTCTTGTTTTTGCTACATCTAGACCTCTTTCCAAAATTGTGCTTTACACAAAACCTATCCACGTACTAAAAAACTAAGGAATTAATCCCTACACAAGGAACATCCAAGTTGGAGCCATGGATGATGGTGCCATGTTCACCTCTTCCCCCACCCCTTTTCACTCTATTGCACAGGGAACCTAGGAACCAGCCCTTAGATCTTCCCAATATACTCAAATGTCATCACATTGGAAGCAAATGCTCCCCATTTTGTGACAGAAGCTGTCTTTTCTCATGATCATGTGGGGCCTTCAGGACTTGATTGTATACAGCGAAACTATCCAAGAAAGAATACATCTCAAGGTCTGCAGGTGGCATCTACCACAAAATCTATGAACAGAAGTGGGAAAGGATTTGTCTCTAATGCAACATTGAGCTTCCAGTAATCCAAATAGACACAGAGCTTTCCATTCTCTTTCAGCACAATCACTATTGGCAACAACCATGTCACCTTTCCACCGGATATATGAATCCTAGTTTCAAGAGTTTATCAATTTCCTCAATTTGTTTTGCATAGTACATCGTCTCCCCTACTTGGCTAACTCTGCTCTTGCTTGCATAGTCGCTAGGCGAAGGCACAAGCAAGCTCCCAAGGTAATCCCCTCCTATGCCACTGGGAATTGGTTTTCCTCCCCAACAAGGGTGGACGTCTCCTATGAAGAGCGGGAGGGTTTGGTACAAGCAGCAAGGGGTGACAGGGCTGGCTTGGCCCTTGTTGAGAGACTGGTCGATGATGGAGTATGTATGGTCCATGAGGTATGCCCAATTGGTTTAGGCTAGAAGACTAAATTCTAGATCGTTACTGGTTTTGGATTTGGTTTGGATATGTCTATGGACTGTAAAGCCAGTTTCACTGTTTCTTTTCTGAACATTTTGCTATAAGAACTGTTTGATTAATATCGTTGTTTTCAAAGAATATTTTAAGGAACTTTTTTATGCTTATATTATGGGGAGCCAATATAAGTAGTAAACCCTCCTTTTACTCCTTACACACTAAGTGGGTAGAGTGCTCCCTACAAAGGGTAGAGCTGGTTTAGCTGGGAGCATTTACATGTACATGCCCAGAAAGTCCAAAGGCATATCCCTAAAGTCCCAAAGCTTCTAACCGAAAAGTCCAAAAACCTACACTGATCCCCCACTCCTAACATACCCCACCCACACATTTTTGGGCATGTTTAGTGCACACAAAGACTATTCTAAGCTTAGAAATAGCTTGCACTAACTTTGGTACCCACCACTACTTGCATTGTAGTCTTTCTTCTAGTGTAGCTTGTGGTGTAGCCTCTACCCATTTTGTTAAGTCTTGTTTTTGCTACATCTAGACCTCTTTCCACAATTGTGCTTTACACAAAACCTATCCACGTACTAAAAAACTAAGGAATTAATCCCTACACAAGGAACATCCAAGTTGGAGCCATGCATGATGGTGCCATGTTCACCTCTTCCCCCACCCCTTTTCACTCTATTGCATAGGGAACCTAGGAACCAGCCCTTAGATCTTCCCAATATACTCAAATGTCATCACATTGGAAGCAAATGCTCCCCATTTCGTGACAGAAGCTGTCTTTTCTCACGATCATGTGGGGCCTTCAGGACTTGATTGTATACAGCGAAACTATCCAAGAAAGAATACATCTCAAGGTCTGCAGGTGGCATCTACCACAGAATCTATGAACAAAAGTGGGAAAGGATTTGTCTCTGTTGCAACATTGAGCTTCCAGTAATCCAAATAGACACGGAGCTTTCCATTCTCTTTCAGCACAATCACTATTGGCAACAACCATGTCACCTTTCCACCGGACGTATGAATCCTAGTTTCAAGAGTTTATCAATTTCCTCAATTGGTTTTGCATAGTACATCGTCTCCCCTACTTGGCTAACTCTTCTCTTTCTTGCATAGTCGCTAGGCGAAGGCACAAGCAAGCTCCCAAGGTAATCCCCTCCTATGCCACTGGGAATTGGTTTTCCTCCCCAACGAGGGTGGACGTCTCCTATGAGGAGCGGGAGGGTTTGGTACAAGCAGCAAGGGGTGACAGGGCTGGCTTGGCCCTTGTCGAGAGACTGGTCGATGATGGAGTATGTATGGTCCATGAGGTATGCCCAATTGGTTTAGGCTAGAAGACTAAATTCTAGATCGTTACTGGTTTTGGGTTTGGTTTGGATATGTCTATGGACTGTAAAGCCAGTTTCACTGTTTCTTTTCTGTACATTTTGCTATAAGAACTGTTTGATTAATATTGTTGTTTTCAAAGACTGTTTTAAGGAACATTTTTATGCTTATATTATGGGGAGCCAATATAAGTAGTAAACCCTCCTTTTACTCCTTACACACTAAGTGGGTAGAGTGCTCCCTACAAAGGGTAGAGCTGGTTTAGCTGGGAGCATTACATGTACATGCCCAGATAGTCCAAAGGCATATCCCTAAAGTCCCAAAGCTTCTAACCGAAAAGTCCAAAAACCTACACTGATCCCCCACTCCTAACATACCCCACCCACACATTTTTGGGCATGTTTAGTGCACACAAAGACTATTCTAAGCTTAGAAATAGCTTGCACTAACCTTGGTACCCACCACTACTTGCATTGTAGTCTTTCTTCTAGTGTAGCTTGTGGTGTAGCCTCTACCCATTTTGTTAAGTCTTGTTTTTGCTACATCTAGACCTCTTTCCAAAATTGTGCTTTACACAAAACCTATCCACGTACTAAAAAACTAAGGAATTAATCCCTACACAAGGAACATCCAAGTTGGAGCCATGGATGATGGTGCCATGTTCACCTCTTCCCCCACCCCTTTTCACTCTATTGCATAGGGAACCTAGGAACCAGCCCTTAGATCTTCCCAATATACTCAAATGTCATCACATTGGAAGCAAATGCTCCCCATTTTGTGACAGAAGCTGTCTTTTCTCACGATCATGTGGGGCCTTCAGGACTTGATTGTATACAGCGAGACTATCCAAGAAAGAATACATCTCAAGGTCTGCAGGTGGCATCTACCACAGAATCTATGAACAGAAGTGGGAAAGGATTTGTCTCTGTTCCAACAATGAGCTTCCAGTAATCCAAATAGACACGGAGCTTTCCATTCTCTTTCAGCACAATCACTATTGGCAACAACCATGTCACCTTTCCACCGGATATATGAATCCTGGTTTCAAGAGTTTTTCAATTTCCTCAATTTGTTTTGGATTGTACATCGTCTCCCCTACTTGGCTAACTCTGCTCTTGCTTGCATAGTCGCTAGGCGAAGGCACAAGCAAGCTCCCAAGGTAATCCCCTCCTATGCCACTGGGAATTGGTTTTCCTCCCCAACGAGGGTGGACGTCTCCTATGAGGAGCGGGAGGGTTTGGTACAAGCAGCAAGGGGTGACAGGGCTGGCTTGGCCCTTGTCGAGAGACTGCTCGATGATGGAGTATGTATGGTCCATGAGGTATGCCCAATTGGTTTAGGCTAGAAGACTAAATTCTAGATCGTTACTGGTTTTGGGTTTGGTTTGGATATGTCTATGGACTGTAAAGCCAGTTTCACTGTTTCTTTTCTGAACATTTTGCTATAAGAACTGTTTGATTAATATTGTTGTTTTCAAAGACTGTTTTAAGGAACATTTTTATGCTTATATTATGGGGAGGCAATATAAGTAGTAAACCCTCCTTTTACTCCTTACACACTAAGTGGGTAGAGTGCTCCCTACAAAGGGTAGAGGTGGTTTAGCTGGGAGCATTTACATGTACATGCCGAGATAGTCCAAAGGCATATCCCTAAAGTCCCAAAGCTTCTAACCGAAAAGTCCAAAAACCTACACTGATCCCCCACTCCTAACATACCCCACCCACACATTTTTGGGCATGTTTAGTGCACACAAAGACTATTCTAAGCTTAGAAATAGCTTGCACTAACCTTGGTACCCACCACTACTTGCATTGTAGTCTTTCTTCTAGTGTAGCTTGTGGTGTAGCCTCTACCCATTTTGTTAAGTCTTGTTTTTGCTACATCTAGACCTCTTTCCAAAATTGTGCTTTACACAAAACCTATCCACGTACTAAAAAACTAAGGAATTAATCCCTACACAAGGAACATCCAAGTTGGAGCCATGGATGATGGTGCCATGTTCACCTCTTCCCCCACCCCTTTTCACTCTATTGCATAGGGAACCTAGGAACCAGCCCTTAGATCTTCCCAATATACTCAAATGTCATCACATTGGAAGCAAATGCTCCCCATTTTGTGACAGAAGCTGTCTTTTCTCACGATCATGTGGGGCCTTCAGGACTTGATTGTATACAGCGAAACTATCCAAGAAAGAATACATCTCAAGGTCTGCAGGTGGCATCTACCACGGAATCTATGAACAGAAGTGGGAAAGGATTTGTCTCTGTTGCAACATTGAGCTTCCAGTAATCCAAATAGACACGGAGCTTTCCATTCTCTTTCAGCACAATCACTATTGGCAACAACCATGTCACCTTTCCACCGGATATATGAATCCTAGTTTCAAGAGTTTATCAATTTCCTCAATTTGTTTTGCATTGTACATCATCTCCCCTACTTGGCTAACTCTGCTCTTGCTTGCATAGTCGCTAGGCGAAGGCACAAGCAAGCTCCCAAGGTAATCCCCTCCTATGCCACTGGGAATTGGTTTTCCTCCCCAACGAGTGTGGACGTCTCCTATGAGGAGCGGGAGGGTTTGGTACAAGCAGCAAGGCGTGAACAGGGCTGGCTTGGCCCTTGTCGAGAGACTGGTCGATGATGGAGTATGTATGGTCCGTGAGGTATGCCCAATTGGTTTAGGCTAGAAGACTAAATTCTAGATCGTTACTGGTTTTGGGTTTGGTTTGGATATGTCTATGGACTGTAAAGCCAGTTTCACTGTTTCTTTTCTGAACATTTTGCTATAAGAACTGTTTGATTAATATTGTTGTTTTCAAAGATTGTTTTAAGGAACATTTTTATGCTTATATTATGGGGAGCCAATATAAGTAGTAAACCCTCCTTTTACTCCTTACACACTAAGTGGGTAGAGTGCTCCCTACAAAGGGTAGAGCTTGTTTAGCTGGGAGCATTACATGTACATGCCCAAATAGTCCAAAGGCATATCCCTAAAGTCCCAAAGCTTCTAACCGAAAAGTCCAAAAACCTACACTGATCCCCCACTCCTAACATACCCCACCCACACATTTTTGGGCATGTTTAGTGCACACAAAGACTATTCTAAGCTTAGAAATAGCTTGCACTAACCTTGGTACCCACCACTACTTGCATTGTAGTCTTTCTTCTAGTGTAGCTTGTGGTGTAGCCTCTACCCATTTTGTTAAGTCTTGTTTTTGCTACATTTAGACCTCTTTCCAAAATTGTGCTTTACACAAAACCTATCCACGTACTAAAAAACTAAGGAATTAATCCCTACACAAGGAACATCCAAGTTGCAGCCATGGATGATGGTGCCATGTTCACCTCTTCCCCCACCCCTTTTCACTCTATTGCATAGGGAGCCTAGGAACCAACCCTTAGATCTTCCCAAAATACTCAAATGTCATCACATTGGAAGCAAATGCTCCCCATTTTGTGACAGAAGCTGTCTTTTCTCATGATTATCTGGGGCCATCAAGACTTAATTGTATACAGCGAAACTATCCAAGAAAGAATACATCTCAAGGTCTATAGGTGGCATCTACCACGGAATCTATGAACAGAAGTGGGAAAGGATTTGTCTCTGTTGCAACATTGAGCTTCCAGTAATCCAAATAGACACGGAGCTTTCCATTCTCTTTCAGCACAATCACTATTGGCAACAACCATGTCACCTTTCCACCGGATATATGAATCCTAGTTTCAAGAGTTTATCAATTTCCTCAATTCGTTTTGCATAGTACATCGTCTCCCCTACTTGGCTAACTCTGCTCTTGCTTGCATAGTCGCTAGGCGAAGGCACAAGCAAGCTCCCAAGGTAATCCCCTCCTATGCCACTGGGAATTGGTTTTCCTCCCCAGCGAGGGTGGACGTCTCCTATGAGGAGCGGGAGGGTTTGGTACAAGCAGCAAGGGGTGACAGGGCTGGCTTGGCCCTTGTCGAGAGACTGGTCGATGATGGAGTATGTATGGTCCATGAGGTATGCCCAATTGGTTTAGGCTAGAAGACTAAATTCTAGATCGTTTACTGGTTTTGGGTTTGGTTTGGATATGTCTATGGACTGTAAAGCCAGTTTCACTGTTTCTTTTCTGAACATTTTGCTATAAGAACTGTTTGATTAATATTGTTGTTTTCAAAGACTGTTTTAAGGAACATTTTTATGCTTATATTATGGGGAGCCAATATAAGTAGTAAACCCTCCTTTTACTCCTTACACACTAAGTGGGTAGAGTGCTCCCTACAAAGGGTAGAGCTTGTTTAGCTGGGAGCATTACATGTACATGCCCAGATAGTCCAAAGGCATATCCCTAAAGTCCCAAAGCTTCTAATCGAAAAGTCCAAAAACCTACACTGATCCCCCACTCCTAACATACCCCACCCACACATTTTTGGGCATGTTTAGTGCACACAAAGACTATTCTAAGCTTAGAAATAGCTTGCACTAACCTTGGTACCCACCACTACTTGCATTGTAGTCTTTCTTCTAGTGTAGCTTGTGGTGTAGCCTCTACCCATTTTGTTAAGTCTTGTTTTTGCTACATCTAGACCTCTTTCCAAAATTGTGCTTTACACAAAACCTATCCACGTACTAAAAAACTAAGGAATTAATCCCTACACAAGGAACATCGGATGATGGTGCCATGTTCACCTCTTCCCCCACCCCTTTTCACTCTATTGCATAGGGAACCTAGGAACCAACCCTTAGATCTTCCCAATATACTCAAATGTCATCACATTGGAAGCAAATGCTCCCCATTTTGTGACAAAAGCTGTCTTTTCTCACGATCATCTGGGGCCATCAAGACTTAATTGTATACAGCGAAACTATCCAAGAAAGAATACATCTCAAGGTCTGCAGGTGGCATCTACCATGGAATCTAAGAACAGAAGTGGGAAAGGATTTGTCTCTGTTGCAACATTGAGCTTCCAGTAATCCAAATAGACATGGAGCTTTCCATTCTCTTTCAGCACAATCACTATTGGCAACAACCATGTCACCTTTCCACCGGATATATGAATCCTAATTTCAAGAGTTTATCAATTTCCTCAATTTGTTTTGCATAATTTGGATTCATCCGGTACCACTGTTGCTTGCTTAATGGGAACAACATCCTCCTTACGATTGATATGATGTTGATAAAATTGAGGATCAACACCCTTCATATCTTTGTAGCTCCAAGGAAATACATCCACATATGATTTTAATAAGTTCTAGAGTTTTTCTTTCAATTCTGTATCCAACTTAGTGCTGATACAAACTATCTTGGGGTGCTCCATGTCACCCAGATTCATGTCTTCTAGCTCATCTCGAAGGCTATGCTTCATTGCTCTATCATGAGTTTCTTCTACCTGGATGAGGGCTTGAACTTCCTTCGATACACCCACATGACCTACAGGGGTGACAGGTCGGCTTGGCCCTCGTTGATTTAGTTCGTAAGGTATGCTTGACTCGTTTACGTTAGAAGATCGAATTCTAAATCATCGGTGGTTTTGGTTTTGGTTTTGGTTTTGGTTTGGATATGTCTATGGACATGGATATGGAAGCCTCGATCTAGCTGCCGACCTGATTTCAGCATCTCTTTTGTGTGAACATTTTGCGGTAGAAACTACTTGATGTAAATATTTGTTGTTTTCAAAGGTTGTTTTAAGGATCATTGTGGAACTTCTGTAAATTAAAGAAACTATTTGTATATGTTTCATAGTGTGGTAGGACCTAATTAGATGATAAAAATGAATTGGTGAGATTAGGTTGAAAGTGGGTGAATGGGTGCCCTGATGGCGCCATCCTATGGGTGGGTGGACCCAACGAGTCGGGTAACTTTCCAACATATTTATTTATTACAATCCGAATAGGACCCAAACAAGTTTCGTTTTAGGGGGCCATGCTAGCGACCATGCCTTGTGAGGACAAGAGGAAAAGGGGTTCGCTTCTATAACCAAGTGCAGATTTGTTCTATCCTGGATCACGCACATTGAGTGCCATTCGATCAAAGTAATAGATTCCTATTAGAATGACTATGTTTCCCATGAGATAGAGTTAGGTCCCTTCGTTTGCTCGTATCCTCATATTATCAAGAGATTAGGGTGTCATTAATCGAAAATAAGGGGACTTATCTACCTATCAAAGGGTTTCCCTTGACCTAGCTAGGGCGAGGACCTTACACGTGGTATCCAAGCATGGTTTAGGTAATTGTGTGTCTTATTGTTTGATTGCTAGGCTTTCTTGATAGACTAATCTAGTTATGTCTAGATGTAGGATGGGATGGATTGCTATTCTCAATTCTTAGTGTTCTAGTACATGTTGTTGCTCCCTTAACTTTGAGTTCTGTGATGCCATGATCCACATCATAGAAAAGCTAACCCTTTAACTGGTTTACTTAATTTGGTCCTTTGGCACTCCTCAAAATGATACCCATAGAACCATCAATGGAACTCATATACTAAAAAATCAATGGGTCTATGACAAAGTGACTGAGGTTTTGCCTCCCAATAGAGTAGTTGTTAGCCGAAGCTCAACTCATGGTTTGCCTCCCTTCCCAGAGACTTATCGAGTTTTAGAAACCTTGGTAGATCCTCCTTAATGTTTCAATTCTAATGCCTCACAATTTTACTAGAAGCTTACCATCATGTAAATATTGATTTGTATAACTCAATCCTTGTAATCAATAGTTTTTCTTGTAAATATTAAAGCTTAGAATAAAGGATTTGGAATTCTTGCACTTAGTGTTCTTGTGATTATTGTAAGACTAGGTAGCCTAAGTATTATAATTCTAAACTTAACCTCGCATTGATAAACCAAGGTCATCAACTTCTTGTTCCCAATGCATTATACATAGATACACAGGAGAAGAAGCTCCTGCTCAAACAAATGCAACCTCTCTCATTCAATGGGACAGGCTCAAATATTGAAAGAGATGTGGAAGTTTGGATTGAGGCTATGGATGACTATTTTTCAAATGCCAAAATAGGAGTTAGAAATCAATCCATGCTTGCTAGGTTTTGTCTCACTGGAGATTGTAAACTTTGGTGGAAACAATGGTGTTAAGGCAAGGGGGGTCACCGAAGGAGGTTCCTAGACTTGAAGTGACATTAAACAAGCTATGAAGGATCGCTACCTTCCCTCATCTCATGAATCCACCATTATGATGAATGAGTTCTTCAGCTTTGTTGAATTATATGGTAGTGATGTGTGTGAACACACTTAGGACTCTCGGGGTACTTTTTTCCTCACTAGGAGGTTCTTTTCCCTGTGCGTATGTGCACCCTCTTATCTACTCATTTTGGGGTGTGCACTTATCTTTTGTATCTGGGACACATTCGTTTATTCTAATCTAATGATTTTGTGTGCTCTCAAGCTTTTCTATCTTATGTGTGTGCATTGTTGCAACCCTAAGCCCGATTCCAACAATTGGTATCAGAGCTAGTAGTCTACCTCCCTCCTCCACAACCCTGTTTTTTTTGTCTTCGATTGAGATACCCTCTTAGAAAGAAGAACATATATACTGTAGTGTGATGTATACGAAGTATACTAATTTTTTGGGATATGTCGCGCGATTCGGGTGTGTTTTGGACACGTTTTGGGCACCACAAGGTTTCTAGAGAGGCATCGTTTTGGATTGGTTTTGCTCGATTATTTTGGGTGTTTGGGTTGTGCAGCAGCAAAGATTTGGTTTGCAACAGCATCTATTGTTGCTTCAACAACATCAACCATCATACTAGTGCCAGTAACACTCTATTCTCTACTCTGTATGATTTTTCATACCCCGGATGGCTGCCAACAACTAGCAAGTGATTCACCTAGTTTGGTAGCCATCCGGGGTTGCATTGAGTGAATACTGGGTACTTGAAGTGTGTTGAAAGATTTTACATTTGGCAGACAGTCATGGGCTGGCAGTAGTGATGTATTCAATATGTTGTCTACTAAAGACAAACTTGATGAGACTAACTACCCATTGTGGTCCTACAGGACGAGGCATGTGCTAGTTGCTAAAGGCCTTTGGAATGTGGTCAGTGGTAGTGAAACTCGTCTTGTTTCTCAACTACCAGTGCAACTAGGTGCTGCAGGTACATCTAAAGTAGAATCTGATACAGATGTGGCTCGTTCACATGCACCACCAGTACCTCTCACTGCTGCTCAAACGAGATGGGATGGAAGAGATGCACAGGCACATGCATTGCTTGCACTTTCTATGAAGCAGAGCATTATTCCTCATACTCGATCATGTAAGACTTCAAAACACGCATGGGATACACTTGCTGCATTATAACAGGTGCGCAATGAAGCACGTGGCACGTGTTGCATGCATCTATGCAAACAGTTGGAGTTTGAGCACATGAATGAGGGAGACTCAATGGACAGCTTCTTGACCAAGATCAAAGATTTTAAGGAGCCTCGCGCTAGTAACGGATGAGATCTATCCCGATAGTACATTGGTGCCCACAGTTCTCAATGCATTGTTGGATTCTTATCAGAGTTTTGCCTCTCCCTTTAGATTCATGATGACGAGAAATCCAAATGCCCTTACATTTGATGAGCTCGTTTCCGTACTCTTGCAAGAAGAGCAGTCTAGACAAAATAGATCTATTATGCAAGTTGGTGACCAATTTTTTAATGCCAGTCAAAAAGGCAAAGGTAAAGCTTCTTCGCATGGTGGCTATGAGCCAAAATCAGAATCCTGAGGTAAGGATGCAGAGAGAGAAGGTGATAAGACTAAAAAGAAGGGCAAGTGTCACTATTTGCAGGAAACTAGGGCAATACATAAATGAGTGCAAGAAAAGACTAGAGAAGGAGAAAATGAAGGAATCGCGCATGGCTGTGGGGCTGATGCATCTACACCAAGTACAGCAAAGAAAGAATCTACAAGTTTTGCTCAAAATGATTAGGCATGGACTTACCTTTCTCTCGAGGCAGAAGAGTTACATTCACCATTTCAATTCGAATACCTCCTCACCCACAATCAATCATCCCTACTTTTATCTTTTATAAGGGGTGATCGATTCTTCTTTCTTACAGAGAATTTTCTCACGATCTAACTAGCCCCCGTCTCTCTCACGAGCAAATCTTTTATTCATTATCAGAATAATGATACCATAGGAAGAAACAAAAAAGAAGGGCATTTTTCCCGCCTAGATACTTAACTTAAATGGAGTAGCATGGGTTGTTACTGCACAAACCCAATTGTGCGTCGTGTGGAAATACTTATATCTCCTCCGGAATAGACGAATGATCATTTTCCTAGCAAGTGATTCGATTGTACATTGCATTTATGACCCTTTTGTTCATGATGTATGCATGTCAGCGGGGGCAGAATCGGATGCCTGGTACTTTGACAGTGGTAGTAGTAAGCACATTACTTCACAAACAAATTTGTTCTCATCTTTGGAATTTGTCCCAAGTGCAGGAACCGTCACATGTGCAAATGGTTCCTCATATCCTATCAAAGGAGTTGGTAGAGTTGTGCTCAATCACTACTACAGATGGGGGCTTATTTACTCTTTCTAAAGTTTTATATGTGCAAGGCATTAAGAACTTACTACTACTGTCAGTTTTAGCCTTAGCCTTGTCAAGCTTGATGGTGAAATTTGCGGATGACAGATGTATGCTACAGGATAGGAATGATGGTTATTCTAGCATTGCCTCGGGTGCCTTGTTTCAAGGCCTATACAAGATGGATGTATTTAAGAAGTTACGGCATGATGCTTGCTCAGTCTCTATGACTCGTACTATGAGTGATGTAGAATTATAGCATGCACAATTTGGCCATTTGAATTATGGCAGTTTGTTACGCCTTCAAAGACATGATATGGCATCTGAGTTGCCAACTCTTGAGACCCCTGCTAGACATGTATGTGAGGGGTATATTCTTGGTAAAATGCATCGGGCATCATTTCCAAAGGATGGATCTGTGAGAGCTATTAAGAAAATACAGCTTATACATAGTGACGTATGTGGTCCTATGAGGACACCATCTATTGGGGGATATCTCTACTTCATCACTTTTATTGATGATTTCTCCAGATATAACTGGGTATATCCATTAATGTAGAATTCAGAGATTTTTATATGCTTTAGGTACTTTATATCCCATGGCTGAAAATGCATGTGAATGTAAAGTTGGCACCCTTCGTTCTCAGATCGAGGGAGGGAGTATATGTCCAAGGAATTTCATGCATATATGGTTGAAAAAGGCATAAAGCATCAATGTACAGTGCCACACACACCTCTGTAAAATGGTGTGGCTGAGAGGACAAACAGATAGATGGCACAATGTATGGTAAAAGCCCAATATTTACCTCATAGTTTTTGGTTAGAGGTAACTATGTGCGCAAACTATGTGTTGAACAAAGACCCTACCAAGGCTTTACAATCTAAAACTCCTATGAAGCTTGGCATGGCAGGAAGCCTTCCATGGCTCATTTGCATGTTTTTGGTTATCTTGCTTATGCTCTTGTGCCTAAGCAGCAACAACGCAGTAAGCTTGATGATAAGGCAGTTAAATGCATATTTGTGGGATACAGTTCAAAAAGAAAGAGATATAGACTCGACCATCCGGCCTCAAAGCGGATTTTGGTAAGTAAAGATGTTTTTATCAAAAACTCAATTCATCCCATGCTTTCATGTAAAAAAGAGCAGAATGTATGCTCATAGGACACGTTTGATTCGCTCCTACCTTTATTTGATAGAGGGTAGCCATATGTACAACAATTGAATGCTCAACCAAATTTTGAAATTCAGCCATTAGAGGTGCAAAATCAGCTTGCAAATTAGCTTTTTGATGAGGCAATTTTTGAGGATGTAGCGGATGAGGAGAGAGCAGCCATAGAAGAATCTAGATGAGGAGACTAGAGACTAATAAATTCCGTGTATGAACAAGGCCATCCAGGCGGTTAGGATCACTTCCAGACTCTTCGTCATTGGAATTCTCTTCCCGTGCATCTCTAGGGTTTGTCCAAGGATTATCGTCAGTGGAATTCTTCTCCCATGCATCTCCAGGATTTGTATTATACTGGCTGGTGTTGTCCAGGGGATTATCGTTAGCCAGCACGAGGAGGTGAAGTATGTCCTATAATGAGAGCGGCATAATGATGAGTACGATCGATCATGCGGTCCTCAGTGACCAAGAATCATACCCTTGCTCGTCCCAGGGAGTTTCTAGATCATCTAGTTCCTATTTAGTATCTAGATCAAAGAGCACATGCATGCCACTTAGTAAACGGAAGAACAGACAAAATCATCAAACCACTTTTATTGGAGACCAAACTCAAGTTTTATTTTTTTGGAGGATTGCTATGGCGTCCTTCTCTTCTAATGGACACCTAACACATGTAAGTTGTTATATATAACACTTTTTTATTTTGTTTAAATGTGCTTGGACTGACTCAGACTCTTTGATGGATGGTCAACTTGAAAAACTAATATTTTAGAATTATTTCACAGTTCTTTGTTAGCACTAAATAGTTTCTCTATTTCATCCCATGCTCCTTTAGAGCAGCTATCTTTTAGAGTTATCTTTTGATGCAATGTGATGGATGAATCTATCACCTAGCCCTAATGCAACAATGGCTAGAGCTATCTCATCTCTTTGTTTACAGAATGTTTTATCTTTTCCTTCTAATTGTGGACATTTCTCTTTTCTACTTACTATCCCCTAAAGCCCATCTTTGATGAGAATAAACTTGAATTTTACTTGCCATGTATAGAAAATTCAGTTTTACTTGCCATGTATGGAAACTTGAGTTTTACTTGCCATCATGTGTATTTTTTAAAATCTTCACCATTAAAGTTATCTGCTACTATGAGTGAATTTGACATGGTTTCCTTATGGGGATGGGAAGGTCTTTATAATGGGGTTACTTAAAGCCGGTGTCTATGCCTTACACAAGAAGTGGAGATATGCATTTGATGAGATTAACACTTGCTAAATTCAAAAACTATAAAACCAAAAAATACCTTGATTTGGGAGAGTGATTTGGAGTACTAGACTAAGAGAAAAATTGGTTTTGATGCCGCACAAGTGTTTAGCAACACCCCAATGATGGGGTAGATTAGAACCTTAAATGGCTCTAGATATTGATTGTAATTATCACTAGTTATCTTATTAACTAAGGTCTTTTTTTGCTAGAGGAGAGAATGATTTGATAATTAAAGCTTCAATAGTTTTTAGGATGTGAGTTGAACCCATGAGCCAAAAAGTGGCAAGAATGATGTGAAATTCTGAAATTTCCACCCTTCAAGCGGGAATTTTACCGCCAACTAACTGCTCCCTTTTGATGCCTTTGATCTGACCAAATAATACCCTCCTTTCATGTGTTACAACTCTTTGAGTTGATATACCAGCTCCCAAGTGTTCCTTCTTGAAGACAATGAATCCAAAAACTTTGATTCTTGATGATTTGAATCTTAGAAAAAGATTTGAAAAAATTGCTAAGCTAGTTAAGTAAAACTAAAATTTTAATAATCTAAGTGATGGTAGGTTGCATAACTACTCTCGGAATGATGGGTGCTCTAATACTAACTGGAGATTTGCATCTAGAGATGATTAAGGTGTCTAGAATTGAATTAAACTCATCATCTTAGCATGCTAGCAATCAAGAAAGACATTATTAGCACTAATGATAATGCTAATGATGAAGATGAAGCATAATGACAATGCAAGAGGTTTAGCTCAAAAGCTCATATGTTTTGATCCATTAGATAGAGTGTCTTTTAATAGGCTTAAGTACATCTCCATTAGCCATTAAACATGGCACATAAGTTTTCTTAAGCATCCCCTAATCTTTCTAGATTTGAGTCCCATCTCCCTTGAAGTCAGGAGTAATGTTCTACAGAGCCCTCTTGTGAAGTGGAGAATTTGTTGCCCTAAAAATGAAATCTGCACCTTGCACTTCCTAGTAATTCCTCAATCATAGGGAATGATCTCTATAAGATGGGCCGCTAGATTGGAGTAGTTCCTTAGGGGCCTCGCTACCATATTTTCCTAGTTTCAGTGGATAATTTGCAGCAGGTACATCTTCTCCCCTTACTTAGCTAACTCCTCTCTTTGTTTACAGAATGTTTTATCTTTTCCTTCTAATTGTGGACATTTCTCTTTTCTACTTACTATCCCCTAAAGCCCATCTTTGATGAGAATAAACTTGAATTTTACTTGCCATGTATAGAAAATTCAGTTTTACTTGCCATGTATGGAAACTTGAGTTTTACTTGCCATCATGTGTATTTTTTGAAATCTTCACCATTAAAATTGTCTGCTGCTATGAGTGAGTTTGACATGGTTTCCTTATGGGGATGGGAAGGTCTTTATAATGGGGTTACTTAAAGCCGGTGTCTATGCCTTACACAAGAAGTGGAGATATGCATTTGATGAGATTAACACTTGCTAAATTCAAAAACTATAAAACCAAAAAATACCTTGATTTGGGAGAGTGATTTGGAGTACTAGACTAAGAGAAAAATTGGTTTTGATGCCACACAAGTGTTTAGCAACACCCCAATGATGGGGTAGATTAGAACCTTAAATGGCTCTAGATATTGATTGTAATTATCACTAGTTATCTTATTAACTAAGGTCTTTTTTTGCTAGAGGAGAGAATGATTTGATAATTAAAGCTTCAATGGTGTTTAGCATGTGAGTTGAACCCATGAGCCAAAAAGTGGCAAGAATGATGTGAAATTCTGAAATTTCCACCCTTCAAGCGGGAATTTTACCGCCAACTAGCTGCTCCCTTTTGATGCCTTTGATCTGACCAAATAATACCCTCCTTTCATGTGTTACAACTCTTTGAGTTGATATACCAGCTCCCAAGTGTTCCTTCTTGAAGACAATGAATCCAAAAACTTTGATTCTTGATGATTTGGATCTTAGAAAAAGATTTGAAAAAATTGCTAAGCTAGTTAAGTAAAACTAAAATTTTAATAATCTAAGCAATGGTAGGTTGCATAACTACTCTCGGAATGATGGGTGCTCTAATACTAACTTGAGATTTGCATCTAGAGATGATTAAGGTGTCTAGAAATGAATTAAACTCATCATCTTAGCATGCTAGCAATCAAGAAAGACATTATTAGCACTAATGATAATGCTAATGATGAAGATGAAGCATAATGACAATGCAAGAAGTTTAGCTCAAAAGCTCATATGTTTTGATCCATTAGATAGAGTGTCTTTTAATAGGCTTAAGTACATCTCCATTAGCCATTAAACATGGCACATAAGCTTTCTTAAGCATCCCCTAATCCTTCTAGATTTGAGTCCCATCTCCCTTGAAGTCAAGAGTAATGTTCTACAGAGCCCTCTTGTGAAGAGAATTTGTTGCCCTAAAAATGAAATCTCCACCTTGCACTTCCTAGTAATTCCTCAATCATAGGGAATGCATTATCTCTATAAGATGGGCCGCTAGATTGGAGTAGTTCCTTTTTAGGAGCCTCGCTACCATATTTTCCTAGTTTCAGTGGATAATTTGCAGGTACATCTTCTCCCCTTACTTAGCTAGCTCCTCTCTTGCTTGCGTAGTTAGCAGGCGAAGGCAGTAGCATACCTAGGAGTCAGCCGAGGGAAATCCCCTCCTATGACACTAGAAATTGGATTTCGACCCCATAAGAGTGGACATGTCATTATGGATGCTGCCTAGTTTTGCAGGCTAGGCTAGTGCGGTGAATTAGCCTACCTTGTGAGAAGACGTCTCCCTCTGAGGAGTGAGAGGACTCGGTACAGTGAGGACCGGACTTAACGGGGTGACAGGTCAGCTTGGTCCTCGTTGATTGGTCGACGATGAGAGAGTTTAGTTTGTAAGGTATGCTCAGCTGGTTTACGCTAGAAGATTGAATTCTATATCATCGGTGGTTTTGGTTTGTTTATGTCTATGGACATGGATATGGAAGCCTCGATCTGGCTGCCGACCTGATTTCAGGATCTCTTTTGTGAACATTTTGCTGTAGAAACTATTTGATGTAAATATTTGTTATTTTCAAAGGTTGTTTTAAGGATCATTGTGGAACTTCTGTAAGTTAAAGAAAATATTTGTATCTGTTTCATAGTGTGGTAGGACCTAATTAGATGATAAAAATGAATTGGTGATTAGGTTGAAAGTGGGTGAATGGGTGCCCTGATGGCACCATCCTATGGGTGGGTGGACCCAATGAGTCGGGCAACTTTCCAACATATTTATTTATTACAATCCGAATAGGACCCAAACAAGTTTCGTTTTAGGGGGCCATGCTAGCGACCATGCCTTGTGAGGACAAGAGGAAAAGGGGTTAGCTTCTATATAAACCAAGTGCAGATTTGTTCTATCCTGGATCACGCACATTGAGTGCCGTTCGATCGAAGGAATAGATTCCTACTAGAATGACTATGTTTCCCGTGAGATAGAGTTAGGTCCCTTTGTTTGCTCCTATCCTCATATTGTCAAGAGATTAAGGTGTCATTAATCAAAAATAAGGAGACTTATCTACCTATCAGGTCAAAGGGTTTCCCTTGACCTAGCTAGGGCGAGGACCTTACACGTGGTATCCAAGCATGGTTTAGGTAATTGTGTGTCGTATTGTTTGACTGCTAGGCTTTCTTGATAGACTAATCTAGTTATGTCTAGATGTAGGACGGGATGGATTGCTATTCTCAATTCTTAGTGTTCTAGTACATCGTCTCCCCTACTTGGCTAACTCTGCTCTTGCTTGCATAGTTGGTAGGCAAAGGCACAAGCAAGCTCCCAAGGTAATTTCCTCCCCAACGAGAGCGGACATGTGATTATGGATGCTGCCTAGTTTTGTGGGCCCAAGCTAGTGTGGTGAATCAGCCCACCTCATAAGTAGACGTCTCCTATGAGGAGCGGGAGGGTTTGGTACAAGCAGCAAGGGGTGACAGGCTGGCTTGGCCCTTGTCGAGAGACTGGTCGATGATGGAGTATGTATGGTCCATTAGGTATGCCCAATTGGTTTAGGCTAGAAGACTAAATTCTAGATCGTTACTGGTTTTGGGTTTGGTTTGGATATGTCTATGGACTGTAAAGCCAGTTTCACTGTTTCTTTTCTGAACATTTTGCTATAAGAACTGTTTGATTAATATTGTTGTTTTCAAAGACTGTTTTAAGGAACATTTTTATGCTTATATTATGGGGAGCCAATATAAGTAGTAAATCCTCCTTTTACTCCTTACACACTAAGTGGGTAGAGTGCTCCCTACAAAGGGTAGAGCTGGTTTAGCTGGGAGCATTTACATGTACATGCCCAGATAGTCCAAAGGCATATCCCTAAAGTCCCAAAGCTTCTAACCGAAAAGTCCAAAAACTGAAAACTGATCCCCCACTCCTAACATACCCCACCCACACATTTTTGGGCATGTTTAGTGCACACAGACTTATTCTAAGCTTAGAAATAGCTTGCACTAACCTTGGTACCCACCACTACTTGCATTATAGTCTTTCTTCTAGTGTAGCTTGTGGTGTAGCCTCTACCCATTTTGTTAAGTCTTGTTTTTGCTACATCTAGACCTCTTTCGAAAATTGTGCTTTACACAAAACCTATCCACGTACTAAAAAACTAAGGAATTAATCCCTACACAAGGAACATCCAAGTTGGAGCCATGGATGATGGTGCCATGTTCACCTCTTCCCCCACCCCTTTTCACTCTATTGCATAGGGAACCTAGGAACCAGCCCTTAGATCTTCCCAATATACTCAAATGTCATCACACTTGAAGCAAATGCTCCCCATTTTGTGACAAAAGCTGTCTTTTCTCACGATCATCTGGGGCCATCAGGACTTGATTGTATACAGCGAAACCATCCAAGAAAGAATACATCTCAAGGTCTGCAGGTGGCATCTACCACGGAATCTATTAACAGAAGTGGGAAAGGATTTGTCTCTGTTGCAACATTGAGCTTCCAGTAATCCAAATAGACACGGAGCTTTCCATTCTCTTTCAGCACAATCACTATTGGCAACAACCATGTCACCTTTCCACCGGATATATGAATCCTAATTTCAAGAGTTTATCAATTTCCTCAATTTGTTTTGCATAATTTGGATTCATCCGGTACCGCTGTTGCTTGCTTAATGGGAACAACATCCTCCTTACGATTGATATGATGTTGATAAAATCGAGGATCAACGCCCTTCATATCCTTGTAGCTCCAAGGAAATACATCCACATATGATTTTAATAAGTTCTAGAGTTTTTCTTTCAATTCTGTATCCAGCTTAGTGCTGATGCAAACTATCTTGGGGTGCTCCACGTCGCCCAGATTCATGTCTTCTAGCTCATCTGCTATGACCCAAAGGCTGTGCTTCATTGCTCTCTCATGAGTTTCTTCTACCTGGATGAGGGCTTGAACTTCCTTCGGTACACCCACATGACCTAAGGGGGTGACAGGTTGGCTTGGTTCTCGTTGATTTAGTTCGTAAGGTATGCTTGGCTGGTTTACGCTAGAAGATCGAATTCTAAATCATCGGTGGTTTTGGTTTGGATATGTCTATGGACATGGATATGGAAGCCTCGATCTAGCTGCCGACCTGATTTCAGCATCTCTTTTGTGAACATTTTGCTGTATAGAAACTATTTGATGTAAATATTTGTTGTTTTCAAAGGTTGTTTTAAGGATCATTGTGGACAGCTTCTTGACCAAGATCAAAGATTTTAAGGAGTAGCGCGCTAGTACGGATGAGATATATCCCGATAGTACATTGGTGCCCACAGTTCTCAATGCATTGTTGGATTCCTATCAGAGTTTTGTCTCTCCCTTTAGATCCAAATGCCCTTACATTTGATGAGCTAGTTTTCGTACTCTTGCAAGAAGAGAAGTCTAAACAAAATAGATCTATTATGCAAGTTGGTGACCAATTTTTTAATGCCAGTCAGAAAGGCAAAGGTAAAGCTTCTTTGCATGGTGGCTATGAGCCAAAATCAGAATCCTGAGGTAAGGATGCAGAGAGAAGGTGATAAGACTAAAAAGAAGGGCAAGTGTCACTATTGCAGGAAACTAGGGCAATACATAAATGAGTGCAAGAAAAGACTAGAGAAGGAGAAAATGAAGGAATTGCGCATGGCTGTGGGCTGATGCATCTACACCAAGTACAACAAAGAAAGAATCTACAAGTTTTGCTCAAAATTATTAGGCATGGACTTACCTTTCTCTCGAGGCAGGAGAATGTAGTAGAGTTATGTTCACCATTTCAATTCTACAGATATATATATATATATATATATATATATATATATATATATATGCTTGTCAACAGTGCTAAACTAAATTTTCATTTATTCTTTTCCAAACTTATCAACTAGAAGACTTCATTCAGGTTTAAGGAAAGTCCCTGGATCTTTTTCATTACTCATCGTTTCTTCATGGGGTGGTAAAGTTTACCTTAGATCCCGACGATAGTTGAGGGTTCGAATACCTCCTAACCCACAATCAATCATCCCTACTTTTATCTTTTATAACGGGTGATCGATTCTTCTTTCTTACAGAGAATTTTCTCACGATCTAACAAGCCCACGTCTCTCTCACGAGCAAATCTTTTATTCATTATCAGAATAATTATACCATAGGAAGAAACAAAAAAGAAGGGCATTTTTCCCGCCTAGATACTTAACTTAAATGGAGTAGCATGGGTTGTTACTGCACAAACCCAATTGCGCATCGTGCGGAAATACTTATATCTCCTCCGGAATAGACGAATGATCATTTTCCTAGCAAGTGAGCCGACTGTACATTGCATTTATGACCCTTCTGTTCATGATGTATGCATGTTAGTGGTAGAAACAGCAACAATGCAGTAAGCTTGATGATAAGGCAGTTAAATGCATATTTGTGGGATACAGTTGAAAAAGCAAGGGATATAGACTCGACCATCATCGGGCCTCAAAGTGGATTTTGGTAAGTAAAGATGCTTTTATCAAAAACTCAATTCATCCCATGCTTTCATGTAAAAAAGAGCAGAATGTATGCTCATAGGACACGTTTGATTCGCTCCTACCTTTATTTGATGGAGGGTAGCCATTTGTAGAGCAATTGAATGCTCAACCAAGTTTTGAAATTCAGCCGTTAGAGGTGCAAAATCAGCTTGCAAATTAGCTTTTTGATGAGGCAATTTTTGAGGATGTAGTGGATGAGGAGAGAGCAGCCATAGAAGAATCTAGATGAGGAGGAGACTAGAGACTAATAAATTCTGTGTACGAACAAGGCCATCCGGGCGGTTAGGATCAGTTCCAGACTCTTTGTCATTGGAATTCTCTTCCCGTGCATCTCTAGGATTTGTCCAAGGATTATCGTCAGTGGAATTCTTCACCCATGCATCTCCAGGATTTGTATTATACTGGCTGGTGTTGTCCAGGGGATTATCGTTAGCCAGCGCGAGGAGGTGAAGTATGTCCTATAATGAGAGCGGTGTAATGACGAGTACGATCGATCATGCGGTCCTCGGTGACCAAGAATCATACCCTTGCTCGTCCCATGGAGTTTCTAGATCATCTAGTTCCTATTTAGTATCCGGATCAAAGAGCACATGCATGCCACTTAGTAAAGGGAAGAACTGACAAAATCATCAAACCACTTTTATTGGAGACCAAACTCAAGTAAGTTGTATTTTTTTGGCTAAATGCTTCCCAGGTCATGCTATTAAGAATGATTGCTATGGCATCCTCCTCTTTTCCTATGTGCTGGGCTAAATACTTGCAAGGTCATGCTCTTAAGGAGGATTGCTATGGCATCCTTCTCTTCTAATGGACACCCAACACATGTAAGTTGTTATATATAACACTTTTTTATTTTATTTAAATGTGCTTGGACTGACTCAGACTCTTTGATGGATGGTCAACTTGAAAAACTAATATTTTAGAATTATTTCACAGTTCTTTGTTAGCACTAAATAGTTTCTCTATTTCATCCCATGCTCCTTTAGAGCAGCTATCTTTTAGAGTTATCTTTTGATGCAATGTGATGGATGAATCTATCACCTAGCCCTAATGCAACAATGGCTAGAGCTATCTCATCTCTTTGTTTACAGAATGTTTTATCTTTTCCTTCTAATTGTGGACATTTCTCTTTTCTACTTACTATCCCCTAAAGCCCATCTTTGATGAGAATAAACTTGAATTTTACTTGCCATGTATAGAAAATTCAGTTTTACTTGCCATGTATGGAAACTTGAGTTTTACTTGCCATCATGTGTATTTTTTAAAATCTTCACCATTAAAGTTATCTGCTACTATGAGTGAATTTGACATGGTTTCCTTATGGGGATGGGAAGGTCTTTATAATGGGGTTACTTAAAGCCGGTGTCTATGCCTTACACAAGAAGTGGAGATATGCATTTGATGAGATTAACACTTGCTAAATTCAAAAACTATAAAACCAAAAAATACCTTGATTTGGGAGAGTGATTTGGAGTACTAGACTAAGAGAAAAATTGGTTTTGATGCCGCACAAGTGTTTAGCAACACCCCAATGATGGGGTAGATTAGAACCTTAAATGGCTCTAGATATTGATTGTAATTATCACTAGTTATCTTATTAACTAAGGTCTTTTTTTGCTAGAGGAGAGAATGATTTGATAATTAAAGCTTCAATAGTTTTTAGGATGTGAGTTGAACCCATGAGCCAAAAAGTGGCAAGAATGATGTGAAATTCTGAAATTTCCACCCTTCAAGCGGGAATTTTACCGCCAACTAACTGCTCCCTTTTGATGCCTTTGATCTGACCAAATAATACCCTCCTTTCATGTGTTACAACTCTTTGAGTTGATATACCAGCTCCCAAGTGTTCCTTCTTGAAGACAATGAATCCAAAAACTTTGATTCTTGATGATTTGAATCTTAGAAAAAGATTTGAAAAAATTGCTAAGCTAGTTAAGTAAAACTAAAATTTTAATAATCTAAGTGATGGTAGGTTGCATAACTACTCTCGGAATGATGGGTGCTCTAATACTAACTGGAGATTTGCATCTAGAGATGATTAAGGTGTCTAGAATTGAATTAAACTCATCATCTTAGCATGCTAGCAATCAAGAAAGACATTATTAGCACTAATGATAATGCTAATGATGAAGATGAAGCATAATGACAATGCAAGAGGTTTAGCTCAAAAGCTCATATGTTTTGATCCATTAGATAGAGTGTCTTTTAATAGGCTTAAGTACATCTCCATTAGCCATTAAACATGGCACATAAGTTTTCTTAAGCATCCCCTAATCTTTCTAGATTTGAGTCCCATCTCCCTTGAAGTCAGGAGTAATGTTCTACAGAGCCCTCTTGTGAAGTGGAGAATTTGTTGCCCTAAAAATGAAATCTGCACCTTGCACTTCCTAGTAATTCCTCAATCATAGGGAATGATCTCTATAAGATGGGCCGCTAGATTGGAGTAGTTCCTTAGGGGCCTCGCTACCATATTTTCCTAGTTTCAGTGGATAATTTGCAGCAGGTACATCTTCTCCCCTTACTTAGCTAACTCCTCTCTTGCTTGTGTAGTTATCAGGCGGAAGCAGTAGCATACCTAGGAGTCAGCCGAGGGAAATCCCCTCCTATGACACTAGAAATTGGATTTCGACCCCATAAGAGTGGACATGTCATTATGGATGCTGCCTAGTTTTGCAGGCCAAGCTAGTGCGGTGAATTAGCCTACCTCGTGAGAAGACATCTCCCTCTGAGGAGTGAGAGGGCTCGGTACAGTGAGGACCGGACTTAAGGGGGTGAGAGGTCAGCTTGGCCCCCTTGTTGATTGGTCGACGATGAGAGGGTTTAATTCATAAGGTATGCTCAGCTGGTTTACACTAGAAGATTGAATTCTAAATCATCGGTGGTTTTGGTTTTGGTTTTAGTTTGGATATGTCTATGGACATGAATATGGAAGCCTCGATCTGGCTGCCGACCTGATTTCAGGATCTCTTTTGTGAACATCTTGTTGTAGAAACTATTTGATGTAAATATTTGTTATTTTCAAAGGTTGTTTTAAGGATCATTGTGGAACTTTTGTAAGTTAAAGAAAATATTTGTATATGTTTCATAGTGTGGTAGGACCTAATTAGATGATAAAAATGAATTCGTGATTAGGTTGAAAGTGGGTGAATGGGTGCCCTGATGGCACCATCCTATGGGTGGGTGGACCCAACGAGTCGGGCAACTTTCCAACATATTTATTTATTACAATCCGAATAGGACCCAAACAAGTTTCGTTTTAGGAGGCCATGCTAGCAACCATGCCTTGTGAGGACAAGAGGAAAAGGGGTTAGCTTCTATATAAACCAAGTGCAGATTTGTTCTATCCTGGATCACGCACATTGAGTGCCGTTCGATCGGAGGAATAGATTCCTATTAGAATGACTATGTTTCCCGTGAGAGAGTTAGGTCCCTTTGTTTGCTCGTATCCTCATATTGTCAAGAGATTAAGGTGTCATTAATCAAAAATAAGGACTTATCTACCTATCAAAGGGTTTCCCTTGACCTAGCTAGGGCGAGGACCTTACACGTGGTATCCAAGCATGGTTTAGGTAATTGTGTGTCGTATTGTTTGATTGCTAGGCTTTCTTGATATTCTAATCTAGTTATGTCTAGATGTAGCATGGGATGGATTGCTATTCTCAATTCTTAGTGTTCTAGTACATCGTCTCCCCTACTTGGCTAACTCTGCTCTTGCTTGCATAGTCGGTAGGCAAAGGCACAAGCAAGCTCCCAAGGTAATCCCCTCCTATGCCACTGGGAATTGGATTTCCTCCCCAACAAGGGTGGACATGTGATTATGGATGCTGCCTAGTTTTGTGGGCCCAAGCTAGTGTGGTGAATCAGCCCACCTCATAAGTAGACATCTCCTATGAGGAGCGGGAGGGTTTGGTACAAGCAGCAAGGGGTGACAGGCTGGCTTGTATGGTCCATGAGGTATGCCCAGCTGGTTTAGGCTAGAAGACTAAATTTTAGATGGTTACTGGTTTTGGGTTTGGTTTGGATATGTCTATGGACTGTAAAGCCAGTTTCACTGTTTCTTTTCTGAACATTTTGCTATAAGAACTGTTTGATTAATATTGTTGTTTTCAAAGGCTGTTTTAAGGAACATTGTTATGCTTATATTATGGGGAGCATTGCAATATAAGTAGTAAACCCTCCTTTTACTCCTTACACACTAAGTGGGTAGAGTGCTCCCTACAAAGGGTAGAGCTAGTCTAGCTGGGAGCATTTACATGTACATGCCCAGATAGTCCAAAGGCATATCCCTAAAGTCCCAAAGCTTCTAACCGAAAAGTCCAAAAATCAAAAACTGATCCCCCACTCCTAACATACCCCACCCACACATTTTTGGGCATGTTTAGTACACACAAAGACTATTCTAAGCTTAGAAATAGTTTGCACTAACCTTGGTACCCACCACTACTTGCATTGTAGTCTTTCTTCTAGTGTAGCTTGTGGTGTAGCCTCTACCCATTTTGTTAAGTCTTGTTTTTGCTACATCTAGACCTCTTTCCAAAATTGTGCTTTACACAAAACCTATCCACGTACTAAAAAACTAAGGATTTAATCCCTACACAAGGAACATCCAAGTTGGAGCCATGGATGATGGTGCCATGTTCACCTCTTTCCCCACCCCTTTTCACTCTATTGCATAGGGAACCTAGGAACCAGCCCTTAGATCTTCCCAATATACTCAAATGTCATCACATTAGAAGCAAATGCTCCCCATTTTGTGACAAAAGCTGTCTTTTCTCACGATCATTTGGGGCCATCAGGACTTGATTGTATACAGCGAAACCATCCAAGAAAGAATACATCTCAAGGTCTGCAGGTGGCATCTACCACGGAATCTATGAACAGAAGTGGGAAAGGATTTGTCTCTATTGCAACATTGAGCTTCCAGTAATCCAAATAGACACGGAGCTTTCCATTCTCTTTCAGCACAATCACTATTGGCAACAACCATGTCACCTTTCCACTGGATATATGAATCCTAATTTCAAGAGTTTATCAATTTTCTCAATTTGTTTTGCATAATTTGGATTCATCCGGTACCACTGTTGCTTGCTTAATGGAAACAACATCCTCCTTACGATTGATATGATGTTGATAAAATTGAGGATCAATGCCCTTCATATCTTTGTAGCTCCAAGGAAATACATCCACATATGATTTTAATAAGTTCTAGAGTTTTTCTTTCAATTCTGTATCCAACTTAGTGCTGATGCAAACTATCTTGGGGTGCTCCACGTCTCCCAGATTCATGTCTTCTAGCTCATCTGCTATGACCCGAAGGCTGTGCTTCATTGCTCTCTCATGAGTTTCTTCTACCTGGATGAGGGCTTGAACTTCCTTCGGTACACCCACATGACCTAAGGGGGTGACAGGTCGGCTTGGTTCTCGTTGATTTAGTTCGTAAGGTATGCTTAGCTGGTTTACGCTAGAAGACTGAATCCTAAATCATCGGTGGTTTTGGTTTGGATATGTCTATGGACATAGATATGGAAGCCTCGATCTAGCTGCCGACCTGATTTCAACATCTCTTTTGTGAACATTTTGCTGTATAGAAACTATTTGATGTAAATATTTGTTGTTTTCAAAGGTTGTTTTAAGGATCATTGTGGAACTTTTGTAAATTAAAGAAAATATTTTTATATGTTTCATAGTGTGGTAGGACCTAATTAGATGATAAAAATGAATTGGTGAGATTAGTTGAAAGTGGGTGAATGGCTGCCCTGATGGCGCCATCCTATGGGTGGGTGGACCCAACGAGTCGGGCACCTTTCCAACATATTTATTTATTACAATCCGAATAGGACCCAAACAAGTTTCATTTTAGGGGGCCATGCTAGCGACCATGCCTTGTGAGGACAACAGGAAAAGGGGTTTGCTTCTATAACCAAGTGCAGATTTGTTCTATCCTGGATCACGCACATTGAGTGCCATTCGATTGGAGGAATAGATTCCTATTAGAATGACTAGGTTTCTCGTGAGATAGAGTTAGGTCCCTTTGTTTGCTCATATCCTCATATTGTCAAGAGATTAAGGTGTCATTAATCGAAAATAAGGGGACTTATCTACCTATCAAAGGGTTTCCCTTGACCTAGCTAGGGCGAGGACCTTACACGTGGTATCCAAGCATGGTTTAGGTAATTGTGTCTCGTATTGTTTGATTGCTAGGCTTTCTTGATAGACTAATCTAGTTATGTCTAGATGTAGGATGGGATGGATTGCTATTCTCAATTCTTAGTGTTCTAGTACATGTTGCTCCCTAAACTTTGAGTTTTGTGATGCCATGATCCACATCATAGAAAAGCTAATTTAGCCCTTCAACTGGTTTACTTGTTTTGGTCCCTTGGCACTCCTCAAAATGATACCCATAGAACCATCAATGAAACTCATATACTAAAAAATCAATGGGTCTATGACAAAGTGACCGAGGTTTTGCCTCCCAATAGAGTAGTTGTTAGCCGAAGCTCAACTCATGGTTTGCCTCCCTTCCCAGAGACTTATCGAGTTTTAGAAACTTTGGTAGATCCTCCTTAATGTTTCAATTCTAATGCCTCAGAATTTTACTAGAAGCTTACCATCATGTAAATATTGATTTGTATAACTCGATCCTTGTAATCAACTAGTTTTTCTTGTAAATATTAAAGCTTGGAATAAAGGATTTGGAATTCTTGCACTTAGTGTTCTTGTGATTATTGTAAGACTAGGTAGCCTAAGTATTATAATTCTAAACTTAACCTCGCATTGATAAACCAAGGTCATCAACTTCTTGTTCCCAATGCATTATACATAGATACACAGGAGAAGATGCTCCTACTCAAACATAGATACATAGATACACAGGAGAAGAAGGTCCTGCTCAAACAAATGCAACCTCTCTCATTCAATGGGGCAGGCTCAAATATTGAAAGAGATGTGGAAGTTTGGATTGAGGATATGGATGACTATTTTTCAAATGCCGAAATAGGAGTTAGAAATCAATCCATGCTTGCTAGGTTTTGTCTCACTGGAGATTGTAAACTTTGGTGGAAACAATGGTGTTAAGGCAAGGGGGGGTAACCAAGGAGGTTCCTAGACTTGAAGTGACATTAAACAAGCTATGAAGGATCGCTATCTTCCCTCATCTCATGAATCCACCATTATGATGAATGAGTTCTTCAGCCTTGTAGCATTATATGGTAGTGACGTGTGTGAACACACTTAGGACTCTCGGGGTACTTTTTTCCTCACTAGGAGGTTCTTTTCCCTGTGCGTATGTGCACCCTCTTATCTACTCATTTTGGGGTGTGCACTTATCTTTTGTATCTGGCACACATTCGTTTATTCTAATCTAATGATTTTGTGTGCTCTCAAGCTTTTCTATCTTATGTGTGTGCATTGTTGTGACCCTAACGCCGATTCCAACAATTGGTATCAGAGCTAGTAGTCTGCCTCCCTCCTCCACAACCCTGTTTTTTTTGTCTCCAATTGAGATACCCTCTTAGAAAGAAGAACGTATATACTGTAGTGTGATGTATACGAAGTATACGAAATTTTTGGGATCTGCCGCACGATTCGGATGTGTTTCGGACACGTTTTGGGCACCGCAAGGTTTCTAGAGAGGCGTCATTTTGGATTGGTTTTGCTCGATTATTTTGGGTGTTTGGGTTGTGCAACGGCAAAGATTTGGTGTGCAACAGCATCTATTGTTGCTTCAACAACATCGACCATCATACTTTTGCCAGTAAAACTCTATTCTCTACTCTATATGATTTTTCATACCCCGGATGGCTGCCAACAACTAGCAAGTGATTCACCTAGTTTGGTAGCCATCCGGGGTTGCATTCAGTGAATACTGGGTACTTGAATTCTTGAAGTGTGTTGAAAGATTTTGCATTTGGTAGACAGTCATGGGTTGGCGATAGTGATGTATTCAATATGTTGTCTACTAAGGACAAACTTGATGGGACTAACTACCTATTGTGGTCCTACATGATGAGGCATGTGCTGGTTGCTAAAGGCCTTTGGAATGTGGTCAGTGGTAGTGAAACTCGTCTTGTTTCTTAACTACCAGTACAACTAGGTGCTACAGGTACATCTAAATTAGAATCTGATACATATATGGCTCTTCCACATGCACCACCAGTACCTCCCACTGCTGCTCAAACGAGATGGGATGGAAGAGATGCACAGGCACATGCATTGCTTGCACTTTCTGTGAAGCAAAGCATTATTCCTCATACTCGGTCATGTAAGACTTCAAAACACGCATGGGATACACGTGCTGCATTATACCAGGTGCGCAATGAAGCACGTGGCACGTGTTGCATGCATCTACACAAACAGTTGGAGTTTGAGCACATGAATGAGGGAGACTCAATGGACAGCTTCATGACCAAGATCAAAGATTTTAAGGAGCAGCGCGCTAGTACGGATGAGATATATCCCGATAGTACATTGGTGCCCATAGTTCTCAATGCATTGTTGGATTCTTATCAGAGTTTTGCTCTCCCTTTAGATTCATGATGACGAGAAATCCAAATGCCCTTACATTTGATGAGCTAGTTTTCGTACTCTTGCAAGAAGAGCAGTCTAGACAAAATAGATCTATTATGCAAGTGGGTGACCAATTTTTTAATGCCAGTCAAAAAGGCAAAGGTAAAGATACTTCGCATGGTGGCTATGAGCCAAAATCAGAATCCTGAGATAAGGATGCAGAGAGAGAAGGTGATAAGACTAAAAAGGAGGGCAAGTGTCACTATTGCAGGAAACTAGGGCAATACATAAATGAGTGCAAGAAAAGAATAGAGAAGGAGAAAATGAAGGAATCGTGCATGGCTATGGTGGCTGATGCATCTACACCAAGTACAGCAAAGAAAGAATCTACAAGTTTTGCTCAAAATGATTAGGCATGGACTTACCTTTCTCTCGAGGCAGAAGAGTTACGTTCACCATTTCAATTCTACAGATATATATATATATATATGCTTGTCAACTGTGCTGAACTGAATTTTTATTTATTCTTTTCCAAACTTATCAACTAGAAAAGACTTCATTCAGGTTTAAGGAAAGTCCCTAGACCTTTTTCATTACTCATCGTTTCTTCATGGGGTGGTAAAGTTTACCTTGGATCCCGACGATAGCTGAGGGTTTGAATCCCTCCTCACCCACAATCAATCATCCCTACTTTTATCTTTTATAAGGGGTGATCAATTCTTCTTTCTTACAGAGAATTTTCTCACGATCTAACTAGCCCACGTCTCTCTCACGAGCAAATCTTTTATTCATTATCAGAATAATGATACCATAGGAAGAAACAAAAAAGAAGGGCATTTTTTCTGCCTAGATACTTAACTTAAATGGAGTAACATGGGTTGTTACTGCACAAACCCAATTGCGCGTCGTGCGAAAATACTTATATCTCCTCCGGAATAGACGAATGATCATTTTCCTAGCAAGTGATCCGACTGTACATTGCATTTATGACCCTTCTGTTCATGATGTATGCATGTGAGTGGCAGAATCGGATGCTTGGTACTTTGACAGTGTAGTAGTAAGCACATTACTTCACAAAAAAATTTATTCAATCACCCACCGAATCTGAAACTAAGTTAAGACTTGTGACTTTGATCTAAGGATCAAGTTAACAGAATTTAAAGAATTCTGTTTGGAATTGAAAATTGGATCTAGAAGTATTGAGATAAGGATTTACGATATACTCATGGTATTCAAACAAAGATCAAAAACTGTAAACTTGCATAGAAACCTTGCCTTCTTAAAAGACTGTCTTACGCCAGAATGCTAGAGGGAGCATTTGGCATATATATTTATATAAGGGAAGTTCAGTTGCAACAGCTGGCAGGGAGTGTTCGAGAGGGACAGCTCACGCGGCAAAACCTGCCGAGGTCTTGACCAGCCTCGGTATGGTTAAAATGGTGCACTTCCAGTACGATGGATGAGGGCTGACGAAGCGGTCCCTGAGTGAAGTGCCAGGACACCTAAGGAGGATCCTGGAGGGTTCTGACCAGGTGATGCACGGGCTCGCGGTGCCGAGGACATCCATGCGTATGTCGAGGAAGATATTATATGATGGACCTATGTTTTTATAATCTATCACTGGATCTCGTTGTTGACTTGCTGGTCTCAACGGAGAGTCCAAAGTGATACTGTTTTGTTGAGAAACAAGGACTCAATGAAAATTTTGAAGTATGACGTATAAATCGTAAATTGTTTATCAAGGGTTGTTTTTATTAAAGTTTTAATAAAGAGGAGTGTGTTCGTATCTGTTTTCTAAAGCTAAAAATAAGAAAGGAAATTCAATTATGGGTGGGTGAGTACTTGTCTGGTTCCACCGATTCCAGTGGTAGGGTGGTGGCTAACCCATGGGCCGGATAGGGTTAGGCTGGAATTAGTGGAGTTTTAATAATCAAACTTCAAAATCTTAGGATTACGCTAAGATTCGAGTAATTAGACAATTCCTTGATAAATTTTTCAATAAGTGAATCAACGGCTGTGCCTGACCTGGATCAGGAAAAAAGCATTGAATTTACTAAAATGATCAAATTATATCAGTGATAGTTTCCTTCTATCTGGTTTATTCAGTTGAAGAATAGCTTAGAATTGATCACGTTAGAAAAATTTGTTTTAAAAAAATCATAAAGGTGGAAGCGTCCTCGCTTTCCGGGCATGGGAATTTTTTTCGGTTTTGGTTTTTGGAGTGACCACCAACCTAGTCTCGTGCCCGGACATTCGAGGGCGAGGCCCCGAGTGAGAAACCCTGCCCCGCGCATGAGGGAGCTGCTTCCGCTGTTTCAGCTACTGGGAGTCTGGTGCACGAAGGGGGCAGAGGGATCTCAAAGTTGGTATCAGAGCCAAATTGAAAGCTAATAAGGATAAATAAATTCTTATCTGAAATTGATAAATAAGAACTTAGAAAAAGCATTTTTTCTTAATGTATTTCATTCCGTAGGCTTATTTAAGGAAGAATTTTTAATCAAAGAAATTATTTTTATAGATGGAAGTCTCCTATTTATCTGGTATTCCCGACCTCACCCAGTCTCAAGATATGACTGCGTTCGCCTTCGAGCATCTCATCTCTTCCGCTTCTACTCGAACAAGCTGAGCAAGACTCGCATGCCATTTCGAGCAGTTATATTTTCCTAACCTAGTGGCGAGACTACATAAGTGGTTTGTAGGGCAATATGTCCACACCCCTTGCGACCGCTGTGCAATGCTGTAGGAGAACCTCTCATTGGCTATGATTTTGTTAAAGCTGAAAATGACACGTGGTGTCATTCTATATCATTCAACACCTCGGAATTTCAGACTTTCATGCCGAATTTATAGACTCCTTAGTCGATTTCTCCGTAAGGAGAAAATAATAGCTCCCTTTGGAGTTAGAGAACTTATGTAACAGGATATGACTATCGCCCAGTACGGTCCTCTTATGCATCTCCCGAAGAGATTTTGAATTTTGGAGCCAAGCTGCTCTATGTATAATTTGCAACTCTTATATAAGAATGTTTTCTGAAGAAAAATTCCCTGTTGTATAAGTGATTACTTATACACGATCTGATAAAGAAAAAAATCCATTTTATCGGACATATATCATAGACCTCCAATAAGATCATTGTCTTGTTTAAGAAATTGTTTTTCGAAACTCTTAAGTCCTAGGATCTCGTGGATAATATCAAAATAAAAATTTAATAATATATAAATTTTTGGCAGAATCATGAGACGAGGAAACCGTGGTCGCCAGACAGACCCTGTCTCTGAAGATGATGAGCTTGACCTTGATGTTCGCAAGGCTCTTCATAAGACACAGGCAGGACCCTTCAAAGGAGAAGGGGAGAACCTGGGTGAGGCTGTGGAGAAATGGGTGGAAGCCATGGAAGAGTATTTTGACGTCACAGGTTACAATATGCAAAGCAAAATGGCTCTTGCTCGGCTGAAAATAGTGGAAACAGCTAGGGTAGCATGGAGGAACCACTGTGACACCAACCATCTGGACATAAATACTCAGTCCTGGAATGATCTAAAAACCTATCTAAGAATGAGATTTTGTCCTCTTGGATTTTTAGAAACCAAAATGAATGAATTCTTAGAACTAAAGCAGGAGAGCGGAACCATTACCATGAGGCCTTTGCTCTTCTACTCAAATATTCACTGCCTCTTGATGAAGAGCAACTCATGGCCAGGTTCATTCGAGGAATGAACGAACCCTTGGACACACTGGTCAAAAATGCCAAGCCGGTGTCCATGGCCGAAGCAATAAGAATGGCAAAAGATTTTGCCAAAGCCTTTATAGTAAAGGTCCCACCAAAACCTGCACCCTCTAACTTTAAAAGATTCCAAGCCCAGGGAAATACTTCAAACTTTCCACCCCCAAAGAGACAGCAAGGCCCGAATCTGAATCAGGATGCAGGAAGATTCAGAAGTGAAGGAAGACCCTTCCCCCAGAGTACTTTCTCAGGAACCCCATCTCTTTCAAAAAATCAGAAGGATGAGCTCAGAACTGAAAACCGATGTTTTGGATGCCAAGGTTTTGGCTTAGAGAATACTTGGATGATTTTGTTCTAGTTTTCTTTGATGACATTCTGATTTACTCAAGGAATGCAGCTGACAAGGAAGCATCAACTCTTTGCCAAAAAGAGCAAATGCACTTTCTCAGCCGATCACGTTGAATACTTGGGCTTTCTGGTATCCAAAGATGGAATTTCTCCAGATTCCGCAAAAATCCAAGCTGTCATAGATTGGCCCAAACCAAAGACAGTGAAAGAAGTCAGAGGATTCTTGGAATTGACTGGTTGGTATAGAATTTTTATACCAAAGTATGCTCTCATAGCTTCCCCCCTAACTAACCTTCTCAAAAAGAATATCCCATTTCAATGGTCTGCCAAGTGCCAAAGTTCTTTTGATAAGCTAAAGACCGCCTTGGTAACCAGTCCCATTCTGAAGCTGCCAGATTTCTCTCTACCCTTTGAGGTAGTAACTGACACAAGTGGTTTTGCCCTGGGAGGTGCACTCATGCAGGAAGGTCATGCAGTGGCCTAAGAATCCCGAAAACTTAGAATGCATGAGAGGAATTATGCTGTCCACGACTTGGAATTGCTTTCAGTAGTCTATGCCTTAAAGTTGTGGAGACATTACCTCTACTGGGAAAAAGATTCACTTTGATGACAGATCATCAGAGCTTAAAGTGGATCTTTACTCAGAAGGACCTCAACAGACCTTGCAGGAATTTGATTTTGAAATCAAGTATCGCCTAGTCAAAGAAAATGTGGTAGCGGATGCTCTCAGCAGAAAAGCCTCCTTACTTGCAATTACTGTAATATCAAATCCTTTGATTATTCAAGCAAGTGAGAAGATCATGCAGGATAGATTCTTTGGCCCTATTGCTACCCTACTTATGCAGGAAAGCAAAATTCTATAGGAGTTGAACAGAGTTCAAGGGTACAGCCTGGATGATGGCATTATGTATTATAATCGCAGGCTATGCATCCCCAATAATGAGGAAACCAAGAGGCAAATTTTGAATGAAGCCCATGACAGCCTTATTGCAGGACATCCAGGTTTCATCAAGACCTACATGTCCGTAAAGAAAAGCTTCTTTTGGCCTGGTCTGAAAAAGGATGTACTGAATCATGTGCATCAATGTTCAGCTGACATGCCAGAAAGTCAAAGCTGAGAGAGTAAAAATGCCTGGGAAGTTACATCCATTAGAAATCCCCCAGATGAAGTGGAAATGTATCAGTATGGACTTCATTACTGGATTACCTTCAGTGCAATCAGGTTATAACTCCATCTTTGTAGTAGTCGATAGACTAACCAAAGTTGCCCATCTGATTCCAATAAAAGAAACCTACACTGCAGCGGATGTGGCCAGAGTGTTCCTCAAAGAAATCTTCAGATTACATGGCCTACCCAGGAGAATAGTAAGTGATCAAGATCCCAAATTTACTTCAAGGTTTTGGACTACATTTTTCAAAGCAGTGGGAACTTTCTTGGATCTCAGCACAGCTTATCACCCTGAGACCGATGGTCAAACTAAAAGAGTAAACCAAGTAATTGAAGATATACTTCAGTCATGCTGTGGGAGGGAACCCAAGAAGTGGCTAAGCTATCTGCACCTAGTCGAGTTTGCCTACAATGCTTCTTATCACCGAAGTATCGGGATGAGCCCTTTTAATGCTCTGTATGGACAAGATTGCTTAACTCCATTAACTTGGTCTGACCCATTGATTAGGGTTGAGATGTCCAGACAAATGCTTGACAACATGGAGCAGCAGATACAGTCAATTCGTAAAGATTGCTTAACTCCATTAACTTGGTCTGACCCATTGACCCATTGATTAGGGTTGAGATGTCCAGACAAATGCTTGACAACATGGAGCAGCAGATACAGTCAATTCGTAAAGATATTAAAGCTGCCCAGGATAGACAGAAGCAATATGCAGATAAGAAGAGGATGGATAGAGAATTCAAAGAAGCAGATATGGTCTTTATTCGAGTATGGCCTAAAAGAAGTTCCTTATCTCTTGGGAAGTACAAGAAGTTATCCCCAAGATATTGTGGGCCATATCTGATTACAAAGAAAGTAGGTGACTTAGCCTACGAGCTTCTTCTGCCTCCTCATCTCAAAGTTCATAATGTATTTCATGTAAGCCTTCTAAAGAAATATGTGCCAAATCCAAATCATATGCTGGATGATGAAATCCTAACCTCTTCATCCCAAGGACAGATGGAACTCCAACCTGAAGAAATTCTCGACGTTCGAGAAAAGATTCTCAAGAACAAAATTCTCAGAGAATTATTAGTAAAATGGAAGTTCTATCCTTTTGAAGATGCCACCTGGGAGAATGAAGCCGATCTGTTGCGGGATTACCCCCAGTTTGCGAGATGAGGACATCTCGCATTTTTTAAGTGGGAGAGAATGTAAGATTCCTCCCCAGCCTCTCAAGATATCCAGCATCTTCCCGTGTAATCAAATCCCTCCTTAGAAATATAAAAGATCTTGTTTCTAACTGTTTTAGCCTAGAGAGTTAAAATATTCTAGAGAGAGAATATTTAGATTTTTAATGTTTTTGGATAGAAAAATATCTCATCTTATTAAAATAAGTTCCCTTGAAACAGAAATTCAAAAAGAAATTCCAATGTGCAACTGGAATTTATTAGAATTGGGTATAAAGGACCTTAGCCTAAGGGTCTAGATTTTCAGAAATTTATGGACTATGGTCCAATTAAGGTTTCTATGGGCCAATAGGATCAATCCATGTGTGAGGAGGAAATAAATCCAATTTGTAAAAGGAAATACCCAAAAATGAGTAAATGCTCACATAAGGTGAAGAGTTGAATATGTACAAGATTTATTAGTAAAAAAACTATGAGTAATATTAAAAATATGAGATATTTTGGGTATAATGATTCTATTTTGACACATATGTAAGGAAGGGGAGTCCCTTCAATGCTCACATAAGGTGAAGAGTTGAATATGTACAAGGTTTATTAGTAAAAAACTATGAGTAATATCAAAATATGAGATAATTTGGGTATAATGATGTCATTTTGACACAGATGTAAGGAAGGGGGGGAGCATTTAATGAGGCACCTACTTCACATGATTAATTGAGTTTTAAATCATCATAAATTCAGATATTTCATCTCTCCTCTCTTCTAATTCAAGTCTAGTTGCAAAGTTAGCTCAACTGACCTAAAAATGGTCAAAAATTGACCAAACTGAATTGGAAAATTCTAGAATCAGTTTGTTTAGTTAGGAGCTCACTTTTTCCTATAAATAGAGGCCTTCCCCTAAATTGAAACTCAATAATGTTTATGCATTGTTACTCTATTCTACCCAAGCCAAGAACTGTGAACTCATTAATAATTCACTAGTTTTTGATATTTCTCTCTTCCAAAGATAGGTGGCCACTCTTGTTCAATCAAGAGTTGAACCCTCAAACCCTCAAGCCAAAGGAAAGCTATTAAAGTCTTTATTAAGTTGGTAACTCTTTTTTTTTTCCACTTATTTTATGGTTTTTATGGTTTAAATGATTTTTATGCTTTATGCCTTCTCTAAAAATGTTATGGCTCATTACAGAAAGGCATTCCCCTCTCTTCTCTAGCAAAACCAACCATTCTCTATCCTTGGTAAATGGTTAATGATAAATTGTCAAGTTTTTTATAATGTTATTTTAATTAAGAGGAAAATTGTTTACTTTAGGATAAATCTAATACTTCTAGCTATTTTTTTAAGACTTAGAAAGTTGAAAAATGGTCAACCATACAAAGGAGATTATGGCAAAATTTGTTGAAATTAGTGAAATAAAATTCTTCTTTAATCTTTAGGTTTTCTATATTCCAAGTATTATTTTTATGCATAGGAGTATGCATAAAAGATAAATTTTTATATCAAAAGTGTTACTTTTATCATTTTTTATTTTCATGCATAGGAGTATGCATCAAGATAAATTTTTATATCAAAAGTGTTACTTTTATCATTTTTATTTTCATGCATAGGAGTATGTAGAATGATAAATTTTTATATCAAAAGTGTTACTTTTATCGGTTTTATTTTCATGCATAGGAGTATGCATAATGATAAATTTTTATATCAAAAGTGTTACTTTTATCAGTTTTATTTTCATGCATAGGAGTATGCATAATGATAAATTTTTATATCAAAAGTGTTACTTTTATCATTTTTATTTTCATGCATAGGAGTATGCATAATGATAAATTTTTATACCAAAAGTGTTACTTTTACCATTTTTTATTTTCATGCATAGGAGTATGCATAAAGATAAATTTTTATATCAAAAGTGTTACTTTTATCATTTTTATTTTCATGCATAGGAGTATGCATAATGATAAATTTTTATATCAAAAGTGTTACTTTTATCATTTTTATTTTCATGCATAGGAGTATGCATAATGATAAAATTTTATATCAAAAGTGTTACTTTTATCATTTTTATTTTCATGCATAGGAGTATGCATAATGATAAATTTTTATATCAAAATTGTTACTTTTATCATTTTTATTTTCATGCATAGGAGTATGCATAATGATAAATTTTTATATCAAAAGTGTTACTTTTATCATAATTGATTTTAATGTATAGAGGTATGCATAAAAGATAAATTTTAATCGGAGATCAACGTAAATGAATATTTCTTGAGAAATCCATGTTTCTGAATTTGTAAACTTATATTCGTCGCGAAAGAAATGTTAGAAAAAGAGAAACTAAGATGGTACCTTTCGAGAAGATAATTTTAGAAAGAATCTTTCAGACCTAAACTCTGACTCAAACTATTGACCAAGACCTAATTCTTTCGTCAGTCTCAATCAATGACGATGTGCCCAGTTCAGGGAAAATGTATTCAATCACCCATCGAATCTGAAACTAAGTTAAGACTTGTGACTTTGATCTAAGGATCAAGTTAACAGAATTTGAAGAATTCTGTTTGGAATTGAAAATTGGATCTAGAAGTATTGAGATAGGGATTTACGATATACTCATGGTATTCAAACAAAAATCAAAAACTATAAACTTGCAAACCTTGCCTTCTTAAAAGACTGTCTTACGCCAAAATGCTGGAGGGAGCATTTGGCATATATGTTTATCTAAGGGAAGTTCAGTTGCAACAGTTGGCGGGGAGTGTTCGAGGGACAGCTCACGCGACAAAACCTGCCGAGGTCTTGACCAGCCTCGGTATGGTTAAAATGGTGCGCTTCCAGTACGATGGACGAGGGTCGACGAAGCGATCCCTGAGTGAAGTGCCAGGACACCTAAGGATCCTGGAGGGTTCTAACTAGGTGATGCACGGGCTTGCGATGCCGAGGACATCCATGCGTATGTCGAGGAAGATATTATATGATGGACCTATGTTTTTATAATCTATCACTGGATCTCGTTGTTGACGTGCTGGGCTCAACGGAGAGTCCAGAGTGATACTGTTTTGTTGAGAAACAAGGACTCAATGAAAATTTTGAAGTATGACATGTATAAACCGTAAATTGTTTATCAAGGGTTGTTTTTATTAAAGTTTTAATAAAGAGGAGTGTGTGCGTATCTGTTTTCTAAAGCTAAAGTTAAGAAAGGTAATTCAATTATGGGTGGGTGAGTACTTGTCTGGTTCCACCGATTCCAGTGGGTAGGGTGGTGGCTAACCCATCCCGGATGGGGTTAGGCTGGAATCAGTGGAGTTTTAATAATCAAACTGTAAAATCTTAGGATTACGCTAAGATTCGAGTAATTAGACAATTTCCTGATAAATTTTTCAATAAGTGGATCAACGGCTGTGCCTGACCTGGATCAGAAAAAAAGCGTTGAATTTACTAAAATGATCAAATTATATTAGTGATAGTTTCCTTCTATCTGGTTTATTCAGTTGAAGGATAGCTTAGAATTGATCACATTAGAAAAATTTGTTTTAAAAAAAAATCATAAAGGTGGAAGTGTCCTTGCTTTCTGGGCATGGGAATTTTCCCAGTTTTGGTTTTTGGAGTGACCACCAGCCTAGTCTCGTGCCCCGGACATTCGAAGGCGAGGCCCCGAGTGAGAAACCATGCCCCACGCATGAGGGGGTTGCTTCCGCTGTTTCAACTACCGGGAGTTCGGCGCGCGGAGGGGACAGAGGGATCTCAGAGATGGCCTTGTTCGTACACGAAATTTATTAGTCTCTAGTCTTCTCCTCATCTAGATTCTTCTATGGCTGCTCTCTCCTCATCCACTACATCCTCAAAAATTGCCTCATCAAAAAGCTAATTTGCAGGCTGATTTTGCACCTCTAATGGCTGAATTTCAAAACTTGGTTGAGCATTCAATTGCTCTACATATGGCTACCCTCCATCAAATAAAGGTAGGAGCAAATCAAACGTGTCCTATGAGCATACATTCTGCTCTTTTTTACATGAAAGCATGGGATGAATTGAGTTTTTGATAAAAACATCTTTACTTACCAAAATCCGATTTGAGGCCGGATGGTCGAGTCTATATCCCTTGCTTTTTGAACTGTATCCCATAAATATGTATTTAACTACCTTAAGCTTACTGCGTTGTTGCTGCTTAGGCACAAGAGCATAAGCAAGATAACCAAAAACATGCAAATGAGCCACAGAAGGCTTCCTGCCATGCCAAGCTTCATAGGAGTTTTAGACTGTAAGGCCTTGGTAGGGTATTTGTTCAACACATAGTTTGCACACATAGTTACCTCTAACCAAAAACTATGAGGTAAATCTTGGGCTTTCACCATACATCGTGCCATCTACCTGTTTGTCCTCTCAGCCACACCATTTTACAGAGGTGTGTGTGGCACTGTACATTGATGCCTTATGCCTTTTTCAACCATATATGCATGAAATTCCTTGGACATATACTCCCTCCCTCGATCTGAGAACGAAGGGTCGCAACTTTACATTCACATGCATTTTCAGCCTAAAGCATATAAAAAACACCTCTGAATTCTACATTAATGGATATACCCAGTTATATCTGGAGAAATCATCAATAAAAGTGATGAAGTAGAGATATCCCCCAATAGATGGTGTCCTCATAGGACCACATACGTCACTATGTATAAGCTATAGTTTCTTAACAGCTCTCACAGATCCATCCTTTGGAAATGATGCCCGATACATTTTACCAAGAATATACCCCTCACATACATGTCTAGCAAGGGTCTCAAGAGTTGGCAACTCAAACGCCATATCATGTCTTTGAAGGCGTAACAAACTACCATAATTCAAATGGTCAAATCGTGCATGCTATAATTCTACATCACTCATAGTATGAGTCATAGAGACTGAGCAAGCATCATGCCGTAACTTCTTAAATATATCCATCTTGTATAGGCCTTGAAACAAGGCACCTGAGGCAATGCTAGAACTATCATTACTATCCTATAGCGTACATCTATCATCCATAAATTTCACCATCAAGCTTGAAAAGGCTAAGGCTAAAACTGACAACAGTAAGTTCTTCTTAATGCCTGGCACATATAAAACTTTAGAAAGAGTAAATAAGCCCCCATCTGTAGTAGTGATTGAGCACAACTCTACCAACTCCTTTGACAGGATATGAGGAACCATTTGCACATGTGACAGTTCTTGCACTTGGGACAAATTCCAGAGATGAGAACAAATTTTTTTGTGAAGTAATGTGCTTACTACTACCACTGTCAAAGTACCAAGCATCCGATTCTACCACTGACATGCATACATCATGAGCAGAAGGGTCATAAATGCAATGTACAGTCAGATCACTTGCTAGTAGGAAAATGATCATTCGTCTATTCCGGAGGGGTGAACATAACTCTACTACGTTCTCCTGCCTTGAGAGAAAGGTAAGTCCATGCCTTATCATTTTGAGCAAAACTTGTAGATTCTTTCTTTGCTGTACTTGGTGTAGATGCATCAGCCACAGCCATGCGCGATTCCTTCATTTTCTCCTTCTTTAGTCTTTTCTTGCACTCATTTATGTATTGCCCTAGTTTCTTGCAATAGTGACACTTGCCCTTCTTTTTAGTCTTATCACCTTCTCTCTCTACATTCTTACCTCAGGATTCTGATTTTGGCTCATAGCCACCATGCGAAGAAGCTTTACCTTTGCCTTTCTGATTGGCATTAAAAAATTGGTCACCAACTTGCATAATAGATCTATTTTATCTAGACTGCTCTTCTTGCAAGAGTACTGAAACTAGCTCATCAAATGTAAGGGCATTTGGATTTCCCATCATCATGAATCTAAAGGGAGAGGCAAAACTCTCATAAGAATCCAACAATGCATTGAGAATTGTGGGCACCAATGTACTATCGGGATATATCTCATCCGTACTAGCGCGCTGCTCCTTAAAATCTTTGATCTTGGTCAAGAAGCTGTCCATTGAGTCTCCCTCATTCATGTGCTCAAACTCAACTGTTTGCATAGATGCATTCAACACGTGCCACGTGCTTCATTGCGCACCTGGTATAATGCAGCAAGTGTATCCCATGCATGTTTTGAAGTCTTACATGACCAAGTATGAGGAATAATGCTTTGCTTCACAGAAAGTGCAAGCAATGCATGTGCCTGTGCATCTCTTCCATCCCATCTCGTTTCAACAGCAGTGGGAGGTACTGGTGGTGCATGTGGAAGAGCCACATCTGTATCAGATTCTACTTTAGATGTACTTGCAACACCTAGTTGCACTGGTAGTTGAGAAACAAGACGAGTTTCACTACCACTGACCACATTCCAAAGGCCTTTAGCAACCAGCACATGCCTCATCATGTAGGACCACAATGGGTAGTTAGTCCCATCAAGTTTGTCCTTAGTAGACAACATATTGAATACATCACTACTACCAGCCCATGACTATCTACCAAATGCAAAATCTTTCAACACACTTCAAGACTTCAAGTACCAAGTATTCACTACCGACTATGCAAGCAAGAGCAGAGTTAGCCAAGTAGGGGAGACGATGTACTAGAACACTAAGAATTGAGAATAGCAATCCATCCCATCCTACATCTAGACATAACTAGATTAGTCTATCAAGAAAGCCTAGCAATCAAACAATACGACACACAATTACCTAAACCATGCTTGGATACCACGTGTAAGGTCCTCGCCCTAGCTAGGTCAAGGGAAACCCTTTGATAGGTAGATAAGTCCCCTTATTTTTGATTAATGACACAATCTCTTGACAATATGAGGATACGAGCAACTTGTTTGGGTCCTATTTGGATTGTAATAAATGAATATGTTGGAAAGTTACCCGACTCGTTGGGTCCACCCACCCATAGGATGGTGCCATCAGCGCACCCATTCACCCACTTTCAACCTAATCACCAATTCATTTTTATCATCTAATTAGGTCCTACCACACTATGAAACATATACAAATATTTTCTTTAACTTACAGAAGTTCCACAATGATCCTTAAAACAACCTTTCAAAATAACAAATATTTACATCAAATAGTTTCTACAGCAAAATGTTCACAAAAGAGATGCTGAAATCAGGTCGGCAGCCAGATCGAGGCTTCCATATCCATGTCCATAGACATATCCAAACCAAAAACAAAACCAAAACCATCGATGATTTAGAATTCAATCTTCTAGCGTAAACCAGCTGAGCATACCTTACGAACTAAACTCTCTGATCATCGACCAATCAACGAGGGCCAAGCTGACCTGTCACCCCCTTAAGTCCGGTCCTCACTGTACCGAGCCCTCTCACTCCTCAGAGGGAGACGTCTTCTCACGAGGTAGGCTAATTCACCGCACTAGCTTGGCCTGCAAAACTAGGCAGCATCCATAATGACATGTCCACTCTTATGGGGTCGAAATCCAATTTCTTGTGTCATAGGAGGGGATTTTCCTCGGCTGACTCCTAGGTGTGCTACTGCCTCCGCTTGCTAACTACGCAAGCAAGAGAGGAGCTAGCTAAGTAAGGGGAGAAGATGTACCTGCAACTGAAACTAGGAAAATATGGTAGCGAGGCTCCTAAGGAACTACTCCAATCTAGTGGCCCATCTTATAGAGATCATTCCCTATGATTGAGGAATTACTAGGAAGTGCAAGGTGCAGATTTCATTTTTAGGGCAACAAATTCTCCACTTCACAAGAGGGCTCTGTAGAACATTACTCCTGACTTCAAGGGAGATGGGACTCAAATCTAGAAAGATTAGGGGATGCTTAAGAAAGCTTATGTGCCATGTTTAATGGATAATGGAGATGTACTTAAGCCTATTAAAAGGCACTCTATCTAATGGATCAAAACATATGAGCTTTTGAGCTAAACCTCTTGCATTGTCATTATGCTTCATCTTCATCATTAGCATTATCATTAGTGCTAATAATGTCTTTCTTGATTGCTAGCATGCTAAGATGATAAGTTTAATTCATTTCTAGACACCTTAATCCTCTGTAGATGCAAACCTCAAGTTAGTATTAGATCACCCATCATTCCGAGAGTAGTTATGCAACCTACCATTGCTTAGATTATTAAAATTTTAGTTTTACTTAACTAGCTTAGCAATTTTTTCAAATCTTTTTCTAAGATCCAAATCATCAAGAATCAAAGTTTTTGGATTCATTGTCTTCAAGAAGGAACACTTGGGAGCTGGTATATCAACTCAGAGAGTTGTAACACATGAAAGGAGGGTATTATTTGGTCAAATCAAAGGCATCAAAAGGGAGCAGCTAGTTGGCGGTAAAATTCCAGCTTGAAGGGTGGAAATTTCAAAATTTCACATCATTCTTGCCATTTTTTGGCTCATGGGTTCAATTCACATGCTAAACACCATTGAAGCTTTAATTATCAAATCATTCTCTCCTCTAGCAAAAAAAGACCTTAGTTAATAAGATAACTAGTGATAATTATAATCAATTTCTAGAGCCATTTAAGGTTCTAATCTACCCCATCATTGGGGTGTTGCTAAACACTTGTGCGGCATCAAAACCAATTTTTCTCTTAGTCTAGTACTCCAAATCACTCTCCCAAATCAAGGTTTACCGGCCTTAAGTAACCCCATTATAAAGACCTTCCCATCCCCATAAGGAAACCATGTCAAATTCACTCATAGTAGCAGATAAATTTAATGGTGAAGATTTCAAAAAATACACATGATGGTAAGTAAAACTCAAGTTTCCATACATGGCAAGTAAAACTCAATTTTCTATACATGGCAAGTAAAATTCAAGTTTATTCTCATCAAAGATGGGCTTTAGAGGATAGTAAGTAGAAAAGAGAAATGTCCACAAATAAAAGATTCTGTAAACAAAGAGATGAGATAGCTCTAGCCATTGTTGCATTAGGGCTAGGTGATAGATTCATCCATCACATTGCATCAAAAGATAACTCTAAAAGATAGCTGCTCTAAAGGAGCATGGGATGAAATAGAGAAACTATTTAGTGCTAACAAAGAACTCTGAAATAATTCTAAAATATTAGTTTTTTAGGTTGACCATCTATCAAAGAGTCTGAGTCAGTCCAAGCACATTTAAATAAAATAAAAAAGTGTTATATATAACAAGTTACATGTGTTGGGTGTCCATTAGAAGAGAAGGATGCCATAGTAATCCTTAAGAGCATGACCTTGCAAGTATTTAGCCCAGCACATAGGAAAAGAGGAGGATGCCATAGCAATCATTCTTAATAGCATGACCTTGGAAGCATTTAGCCAAAAAAATACAACTTACTTGCGTTTGGTCTTCAATAAAAGTGGTTTGATGATTTTGTCAGTTCTTCCCTTTACTAAGTGGCATGCATGTGCTCTTTGATCCGGATACTAAATAGGAACTAGATGATCTAGAAACTCCCTGGGATGAGCAAGGGTATGATTCTTGGTCACCGTGGACCGCATGATCGACCGTACTTATCATTACGCTGCTCTCATTATAGGACATACTTCACCTCCTCGCGCTGGCTAACGATAATCCCCTGGACAACACCAGCGAGTATAATACAAATCCTGGAGATACATGGGAGAAGAATTCCACTGACGATAATCCTTGGACAAATCCTAGAGATGCACGGGAAGAGAATTCCAATGACAAAGAGTCTGGAACTGATCCTAACCACCCGGATGGCCTTGTTCATACACGAAATTTATTAGTCTCTTGTCTCCTCCTCATCTAGATTCTTCTATGGCTGCTCTCTCCTCATCCACTACATTCTCAAAAATTGCCTCATCAAAAAGCTAATTTGCAAGCTGATTTTGCACCTCTAATGGCTGAATTTCAAAACTTGGTTGAGCATTCAATTGCTCTACATATGGCTACCCTCCATCAAATAAAGGTAGGAGCGAATCAAATGTGTCCTATGAGCATACATTCTGCTCTTTTTTACATGAAAGCATGGGATGAATTGAGTTTTTGATAAAAGCATCTTTACTTACCAAAATCCACTTTGAGGCCCGATGATGGTCGAGTCTATATCCCTTGCTTTTTGAACCGTATCCCACAAATATGCATTTAACTGCCTTATCATCAAGCTTGCTGCGTTGTTGTTGCTTCTACCACTGACATGCATACATCATGAACAGAAGGGTCATAAATGCAATGTACAGTCGGATCACTTGCTAGGAAAATGATCATTCATCTATTTCGGAGGAGATATAAGTATTTTCGCACGATGTGCAATTGGGTTTGTGCAGTAACAACCCATGCTACTCCATTTAAGTTAAGTATCTAGGCGAGAAAAATGCCCTTCTTTTTTGTTTCTTCCTATGGTATCATTATTCTGATAATGAATAAAAGATTTGCTCGTGAGAGAGACGTGGGCTTGTTAGATCGTGAGAAAACTCTCTGTAAAAAAGAAGAATTGATCACCCCATAAAAGATAAAAGTAGGGATGATTGATTGTGGGTTAGGAGGTATTCGAACCCTCAGCTATCGTCGAGATCTAAGGTAAACTTTACCACCCCATGAAGAAACGATGAGTAATGAAAAAGGTCCAGGGACTTTCCTTAAACCTGAATGAAGTCTTCTAGTTGATAAGTTTGGAAAAGAATAAATGAAAATTTAGTTTAGCACGGTTGACAAGCATATATATATATATATATATATATATATATATATATATATATATATATATATATATATATATATATATATATATATATATATATATATATATATATATATATATGTAGAATTGAAATGGTGAACGTAACTCTACTACGTTCTCCTGCCTCGAGAGAAAGGTAAGTCTATGCCTAATCATTTTGAGCAAAACTTGTAGATTCTTTCTTTGTTGTACTTGCTGTAGATGCATCAGCCCCACAGCCATGTGTGATTCCTTCATTTTCTCCTTCTCTAGTCTTTTCTTGCACTCATTTATGTATTGCCCTAGTTTCCTGCAATAGTGACACTTGCCCTTCTTTTTAGTCTTATCACCTTCTCTCTCTGCATCCTTACTCAGGATTCTGATTTTGGCTCATAGCCACCATGCGAAGAAGCTTTACCTTTGCCTTGCTGACTGGCATTAAAAAATTGATCACCAACTTGCATAATAGATCTATTTTGTCTAGACTGCTCTTCTTGCAAGAGTACGGAAACTAGCTCATCAAATGTAAGGGCATTTGGATTTCTCATCATCATGAATCTAAAGGGAGAGGCAAAACTCTCATAAGAATCCAACAATGCATTGAGAACTGTGGGCACCAATGTACTATCGGGATATATCTCATTCGTACTAGCGCGCTGCTCCTTAAAATCTTTGATCTTGGTCAAGAAGCTGTCCATTAAGTTTCCCTCATTCATGTGCTCAAACTCCAACTGTTTGCGTAGATGCATGCAACACGTGCCACGTGCTTCATTGCGCACCTGGTATAATACCGCAAGTGTATCCCATGCGTGTTTTGAAGTCTTACATGCCGAGTATGAGGAATAATGCTTTGCTTCACAGAAAGTGCAAGCAATGCATGTGCCTGTGCATCTCTTCCATCCCATCTTGTTTGAGCAACAGTGGGAGGTACTGGTTGTGCATGTGGAAGAGTCACATATGTATCAGATTCTACTTTAGATGTACCTGCAGCACCTAGTTGCACTGGTAGTTCAGAAACAAGATGAGTTTCACTACCACTCACCACATTCCAAAGGCCTTTAGCAACCAGCACATGCCTCATCATGTAGGACCACAATAGGTAGTTAGTCCCATCAAGTTTGTCCTTAGTAGACAACATATTGAATACATCACTACTGCCAGCCCATGACTGTCTACCAAATGCAAAATCTTTCAACACACTTCAAGACTTCATATTGAATACATCACTACTGCCAGCCCATGACTGTCTACCAAATGCAAAATCTTTCAACACACTTCAAGACTTCATATTGAATACATCACTACTGCCAGCCCATGACTGTCTACCAAATGCAAAATCTTTCAACACACTTCAAGACTTCATATTGAATACATCACTACTGCCAGCCCATGACTGTCTACCAAATGCAAAATCTTTCAACACACTTCAAGACTTCAAGTACCCAGAATGCAACCTCGGATGGCTACCGAACTAGGTGAATCACTTGCTAGTTGTTGGCAGCCATCCGGGGTATGAAAAATCATATAGAGTAGAGAATAGAGTTTTACTGGCAAAAGTATGATGGTTGATGTTTTTGAAGCAACAATAGATGCTGTTGCACACCAAATCTTCGCAATTGCACAACCCAAACACCCAAAATAATCGAGCAAAACCAATCCAAAATGACGCCTCTCTAGAAACCTTGCGGTGCCCAAAACGTGTCCGAAACACATCCGAATCGCGCGGCAGATCCCAAAAATTTAGTATACTTCATATATATCACACTAGAGTATATACGTTCTTCTTTCTAAGAGGGTATCTCAATCAGAGACAAAAAAAACAAGGTTGTGGAGGAAGGAGGCAGACTACTAGCTCTGATACCAATTGTTGGAATCGAGGTTAGGGTTGCAACAATGCACACACATAAGATAGAAAAGCTTGAGATCACACAAAATCATTAGATTAGAATAAACGAATGTGTGCCAGATACAAAAGATAAGTGCACACCCCAAAATGAGTAGATAAGAGGGTGCACATATGCACAGGGAAAAGAACCTCCTAGTGAGGAAAAAAGTACCCCGAGAGTCCTAAGTGTGTTCACACACATCACTACCATATAATTCTACAAGGCTGAAGAACTCATTCATCATAATGGTGGATTCATGAGATGAGGGAAGGTAGCGATCCTTCATAGCTTGTTTAATGTCACTTCAAGTCTAGGAACCTCCTTGGTGACCCCCCTTGCCTTAACACCATTGTTTCCACCAAAGTTTACAATCTCCAGTGAGACAAAACCTAGCAAGCATGGATTGATTTCTAACTCCTATTTTGGCATTTGAAAAATAGTCATCCATAGCCTCAATCCAAACTTCCACATCTCTTTCAATATTTGAGCCTGCCCCCCATTGAATGAGAGAGGTTGCATTTGTTTGAGCAGGAGCTTCTTCTCCTGTGTATCTATGTATCTATGTTTGAGCAGGAGCTTCTTCTCCTGTGTATCTATGTATAATGCATTGGGAACAAGAAGTTGATGACCTCGGTTTATCAATGAGAGGTTAAGTTTAGAATTATAATACTTAGGCCACCTAGACTTACAATAATCACAAGAACACTAAGTGCAAGAATTCCAAATCCTTTGTTCCAAGCTTTAATATTTACAAGAAAAACTAGTTGATTACAAGGATCGAGTTATACAAATCAATATTTACATGATGGTAAGCTTCTAGTAAAATTGTGAGGCATTAGAATTGAAATATTAAGGAGAATCTACCAAGGTCTCTAAAACTCGATAAGTCTCTGGGAAGGGAGGCAAACCATGAGTTAAGCTTTGGCTAACAACTACTCTATTGGGAGGCAAAACCTCGGTCACTTTGTCACATAGACCCATTGATTTTTTAGTATATGAGTTCCATTGATGGTTCTATGGGTATCATTTTGAGGAGTGCCAAGGGACCAAAACAAGTAAACCAGTTGAAGGGCTAAATTAGCTTTTCTATGATGTGGATTATGGCATCACAGAACTCAAAGTTTAGGGAGCAACAACATGTACTAGAACACTAAGAATTGAGAATAGCAATCCATCCCATCCTACATCTAGACATAACTAGATTAGTCTATCAAGAAAGCCTAGCAATCAAACAATACGACACACAATTACCTAAACCATGCTTGGATACCACGTGTAAGGTCCTCGCCCTAGCTAGGTCAAGGGAAACCCTTTGATAGTAGATAAGTCCTCTTATTTTCGATTAATGACACCTTAATCTCTTGACAATATGAGGATACGAGCAAACAAAGGGACCTAACTCTATCTCACGGGAAACATACTCATTCTAATAGGAATCTATTCCTCCAATCGAATGGCACTCAATGTGCGTGATCCAGGATAGAACAAATCTGCACTTGGTTATAGAAGCTAACTCCTTTTCCTCTTGTCCTCACAAGGCATGATCGCTAGCATGGCCCCCTAAAACGAAACTTGTTTGGGTCCTATTTGGATTGTAATAAATACATATGTTGGAAAGTTACCCGACTCGTTGGGTCCACCCACCCATAGGATGGCGCCATCAGGGCAGCCATTCACCCACTTTCAACCTAATCTCACCAATTCATTTTTATCATCTAATTAGGTCCTACCACACTATGAAACATATACAAATATTTTCTTTAATTTACAGAAGTTCCACAATGATCCTTAAAACAACCTTTGAAAACAACAAATATTTGCATCAAATAGTTTCTATACAGCAAAATGTTCACAAAAGAGATGCTGAAATCAGGTCGACAGCTAGATCAAGGCTTCCATATCCATGTCCATAGACATATCCAAACCAAAACCACCGATGATTTAGAATTCAATCTTCTAGCGTAAACCAGCCAAGCATACCTTATGAACTAAATCAACGAGGACCAAGCCGACACCCCCTTAGGTCATGTGGGTGTACCGAAGGAAGTTCAAGCCCTCATCCAGGTAGAAGAAACTCATGAGAGAGCAATGAAGCATAGCCTTCGGGTCATAGCAGATGAGCTAGAAGACATGAATCTGGGTGACGTGGAGCACCCCAAGATAGTTTGCATCAGCACTAAGTTGGATACAGAATTAAAAGAAAAACTCTAGAACTTATTAAAATCATATGTGGATGTATATCCTTGGAGCTACAAAGATATGAAGGGTGTTGATCCTCAATTTTATCAACATCATATCAATCGTAAGGAGGACGTTGTTCCCATTAAGCAAGCAACAGCGGTACCGGATGAATGCAAATTATGCAAGACAAATTGAGGAAATTGATAAACTCTTGAAACTAGGATTCATATATCCGGTGGAAAAGTGACATGGTTGTTGTTAATAGTGATTGTGCTGAAAGAGAATGGAAAGCTCCGTGTCTATTTGGATTACTGGAAGCTCAATGTTGCAACAGAGACAAATCCTTTCCCACTTCTGTTCATAGATTTCGTGGTAGATGCCACCTGCAGACCTTGAGATGTATTCTTTCTTGGATGGTTTAGTTATGTCTAGATGTAGGATGGGATGGATTGCTATTCTCAATTCTTAGTGTTCTAGTACATCATCGTCTCCCCTACTTGGCTAACTCTGCTCTTGCTTGCATAGTCGGTAGGCGAAGGCACAAGCAAGCTCCCAACGTAATCCCCTCCTATTCCACTCGGAATTGGATTTCCTCCCCAATGAGGGTGGACATGTGATTATGGATGCTGCCTAGTTTTGTGGGCCCAAGCTAGTGTGGTGAATCAGCCCACCTCTAGTTAGGAGCTCACTTTTTCCTATAAATAGAGGCCTTCCCCTTTGTTGAAACTCAATAATGTTTATGCATTGTTACTCTATTCCACCCAAGCCAAGAACTGTGAATTCATTAATAATTCACTAGTTTTTGACATTTCCCTCTTCCAAAGATAGGTGGCCACTCTTGTTCAATCAAGAGTTGAACCCTCAAACCCTCAAGCCAAAGGAAAGCTATTAAAGTCTTTAGTAAGTTGGTAACTCTTTTTTTTCAATTATTTCATGATTTTTATTGTTTAAATGATTTTTATGCTTTATGTCTTCTCTAAAAATGTTATGGCTCATTACAGAAAGGCATTCCCCTCTCTTCTCTAGCAAAACCAACCATTCTCTATCCTTGGTAAATAGTTAATGATAAATTGTCAAGTTTTTTATAATGTTGTTTTAATTAAGAGAGAAATTGTTTACTTTAGGATAAATCTAATACTTCTAGCTATTTTTTTAAGACTTAGAAAGTTGAAAAATGGTCAGCCATACAAAGGAGGTTATGGCAAAATTTGTTGAAATTAGTGAAATAAAATTCTTCTTTAATCTTTAGGGTTTCTATATTCCAAGTATTATTTTTATGCATAGGAGTATGCATAAAAGATAAATTTTTATATCGAAAGTGTTTTTTTACCATTTTTTATTTTCATGCATAGGAGTATGCATAAAGATAAATTTTTATATCAAAAGTGTTACTTTTATCATTTTTATTTTCATGCATAGGAGTATGCATAATGATAAATTTTTATATCAAAAGTGTTACTTTTATCATTTTTATTTTCATGCATAGGAGTATGCATAATGATAAATTTTTATATCAAAATTGTTACTTTTATCATTTTTATTTTCATGCATAGGAGTATGCATAATGATAAATTTTTATATCAAAAGTGTTACTTTTATCATTTTTATTTTCATGTATAGGAGTATGCATAATGATAAATTTTTATATCAAAAGTGTTACTTTTACCATTTTTTATTTTCATGCATAGGAGTATGCATAAAGATAAATTTTTATATTAAAAGTGTTACTTTTATCATTTTTATTTTCATGCATAGGAGTATGCATAAAGATAAATTTTTATATCAAAAGTGTTACTTTTATCATTTTTATTTTCATGCATAGGAGTATGCATAATGATAAATTTTTATATCAAAAGTGTTACTTTTATCATTTTTATTTTCATGCATAGGAGTATGCATAATGATAAATTTTTATATCAAAAGTGTTACTTTTATTATTTTTATTTTTATGCATAGGAGTATGCATAATGATAAATTTTTATATCAAAAGTCTTACTTTTATCATTTTTATTTTCATGCATAGGAGTATGCATAATGATAAATTTTTATATCAAAGTGTTACTTTTATCATAATTGATTTTAATGTATAGAGGTATGCATAAAAGATAAATTTTAATCAGAGATCGGCGTAAATGAATATTCCCCGAGAAATCCATGTTTTTGAATTTGTAAACGTATATTCGTCGAAAGAAATTTTAGAAAAAGAGAAACTGAGATAGTACCTTTCGAGAAGATAATTTTAGAAAGAACCTTTCAGACCTAAACTCTGACTCAAACTATTGACCAAGACCTAATTCCTTCGTCAGTTTCAATCAATGACGATGTGCCCAGTTCAAGGAAAATGTTTTCAATCACCCACCGAATCTGAAACTAAGTTAAGACTTGTGACTTTGATCTAAGGATCAAGTTAACAAAATTTGAAGAATTCTATTTGGAATTGAAAATTGGATCTAGAAGTATTGAGATAGGGATTTACGATATACTCATGGTATTCAAACAAAAATCAAAAACTGTAAACTTGCATAGAAACCTTGCCTTCTTAAAAGACTGTCTTACGCCAGAATGCTGGAGGGAGCATTTGGCATATATATTTATCTAAGGGAAGTTCAGTTGCAACAGCTGGCGGGGAGTGTTCGAGGGACAGCTCACGCGGCAAAACCTGCCGAGGTCTTGACCAGCCTCGGTATGGTTAAAATGGTGCGCTTTTGGTACGATGGACGAGGGCCGACGAAGTGGTCCCTGAGTGAAGTGCCACCTAAGGAGGATCCTGGAGGGTTCTAACCAGGTGATGCACGGGTCGCGGTGCCGAGGACATCCATGCGTATGTCGAGGAAGATATTATATGATGGACCTATGTTTTTATAATCTATCACTGGATCTCGTTGTTAACTTGCTGGTCTCAACAAAACGGAGAGTCCAGAGTGATACTGTTTTGTTGAGAAACAAGGACTCAATGAAAATTTTGAAGTATGACATGTATAAACCGTAAATTGTTTATCAAGGGTTGTTTTTATTAAAGTTTTAATAAAGAGGAGTGTGTGCGTATCTGTTTTCTAAAGCTAAAGTTAAGAAAGGCAATTTAATTATGGGTGGGTGAGTACTTGTCTGGTTCCACCGATTCCAGTGGTAGGGTGGTGGCTAACCCATGGGCCGGATGGGGTTAGGCTGGAATCAGTGGAGTTTTAATAATCAAACTTTAAAATCTTAGGATTATGCTAAGATTCGAGTAATTAGACAATTCCCTGATAAATTTTTCAATAAGTGGATCAACGGCTGTGCTGCCTGACCTGGATCAGGAAAGAAGCGTTGAATTTACTAAAATGATCAAATTATATCAGTGATAGTTTCCTTCTATCTGGTTTATTCAGTTGAAGGATAGCTTAGAATTGATCACGTTAGAAAAATTTATTTTTTAAAAAAATCATAAAGGTGGAAGCGTCCTCGCTTTCCGGGCATGGGAATTTTTCCCAGTTTTGGTTTTTGGAGTGACCACCAGCCTAGTCTCGTGCCCGGACATTCGAGGGCGAGGCCCCGAGTGAGAAACCCTGCCCCGCGCATGAGGGGGCTGCTTCCACTGTTTCAGCTCTACTGGGAGTCATCGGTGCGCGGAGGGGACAGAGGGATCTCAGAGTTGGTATCAGAGCCAAATTGAAAGCTAATAAGGATAAATAAATTCTTATCTGAAATTGATAAATAAGAACTCAGAAAAAGCATTTTTTCTTAATGTATTTCATTCCGTAGGCTTATTTAAGGAAGAATTTTTAATCAAAGAAATTATTTTTATAGATGGAAGTCACCTATTTATCTGGTATTCCCGACCTCACCCAGTCTCAAGATATGACTGCGTTCGCCTTCGAGCATCTCATCTCTTCCGCTTCTACTCAAACAAGCCAAGCAAGACTCGCACGCCATTTCGAGGAGTTATATTTTCCTAACCCAGTGGCGAGACTACATAAGTGGTTTGCAAGGCAATATGTCCACGCCCCTTGCGACCGCCGTGCAATGCTGTGGGAGAACCTCTCATTGGCTATGATTCTGTTAAAGCTGAAAATGACAGGTGGTGTCATTCTATATCATTCAACAACTCGGAATTTCAAACTTTCATGCCGAGTTTATAGACTCCTTAGTCGATTTATCCCTAAGGAGAAAATAATAGCTCCCTTCAGAGTTAGAGAACTTATGTAACAGGATATGACTATGGCCCAGTACGGTCCTCTTATGCATCTCCCGAAGAGATTTTGAATTTTGGAGCCAAGCTGCTCTATGTATAATTTGTAACTTTTATATAAGAATGTTTTCTGAAGAAATATTCCCTGTTGTATAAGTGATTACTTATAGACGATCTGATAAAGAAAAAAATCCGTTATCGGACATATATCATAGATCTCCAATGAGATCATTGTCTTGTTTAAGAAATTATTTTTCGAAACTCTTAAGTCCTAGGATCTCGTGGATAATATCAAAATAAAAATTTAATAATATATAAATTTTTGGCAGAATCATGAGACGAGGAAACCGTGGTCGTCAGACAGACCCTGTCTCTGAAGATGACGAGCTTGACCTTGATGTTCGCAAGGCTCTTCATAAGACACAGGCAGGACCCTTCAAAGGAGAAGGGGAGAACCTGGGTGAGGCTGTGGAGAAATGGGTGGAAGCCATGGAAGAGTATTTTGACGTCACAGGTTACAATATGCAAAGCAAAATGGCTCTTTCTCGGCTGAAAATAGTGGAAACAGCTAGGGTAGCATGGAGGAACAGAACCACTGTGACACCAACTATCTGGACATAAATACTCAGTCCTGGAATGATCTAAAAACCTATCTAAGAATGAGATTTTGTCCTCTTGGATTTTTAGAAACCAAAATGAATGAATTCTTAGAACTAAAGCAGGAGAGCGGAACCATTACCATGAGGCCTTTGCTCTTCTACTCAAATATTCACTGCCTCTTGATGAAGAGCAACTCATGACCAGGTTCATTCGAGGAATGAACGAACCCTTGGACACACTGGTCAAAAATGCCAAGCCGGTGTCCATGGCCGAAGCAATAAGAATGGCAAAAGATTTTGCCAAAGCCTTTGTAGTAAAGGTCCCACCAAAACCTACACCCTCTAACTTTAAAAGATTCCAAGCCCAGGGAAGTACTTCAAACTTTCCACCCCCAAAGAGACAGCAAGGCCCAATTCTGAATCAAGATGCAGGAAGATTCAGAAGTGAAGGAAGACCCTTCCCCCAGAGTACTTTCTCAGCAGGAACCCCACCTCTTTCAAAAAATCAGAAGGATGAGCTCAGAACTGAAAACCGATGTTTTGGATGCTAGGGTTTTGGTCACTAGTTAAAAGACTACCCGACTCCTACCATGTCAAGAGGACAAGAAAGTCAAGGACCCCAAATTCAAAAACCAACCCCTTCATTCCAGTCTAATCAGGGTCCGTCTCGCCCAAGCCAGGGAAACCCCAGAAGAACTCCAGCTCAGCCATCTGCCTCTATTTAGAGTAATCTCAGAACTCCTTCCCAGAACTGGGGCAACCAAAGAGAAAGAGTTCTACCTTAGACTGCAGCAGCAGCCAAAGCAGTCACCATTTTAGATGTAGTAGAAGAGGAAAAAGGGCAGATCTATGCTGCAATTGAAAATCAAGGGCCTAACCAGTAGTTCTCCGTCATCCATACTCCAGCAGAGTATCAAGGTAAGCCTTTTAAGCTTTTAATTGATTCAGGCAGTTCTCATTCATTCATTTCCCTTGGATGCTTGCATAAGCTAGTCTTAGAACAGAAATCAGGGAAACCTATGCAAGTTGAATTGGCCAGTGGGAAGACTCTTTTCCCTCACCATGAGATAGATCTTATCCAGTTCAATCTAGATGGTAATGTAACCGACTGTCAATTCAAAGTCTTACCTCTAGGAGTTTTTGACGGAATCCTTAGAATGGATTGGCTCCACAAAAATCAAGCTGACATACACTGTCACAATGGAACCATTTCCTTCCATGACCTTCACGGGAACAAAGTCCATGGAACTGGAGTTTTCGGATCCCCAGACCTTCAGTTAGTAAAAGCTTCCAAGTTACTGAAAGGACTTAGGAAGAAGCAGCAAATTTATGTTGTCAAAATGAACCCAGTAGACTCAAAACTTAAAGCTAAAGAACCAAAATGGTTAAGTGAATTTGATGATCTATTCCCAGTAAAGCTAATTGAAATGCCTCTAGTTCGAGAAGTAGATCATGTGATTGAATTGACCCCCGGAGGCCAGTAGCCCTATGCTCATACAAAATGCCAGTTCTTCTTGAAGCCATCAAACTCAAGGAACAGCTTAGGTAGCTATTAGAACAAGGATTTATAAGTCCCAGTGTTTCACCTTGGGGTGCACCAGTTCTCTTTCAGAAAAAGAAAGATGGAACGCATAGACTTCGCATGGACTACAGAGGTCTAAATCAGCTGACAGTTAAGAATAAGTATCCTATCCCAAGGATTGATGAGCTTTTGGATAGGTTAAATGGAGCCTAGATCTTCACAAAAATAGATCTCAAATCCGGGTATTACCAGATCAGGATCAATGATCCAGATATACCAAAAACAGCCCATCAATACTCGCTATGGGCATTATGAATTTACTGTCATGCCGTTCGGATTAACTAATGCCCCAGCTACATTTGATCGCCTAATGCAGGACATCCTCAGAGAATACTTGGATGATTTTGTTCTAGTTTTCTTTGATGACATTCTGATTTACTCAAGGAATGCAGCTGACCATGAGACTCATGTCCGAAAAGTTCTTGAGATTCTAAGGAAGCATCAACTCTTTGCCAAAAAGAGCAAATGCACTTTCTCAACCGATCACATTGAATACTTGGGCTTTCTAGTATCCAAAGATGGAATTTCTCTAGATTTCGCAAAAATCCAAGCTGTCATAGATTGGCCCGAACCAAAGACAGTGAAAGAAGTCAGAGGATTCTTGGGATTGACTGGTTGGTATAGAATTTTTATACCAAAGTATGCTCTCATAGCTTCCCCCTGACTAACCTTCTCAAAAAGAATATCCCATTTCAATGGTCTGCCAAGTGCCAAAGTTCTTTTGATAAGCTAAAGACCGCCTTGGTAACCAGTCCCATTCTGAAGCTGCCAGATTTCTCTCTACCCTTTGAGGTAGTAACTGATGCAAGTGGTTTTGCCCTGGGAGGTGCACTCATGCAAGGTCGTCATACACAGTGGCCTATGAATCCCGAAAACTCAGAACGCATGAGAGGAATTATGCTATCCACGACTTGGAATTGCTTTTAGTAGTCTATGCCTTAAAGTTGTGGAGACATTACCTCTACTGGAAAAAGATTCACTTTGATGACAGATCATCAGAGCTTAAAGTGGATCTTTACTCAGAAGGACCTCAACATGCGCCAAAGAAGGTGGATGCAGACCTTGCAAGAATTTGATTTTGAAATCAAGTACCGCCCAGGCAAAGAAAATGTGGTAGCGGATGCTCTCAGCAGAAAAGCCTCCTTGCTTGCAATTACTGTAATTTCAAATCCTTTGATTATTCAAGCAAGTGAGAAGATCATGCAGGATAGATTCTTTGGCCCTATTGCTACCCTACTTATGGAGGAAAGCAAAACTCCACAAGAGTTGAACAGAGTTCAAGGGTACAGCTTGGATGATGGCATTATGTATTATAATCGCAAGCTATGCATCCCCAATAATGAGGGAACCAAGAGGCAAATTCTGAATGAAGCCCATGACAGCCTTATTGCAGGACATCCAGGTTTCATCAAGACCTACATGTCTGTAAAGAAAAGCTTCTTTTGGCCTGGTCTGAAAAAGGATGTACTGAATCATGTGCGTCAATGTCTGACATGCCAGAAAGTCAAAGCTGAGAGAGTAAAAATGCCTGGGAAGTTACATCCATTAGAAATCCCCCAGATGAAGTGGAAATGTATCAGTATGGACTTCATTACTGGATTACCTTCAGTGCAATCAGGTTATAACTCCATCTTCGTAGTAGTCGATAGACTAACCAAAGTTGCCCATCTGATTCCAGTAAAAGAAACCTACACTGCAGTGGCCAGAGTGTTCCTCAAAGAAATCTTCAGATTACATGGCCTACCTAGGAGAATAGTAAGTGACCGAGATCCCAAATTTACTTCAAGATTTTGGACAACATTTTTCAAAGCAGTGGGAACTTTCTTGGATCTCAGCACAGCTTATCACCCTAAGACCGATGGTCAAACTGAAAGAGTAAACCAAGTAATTGAAGATATACTTCGGTCATACTGTGGGAGGGAACCCAAGAAGTGGCTAAGCTATCTGCACCTAGTTGAATTTGCCTACAATGCTTCTTATCATCACCGAAGTATCGGGATGAGCCCTTTTAACGCTCTGTATGGACAAGATTGCTTAACTCCATTAACTTGGTCTGACCCATTGATTAGGGTTGAGATGTCCAGACAAATGCTTGACGACATGGAGCAGCAGATGCAGTCAATTCGTAAAGATATTAAAGCTGCCCAGGATAGACAGAAGCAATATGCAGATAAGAAGAGGCAGATAGAGAATTCAAAGAAGCAGATATGGTCTTTATTCGAGTACGGCCCAAAAGAAGTTCCTTATCTCTTGGGAAGTACAAGAAGTTATCCCCCAGATATTGTGGGCCATATCTGATTACAAAGAAAGTAGGTGACTTAGCCTACGAGCTTCTTCTGCCTCCTCATCTCAAAGTTCATAATGTATTTCATGTAAGCCTTCTAAAGAAATATGTGCCAAACCCAAATCATATGCTGGATGATGAAATCCTAACCTCTTCATCCCAAGGACAGATGGAACTCCAACCTGAAGAAATTCTTGACGTTTGAGAAAAGATTCTCAAGAATAATTTTCTCAGAGAATTATTAGTAAAATGGAAGTTCTATCCTTTTGAAGATGCCACCTGGGAGAATGAAGCCGATCTATTGCGAGATTACCCCTAGTTTGCGAGATGAGGACATCTCGCATTTTTCAAGTGGGAGAGAATGTAAGATTCCTCCCCAACCTCTCAAGATGTCCAGCATCTTCCCATGTAATCAAATCCCTCCTTAGAAATATAAAAGATCTTGTTTCTAACTGTTTTAGCCTAGAGAGTTAAAATATTCTAGAGAGAGAATATTCAGATTTTTAATATTTTTGGATAGAAAAATATCTCATCTTATTAAAATAAGTTCCCTTGAAATAGAAATTCAAAAAGAACTTCCAATGTGCAACTGGAATTTATTGGAATTGGGTATAAAGGACCTTAGCCTAAGGGTATAGATTTTCAGAAATTTATGGACTATGGTCCAATTAAGGTTTCTGTGGGCCAATAGGATAAATCCATGTGTGAGGAGAAAATAAATCCAATTTGTAAAAGGAAATACACAAAAATGAGTAAATGCACACATAAGGTGAAGAGTTGAATATGTACAAGGTTTATTAGTAAAAAACTGTGAGTAATATTAAAAATATGAGATATTTTGGGTATAATGATTCTATTTTGACACATATGTAAGGAAGGGGAGTCCCTTAAATGCTCACATAAGGTGAAGAGTTAAATATGTACAAGATTTATTAGTAAAAAACTATGAGTAATATCAAAATATGAGATAATTTGGGTATAATGATACCATTTTGACACATATGTAAGGAAGGGAGAGAGCATTTAATAAGGCACCTACTTCACATGATTAATTGAGTTTTAAATCATTATAAATTCAGATATTTCATCTCTCCTCTCTCCTAATTCAAGTCTAGTTGCAAAAAGTTAGCTCAACTGACCTAAAAATGGTAAAAAATTGACCAAACTCAATTGGAAAATTCTAGAATCAGTTTGTTTAGTTAGGAGCTCACTTTTTCCTATAAATAGAGGCCTTCCTCTTTGTTGAAACTCAATAATGTTTATGCATTGTTACTCTATTCCACCCAAGCCAAGAACTGTGAATTCATTAATAATTCACTAGTTTTTGACATTTCCCTCTTCCAAAGATAGGTGGCCACTCTTGTTCAATCAAGAGTTGAACCCTCAAACCCTCAAGCCAAAGGAAAGCTATTAAAGTCTTTAGTAAGTTGGTAACTCTTTTTTTTTTCACTTATTTCATGGTTTTTATGTTTTAAATGATTTTTATGCTTTATGTCTTCTCTAAAAATGTTATGGCTCATTACAGAAAGGCATTCCCCTCTCTTCTCTAGCAAAACCAACCATTCTCTATCCTTGGTAAATGGTTAATGATAAATTATCAAGTTTTTTATAATGTTTTAATTAAGAGAAAAATTGTTTACTTTAGGATAAATCTAATACTTCTAGCTATTTTTTAAGACTTAGAAAGTTGAAAAATGGTCAGCCATACAAAGGAGGTTATGGCAAAATTTATTGAAATTAGTGAAATAAAATTCTTCTTTAATCTTTAGGGTTTCTATATTCTAAGTATTATTTTTATGCATAGGAGTATGCATAAAAGATAAATTTTTATATCAAAAGTGTTACTTTTATCATTTTTTATTTTCATGCATAGGAGTATGCATAAAGATAAATTTTTATATCAAAAGTGTTACTTTTATCATTTTTATTTTCACGCATAGGAGTATGCATAATGATAAATTTTTATATCAAAAGTGTTACTTTTATCATTTTTATTTTCACGCATAGGAGTATGCATAATGATAAATTTTTATATCAAAAGTGTTACTTTTATCATTTTTATTTTCACGCATAGGAGTATGCATAATGATAAATTTTTATATCAAAAGTGTTACTTTTATCATTTTTATTTTCACGCATAGGAGTATGCATAATGATAAATTTTTATATCAAAAGTGTTACTTTTATCAGTTTTATTTTCATGCATAGGAGTATGCATAATGATAAATTTTTATATCAAAAGTGTTACTTTTATCATTTTTATTTTCTTGCATAGGAGTATGCATAATGATAAATTTTTATATCAAAAGTGTTACTTTTACCAATTTTTATTTTCATGCATAGGAGTATGCATAAAGATAAATTTTTATATCAAAAGTGTTACTTTTATCATTTTTATTTTCATGCATAGGAGTATGCATAAAGATAAATTTTTATATCAAAAGTGTTACTTTTATCATTTTTATTTTCATGCATAGGAGTATGCATAATGATAAATTTTTATATCAAGTGTTACTTTTATCATTTTTATTTTCATGCATAGGAGTATGCATAATGATAAATTTTTATATCAAAAGTGTTACTTTTTTCATTTTTATTTTCATGCATAGGAGTATGCATAATGATAAATTTTTATATCAAAAGTCTTACTTTTTTCATTTTTATTTTCATGCATAGGAGTATGCATAATGATAAATTTTTATATCAAAATTGTTACTTTTATCATTTTTATTTTCATGCATAGGGGTATGCATAATGATAAATTTTTATATCAAAAGTGTTACTTTTATCATAATTGATTTTAATGTATAGAGGTATGCATAAAAGATAAATTTTAATCGATCAACGTAAATGAATATTCCTCGAGAAATCCATGTTTCTGAATTTCTAAACATATATTCGTCCCTCGCGAAAGAAATTTTAGAAAAAGAGACACTGAGATAGTACCTTTCGAGAAGATAATTTTAGAAAAAATCTTTCAGACCTAAACTCTGACTTTTCTATAGCTAAAGTTAAGAAAGGTAGCTCAATTATGGGTGGGTGAGTACTTGTCTGGTTCCACCGATTCCAGTGGGTAGGGTGGTGGCTAACCCATGGGCCGGATGGGGTTAGGCTAGAATCAATGGAGTTTTAATAATAATAGCTCTCATAGATCCATCCTTTGGAAATGATGCCCGATGCATTTTACCAAGAATATACCCCTCACATACATGTTTAGCAGGGGTCTCAAGAGTTGGCAACTCAGACGCCATATCATGTCTTTGAAGGCGTAACAAACTGCCATAATTCAAATGGCCAAATTGTGCATGCTATAATTCTACATCACTCATAGTACGAGTCGTAGAGACTGAGCAAGCATCATGCCATAACTTCTTAAATACATCCATCTTGTATAGGCCTTGAAACAAGGCACCTGAGACAATGCTAGAACCATCATTCCTATCCTGTAGTGTACATCTGTCATCCACAAATTTCACCATCAAGCTTGACAAGGCTAAGGCTAAAACTGACAGCAGTAAGTTCTTCTTAATGCTTGGCACATATAAAACTTTAGAAAGAGTAAATAAGCCCCCATCTGTAGTAGTGATTGAGCACAACTCTACCGACTCCTTTTACAAGATATGAGGAACCATTTGCACATGTGACGGTTCCTGCACTTGGGACAAATTCCAGAGATGAGAACAAATTTTTTTGTGAAGTAATGTGCTTACTACTACCACTGTCAAAGTACCAAGCATCCGATTCTACCACTGACATCCATACATCATGAGCAGAAGGGTCATAAATGCAATGTACAGTCGGATCACTTGCTAGTAGGAAAATGATCATTCATCTATTCCAGAGGGGTGAACGTAACTCTACTACGTTCTCCTGCCTTGAGAGAAAGGTAAGTCCATGCCTTATCATTTTGAGCAAAACTTGTAGATTCTTTCTTTGTTGTACTTGGTGTAGATGCATCAGCCAAACAGCCATGCGCGATTCCTTCATTTTCTCCTTCTCTAGTATTTTCTTGCACTCATTTATGTATTGCCCTAGTTTCCTGCAATAGTGACACTTGCCCTTCTTTTTAGTCTTATCACCTTCTCTCTCTGCATCTTTACCTCAGGATTCTGATTTTGCCTCATAGCCACCATGCGAAGAAGCTTTACCTTTGCCTTTCTGACTGGCATTAAAAAATTGGTCACCAACTTGCATAATAGATCTATTTTGTCTAGACTGCTCTTCTTGCAAGAGTACTGAAACTAGCTCATCAAATGTAAGGGCATTTGGATTTCCCATCATCATGAATCTAAAGGGAGAGGCAAAACTCTCATAAGAATCCAACAATGCATTGAGAACTGTGGGCACCAATGTACTATCGGGATATATCTCATCCGTACTAGCGCGCTGCTCCTTAAAATCTTTGATCTTGGTCAGGAAGCTGTCCATTGAGTCTCCCTCATTCATGTGCTCAAACTCCAACTGTTTGCGTAGATGCATGCAACATGTGCCACGTGCTTCATTGCGCACCTGGTATAATGCAGCAAGTGTATCCCATGCATGTTTTGAAGTCTTACATGACCGAGTAAGAGGAATAATGCTTTGCTTCACAGAAAGTGCAAGCAATGCATGTGCCTGTGCATCTCTTCCATCCCATCTCGTTTGAGCAGCAGTGGGAGGTACTGATGGTGCATGTGGAAGAGCCACATCTGTATCAGATTCTACTTTAGATGTACCTGCAGCACCTAGTTGCAGTGGTAGTTGAGAAACAAGACGAGTTTCACTACCACTGACCACATTCCAAAGGCCTTTAGCAACCAGCACATGCCTCATCATGTAGGACCACAATGGGTAGTTAGTCCCATCAAGTTTATCCTTAGTAGACAACATATTGAATACATCACTACTACCAGCCCATGACTGTCTACCAAATGCAAAATCTTTCAACACACTTCAAGACTTCAAGTACCTAGTATTCACTGAATGCAACCCCGGATGGCTAGCAAACTAGGTGAATCACTTGCTAGTTGTTAGCAGCCATCCGGGGTATGAAAAATCATATAGAGTAGAGAATAGAGTTTTATTGGCAAAAGTATGATGGTCGATGCTGTTGAAGCAACAATAGATGCTGTTGCACACCAAATCTTTGCCCCTGCACAACCCAAACACCCAAAATAATCGAGCAAAACCAATCCAAAATGATGCCTCTCTAGAAACCTTGCGGTGCCCAAAACGTGTCTGAAACACATCCCCGAATCGCACGACGGCAGATCCCAAAAATTTAGTATACTTCATATACATCACACTACAATATATACGTTCTTCTTTCTAAGAGGGTATCTCGATCGGAGACAAAAAAAAACAAGGTTGTGGAGGAGGGAGGCAGACTACTAGCTCTGATACCAATTGTTGGAATCGGGGTTAGGGTTCCAACAATGCACACACATAAGATAGAAAAGCTTGAGAGCACACAAAATCATTAGATTAGAATAAACAAATGTGTGCCAGATACAAAAGATAAGTGCACACCCCAAAATGAGTAGATAAGAGGGTGCACATACGCACAGGGAAAAGAACCTCCTAGTGAGGAAAAAAGTACCCCGAGAGTCCTAAGTGTGTTCACACACATCACTACCATATAATTCTACAAGGCTGAAGAACTCATTCATCATAATGGTGGATTCATGAGATGAGGGAAGGTAGCAATCCTTCATAGCTTGTTTAATGTCACTTCAAGTCTAGGAACCTCCTTGGTGACCCACCCTTGCCTTAACACCATTGTTTCCACCAAAGTTTACAATCTCCAGTGAGACAAAACCTAACAAGCATGGATTGATTTCTAACTCCTATTTCGACATTTGAAAAATAGTCATCCATAGCCTCAATCCAAACTTCCACATTTCTTTCAATATTTGAGCCTATCCCATTGAATGAGAGAGGTTGCATTTGTTTGAGCAAGAGCTTCTTCTCCTGTGTATCTATGTATCTATGTTTGAGCAGGAGCTTCTTCTCCTATGTATCTATGTATAATGCATTGGGAACAAGAAGTTGATGACCTTGGTTTATCAATGCGAGGTTAAGTTTAGAATTATAATACTTAGGCTACCTAGTCTTACAATAATCACAAGAACACTAAGTGCAAGAATTCCAAATCCTTATTCCAAGCCTTTAATATTTACAAGAAAAACTAGTTGATTACAAGGATTGAGTTATACAAATCAATATTTACATGATGGTAAGCTTCTAGTAAAATTGTGAGGCATTAGAATTGAAACATTAAGGAGGTTCTACCAAGGTTTCTAAAACTCGATAAGTCTCTGGGAAGGGAGGCAAACCATGAGTTGAGCTTCGGCTAACAACTACTCTATTGGGAGGCAAAACCTCGGTCACTTTGTCATAGACCCATTGATTTTTTAGTATATGAGTTCCATTGATGGTTCTATGGGTATCATTTTGAGGAGTGCCAAGGGACCAAAACAAGTAAACCAGTTGAAGGGCTAAATTAGCTTTTCTATGATGTGGATCATGGCATCATAGAACTCAAAGTTTAGGGAGCAACAACATGTACTAGAACACTAAGAATTGAGAATAGCAATCCATCCCATCCTACATCTAGACATAACTAGATTAGTCTATCAAGAAAGCCTAGCAATCAAACAATACGACACACAATTACCTAAACCATGCTTGGATACAACATGTAAGGTCCTCGCCCTAGCGAGGTCAAGGGAAACCCTTTGATAGGTAGATAAGTCTCCTTATTTTCGATTAATGACACCTTAATCTCTTGACAATATGAGGATATGAGCAAACAAAGGGACCTAACTCTATCTCACGGGAAACATAGTCATTCTAATAGGAATCTATTCCTCTGATCAAACAGCACTCAATGTGCGTGATCCAGGATAGAACAAATCTGCACTTGGTTATATAGAAGCTAACCCCTTTTCCTCTTGTCCTCACAAGGCATGGTTGCTAGCATGGCCCCCTAAAACGAAACTTGTTTGGGTCCTATTCGGATTGTAATAAATAAATATGTTGGAAAGTTACCTGACTCGTTGGGTCCACCCACCCATAGGATGGCGCCATCAGGGCAGCCATTCACCCACTTTCAACCTAATCACCAATTCATTTTTATCATCTAATTAGGTCCTACCACACTATGAAACATATACAAATATTTTCTTTAACTTACAGAAGTTCCATAATGATCCTTAAAACAACCTTTGAAAATAACAAATATTTACATCAAATAGTTTCTATAGCAAAATGTTCACAAAAGAGATGCTGAAATCAGGTCGGCAGCTAGATCGAGGCTTCCATATCCATGTCCATAGACATATCCAAACCAAAAACAAAACCAAAACCACCGATGATTTAGAATTCAATCTTCTAGCGTAAACCAGCTGAGCATACCTTACGAACTAAACACTCTCATCATCGACCAATCAACGAGGGCCAAGCTAACCTGTCACCCCCTTAAGTCCGGTCCTCACTGTACCGAGCCCTCTCACTCCTCAGAGGGAGACGTCTTCTCACGAGGTAGGCTAATTCACTGCACTAGCCTGGCCTGCAAAACTAGGCAGCATCCATAACGACATGTCCACTCTTATGGGGTCGAAATCCAATTTCTTGTGTCATAAGAGGGGATTTTCCTCGGCTGACTCCTAGGTGTGCTACTGCCTCCGCTTGCTAACTACGCAAGCAAGAGAGGAGTTAGCTAAGTAAGGGGAGAAGATGTACCTGCAACTGAAACTAGGAAAATATGGTAGCGAGGCTCCTAAGGAACTACTCCAATCTAGTGGCCCATCTTATAGAGATCATTCCCTATGATTGAGGAATTACTAGGAAGTGCAAGGTGCAGATTTCATTTTTAGGGCAACAAATTCTCCACTTCACAAGAGGGCTCTGTAGAACATTACTCCTGACTTCAAGGGAGATGGGACTCAAATCTAGAAAGATTAGGGGATGCTTAAGAAAGCTTATGTGCCATGTTTAATGGATAATGGAGATGTACTTAAGCCTATTAAAAGGCACTCTATCTAATGGATCAAAACATATGAGCTTTTGAGCTAAACCTCTTGCATTGTCATTATGCTTCATCTTCATCATTAGCATTATCATTAGTGCTAATAATGTCTTTCTTGATTGCTAGCATGCTAAGATGATAAGTTTAATTCATTTCTAGACACCTTAATCCTCTGTAGATGCAAACCTCAAGTTAGTATTAGATCACCCATCATTCCGAGAGTAGTTATGCAACCTACCATTGCTTAGATTATTAAAATTTTAGTTTTACTTAACTAGCTTAGCAATTTTTTCAAATCTTTTTCTAAGATCCAAATCATCAAGAATCAAAGTTTTTGGATTCATTGTCTTCAAGAAGGAACACTTGGGAGCTGGTATATCAACTCAAAGAGTTGTAACACATGAAAGGAGGGTATTATTCGGTCAAATCAAAGGCATCAAAAGGGAGCAGCTAGTTGGCGGTAAAATTCGAGCTTGAAGGATGGAAATTTCAGAATTTCACATCATTCTTGCCACTTTTTGGCTCATGGGTTCAATTCACATGCTAAACACCATTGAAGCTTTAATTATCAAATCATTCTCTCCTCTAGCAAAAAAGACCTTAGTTAATAAGATAACTAGTGATAATTACAATCAATTTCTAGAGCCATTTAAGGTTCTAATCTACCCCATCATTGGGGTGTTGCTAAACACTTGTGCGGCATCAAAACCAATTTTTCTCTTAGTCTAGTACTCCAAATCACTCTCCCAAATCAAGGTATTTACCGGCTTTAAGTAACCCCATTATAAAGACCTTCCCATCCCCATAAGGAAACCATGTCAAATTCACTCATAGTAGCAGATAAATTTAATGGTGAAGATTTTAAAAAATACACATGATGGCAAGTAAAACTCAAGTTTCCATACATGGCAAGTAAAACTCAATTTTCTATACATGGCAAGTAAAATTCAAGTTTATTCTCATCAAAGATGGGCTTTAGGGGATAGTAAGTAGAAAAGAGAAATGTCCACAAATAAAAGATTCTGTAAACAAAGAGATGAGATAGCTCTAGCCATTGTTGCATTAGGGCTAGGTGATAGATTCATCCATCACATTGCATCAAAAGATAACTCTAAAACATAGCTGCTCTAAAGGAGCATGGGATGAAATAGAGAAACTATTTAGTGCTAACAAAGAACTTGAAATAATTCTAAAATATTAGTTTTTTAGGTTGACCATCTATCAAAGAGTCTGAGTCAGTCCAAGCACATTTAAATAAAATAAAAAAGTGTTATATATAACAACTTACATGTGTTGGGTGTCCATTAGAAGAGAAGGATGCCATAGCAATCCTCCTTAAGAGCATGACCTTGCAAGTATTTAGCCCAGCACATAGGAAAAGAGGAGGATGCCATAGCAATCATTCTTAATAGCATGACCTTGGAAGCATTTAGCCAAAAAAAATACAACTTACATGTGTTTGGTCTCCAATAGAAGTGGTCTCCCTGTGCTCTTTGATCCGGATACTAAATAGAAACTAGATGATCTAGAAACTCCCTGGGACGAGCAAGGGTATGATTCTTGGTCACCGTGGACCGCATGATCGACCGTACTTATCATTACGCTGCTCTCATTATAGGACATACTTCACCTCCTCGCGCTGGCTAACGATAATCCCCTTGACAACACTAGCCAGTATAATACAAATCCTAGAGATACATGGGAGAAGAATTCCACGGACGATAATCCTTGGACAAATCCTAGAGATGCACGGGAAGAGAATTCCAATGATGAAGAGTCTGGAACTGATCCTAACCACCCGGATGGCCTTGTTCATACACGGAATTTATTAGTCTCTAGTCTCCTCCTCATCTAGATTCTTCTATGGCTGCTCTCTCCTCATCCACTACATCCTCAAAAATTGCCTCATCAAAAAGCTAATTTGCAAGCTGATTTTGCACCTCTAATGGCTGAATTTCAAAACTTGGTTGAGCATTCAATTGCTCTACATATGACTACCCTCCATCAAATAAAGGTAGGAGCGAATCAAACGTGTCCTATGAGCATACATTCTGCTCTTTTTTACATGAAAGCATGGGATGAATTGAGCTTTTGATAAAAGCATCTTTACTTACCAAAATCCACTTTGAGGCCCGATGATGGTCAAGTCTATATCCCTTGCTTTTTGAACTGTATCCCACAAATATGCATTTAACTGCCTTATCATCAAGCTTGCTGCGTTGTTGCTGCTTCTACCACCACTGACATGCATACATCATGAATAGAAGGGTCATAAATGTAATGTACAGCCGGATGACTTGCTAGGGGGTTTGTGCAGTAACAACCCATGCTACTCCATTTAAGTTAAGTATCTAGGCGAGAAAAATGTCCTTCTTTTTTGTTTCTTCCTATGGTATCATTATTCTGATAACGAATAAAAGATTTGCTCGTGAGAGAGACGTGAGCTTGTTAGATCGTGAGAAAATTCTATATATATATATATATATATATATATATATATATATATATCTGTAGAATTGAAATGGTGAACGTAACTCTACTACGTTCTCCTGCCTCGAGAGAAAGGTAAGTCCATGCCTAATCATTTTGACCAAAACTTATAGATTCTTTCTTTGCTGTACTTGGGGTAGATGCATCAGCCAACCACAACCATGTGCGATTCCTTCATTTTCTCCTTCTCTAGTCTTTTCTTGCACTCATTTATGTATTGCCCTAGTTTCCTGCAATAGTGACACTTGCCCTTCTTTTTAGTCTTATCACCTTCTCTCTCTGCATCCTTACCTCACGATTCGGATTTTGGATCATAGCCACCATGCAAAAAAGCTTTACCTTTGCCTTTCTGATTGGCATTAAAAAATTGGTCACCAACTTGCATAATAGATCTATTTTGTCTAGACTGCTCTTCTTGCAAGAGTACGGAAACTAGCTCATCAAATGTAAGGGCATTTTGATTTCTCGTCATCATGAATCTAAAGGGAGAGGCAAAACTCTGATAAGAATCCAACAATGCATTGAGAACTGTGGGCACCAATGTAGTATCGGGATATATCTCATCCGTACTAGCGCACTGCTCCTTAAAATCTTTGATCTTGGTCAAGAAGCTGTCCATTGAGTCTCCCTCCTTCATGTGCTCAAACTCCAACTGTTTGCGTAGATGCATGCAACACGTGCCACGTGCTTCATTGCGCACCTGGTATAATGTAGCAAGTGTATCCCATGCATGTTTTGAAGTCTTACATGACCGAGTATGAGGAATAATGCTTTGCTTCACAAAAAGTGCAAGCAATGCATGTGCTTGTGCATCTCTTCCATCCCATCTTGTTTGAGCAGCAGTGGGAGGTACTGGTGGTGCATGTGGAAGAGCCACATATGTATCAGATTCTACTTTAGATGTACCTGCAGCATCTAGTTGCACTGGTAGTTAAGAAACAAGACAAGTTTCACTACCATTGACCATATTCCAAAGGCCTTTAGCAACCAGCACATGCCTCATCATGTAGGACCACAATAGGTAGTTATTGAATACATCACTACTGCCAGCCCATGACTGTCTACCAAATGCAAAATCTATCAACACACTTGAAGACATCAAGTACCCAGTATTCACTGAATGCAACTCCGGATGGCTACCAAACTAGGTGAATCACTTGCTAGTTGCTGGCAGCCATCCGGGGTATGAAAAATCATATAGAGTAGAGAATAGAGTTTTACTGGCAAAAGTATGATGGTCGATGTTGTTGAAGCAACAATAGATGCTGTTGCACACCAAATCTTTGCAATTGCACAACCCAAACACCCAAAATAATCGAGCAGAACCAATCCAAAATGATGCCTCTCTAGAAACCTTGCAGTGCCCAAAATGTGTCCGAAACACATCGAATCGCACGGCAGATCCCAAAAATTTAGTATACTTCATATACATCACACTACATTATATACGTTCTTCTTTCTAAAAGGGTATCTCAATCGAAGACAAAAAAAACAGGGTTGTGGAGGAGGGAGGCAGACTACTAGCTCTGATACCAATTGTTGGAATCGGGGTTAGGGTTGCAACAATGCACACACATAAGATAGAAAAGCTTGAGAGCACACAAAATCATTAGATTAGAATAAACGAATGTGTGCCAGATACAAAAGATAAGTGCACACCCCAAAATGACCGAGTACGCACAGGGAAAAGAACCTCCTAGTGAGGAAAAAAGTACCCCGAGAGTCCTAAGTGTGTTCACACACATCACTACCATATAATTCTACAAGGCTGAAGAACTTATTCATCATAATGGTGGATTCATGAGATGAGGGAAGGTAGCGATCCTTCATAGCTTGTTTAATGTCACTTCAAGTCTAGGAACCTCCTTGGTGACCCCCCTTGCCTTAACACCATTGTTTCCACCAAAGTTTACAATCTCCAGTGAGACAAAACCTAGCAAGCATGGATTGATTTCTAACTCCTATTTCGGCATTTGAAAAATAGTCATCCATAGTCTCAATCAACTTCCACATCTCTTTCAATATTTGAGCCTGCCCCATTGAATGAGAGAGGTTGCATTTGTTTGAGCAGGAGCTTCTTCTCCTGTGTATCTATGTATTTATGTTTGAGCAGGAGCTTCTTCTCCTGTGTATCTATGTATAATGCATTGGGAACAAGAAGTTGATGACCTTGGTTTATCAATGCGAGGTTAAGTTTAGAATTATAATACTTAGGCTACCTAGTCTTACAATAATCACAAGAACACTAAGTGCAAGAATTTCAAATCCTTTATTCCAAGCTTTAATAATTACAAGAAAAACTAGTTGATTACAAGGATTGAGTTATACAAATCAATATTTACATGATGGTAAGCTTCTAGTAAAATTATGAGGCATTAGAATTGAAACATTAAGGAGAATCTACCAAGGTTTCTAAAACTTGATAAGTCTCTGGGAAGGGAGGCAAACCATGAGTTGAGCTTCGGCTAACAACTACTCTATTGGGAGGCAAAACCTCGGTCACTTTGTTATGGGTATCATTTTGAGGAGTGCCAAGGGACCAAAACAAGTAAACCAGTTGAAGGGCTAAATTAGCTTTTCTATGATGTAGATCATGGCATCACAGAACTCAAAGTTTAGGGAGCAACAACATGTACTAGAACACTAAGAATTGAGAATAGCAATCCATCCCATCCTACATCTAGACATAACTAGATTAGTCTATCAAGAAAGCCTAGCAATCAAACAATACGACACATAATTACCTAAACCATGCTTGGATACCACGTGTAAGGTCCTCGCCCTAGCTAGGTCAAGGGAAACCCTTTGATAGGTAGATAAGTCTCCTTATTTTCGATTAATGACACCTTAATCTCTTGACAATATATGAGGATACGAGCAAACAAAGGGACCTAACTCTATCTCACAGGAAACATAGTCATTCTAATAGGAATCTATTCCTCCAATCGAATGGCACTCAATGTGCATGATCCAGGATAGAACAAATCTGCACTTGGTTATAGAAGCTAACCCCTTTTCCTCTTGTCCTCACAAGGCATGGTCGCTAGCATGGCCCCCTAAAACAAAACTTGTTTGGGTCCTATTCGGATTGTAATAAATAAATATGTTGGAAAGTTACCCGACTCGTTGGGTCCACCCACCCATAGGATGGCGCCATCAGGGCAGCCATTCACCCACTTTCAACCTAATCTCACCAATTCATTTTTATCATCTAATTAGGTCCTACCACACTATGAAACATATACAAATATTTTCTTTATTTACAGAAGTTCCACAATGATCCTTAAAACAACCTTTGAAAACAACAAATATTTACATCAAATAGTTTCTATACAGCAAAATGTTCACAAAAGAGATGTTGAAATCAAGTCGACAGCTAGATCAAGGCTTCCATATCCATGTCCATAGACATATCCAAACCAAAACCACCGATGATTTAGAATTCAATCTTCTAACGTAAACCAGCCAAGCATACCTTACGAACTAAATCAATGAGGACCAAGCCGACCTGTCACCCCCTTAGGTCATGTGGGTGTACCGAAGGAAGTTCAAGCCCTCATCCAGGTAGAAGGAACTCATGAGAGAGCAATGAAGCACAGCCTTCGGGTCATAGTAGATGAGCTAGAAGACATGAATCTGGGCGACGTGGAGCACCCCAAGATAGTTTGCATCAGCACTAAGTTGGATACAGAATTGAAAGAAAAACTCTAGAACTTATTAAAATCATATGTGGATGTATTTCCTTGGAGCTACAAAGATATGAAGGGCATTGATCCTCAATTTTATCAACATCATATCAATCGTAAAGGAGGATGTTGTTCCCATTAAGCAAGCAACAGCGGTACCGGATGAATGCAAATTATGCAAGACAAATTGAGGAAATTCATAAACTCTCGAAACTAGGATTCATATATCCAGTGGAAAAGTGACATGGTTGTTGCCAATAGTGATTGTGCTAAAAGAGAATGGAAAGCTCCGTGTCTATTTGGATTACTGGAAGCTCAATGTTGCAACAGAGACAAATCCTTTCCCACTTCTGTTCATAGATTCCGTGGTAGATGCCACCTGCAGACCTTGAGATGTATTCTTTCTTGGATGGTTTAGTTATGTCTAGATGTAGGATGGGATGGATTGCTATTCTCAATTCTTAGTGTTCTAGTACATCATCGTCTCCCCTACTTGGCTAACTCTGCTCTTGCTTGCATAGTCGGTAGGCAAAGGCACAAGCAAGCTCCCAAGGTAATCCCCTCCTATGCCACTCGGAATTGGATTTCCTCCCCAACGAGGGCGGACGTGTGATTATGGATGCTACCTAGTTTTGTGGGCCTAAGCTAGTGTGGTGAATCAGCCCACCTCATAAGTAGACGTCTCCTATGAGGAGCGGGAGGGATTGGTACAAGCAGCAGGGGGTGATAGGCTGGCAACAACCATGTTACCTTTCCACCACCGGATATATGAATCCTAGTTTCAAGAGTTTATCAATTTCCTCAATTTGTTTTGCATAATTTGGATTCATTCGGTACCGCTGTTGCTTGCTTAATGGGAACAACATCCTCCTTAAGATGATGTTGATAAAATTGAGGATCAATGCCCTTCATATCTTTGTAGCTCCAAGGAAATACATCCGCATATGATTTTAATAAGTTCTAGAGTTTTTCTTTCAATTCTATATCCAGCTTAGCGCTGATGCAAACTATCTTGGGGTGCTCCATGTTGCCCAGATTCATGTCTTCTAGCTCATCTGCTATGACCCGACGAAGGCTGTGCTTCATTGCTCTCTCATCAGTTTCTTCTACCTGGATGAGGGCTTGAACTTCCTTCGGTACACCCACATGACCTAAGGGGGTGAGAGGTCGGCTTGGCCCTCATCGATTTAGTTCATAAGAATGACTACGTTTCCCGTGAGATAGAGTTAGGTCCCTTCGTTTGCTCATATCCTCATATTGTCAAGAGATTAAGGTGTCATTAATCGAAAATAAGAGGACTTATCTACCTATCAAAAGGTTTCCCTTGACCTAGCTAGGGCGAGGACCTTACACGTGGTATCCAAGCATGGTTTAGGTAATTGTGTGTCGTATTGTTTGATTGCTAGGCTTTCTTGATAGACTAATCTAGTTATGTCTAGATGTAGGATGGGATGGATTACTATTCTCAATTCTTAGTGTTCTAGTACATGTTGTTTCTCCCTAAACTTTGAATTCTGTGATGCCATGATCCACGTCATAGAAAAAATAAATTTTAATCAGAGATCGACGTAAATGAATATTCCTCGAGAAATCCATGTTTTTGAATTTGTAAACGTATATTCGTCGAAAGAAATTTTAGAAAAAGAGAAACTGAGATAGTACCTTTTGAGAAGATAATTTTAGAAAGAACCTTTCAGACCTAAACTCTGACTCAGACTATTGACCAAGACCTAATTCCTTCGTCAGTTTCAATCAATGACGATGTGCCCAGTTCAGGGAAAATGTATTCAATCACCCACCGAATCTGAAACTAAGTTAAGACTTGTGACTTTGATCTAAGGATCAAGTTAACAGAATTTGAAGAATTCTATTTGGAATTGAAAATTGGATCTAGAAGTATTGAGATAGGGATTTACGATATACTCATGGTATTCAAACAAAAATAAAAAACTATAAACTTGCATAGAAACCCTGCGTTCTTAAAAGACTGTCTTACACCAGAATGCTGGAGGGAGCATTTGGTATATATATTTATCTAAGGGAAGTTCAGTTTTGCAACAGCTGGCGGGGAGTGTTCGAGGGACAGTTCACGCGGCAAAACCTGCCGAGGTCTTGACCAGCCTCGGTATGGTTAAAATGGTGCACTTTCGATACGATGGACGAGGGCCGACGAAGCGGTCCCTGAGTGAAGTGCCAGGACACCTAAGGAGGATCCTGAAGGGTTCTGACTAGGTGATGCACGGGCTCGCGGTGCCGAGGACATCCATGCGTATGTCGAGGAAGATATTATATAATGGACCTATGTTTTTATAATCTATCACTGAATCTCATTATTGACTTGCTGGTCTCAACGGAGAGTCCAGAGTGATACTGTTTTGTTGAGAAATAAGGACTCAATGAAAATTTTGAAGTATGACATATATAAACCGTAAATTGTTTATCAAGGGTTGTTTTTATTAAAGTTTTAATAAAGAGGAGTGTGTGCGTATCTGTCTTCTAAAGCTAAAGTTAAGAAAGGCAATTCAATTATGGGTGGGTGAGTACTTGTCTGGTTCCATCGATTCCAGTGGTAGGGTGGTGGCTAACCCATGGGCCGGATGGGGTTAGGCTGGAATCAGTGGAGTTTTAATAATCAAACTTTAAAATCTTAGGATTACGCTAAGATTCGAGTAATTAGACAATTCTCTTTGATAAATTTTTCAAGAAGTGGATCAATGGCTGTGCCTGACCTGGATCAGAAAAAAAGCGTTGAATTTACTAAAATGATCAAATTATATCAGTGATAGTTTCCTTCTATCTGGTTTATTCAGTTGAAGGATAGCTTAGAATTGATCACGTTAGAAAAATTCGTTTTAAAAAAAAATCATAAAGGTGAAATCGTCCTCGCTTTCTGGGCATGGGAATTTTTCTCGGTTTTGGTTTTTGGAGTGACCACCAACCTAGTCTCGTGCCCGGACATTCGAGGGCGAGGCCTCGAGTGAGAAACCCTGCCCCGCACATGAGGGGGCTTCTTCTGCTGCTTCAGCTACCGGGAGTCCGCGGAGGGGACAGAGGGATCTCAGAGTTGGTATCAGAGCCAAATTGAAAGCTAATAAGGATAAATAAATTCTTATCTGAAATTGATAAATAAGAACTCAGAAAAAACATTTTTTCTTAATGTATTTCATTCCATAGGCTTATTTAAGGAAGAATTTTTAATCAAAGAAATTATTTTTATAGATGGAAGTCCCCTATTTATCTGGTATTCTCGACCTCACCCAGTCTCAAGATCTGACTGCGTTCGCCTTCGAGCATCTCATCTCTTCCGCTTCTACTCGAACAAGCCGAGCAAGACTCACAGGCCATTTTGAGGAGTTATATTTTCCTAACCCAGTGGCGAGACTACATAAGTGGTTTGCAGGGCAATATGTCCATGCCCCTTGCGACCGCCGTGCAATGCTATGGGAGAACCTCTCATTGGCTATGATTCTGTTAAAGCTAAAAATGACACGTGGTGTCATTCTATATCATTCAACACCTCGGAATTTCAGACTTTCATGCCGAATTTATAGATTCCTTAGTCGATTTATCCCTAAGGAGAAAATAATAGCTTCCTTCGGAGTTAGAGAACTTATGTAACAGGATATGACTATGGCCCAGTACGGTCCTCTTATGCATCTCCCGAAGAGATTTTGAATTTTGGAGCCAAGCTGCTCTATGTATAATTTGCAACTTTTATATAAGAATGTTTTCTGAAGAAAAATTCCTTGTTGTATAAGTGATTACTTATAGACGATCTGATAAAGAAAAAATCTGTTATCTGACATATATCATAGACCTCCAATGAGATCATTGTCTTGTTTAAGAAATTGTTTTTCGAAACTCTTAAGTCCTAGGATCTCGTGGATAATATCAAAATAAAAATTTAATAATATATAAATTTTTGACAGAATCATGAGACGAGGAAATCGTGGTCTCGTCAGACAGACCCTGTCTCTGAAGATGACGAGCTTGACCTTGATGTTCGCAAGGCTCTTCATAGGACACAGGCAGGACCCTTCAAAGGAGAAGGGGAGAACCTGGGCGAGGCTGTGGAGAAATGGGTGGAAGCCATGGAAGAGTATTTTGACGTCACAGGTTACAATATGCGAAGCAAAATGGCTCTTGCCCGGCTGAAAATAGTGGAAATAGCCATGGTGGCATGGAGGAACCACTGTGACACCAACCATCTGGACATAAATACTCAGTCCTGGAATGATCTAAAAACCTATCTAAGAAAGAGATTTTGTCCTCCTGGATTTTTAGAAACCAAAATGAATGAATTCTTAGAACTAAAGCAGGAGAGCAGAACCATCGAGGAATACCACGAGGCCTTTGCTTTTCTACTCAAATATTCACCGCCTCTTGATGAAGAGCAACTCATGGCTAGGTTCATTCGAGGAATGAACGAACCCTTGGACACACTAGTCAAAAATGCCAAGCCGGTGTCCATGGCCGAAGCAGTAAGAATGGCAAAAGATTTTGCCAAAGCCTTTGTAGTAAAGGTCCCACCAAAACCTGCACCCTCTAACTTTAAAAGATTCTAAAGGTCCCACCAAAACCTGCACCCTCTAACTTTAAAAGATTCCAAGCCCAGGGAAGTACTTCAAACTTTCCACCCCCAAAGAGACAGCAAGGCCCGAATCTGAATCAAGATATAGGAAGATTCAGAAGTGAAGGAAGACCCTTCCCCTAGAGTACTTTCTCAGGAACCCCACCTCTTTCAAAAAATCAGAAGGAGCTCAGAACTGAAAACTGATGCTTTGGATGCCAGGGTTTTGGTCACCAGTTAAAAGACTGCCCGACTCCTGCCATGTCAAGAGGACAGGGAAGTCAAGGACCCCGAATTCAGAAACCAACCCCTTCATTCCAGTCTAATCAGGGTCCGTCTTGCCCAAGCCAGGGAAACCCCATAAGAACTCCAGCTCAGCCATCTGCCGCTATCCAGCGTAATCTCAGAACTCCTTCCCAGAACTCGGGCAACCAAAGAGAAAGAGTTCTACCTCAGACTGCAGCAGCCAGAGCAGTCACCATTTCAGATGTAGTAGAAGAGGAAAAAGGGTAGATCTATGCTGCAATTAAAAATAAAGGGCCTAACCAGCAATTCTCCGTCATCCATACTCCAGCAGAATTTCAAGTTAAGTGGGTGGACCCAACGAGTCGGGTAACTTTCCAACATATTTATTTATTACAATCCGAATAGGACCCAAACAAGTTTCGTTTTAGGGGGCCATGCTAGCGACCATGCCTTGTGAGGACAAGAGGAAAAGGGGTTAGATTTTATATAAACCAAGTGCAGATTTGTTCTATCCTGGATCACGCACATTGAGTGCCGTTCGATCGGAGGAATAGATTCCTATTAGAATGACTATGTTTCCCATGAGATAGAGTTAGGTCCCTTTGTTTGCTCGTATCCTCATATTGTCAAGAGATTAAGGTGTCATTAATCAAAAGTAAGGGGACTTATCTACCTATCAAAGGGTTTTTCTTGACCTAGCTAGGGCGAGGACCTTACACATGGTATCCAAGCATGATTTAGGTAATTGTGTGTCGTATTGTTTGATTGCTAGGCTTTCTTGATAGACTAATCTAGTTATGTCTAGATGTAGGATGGGATGGATTGCTATTCTCAATTCTTAGTGTTCTAGTACATCGTCTCCCCTACTTGGCTAACTCTGCTCTTGCTTGCATAGTCGGTAGGCGAAGGCACAAGCAAGCTCCCAAGGTAATCCCCTCCTATGCCACTAGGAATTGGATTTCCTCCCCAACGAGGGCGGACGTGTGATTATGGATGCTACCTAGTTTTGTGGTCCCAAGCTAGTGTGGTGAATCAGCCTACCTCATAAGTAGACGTCTCCTATGAGGAGCGGGAGGGTTTGGTACAAGCAGTAGGGGGTGACAGGCTGGCTTGGGCCTTGTCAAGACTAGTCGACGATAGAGTATGTATGGTCCATGAGGTATGCCCAGCTGGTTTAGGCTAGAAGACTAAATTCTAGATCATTACTGGTTTTGGGTTTGGTTTGGATATGTCTATGGACTGTAAAGCTAGTTTCACTGTTTCTTTTCTGAACATTTTGCTATAAGAGCTGTTTGATTAATATTGTTGTTTTCAAAGACTGTTTTAAGGAACATTTTTATGCTTATATTATGGGGAGCCAATATAAGTAGTAAACCCTCCTTTTACTCCTTACACAGTAAGTGGGTAGAGTGCTCCCTACAAAGGGTAGAGCTGGTTTAGCTGGGAGCATTTACATGTACATGCCCAGATAGTCCAAAGGCATATCCCTAAAGTTCCAAAGCTTCTAACCAAAAAGTCCAAAAACCTACACTGATCCCCACACCCATCCCCCATGTTGAAAGAACAGTAGAGGGGAAGGAGACACACACACAGGAGCAAACCCTAATGTATATTGCAAACCCTAACCAAAGAGGGAAGCCATCTCCCTTCTCACACAATCCATAAAGCCATAATCCATAATACACACAACACTATGAGTTGTGTCCACACACATCTAACCCTAGCTAATGTCCACACACTATGACCAGCTGGACACGTGGTCATTTATGTCTCACACATGTTCCTACCTAACATGCCAGCACATAGCATAGCTCGCTCACACTGACATCGAGCTTGAATCTCAACAGATCCTCTCAAGCTCATAATGTACTGCCGATGAAGATGTAGATGAGCTTGGGATATCAAGACTCTCAACACTCCCCCTCAAGCTCATCCCATGTACTCCCAACATAGTACGAAAGTACTCAAACTTCTCCCTGCTAAGTGGCTTTGTAAAGATGTCTGCCACCTGCTCATCAGTCTTCACATACTGTAGATCAACTGTACCATCAAGCACCTTTTCTCCGACAAAGTGATAATGGACCTCTATGTGTTTGGTCCTCGCATGAAACACTGGATTCTTGGCCAACTGTATACTGCTCATGTTTGTCACAATGAATGACAACTTTGCCATCAATAGGCTCACCCAAATCTGCCAAGAGATTCTTTATCCATACTGCCTCACAAGTAGCAATGGCTGCACCTCTATATTCAGCCTCTGTACTAGATAAAGCAACTGTAGGTTGCTTCTTGATACTCCAATTCACCATGGCACTTCCAAGTGTAAAAGCATATCCACTAGTAGACATCCTGTCATATGAGCTACCTGCCTAATCAGCATCTGTGTAGCCATGTATGTCCAAGCTTTTACCACTCTCATAAAGTAGACCATAATGTGCAGTGGCCTTTACATATCTCATAATGCGTCTCACTACATCTAAATGAGGTTTTCTGGGGCTCTGCATAAACTGGCTGACTAGTCCCACAGCATAACTCAAATCCGGGCATGTGATAGTCATGTAAATGAAACTACCAACCATCTTCCTGTACATAGATGGATCATCCAATTCATCACCATAATCAGCCTGCAACTTCACATTTTGCTCCAAAGGTGTACTCATAGGCGTACACCCTGTCATGCCATATTTTGCCAATATATCCAATGCATATTGGTGCTGTACTAACCATGTACTTGCATGATCTTTGACCACTTCAATTCCAAGGAAGTATCTCAACTCACCAAGATCTTTCATGTCAAATTGCCCACTCAATGCTTTCTTGACATGCATTACATCTGCACCATGATCACCTGTGATAATCAAGTCATCCACATAGATGACGAGTAAAACAATCCCATGCTCTGTCTTCTTCACATAGAGTGAAGAATCTGCTGTAGATATCTGAAATCCAAGAGAGATCAGATATCTGCTCATCTTATCACTCCAAGCACGAGGTGCTTGCTTCAAACCATATAATGCCTTTTTCAATTTGCATACATGAGTGGGATATCGTGGGTGTACATAAACTTCTGGCTGTGCCATATACACTTCCTCTTGAAGATCACCATTTAGAAATGCATTTTTGACATCCATTTGATGCATTTCCCAACCATTAGCTACAGCCATAGCAATGACTGCTCTTACTGTCCCCATCTTTGCCACTGGACTAAACGTTTCATCATAGTCCAAACCTTGGGTTTGTGCATAACCCTTAGCTACCAATCTTGCTTTATGTCTCTCAATAGAACCATCAGATTTGCACTTCACTTTGTAAACCCATTTACATCCAATAACATTTTTGTCCTTTGGTAGTGCAACCAAATCCCATGTATCATTATGGACCAATGCGTCCATCTCAACATCCATTGTTTTCTTCCATACATGCTCTCCAATAGCTTCTGTATAGCATGTAGGTTCCACATGCTTCACCATAGATGTCATATATGCATAGTGCATAGCAAAATCTCGATATGTCAATCTGTCAAATTGGATATCTGACTCTCTAGGATGTCCGCAATGCATGCGGGTCACTCCGAACACCTGTCACTCTAGCATGTGGTGGCACATATCTATCCTGCCTAGCACCAGGTGTGCGTAAAATAGGTATGCCAAGCTCCTCATCCAAACTCTCTGAACTCGATGACTCATAACCTGTGATTCCCATTTCTTCAACCTTCTTATTTCCTTTGTCCATAGCACTACTCCCAGTGCTCACACTCTCATGCCTCAAACGTCCTGACCATGGACGTACACTGCTACTCTCAGCCTTTGCTGTTGGCCCCCAGACATAGTAGTAGAACTAGAACTTGCTTGTGGCAAGTTCACAGGCACATCAACCTCAAGTGACTCAATGACACCCTCATCTTTTGCTTTGTACCAACTAGCAAGCTCATCAAACACCACATCTTGTGAGATGACCACTTGTCTAGTTTGTGGGTTGTAACATTTGTATGCCTTTCGATCCTATGCATATCCAACAAATACACATTTCTCTGCCTTAGGATCCAACTTCCTTTTTCTTTCATTAGGCACATGTACATAAGCTATGCATCCAAAAACTTTGAGGTGTTCAATGTCTGGCCTATAACCTATAAGCCGCATCTCTGGCGTACTTCCATGAATGGCTACTGTAGGTGTTTTGTTCAGTATATACACTGCAGTAGCACATGCTTCTGCCCAATAATAATCTGGCATGCTCTTTTCATTGAGCATCACCCTAGCCACTTCACATATGACTCTATTCTTTCTCTTAGCCACACCATTTTGCTGAGGTGTATACCTGCAAGTCAATTATCTTCTTATTCCATGCTTCCTCAAGAAATGCTCAAAAGCCTTTGAGGTGTATTCACCACCTCCATATGTCCTCAAACATTTAATCCAACAACCATATTGCTTTTCTGCAAAAGCTTTAAATCCATGAACTTTTCCAATACTTCACTCTTCTCTCTGAGAAAGTATATCCATGTCATCTTGCTGAAATCATCTATGAATGTCACATAGTATAAACTGCCTTTGATAGATGGGTTTTGTGCAAGGACCCCATACATCACTATGTACTATCTCAAGTAGCCTGCTACTCATGTTTCCTTCTCTAGGAAACCGCAACCTTGCCTGCTTTCCAAACTGACAGGCTTCACAAACATGCATATTCCCATCATATTTGAATCTAGGCAATCCACTGACAATGCCTCTTGCCTGCATGTTCTTCAATCTTTGTATATTGACATGTCCAATCCTTTTATGCCACATATCAATGTCCTGTACCACATTTCTGCTTTTAGAGAACATGGCTGATTTTAACTCAGGAATCCCAGCATCCAGCTTAAACAACCTGCCTTCTTTCTTGCCTTTAGCAATGACTCTACATCCATGTTTGAAGTCCTCAACGAAGCAACCATGCTTGTTTGAAACGAACCTGTAATCCCTGTTCCACCATTTGACCAACTGAGGCCAAGCTCCTTGTGATAGAAGGCACATATAATACATCTGACATAGACTTTGTTTGACCATTGTGCATAACCAATGGTACACTACCAACATGTGTAATGGCATGCTGAGTATCATCTCCTGTTTCCACATACATAGCCTTTCACATCCATAGGCTTCATATGCTCAAACCATTCACCATGACAAGTCATATGGTTTGATGCTCCAGAGTCCATATACCAAGTATCATCATTCTCAGCATTTGTCACCATAGATCCAACAACATGTTTCATGGCAAACAAGTGATTTGCAGTGCCATCATTACTGCTTCATGCATAGTTTCCACCATGTTGTGCATAATTTCCACCATACTGACCACCACGTTGTGCTCTATCCCCTCTCAAATCAATCTGTTTGTGGAAACAATCTCTTGCCATATGACCAAATTTGCCACAGTAATGGCATTCCACATCTTGCATAGAATTTTGTTGGCCTTGCCAACGTCCTCTACCACAGGGGTTACCTCTGCCTCTCTGAGATGCATAACCACGACCACCTCTAGCACCATATGTGGGCTGAAAATTCTGTTGTGGTGACCTGTCCTGCCATCCACGACCATTACCACCACGGCCACGTGATGCGAATCTCCCCCTGCCTCTAAAACCTCTCTGCAAATAGAAAGCCTGATTTTTGCCATTATCATCATGGCTAGTAGATGCATCCAGAAATGAATCACTGAGTTTGATTTCCTCAATAAGTAAGAGTGAAACCAACTCATCAAAGTCTGGTAAACCTGTACTCCTTACTGAGATAGATGTATCAAAAGATTTATATTCCTTGCCAAGACCACGCAAGGTAATATCCACCAAATCATCATTAGGCATGGGGGCATTTATTGTTGCCAATGCATCTGCAAACTTCTTTATTTCTTGCACATAATCATGGATGCTTCTTTTATTCCCCCTGCCTCTAAAACCTCTCTGCGAATAGAAAACCTGATTTTTGCCATTATCATCATGGCTAGTAGATGCATCCAGAAATGAATCACTGAGTTTGATTTCCTCAACAAGTAAGAGTGAAACCAACTCATCAAAGTCTGGTAAACCTGTACTCCTTACTGAGATAGATGTATCAAAAGATTTATATTCCTTGCCAAGACCACGCAAGGTAATATCCACCAAATCATCATTAGGCATGGGGGCATTTATTGTTGCCAATGCATCTGCAAACTTCTTTATTTCTTGCACATAATCATGGATGCTTCTTTTATTCCGCTTCACATTATGTATCTGCTGTCAACTGAGACTTGCGAGCACTCGTGTCTGTATCAAACATCTTTACCAAAGTATCCCATGCATCTTTGGGATTCTCAGCATCCTGCATGTGTATGAGCATAGCATCAGAAATACATATAGACAAATATGCAACACTTTGAATGCTCTTTCTGACCATTGCTCATGAGCAATAACCTGCTGTGTAGGTTGTCGGGGTAGCTCAGGCTCTGGCTCAGCACCTGTAATGAGATTCCAAAATCCTTTTCCTTTCAAGAAACTTTTTATCCTGTACTTCCATGCCTGGAAGTTCTTCCTATCTAGCTTTTCACCAACAATCTACTGGGTTATCCGACATATTTGCTCAATGCGTACTCCTTCTGCACACTTCCAAATCTATAAACGAGCCTTCCTCAGCTCCACCACACTCCAATGAGTGTTCCAGATACTCCAAAGTAGCCAACAATCTTCAAATTTGATGTAGAAAATCAACCTGTATGCATCCAAAATGAACTGGCTCATGCAGTCCGAGATACCCTGCTTTGATGCACTTTCCAAGGCTCCAAATCACAATGTATTGGTGCAATCAAGTATGGGAAACTTGCATTGACACCCAAATAACCTCAATGTTGAATATCAACACCATCTGACATGTGTACATATCAATTTTTGAAAACCCCTTTCTCTGTTTTGGGAAATACCAGAAAAATCAAAAATCCAGTAGTAAAATGGCTCTAAATTCTTCAATATTTGTCCAAATTGAGCAACCACGCATTCATTAGCTTAGCAATAGTGTCCACCAACTCCATGTAAGAGAAATTTGTCCAATTGTTTAAGACCAAAGATTAATTGTCTGATTAAAATCACTCTGTTTCTCTGCAACCAGTGGACAGCCTGTTTAATCAGCTCATTCCCAGCTCAATTAAGCATAATTGATTAAACCAACCATGTAGTCCTCTTCTCCAATGTGTGTAGCAACCAATTGCTAAAGCAATTGTGAAATATATCAAGCAACCAAGTGGAAATCAATCTCCTCGTAGCAAAAAAGTCAAAAATCTACCCTGTTTCACTGTAGGAGCTGCGCTGCCTGCATTTGAGGAATTTGGGAGTGATTTAAGTGATAATTGAAGATGGATATAAGTACACAACACACTTGGGTATGTGTGCAACCAGTCAATGGTTTGATTTTAGCCAAAAACACGCTCTAAATGCATCAAATTTTGACTCCTTTTTCTCTGTTTTGTGAGAGCTCAAAAAAACCAGAGTTTTTCACTCGTTCAAATGCATGTAAATTGCTCCAAAATCACAGTAGGGCTTGCATAGAAGTTGCCAATACATTCCTCCTTGTCAAATACATGTTTGCTTTGCCAGATTTACATGTATTTCCACCATACATCAGTGCTTCCAAGCTTTAATGGAAAGCTTCCAAAAACCAGAAATTTGCTTTGCTTTTAGTTGCTCTAACTTGCTTTGCTTTTGCCTGAATCACCTGCAATCCGCTCAAGGATGTTTAGAAGACCTTACCCGGTAGGCCAAGCTCTCAGATCTGATAAGAATTGGTGTGCTCTAAGCTTCACAGCTTCAATGGCAAGCTTCATAGCTTCTTCTCCCTCTTCACTCACTCACTCATAAACCCTAATAAACAGCACAAGGCTCTGATACCATGTTGAAAGAACGGTAGAGGGGAAGGAGACACACACACACGTGTAAGCCCTAATGTATATTGCAAACCCTAACCAAAGAGAGAAGCCATCTCCTTTCTCACACAATGCATAAAGCCATAATCCATAATACACACAACACTATGAGTTGTGTCCACACACATCTAACCCTAGCTAATGTCCACACACTATGACTAGCTGGACACGCGGTCAATTATGTCTCACACATGTTCCTACCTAACATGCCAGCACATAGCATAGCTGGCTCACACACTGACATCGAGCTTGAATCTCAACAGCCCCTCTCAAGCTCATGATGTACTGCCGATGAAGATGTAGATGAGCTTGGGATATCAAGACTCTCAACACCCCACTCCTAACATACCCCAGCCACACATTTTTGGGCATGTTTAGTGCACACAAAGACTACTCTAAGCTTAGAAATAGCTTGCACTAACCTTGGTACCCACCACTACTTGCATTGTAGTCTTTCTTCTAGTGTAGCTTGTGGTGTAGCCTCTACCCATTTTGTTAAGTCTTGTTTTTGCCACATCTAGACCTCTTTCCAAAATTGTGCTTTACACAAAAGCTATCCACGTACTAAAAAACTAAGGAATTAATCCCTACACAAGGAACACCCAAGTTGGAGCCATGGATGATATCACCTTTCCACCACCGGATATATGAATCCTAGTTTCAAGAGTTATCAATTTCCTCAATTTGTTTTGCAGAATTTGGATTCATTCGGTACCGCTGTTGCTTGCTTAACGGGAACAACATCCTCCTTAAGATGATGTTGATAAAATTGAGGATCAATGCCCTTCATATCTTTGTAGCTCCAAGGAAATACATCCACATATGATTTTAATAAGTTCTAGAGGTTTTCTTTCAATTCTATATCCAGCTTAGCGCTGATGCAAACTATCTTGGGGTGCTCCATGTCACCCAAATTCATGTCTTCTAGCTCATCTGCTATGACCCGAAGGCTGTGCTTCATTGCCTCTCATGAGTTTCTTCTACCTGGATAAGGGCTTGAACTTCCTTCGGTACACCCACATGACCTAAGGGGGTGAGAGGTCGGCTTGGCCCTCGTTGATTTAGTTCATAAGAATGACTACGTTTCCCGTGAGATAGAGTTAGGTCCCTTTGTTTGCTCATATCCTCATATTGTCAAGAGATTAAGGTGTCATTAATCGAAAATAAGAGGACTTATCTACCTATCAAAAGGTTTCCCTTGACCTAGCTAGGGCGAGGACCTTACACGTGGTATCCAAGCATGGTTTAGGTAATTGTGTGTCGTATTGTTTGATTGCTAGGCTTTCTTGATAGACTAATCTAGTTATGTCTAGATCTAGGATGGGATGGATAGACTAATCTAGTTATGTCTAGATGTAGGATGGGATGAATTACTATTCTCAATTCTTAGTGTTCTAGTACATGTTGTTGCTCCCTAAACTTTGAGTTCTGTGATGCCATGATCCACGTCATAGAAAAGATAAATTTTAATCGGAGATCGACGTAAATGAATATTCCTCGAGAAATCCATGTTTTTGAATTTGTAAACGTATATTCGTCGAAAGAAATTTTAGAAAAAGAGAAACTGAGATAGTACCTTTCGAGAAGATAATTTTAGAAAGAACCTTTCAGACCTAAACTCTGACTCAGACTATTGACCAAGACCTAATTCCTTCGTCAGTTTCAATCAATGACGATGTGCCCAGTTCAGGGAAAATGTATTCAATCACCCACCGAATCTGAAACTAAGTTAAGACTTGTGACTTTGATCTAAGGATCAAGTTAACAGAATTTGAAGAATTCTATTTGGAATTGAAAATTGGATCTAGAAGTATTGAGATAGGGATTTACGATATACTCATGGTATTCAAACAAAAATAAAAAACTATAAACTTGCATACAAACCCTGCCTTCTTAAAAGACTATCTTACACCAGAATGCTGGAGGGAGCATTTGGCATATATATTTATTTAAGGGAAGTTCAGTTTTGCAAACAACAGCTGGCGGGGAGTGTTCGAGGGACAGTTCACGCGGCAAAACCTACCGAGGTCTTGACCAGCCTCGGTATGGTTAAAATGGTGCACTTTCGGTACGATGGACGAGGGCGGACGAAGCGGTCCCTGAGTGAAGTGCCAGGACACCTAAGGAGGATCCTAGAGGGTTCTGACCAGGTGATGCACGGGCTCGCGGTGCCGAGGACATCCATGCGTATGTCGAGGAAGATGTTATATAATGGACCTATGTTTTTATAATCTATCACTGAATCTCCTTGTTGACTTGCTGGTCTCAACGGAGAGTCCAGAGTGATACTGTTTTGTTGAGAAATAAGGACTCAATGAAAATTTTGAAGTATGACATGTATAAACTGTAAATTGTTTATCAAGGGTTGTTTTTATTAAAGTTTTAATAAAGAGGAGTGTGTGCGTATCTGTCTTCTAAAGCTAAAGTTAAGAAAGGCAATTCAATTATGGGTGGGTGAGTACTTGTCTGGTTCCACCGATTCCAGTGGTAGGGTGGTGGCTAATGTAAGATTCCTCCCCAGCCTTCGAGGTATACAGGAGTAAGAATCTCCCTTTCTGATCTTATAATTATTCCCTCTCTAAAATAAAAGAAGTTCTTTATCTTTTGGGGAGTATAAGAAGTTATCCTCCAGATATTATGACCTTATATCTGAATTCAATGAAAGTAGGTGACTTAGCCTACAAGTTTCTTTTATCTCCTCATCTCAAAATTCTTAATGCCTTCTATAGGAAAATGTGTCAAACTCAAATCATGGAAAGACGGTAAAACTTCAGTGGCAAGTTACCGTTGGCTTCTAGGTTACGCTAGCTCCTTCCTTTATATAAGTCGTAACTTTTACTTGTCGCTCACAGTAATCTTACTCCCATCAATCTCCTTTCTTTCTTAATCTCCTTCATGGCTTGGCAACAGGAATTAGTTTTATCCTTGATGATTTCTCACCTTCAAGACGCAAGAGAGTCTGTGAAGAAAGACTTTATAGAACAGTATGAGCGCTCACTTTTTCCTCACCTAGGAACTTCTGTAGCTCAGACCAAATGGCGGACCTATCAAAACATAACTAGGGTAACACCCTGGGGTCAGCAGCACTTTCGTAACAATGTCCGCTTGGCCATGGTTATTGAAGCTTTGGGTTTGGGTCCCCGATACTACTGCGTCATGAGATCAAGGCATCTTGGGTTTTCTGAGCGGGTCTTCTTATTGGCGTGTTTTCTTCCTCATGAGAAGATATGCCTTTACCCTGTTTTTGGCTTGCCTCTCAGAGGTCCTTTTGTTAGATCACCTCATACCACTGAGATAGGTGCGGCAATAACCAGCAGAATCATTCCCATAGATGAGTTACCCTATACTTGTGCAGCTTGTGAGGACTGCTTTTGTGACCATATGATGGACGGGCTTATGGAAGTGTAAAGAGTTCTTCTATCTTTACTGTATAAGTCCCGTGAATGAATAAAGTTTAAATCTTGTTCTTATTTTGAATCTTGCTCTCTTTAATACTTTTCTTGGTGGTTAATCGTGATTAAAATTTTTCTCTAAGTTTCATATTCGTGCATCTTGCGAAATTATTCCGAGTTGCGAGATGAGGACATCTCGCGTTTTTTAAGTGGGGTAGAATGTAAGATTCCTCTCCCAACCCCTTTTTGATGTCTAGTATATTCCCCTGTAATCAATTCCTTTTCTGAAATATAAGAGATCTTGTTTGTGACTGTTTTAATCTAGAGAGAGAAAATATTCTAGAGAGAGAATATTCCGATTTTGAATATTTCTGGATAGAAAAATATCTCTTATAATTCAGATGAGTTCCCCTAAAACAAAAATTTAAAAAGAATTTTCCAATGTACAATTGGAATTAATTGGAAATAGGTATAAAGAACCTTAGCCTAAGGGTCTAGATTTTCATAAATCTTTAGACTATGGTCCAATTAAGGTTCCTATGGGCCAATAGCATCAATCCATGTGTAGGGAGGAGATAAATCCAAATTGTAAAAAAGAAAATACCCAAAAATGAGTAAATGCTCACATGAGGTGAAGAGTTGAAAATGTACAAGGTTTATTAGTAAAAAACTATATTAAAAATATGAGATATTTTGGGAATAATGATTTTATTATGACACATATGTAAGGAAGGGGAGTCCCTTAAATGCTCACATAAGATGAAGAGTTGAAAATGTACAAGGTTTATTAGTAAAAAACTATGAGCAATATTAAAATGATTCCATTATGACACATATGTAAGGAAGGAGAGTTCTTTAAAGGAGGTGCATATTTCACATAAGATGAAGAGTTGAAAATGTACAAGGTTTATTAATAAAAAACTATGAGCAATATTAAAAATATGAGATATTTTGGGAATAATGATTTTATTATGACACATATGTAAGGAAGGGGAGTCCCTTAAATGCTCACATAAGATGAAGAGTTGAAAATGTACAAGGCTTATTAGTAAAAAACTATGAGCAATATTAAAATGATTCCATTATGACACATATGTAAGGAAGGAAAATTCTTTAAAGGAGGTGCATATTTCACATGCTTGAATAAATTTTAAACTCATAAAAATTGAGATATTTTATCTCTCCTCTCTCCTCATTCAAGTCTAGTTCCAAAAAGTTAGCTTAACTGACCTAAAAATGGTCAAAAAGTGACCAAACTGACTTGGAAAATTCTAGAATCAGTTTGTTTGGTTAGGAGCTCAAATTTTCCTATAAATAGAAGCCTCTCCTTGTTGAAAAAAATATAGAGTCTTATGCCTTGTTACTCTACTCCACCTAAGCCAAAAAAATATAGTGTCTTATGCTTTGTTACTCTACTCCACCTAAGCCAAATTAGATAGTGTCTTATGCTTTGTTACTCTACTCCACCTAAGCCAAAATATATAGTGTCTTATGCTTTGTTACTCTACTCCACCTAAGCCAAAATATAGAGCGTCTTATGCATTGTTACTCTACTCTACCTAAGCCAAGAACTGTGAATTCTTTAATAATTCACTAGTTTTTGATACTTCTCTCTTTCTTCAATCCCCATTGGTGGCTCCATCAACATACTAAACCAATTGATTGGTTGGGGGCCTCTACCGTGAATAAAGAATCAAGCAAATTATAAGGTAAGTATATTGAATTTTGATCTTTTCTATAATTTCTCAATGATTCTCTCTTCTCAACCCCTCTCAAGCTTGAGAAGCTTAATTAGTATGGTTTTTGAAATGCTATTGAAGTTAATTAAGTAATGATAGTAAAGAATTATATAAGATTCTATTTATATTTAATTCTAATGGTTTTTCTCTCTCTCACTTAAGAAATGGTCATATTCATGACCCTTTTCAATCCAAATGAAGCTTTTCATAAGGCTTTTCCTTAATCCAAGCTTAAGCTATGCTTGAGGCCAAATTAATGACTTTTTTGTATACTTTTAGTTTATGCACATTGATGATTCAATCCATTATGGATTGATGATCCAATTAGAGACCATTCTAATTATTTCCTTAATGATAAGCTTTATCCCTTAGAAAAAATTGAGATTTATCAGTCATAGTAGCGGAGCTATGGCAAAATTTTTATAGAAATTACGCATAAAATAAAGTCATTCAAAGCATAAAAAGAGGACTTCCTACCATATTCTAGGAACTATAATCCTAGATTAATTAAAAGAATTTTATTATGCATAGAGATGTGGATGTTTGCATGTAGATGTAGATGTATAGATGTGAGTGTGAATGTGGAGGTGGATGTATGCATGGAGATGTGGATGTATGCATGTAGAAGTAGATGTATAGATGAGGATGTAAATAGAGATGTGGATGGATGCATGTAGATGTAGATGTATAGATGTGGATGTGAATGGAGATGTAGATGTATGCACGCAGATGTAGATGTAGATGTAGATGTATAGATGTGGATGTGGATGTGGATGTGGAGGTGGATGGATGCATGTAGATGTAGATGTATAGATGTAGATGTATAGATGTAGATGTGAATGGAGATGTGGATGTATGCATGTAGATGTAGGTGTATAGATGTAGATGTGGATGTGGAGGTGGATGGATGCATGTAGATGTAGATGTATAGATGTAGATGTGAATGGAGATGTGGATGTATGCATGTAGATGTAGGTGTATAGATGTGGATGTGGATGTCGAGGTGGATGTATGCACGTAGATGTAGATGTATAGATGTGGATGTGATGTATGCATGTAGATGTAGATGTATAGATGTGGATGTGGAGGTGGATGTATGCATGTAGATGTAGATGTATAGATGTGGATGTGAATGTGGAGGTGGATGTATGCATGTAGATGTAGATGTATGAGGAGAATGTGAATGTGGATGTGGATGTGGATGTATGCATAGAGATGTGGATGTATGCATGTAGATGAGAATGTACGCATATAGATGTGGATGTATGGATGTGAATGTGCATGTAGATGTGGATGTATGGATGTGGATGCATGAATGTGCATGTAGATGTGGATGTGAAATTAGATGTATGGATGTAGATGTGGATGTGTGGATGTGAATGTGGATGTAGACGTGGATGTGGATATATGTATGGATGTGAATATACGATATGTGATGTGAAGGAATATGAAGTGTTGAGATGGAAAATGATGTGATGGGATGAGTATACATATAAATGGAATATGGAATAAGTAATGTGGATTGATGAGGGATAATGTGGAAAAATGAAAGTAAAAATAGAAACTGTATTGTAAACTGTTTGTAAATGCTATTTGTAAATGACTGTTTTATGTCAAGATTGCTGGGGGAGCATTGTGACTATCTTATGATTAAGGTCGTGAGACCTAACTGATAATGTTGCAACTGCTGAACGGAGAGTCAATGAAGGACGTCTCGCGTAGCAAGGTCGGCCGAGGTCTTGACCAGCCTCGGTGCGATTAAAATGGTGAGCTTCTGGTACGGTGGATGAGGGGCCAAGGAAGCGGCCTATGAGTGAAGCGCTAGGTCACCTGCGAAGGATCCTAGAGGGTGCTGACCATACGGTGCTCGGGCTCTGGGTCGCCTAGGATACCCACGCGTGCGTCGAGGAAGATATTGGAACAGAGTTGGAGTTGTTTTCTGAAATCGAGCATGGATCTGGTTGATTGACCTTGCTGGTCTTCAATGGATGAGTCCATGGCTCCTTATATGGATCCGTTGGTTGATCTTGCTGATCTTCAACGAGAGTCCATCTTGATAAGTGATTATATTGCCGAGTATTAAGGGCTAGGAACTAAGAAACGGCCCCTGAGTGGACAGGTGGTGAGCGTCCTAGTTGCCAATGATGCCATAGATACTCTGATGAAGGAATGATGGAAAAATTAAGAATCAACTAGATAAATTGGAAGATGGTGATCAGTGATACCATGGTTTTATTAAAGGATTGTTTTAAACTGGTTGAATCTGTGAAAAGGCAATTTCATATTGGGTGTGTGAGTGGTGTGACTAGTTTTATTTTACATGAACATCCAGCTAGGGGGCCTTGGAACTCTTTTCCTTGGTACCCGGGACAAAACCTAACCAAATTTTTAATTGGATCCCATCACTACAGTGGTTAGGCGGTTGGCTAACCCATGGGATTGGATGGGGTTAGGCTGGACTGATGGATCCGTAAATCGAGACTCAAACTTTTGTTTTTATGATAGAAAAAAAAAATCCCGGACAGTAACTGTTCTATGGATAGGAATAAACGGCTGTGCCTCTTGAATGGGAAAAAAAGCATTGATCCCAATGATCCAAGTGCAAGTTTCTTCCTTGAACTGACTAAGTATCTTATAGATGTAATTGGATCATCTCGATCAGAAATGATCTTGACTACGTTAGAGTAAAAAGTTATCCTAGTGGAATCGCCCGTGCTTCCGGTTAAGAAAGTTTTTTCGGGTTCGGTTTTGGAACAACCGACGGATTAGTCTCTTATCCGGATATCCGTGGGCGAGGCCCCGAGTGTGGGACCCCTGTCCCGCGCGAGAAGCGCTACTTCCGCTGCCAGTACCCCGAATCCGTTGCTCGGTGGGAACAGGGATCTTACAGTTGGTATCAGAGCATTCGGTTAATAAAGATCAACTGAGAAGACAAATATATCAAAAATTTATCAAGAAACACAAAAGGGTTATAATTGTGTGAGATAATTTATACAATTTGATATTCAAACTGAAACTTGTAATTTGGTAATTGGGTCTTCAAATGGAAGTACTGCAATTATATAGAATCCCTGACTTGCTTGAGGCCTAGACATGATAGTAATTATCTTATAATTCCAAGGGCCGTGACTACCCGTATATACCGAGAGTATACTGCAGCTCTTTACTGACAGTATATATGAGTAAATCTAAGACTTGAAATTATAAGCGTTAATGCTATCTAGATGATGATTTCGAATGTGATTGATATGATTTTAATTCTGTTTGAGAATTGATGAATTGATTTGGATTCTGATTGAAAATGCTGATTGAAAAATGTTGATTTCTAAAAATTAGTTGAAATATAATGAAACCTCAATGAGGGGGAATGGGGCGAGTCCTTGTAATGATATTCATAACTAGAATGATGATAATGAATTCAGCAAATCACTATGAGATTAGTGGGTTGTGCTGTTAGATTGCTACTGTTAATACTTGACCGGTAGATCAAGTTAAGGGATGTTAAATGGAGAACTTGCTTGACTGAAATTTCCGTGGGAGGAATGTTCCGAAGGAAACTTTTTGGTCTAATGGACCATTATCATGTTAAAGATATGAAAGACATGATTTGAATGAATTGTTATTTAATGATGAGTTCTATATAAGGGATATTTATCCCAGTGTTCTGTTGGGTTGACCAGAATATAAGGAACCCCAGAATAAAATTGGATCTTAAGAAAAAGAGTTGTCCTCTACCTTGCGAGATGAGGACATCTCGCACTTTTTAAGTGGGGTAGAATGTAAGATTCCTCCCCAGCCTTCGAGGTATACAGGAGTAAGAATCTCCCTTTCTGATCTTATAATTATTCCCTCTCTAAAATAAAAGAAGTTCTTTATCTTTTGGGGAGTATAAGAAGTTATCCTCCAGATATTATGACCTTATATCTGAATTCAATGAAAGTAGGTGACTTAGCCTACAAGTTTCTTTTATCTCCTCATCTCAAAATTCTTAATGCCTTCTATAGGAAAATGTGTCAAACTCAAATCATGGAAAGACGGTAAAACTTCAGTGGCAAGTTACCGTTGGCTTCTAGGTTACGCTAGCTCCTTCCTTTATATAAGTCGTAACTTTTACTTGTCGCTCACAGTAATCTTACTCCCATCAATCTCCTTTCTTTCTTAATCTCCTTCATGGCTTGGCAACAGGAATTAGTTTTATCCTTGATGATTTCTCACCTTCAAGACGCAAGAGAGTCTGTGAAGAAAGACTTTATAGAACAGTATGAGCGCTCACTTTTTCCTCACCTAGGAACTTCTGTAGCTCAGACCAAATGGCGGACCTATCAAAACATAACTAGGGTAACACCCTGGGGTCAGCAGCACTTTCGTAACAATGTCCGCTTGGCCATGGTTATTGAAGCTTTGGGTTTGGGTCCCCGATACTACTGCGTCATGAGATCAAGGCATCTTGGGTTTTCTGAGCGGGTCTTCTTATTGGCGTGTTTTCTTCCTCATGAGAAGATATGCCTTTACCCTGTTTTTGGCTTGCCTCTCAGAGGTCCTTTTGTTAGATCACCTCATACCACTGAGATAGGTGCGGCAATAACCAGCAGAATCATTCCCATAGATGAGTTACTCTATACTTGTGCAGCTTGTGAGGACTGCTTTTGTGACCATATGATGGACGGGCTTATGGAAGTGTAAAGAGTTCTTCTATCTTTACTATATAAGTCCCGTGAATGAATAAAGTTTAAATCTTGTTCTTATTTTGAATCTTGCTCTCTTTAAGACTTTTCTTGGTGGTTAATCGTGATTAAAATTTTTCTCTAAGTTTCATATTCGTGCATCTTGCGAAATTATTCCAAGTTGCGAGATGAGGACATCTCGCATTTTTTAAGTGGGGTAGAATGTAAGATTCCTTCCCCAACCCCTTTTTGATGTCTAGTATATTCCCCTGTAATCAATTCCTTTTCTGAAATATAAGAGATCTTGTTTGTGACTGTTTTAACCTAGAGAGAGAAAATATTCTAGAGAGAGAATATTCCGATTTTGAATATTTCTGGATAGAAAAATATCTCTTATAATTCAGATGAGTTCCCTTGAAACAGAAATTTAAAAAGAATTTTCCAATGTACAATTGGAATTAATTGGAAATAGGTATAAAGAACCTTAGCCTAAGGGTCTAGATTTTCATAAATCTTTAGACTATGGTCCAATTAAGGTTCCTATGGGCCAATAGCATCAATCCATGTGTAGGGAGGAGATAAATCCAAATTGTAAAAAAGAAAATACCCAAAAATGAGTAAATGCTCACATGAGGTGAAGAGTTGAAAATGTACAAGGTTTATTAGTAAAAAACTATATTAAAAATATGAGATATTTTGGGAATAATGATTTTATTATGACACATATGTAAGGAAGGGGAGTCCCTTAAATGCTCACATAAGATGAAGAGTTGAAAATGTACAAGGTTTATTAGTAAAAAACTATGAGCAATATTAAAATGATTCCATTGTGACACATATGTAAGGAAGGAGAGTTCTTTAAAGGAGGTGCATATTTCACATAAGATGAAGAGTTGAAAATGTACAAGGTTTATTAATAAAAAAACTATGAGCAATATTGAAAATATGAGATATTTTGGAAATAATGATTTTATTATGACACATATGTAAGGAAGGGGAGTCCCTTAAATGCTCACATAAGATGAAGAGTTGAAAATGTACAAGGCTTATTAGTAAAAAACTATGAGCAATATTAAAATGATTCCATTATGACACATATGTAAGGAAGGGGAATTCTTTAAAGGAGGTGCATATTTCACATGCTTGAAAAATTTTATACTCATAAAAATTGAGATATTTTATCTCTCCTCTCTCCTCATTCAAGTCTAGTTCCAAAAAGTTAGCTTAACTGACCTAAAAATGGTCAAAAAGTGACCAAACTGACTTGGAAAATTCTAGAATCAGTTTGTTTGGTTAGGAGCTCAAATTTTCCTATAAATAGAAGCCTCTCCTTGTTGAAAAAAATATAGAGTCTTATGCCTTGTTACTCTACTCCACCTAAGCCAAAAAAATATAGTGTCTTATGCTTTGTTACTCTACTCCACCTAAGCCAAATTAGATAGTGTCTTATGCTTTGTTACTCTACTCCACCTAAGCCAAATTAGATAGTGTCTTATGCTTTGTTACTCTACTCCACCTAAGCCAAAATATATAGTGTCTTATGCTTTGTTACTCTACTCCACCTAAGCCAAAATATAGAGCGTCTTATGCATTGTTACTCTACTCTACCTAAGCCAAGAACTGTGAATTCTTTAATAATTCACTAGTTTTTGATACTTCTCTCTTTCTTCAATCCCCATTGGTGGCTCCATCAACATACTAAACCAATTGATTGGTTGGGGGCCTCTACCGTGAATAAAGAATCAAGCAAATTATAAGGTAAGTATATTGAATTTTGATCTTTTCTATAATTTCTCAATGATTCTCTCTTCTCAACCCCTCTCAAGCTTGAGAAGCTTAATTAGTATGGTTTTTGAAATGCTATTGAAGTTAATTAAGTAATGATAGTAAAGATTTATATAAGATTCTATTTATATTTAATTCTAATGGTTTTTCTCTCTCTCACTTAAGAAATGGTCATATTCATGACCCTTTTCAATCCAAATGAAGCTTTTCATAAGGCTTTTCCTTAATCCAAGCTTAAGCTATGCTTGAGGCCAAATTAATGACTTTTTTCTATACTTTTAGTTTATGCACATTGATGATTCAATCCATTATGGATTGATGATCCAATTAGAGACCATTCTAATTATTTCCTTAATGATAAGCTTTATCCCTTAGAAAAAATTGAGATTTATCAGTCATAGTAGCGGAGCTATGGCAAAATTTTTATAGAAATTACGCATAAAATAAAGTCATTCAAAGCATAAAAAGAGGACTTCCTACCATATTCTAGGAACTATCATCCTAGATTAATTAAAAGAATTTTATTATGCATAGAGATGTGGATGTTTGCATGTAGATGTAGATGTATAGATGTGAGTGTGAATGTGGAGGTGGATGTATGCATGGAGATGTGGATGTATGCATGTAGAAGTAGATGTATAGATGAGGATGTAAATAGAGATGTGGATGGATGCATGTAGATGTAGATGTATAGATGTGGATGTGAATGGAGATGTAGATGTATGCACGCAGATGTAGATGTAGATGTAGATGTATAGATGTGGATGTGGATGTGGATGTGGAGGTGGATGGATGCATGTAGATGTAGATGTATAGATGTAGATGTATAGATGTAGATGTGAATGGAGATGTGGATGTATGCATGTAGATGTAGGTGTATAGATGTAGATGTGGATGTGGAGGTGGATGGATGCATGTAGATGTAGATGTATAGATGTAGATGTGAATGGAGATGTGGATGTATGCATGTAGATGTAGGTGTATAGATGTAGATGTGGATGTATGCACGTAGATGTAGATGTATAGATGTGGATGTGATGTATGCATGTAGATGTAGATGTATAGATGTGGATGTGGATGTGGAGGTGGATGTATGCATGTAGATGTAGATGTATAGATGTGGATGTGAATGTGGAGGTGGATGTATGCATGTAGATGTAGATGTATGAGGAGAATGTGAATGTGGATGTGGATGTGGATGTATGCATAGAGATGTGGATGTATGCATGTAGATGAGAATATACGCATATAGATGTGGATGTATGGATGTGAATGTGCATGTAGATGTCGATGTATGGATGTGGATGCATGAATGTGCATGTAGATGTGGATGTGAAATCAGATGTATGGATGTAGATGTGGATGTGTGGATGTGAATGTGGATGTAGACGTGGATGTGGATATATGTATGGATGTGAATATACGATATGTGATGTGAAGGAATATGAAGTGTTGAGATGGAAAATGATGTGATGGGATGAGTATACATATAAATGGAATATGGAATAAGTAATGTGGATTGATGAGGGATAATGTGGAAAAATGAAAGTAAAAATAGAAACTGTATTGTAAACTGTTTGTAAATGCTGTTTGTAAATGACTGTTTTATGTCAAGATTGCTGGGGGAGCATTGTGACTATCTTATGATTAAGGTCGTGAGACCTAACTGATAATGTTGCAACTGCTGACAGAGAGTCAATGAAGGACGTCTCGCGTAGCAAGGTCGGCCGAGGTCTTGACCAGCCTCGGTGCGATTAAAATGGTGAGCTTCCGGTACGGTGGATGAGGGGCCAAGGAAGCGGCCTATGAGTGAAGCGCTAGGTCACCTGCGAAGGATCCTAGAGGGTGCTGACCATACGGTGCTCGGGCTCTGGGTCGCCTAGGATACCCACGCGTGCGTCGAGGAAGATATTGGAACAGAGTTGGAGTTGTTTTCTGAAATCGAGCATGGATCTGGTTGATTGACCTTGCTGGTCTTCAATGGATGAGTCCATGGCTCCTTATATGGATCCATTGGTTGATCTTGCTGATCTTCAACGAGAGTCCATCTTGATAAGTGATTATATTGCCGAGTATTAAGGGCTAGGAACTAAGAAACGGCCCCTGAGTGGACAGGTGGTGAGCGTCCTAGTTGCCAATGATGCCATAGATACTCTGATGAAGGAATGATGGAAAAATTAAGAATCAACTGGATAAATTGGAAGATGGTGATCAGTGATACCATGGTTTTATTAAAGGATTGTTTTAAACTGGTTGAATCTGTGAAAAGGCAATTTCATATTGGGTGTGTGAGTGGTGTGACTAGTTTTATTTTGCATGAACATCTGGCTAGGGGGCCTTGGAACTCTTTTCCTTGGTACCCAGGACAAAACCTAACCAAATTTTTAATTGGATCCCATCACTACAGTGGTTAGGCGGTTGGCTAACCCATGGGATTGGATGGGGTTAGGCTGGACTGATGGATCCGTAAATCGAGACTCAAACTTTTGTTTTTACGATAGAAAAAAAAAATCCCAGACAGTAACTGTTCTATGGATAGGAATCAATGGCTGTGCCTCTTGAATGGGAAAAAAAGCGTTGATCCCAATGATCCAAGTGCAAGTTTCTTCCTTGAACTGACTAAGTATCTTATAGATGTAATTGGATCATCTCGATCAGAAATGATCTTGACTACGTTAGAGTAAAAAGTTATCCTGGTGGAATCGCCCGTGCTTTCGGTTAAGAAAGTTTTTTCCGGGTTCGGTTTTGGAACAACCGACGGATTAGTCTCTTATCCGGATATCCGTGGGCGAGGCCCCGAGTGTGGGACCCCTGTCCCGCGCGAGAACCGCTACTTCCGTTGCCAGTACCCCGAATCCGTTGCTCGGTGGGAACAGGGATCTTACAGCTAACCCATGGGCCGGATGGGGTTAGGCTGGAATCAGTGGAGTTTTAATAATCAAACTTTAAAATCTTAGGATTACGCTAAGATTCGAGTAATTAGACAATTCCCTCTGATAAATTCTTCAATAAGTGGATCAATGGCTGTGCCTGACCTGGATCAGGAAAAAAGCGTTGAATTTACTAAAATGATCAAATTATATCAGTGATAGTTTCCTTCTATCTGGTTTATTCAGTTGAAGGATAGCTTAGAATTGATCACGTTAGAAAAATTCATTTTAAAAAAAAAATCATAAAGGTGAAAGCGTCCTCGCTTTCTGGGCATGGGAATTTTTCTCGGTTTTGGTTTTTGGAGTGACCACCAACCTAGTCTCGTGCCCGGACATTCGAGGGCGAGGCCTCGAGTGAGAAACCCTGTCCCGCACATGAGGGGGCTGCTTCTGCTGCTTCAGCTACCGGGAGTCCGCCGGTGCGCGGAGGGGACAGAGGGATCTCAGAGTTGGTATCAGAGCCAAATTGAAAGCTAATAAGGATAAATAAATTCTTATCTGAAATTGATAAATAAGAACTCAGAAAAGACATTTTTTCTTAATGTATTTCATTCCGTAGGCTTATTTAAGGAAGAATTTTTAATCAAAAAAATTATTTTTATAGATGGAAGTCCCCTATTTATCTGGTATTCTCGACCTCACCCAGTCTCAAGATATGAATGCGTTCGCCTTCGAGCATCTCATCTCTTCCGCTTCTACTCGAACAAGCCGAGCAAGACTCACACGCCATTTTGAGGAGTTATATTTTCCTAACCCAGTGGCGAGACTACATAAGTGGTTTGCAGGGCAATATGTCCATGCCCCTTGCGACCGCCGTGCAATGCTGTGGGAGAACCTCTCATTGGCTATGATTCTGTTAAAGCTAAAAATGACACGTGGTGTCATTCTATATCATTCAACACCTCGGAATTTCAGACTTTCATGCCGAATTTATAGATTCCTTAGTCGATTTATCCCTAAGGAGAAAATAATAGCTCCCTTCGGAGTTAGAGAACTTATGTAACAGGATATGACTATGGCCCAGTACGGTCCTCTTATGCATCTCCCGAAGAGATTTTGAATTTTGGAGCCAAGCTGCTCTATGTATAATTTGCAACTGTTATATAAGAATGTTTTCTGAAGAAAAATTCCTTGTTGTAGAAGTGATTACTTATAGACGATCTGATAAAGAAAAAAATCCGTTATCGGACATATATCATAGACCTCCAATGAGATCATTGTCTTGTTTAAGAAATTGTTTTTCGAAACTCTTAAGTCCTAGGATCTCGTGGATAATATCAAAATAAAAATTTAATAATATATAAATTTTTGACAGAATCATGAGACGAGGAAATCGTGGTCTCGTCAGACAGACCCTGTCTCTGAAGATGACGAGCGTGACCTTGATGTTCGCAAGGCTCTTCATAGGACACAGGCAGGACCCTTCAAAGGAGAAGGGGAGAACCTGGGCGAGGCTGTGGAGAAATGGGTGGAAGCCATGGAAGAGTATTTTGACATCACAGGTTACAATATGCGAAGCAAAATGGCTCTTGCCCGGCTGAAAATAGTGGAAACAGCCATGGTAGCATGGAGGAACCACTGTGACACTAAATACTCAGTCCTGGAATGATCTAAAAACCTATCTAAGAAAGAGATTTTGTCCTCCTGGATTTTTAGAAACCAAAATGAATGAATTCTTAGAACTAAAGCAGGAGAGCAGAACCATCGAGGAATACCACGAGGCCTTTGCTTTTCTACTCAAATATTCACCGCCTCTTGATGAAGAGCAACTCATGGCCAGGTTCATTCGAGGAATGAACGAACCCTTGGACACACTGGTCAAAAATGCCAAGCCGGTGTCCATGGCCGAAGCAGTAAGAATGGCAAAAGATTTTGCCAAAGCCTTTGTAGTAAAGGTCCCACCAAAACCTGCACCCTCTAACTTTAAAAGATTCTAAAGGTCCCACCAAAACCTGCACCCTCTAACTTTAAAAGATTCCAAGCCCAGGGAAGTACTTCAAACTTTCCACCCCCAAAGAGACAGCAAGGCCCGAATCTGAATCAGGATACAGGAAGATTCAGAAGTGAAGGAAGACCCTTCCCCCAGAGTACTTTCTCAGGAACCCCACCTCTTTCAAAAAATCAGAAGGATGAGCTCAGAACTGAAAACTGATGCTTTGGATGCCAGGGTTTTGGTCACCAGTTAAAAGACTGCCCAACTCCTGCCATGTCAAGAGGACAGGGAAGTCAAGGACCCCGAATTCAGAAACCAACCCCTTCATTCCAGTCTAATCAGGGTCTGTCTCGCCCAAGCCAGGGAAACCCCAAAAGAACTCCAGCTCAGCCATCTGCCTCTATCCAGCGTAATCTCAGAACTCCTTCCCAGAACTCGGGCAACCAAAGAGAAAGAGTTCTACCTCAGACTGCAGCAGCCAGAGCAGTCACCATTTCAGATGTAGTAGAAGAGGAAAAAGGGTAGATCTATGCTGCAATTAAAAATAAAGGGCCTAACCAGCAATTCTCCGTCATCCATACTCCAGCAAAATTTCAAGGTAAGTGGGTGGACCCAACGAGTCGGGTAACTTTCCAACATATTTATTTATTACAAACCGAATAGGACCCAAACAAGTTTCGTTTTAGGGGGCCATGCTAGCGACCATGCCTTGTGAGGACAAGAGGAAAAGGGGTTAGCTTTTATATAAACCAAGTGCAGATTTGTTCTATCCTGGATCATGCACATTGAGTGCCGTTCGATCGGAGGAATAGATTCCTATTAGAATGACTATGTTTCCCGTGAGATAGAGTTAGGTCCCTTTGTTTGCTCGTATCCTCATATTGTCAAGAGATTAAGGTGTCATTAATCAAAAATAAGGGGACTTATCTACCTATCAAAGGGTTTTTCTTGACCTAGCTAGGGCGAGGACCTTACACGTGGTATCCAAGCATGATTTAGGTAATTGTGTGTCGTATTGTTTGATTGCTAGGCTTTCTTGATAGACTAATCTAGTTATGTCTAGATGTAGGATGGGATGGATTGCTATTCTCAATTCTTAGTGTTCTAGTACATCGTCTCCCCTACTTGGCTAACTCTGCTCTTGCTTGCATAGTCGGTAGGCGAAGGCACAAGCAAGCTCCCAAGGTAATCCCCTCCTATGCCACTAGGAATTGGATTTCCTCCCCAACGAGGGCGGACGTGTGATTATGGATGCTGCCTAGTTTTGTGGGCCCAAGCTAGTGTGGTGAATCAGCCTACCTCATAAGTAGACGTCTCCTATGAGGAGCGGGAGGGTTTGGTACAAGCAGCAGGGGGTGACAGGCTGGCTTGGCCCTTGTCAAGACTAGTCGACGATAGAGTATGTATGGTCCATGAGGTATGCCCAGCTGGTTTAGGCTAGAAGACTAAATTCTAGATCATTACTGGTTTTGGGTTTGGTTTGGATATGTCTATGGACTGTAAAGCTAGTTTCACTGTTTCTTTTCTGAACATTTTGCTATAAGAGCTGTTTGATTAATATTGTTGTTTTCAAAGACTGTTTTAAGGAACATTTTTATGCTTATATTATGGGGAGCCAATATAAGTAGTAAACCCTCCTTTTACTCCTTACACAGTAAGTGGGTAGAGTGCTCCCTACAAAGGGTAGAGCTGGTTTAGCTGGGAGCATTTACATGTACATGCCCAGATAGTCCAAAGGCATATCCCTAAAGTTCCAAAGCTTCTAACCGAAAAGTCCAAAAACCTACACTGATCCCCACACCCATCCCCCATGTTGAAAGAACAGTAGAGGGGAAGGAGACACACACACAGGAGAAAACCCTAATGTATATTGCAAACCCTAACCAAAGAGGGAAGCCATCTCCCTTCTCACACAATCCATAAAGCCATAATCCATAATACACACAACACTATGAGTTGTGTCCACACACATCTAACCCTAGCTAATGTCCACACACTATGACCAGCTGGACACGTGGTCATTTATGTCTCACACATGTTCCTACCTAACATGCCAGCACATAGCATAGCTGGCTCACATTGACATCGAGCTTGAATCTCAACAGATCCTCTCAAGCTCATAATGTACTGCCGATGAAGATGTAGATGAGCTTGGGATATCAAGACTCTCAACACTCCCCCTCAAGCTCATCCCATGTACTGCCGATGAAGATGTAGATGAGCTTGGGATATCAAGACTCTCAACACTCCCCCTCAAGCTCATCCCATGTACTCCCAACATAGTACGGAAGTACTCAAACTTCTCCCTGCTAAGTGGCTTTGTAAAGATGTCTGCCACCTGCTCATCAGTCTTCACATACTGTAGATCAACTGTACCATCAAGCACCTTTTCTTTGACAAAGTGATGATGGACCTCTATGTGTTTGGTCCTCGCATGAAACACTGGATTCCTGGCCAACTGTATACTGCTCATGTTTGTCACAATGAATGACAACTTTGCCATCAATAGGCTCACCCAAATCTGCCAAGAGATTCTTTATCCATACTGCCTCACAAGTAGCAATGGCTGCACCTCTATATTCAGCCTCTGTACTAGATAAAGCAACTGTAGGTTGCTTCTTGATACTCCAACTCACCATGGCACTTCTAAGTGTAAAAGCATATCCACTAGTAGACATCCTGTCATATGAGCTACCTGCCTAATCAGCATCTGTGTAGCCATGTATGTCCAAGCTTTTACCACTCTCATAAAGTAGACCATAATGTGTAGTGGCCTTTACATATCTCATAATGCGTCTCACTACATCTAAATGAGGTTTTCTGGGGCTCTGCATAAACTGGCTGACTAGTCCCACAACATAACTCAAATCCGAGCATGTGATAGTCATGTAAATGAAACTACCAACCATCTTCCTGTACATAGATGGATCATCCAATTCATCACCATAATCAGCCCGCAACTTCACATTTTGCTCCAAAGGTGTACTCATAGGCGTACACCCTGTCATGCCATATTTTGCCAATATATCCAATGCATATTGGCGCTGTACTAACCATGTACCTGCATGATCTTTGACCACTTCAATTCCAAGGAAGTATCTCAACTCACCAAGATCTTTCATGTCAAATTGCCCACTCAATGCTTTCTTGACATGCATTACATCTGCACCATGATCACCTGTGATAATCAAGTCATCCACATAGATGACGAGTAAAACAATCCCATGCTCTGTCTTCTTCACATAGAGTGAAGAATCTGCTGTAGATATCTGAAATCCAAGAGAGATCAGATATCTGCTCATCTTATCACTCCAAGCACGAGGTGCTTGCTTCAAACCATATAATGCCTTTTTCAATTTGCATACATGAGTGGGATATCGTGGGTGTACATAACCTTCTGGCTGTGCCATATACACTTCCTCTTGAAGATCACCATTTAGAAATGCATTTTTGACATCCATTTGATGCATTTCCCAACCATTAGCTATAGCCATAGCAATGACTGCTCTTACTGTCCCCATCTTTGCCACTAGACTAAACGTTTCATCATAGTCCAAACCTTGGGTTTGTGCATAACCCTTAGCTACCAATCTTGCTTTATGTCTCTCAATAGAACCATCAGATTTGCACTTCACTTTGTAAACCCATTTACATCCAATAACATTTTTGTCCTTTGGTAGTGCAACCAAATCCCATGTATCATTATGGACCAATGCGTCCATCTCAACATCCATTGTTTTCTCCCATACATGCTCTCCAATAGCTTCTGTATAGCATGTAGGTTCCACATGCTTCACCATAGATGTCATATATGCATAGTGCATAGCAAAATCTCGATATGTCAATCTGTCAAACTGGATATCTGACTCTCTGGGATCTCCGCAATGCATGCGGGTCACTCCGAACACCTGTCACTCTAGCATGTGGTGGCACATATCTATCCTGCCTAGCACCAGGTGTGCGTAAAACAGGTATGCCAAGCTCCTCATCCAAACTCTCTGAACTCGATGACTCATAACCTGTGATTCCCATTCCTTCAACCTTCTTATTTCCTTTGTCCATAGCACTACTCCTAGTGCTCACACTCTCATGCCTCAAACGTCCTGACCATGGACGTACACTGCTACTCTCAGCCTTTGCTGTTGGCCCCCAGACATAGTAGTAGAACTAGAACTTGCTTGTGGCAAGTTCACAGGCACATCAACCTCAAGTGACTCAATGAAACCCTCATCTTTTGCTTTGTACCAACTAGCAAGCTCGTCAAACACCACATCTTGTGAGATGACCACTTGTCTAGTTTGTGGGTTGTAACATTTGTATGCCTTTCGATCCTATGCATATCCAACAAATACACATTTCTCTGCCTTAGGATCCAACTTCCTTCTTCTTTCATCAGGCACATGTACATAAGCTATGCATCCCAAAACTTTGAGGTGTTCAATGTCTGGCCTATAACCTATAAGCCGCATCTCTGGCGTACTTCCATGAATGGCTACTGTAGGTGTTTTGTTCAGTATATACACTGAAGTAGCACATGCTTCTGCCCAATAATAATCTGGCATGCTCTTTTCATTGAGCATCACCCTAGCCACTTCACATATGACTCTATTCTTTCTCTTAGCCACACCATTTGCTGAGGTGTATACCTGCAAGTCAATTGTCTTCTTATTCCATGCTTCCTCAAGAAATGCTCAAAAGCCTTTGAGGTGTATTCACCACCTCCATATGTCCTCAAACATTTAATCCAACAACCATATTGCTTTTCTACAAAAGCTTTAAATCCATGAACTTTTCCAATACTTCACTCTTCTCTCTGAGAAAGTATATCCATGTCATCTTGCTGAAATCATCTATGAATGTCACATAGTATAAACTGCCTTTGATAGATGGGTTTTGTGCAAGGACCCCATACATCACTATGTACTATCTCAAGTAGCCTGCTACTCATGTTTCCTTCTCTAGGAAACCACAACCTTGCCTGCTTTCCAAACTGACAGGCTTCACAAACATGCATATTCCCATCATATTTGAATCTAGGCAATCCACTGACAATGCCTCTTGCCTGCATGTTCTTCAATCTTTGTATATTGACATGTCCAATCCTCTTATGCCACATATCAATGTCCTGTACCACATTTCTGCTTTTAGAGAACATGGCTGATTTTAACTCAGGAATCCCAGCATCCAGCTTAAACAACCTGCCTTCTTTCTTGCCTTTAGCAATGACTCTACATCCATGTTTGAAGTCCTCAACAAAGCAACCATGCTTGTTTGAAACGAACCTGTAATCCCTGTTCCACCATTTGACCAACTGAGGCCAAGCTCTTTGTGATAGAAGGCACATATAATACATCTGACATAGACTTTGTTTGACCATTGTGCATAACCAATGGTACACTACCAACATGTGTAATGGCATGCTGAGTATCATCTCCTGTTTCCACATAGCCTTTCACATCCATAGGCTTCATATACTCAAACCATTCACCATGACAAGTCATATGGTTTGATGCTCCAGAGTCCATATACCAAGTATCATCATTCTCAGCATTTGTCACCATAGATCCAACAACATGTTTCATGGCAAACAAGTGATTTGCAGTGCCATCATTACTGCTTCATGCATAGTTTCCACCATGTTGTGCATAATTTCCACCATACTGACCACCACGTTGTGCTCTATCCCCTCTCAAATCAATCTGTTTGCGGAAACAATCTCTTGCCATATGACCAAATTTGCCACAGTAATGGCATTCCACATCTTGCATAGAATTTTGTTGGCCTTGCCAACGTCCTCTACCACAGGGGTTACCTCTGCCTCTCTGAGATGCATAACCATGACCACCTCTAGCACCATATGTGGGCTGAAAATTCTGTTGTGGTGACCTGTCCTGCCATCCACGACCATTACCACCACGGCCACGTGATGCGAATCTCCCCCTGCCTCTAAAACCTCTCTGCGAATAGAAAGCCTGATTTTTGCCATTATCATCATGGCTAGTAGATGCATCCAGAAATGAATCACTGAGTTTGATTTCCTCAACAAGTAAGAGTGAAACCAACTCATCAAAGTCTGGTAAACCTGTACTCCTTACTGAGATAGATGTATCAAAAGATTTATATTCCTTGCCAAGACCACGCAAGGTAATATCCACCAAATCATCATTAGGCATGGGGGCATTTATTGTTGCCAATGCATCTGCAAACTTCTTTATTTCTTGCACATAATCATGGATGCTTCTTTTATTCCGCTTCACATTATGTATCTGTTGTCAACTGAGACTTGCGAGCACTCGTGTCTGTATCAAACATCTTTACCAAAGTATCCCATGCATCTTTGGGATTCTCAGCATCCTGCATGTGTATGAGCATAGCATCAGAAATACATATAGACAAATATGCAACACTTTGAATGCTCTTTCTGACCATTGCTCATGAGCAATAACCTGCTGTGTAGGTTGTCGGGGAAGCTCAGGCTCTGGCTCAGCACCTGTAATGAGATTCCAAAATCCTTTTCCTTTCAAGAAACTTTTTATCCTGTACTTCCATGCCTGGAAGTTCTTCCTATCTAGCTTTTCACCAACAATCTACTGGGTTATCCGACATATTTGCTCAATGCGTACTCCTTCTGCACACTTCCAAATCTATAAACGAGCCTTCCTCAGCTCCACCACACTCCAATGAGTGTTCCAGATACTCCAAAGTAGCCAACAATCTTCAAATTTGATGTAGAAAATCAACCTGTATGCATCCAAAATGAACTGGCTCATGCAGTCCGAGATACCCTGCTTTGATGCACTTTCCAAGGCTCCAAATCACAATGTAGTGGTGCAATCAAGTATGGGCAACTTGCGTTGACACCCAAACAACCTCAATGTTGAATATCAACACCATCTGACATGTGTACATATCAATTTTTGAAAACCCCTTTCTCTGTTTTGGAAAATACCAGAAAAATCAAAAAAACCAGTAGTAAAATGGCTCTAATTTCTTCAATATTTGTCCAAATTGAGCAACCAGGCATTCATTAGCTTAGCAATAGTGTCCATCAACTCCATGTAAGAGAAATTTGTCCAATTGTTTAAGACCAAAGATTAATTGTCTGATTAAAATCACTCTGTTTCTCTGCAACCACCAGTGGACAGCCTGTTTAATCAGCTCATTCCCAGCTCAATTAAGCATAATTGATTAAACCAACAATGTAGCCCTCTTCTCCAATGTGTGTAGCAACCAATTGCTAAAGCAATTGTGAAATATATCAAGCAACCAAGTGGAAATCAATCTCCTCGTAGCAAAAAAGTCAAAAATCTACCCTGTTTCACTGTAGGAGCTGCGCTGCCTGCATTTGAGGAATTTGGAGTGATTTAAGTGATAATTGAAGATGGATATAAGTGCCCAACACACTTGGGTATGTGTGCAACCAGTCAATGGTTTGATTTTAGCCAAAAACACGCTCCAAATGCATCAAATTTTGACTCCTTTTTCTCTGTTTTGTGAGAGATCAAAAAAACCAGAGTTTTTCACTCGTTCAAATGCATGTAAATTGCTCCAAAATCACAGTAGGGCTTGCATAGAAGTTGCCAATACATTCCTCCTTGTCAAATACATGTTTGCTTTGCCAGATTTACATGTATTTCCACCATACATCAGTGCTTCCAAGCTTTAATGGAAAGCTTCCAAAAACCAGAAATTTGCTTTGCTTTCAGTTGCTCTAACTTGCTTTGCTTTTGCCTGAATCACCTGCAATCCGCTCAAGGATGTTTAGAAGACCTTACCCGGTAGGCCAAGCTCTCAGATCTGATAAGAATTGGTGTGCTCTAAGCTTCACAGCTTCAATGGCAAGCTTCACAGCTTCTTCTCCCTCTTCACTCACTCACTCATAAACCCTAATAAACAGCACAAGGCTCTGATACCATGTTGAAAGAACGGTAGAGGGGAAGGAGACACACACACACGTGTAAGCCCTAATGTATATTGCAAACCCTAACCAAAGAGAGAAGCCATCTCCTTTCTCACACAATGCATAAAGCCATAATCCATAATACACACAACACTATGAGTTGTGTCCACACACATCTAACCCTAGCTAATGTCCACACACTATGACTAGCTGGACACGTGGTCATTTATGTCTCACACATGTTCCTACCTAACATGCCAGCACATAGCATAGCTGGCTCACACACTGACATCGAGCTTGAATCTCAACAGCCCCTCTCAAGCTCATGATGTACTGCCGATGAAGATGTAGATGAGCTTGGGATATCAAGACTCTCAACACCCCACTCCTAACATACCCCAGCCACACATTTTTGGGCATGTTTAGTGCACACAAAGACTACTCTAAGCTTAGAAATAGCTTGCACTAACCTTGGTACCCACCACTACTTGCATTGTAGTCTTTCTTCTAGTGTAGCTTGTGGTGTAGCCTCTACCCATTTTGTTAAGTCTTGTTTTTGCCACATCTAGACCTCTTTCCAAAATTGTGCTTTACACAAAAGCTATCCACGTACTTAAAAACTAAGGAATTAATCCCTACACAAGGAACACCCAAGTTGGAGCCATGGATGATGGTGCCATGTTCACCTCTTCCCCCACCCCTTTTCCCTCAATTGCATAGGGAACCTAGGAACCAGCCCTTAGATCTTCCCAATATACTTAAATGTCATCACATTGGAAGCAAATGCTCCCCATTTTGTGACAAAAGCTGTCTTTTCACGATCATCTGGGGCCATCAAGACTTGATTGTATACAGCAAAACCATCCAAGAAAGAATACATCTCAAGGTCTGCAGGTGGCATCTACCACGGAATCTATGAACAGAAGTGGGAAAGGATTTGTCTCTGTTGCAACATTGAGCTTCCAGTAATCCAAATAGACACAGAGCTTTCCATTCTCTTTCAGCACAATCACTATTGGCAACAACCATGTCACCTTTCCACCACCGGATATATGAATCCTAGTTTCAAGAGTTTATCAATTTCCTCAATTTGTTTTGCATAATTTGGATTCATTCGGTACCGCTGTTGCTTGCTTAATGGGAACAACATCCTCCTTAAGATGATGTTGATAAAATTGAGAATCAATGCCCTTCATATCTTTGTAGCTCCAAGGAAATACATCCACATATGATTTTAATAAGTTCTAGAGGTTTTCTTTCAATTCTATATCCAGCTTAGCGCTGATGCAAACTATCTTGGGGTGCTCCACGTCACCCAGATTCATGTCTTCTAGCTCATCTGTGCTATGACCCGAAGGCTGTGCTTCATTGCCTCTCATGAGTTTCTTCTACCTGGATAAGGGCTTGAACTTCCTTCGGTACACCCACATGACCTAAGGGGGTGAGAGGTCGGCTTGGCCCTCGTTGATTTAGTTCATAAGAATGACTATGTTTCCCGTGAGATAGAGTTAGGTCCCTTTGTTTGCTCATATCCTCATATTGTCAAGAGATTAAGGTGTCATTAATCAAAAATAAGAGGACTTATCTACCTATCAAAAGGTTTCCCTTGACCTAGCTAGGGCGAGGACCTTACATGTGGTATCCAAGCATGGTTTAGGTAATTGTGTGTCGTATTGTTTGATTGCTAGGCTTTCTTGATAGACTAATCTAGTTATGTCTAGATCTAGGATGGGATGGATAGACTAATCTAGTTATGTCTAGATGTAGGATGGGATGAATTACTATTCTCAATTCTTAGTGTTCTAGTACATGTTGTTGCTCCCTAAACTTTGAGTTCTGTGATGCCATGATCCACGTCATAGAAAAGATAAATTTTAATCGGAGATCGATGTAAATGAATATTCCTCAAGAAATCCATGTTTTTGAATTTGTAAACGTATATTCGTCGAAAGAAATTTTAGAAAAAGAGAAACTGAGATAGTACCTTTCGAGAAGATAATTTTAGAAAGAACCTTTCAGACCTAAACTCTGACTCAGACTATTGACCAAGACCTAATTCCTTCGTCAGTTTCAATCAATGACGATGTGCCCAGTTCAGGGAAAATGTATTCAATCACCCACCGAATCTGAAACTAAGTTAAGACTTGTGACTTTGATCTAAGGATCAAGTTAACGGAATTTGAAGAATTCTATTTGGAATTGAAAATTGGATCTAGAAGTATTGAGATAGGGATTTACGATATACTCATGGTATTCAAACAAAAATAAAAAACTATAAACTTGCATACAAACCCTGCCTTCTTAAAAGACTATCTTACACCAGAATGCTGGAGGGAGCATTTGGCATATATATTTATCTAAGGGAAGTTCAGTTTTGCAACAGCTGGCGGGGAGTGTTCGAGGGACAGTTCACGCGGCAAAACCTGCCGAGGTCTTGACCAGCCTCGGTATGGTTAAAATGGTGCACTTTCGGTACGATGGACTAGGGCGGACGAAGCGGTCCCTGAGTGAAGTGCCAGGACATCTAAGGAGGATCCTGGAGGGTTCTGACCAAGTGATGCACGGGCTCGCGGTGCCGAGGACATCCATGCGTATGTCGAGGAAGATATTATATAATGGACCTATGTTTTTATAATCTATCACTGAATCTCGTTGTTGACTTGCTGGTCTCAACGGAGAGTCCAGAGTGATACTGTTTTGTTGAGAAATAAGGACTCAATGAAAATTTTGAAGTATGACATGTATAAACCGTAAATTGTTTATCAAGGGTTGTTTTTATTAAAGTTTTAATAAAGAGGAGTGTGTGCGTATCTGTCTTCTAAAGCTAAAGTTAAGAAAGGCAATTCAATTATGGGTGGGTGAGTACTTGTCTGGTTCCACCGATTCCAGTGGTAGGGTGGTGGCTAACCCATGGGCCGGATGGGGTTAGGCTGGAATCAGTGGAGTTTTAATAATCAAACTTTAAAATCTTAGGATTACGCTAAGATTCGAGTAATTAGACAATTCCCTCTGATAAATTTTTCAATAAGTGGATCAATGGCTGTGCCTGACCTAGATCAGGAAAAAAGCGTTGAATTTACTAAAATGATCAAATTATATCAGTGATAGTTTCCTTCTATCTGGTTTATTCAGTTGAAGGATAGCTTAGAATTGATCACGTTAGAAAAATTCATTTTTTAAAAAAATCATAAAGGTGAAAGCGTCCTGGCTTTCTGGGCATGGGAATTTTTCTCGGTTTTGGTTTTTGGAGTGACCACCAACCTAGTCTCGTGCCCGGACATTCGAGGGCGAGGCCTCGAGTGAGAAACCCTGTCCCGCACATGAGGGGGGCTGCTTCTGCTGCTTCAGCTACCGGGAGTCCGCCGGTGCGCGGAGGGGACAGAGGGATCTCAGAGTTGGTATCAAAGCCAAATTGAAAGCTAATAAGGATAAATAAATTCTTATCTGAAATTGATAAATAAGAACTCAGAAAAGACATTTTTTCTTAATGTATTTCATTCCGTAGGCTTATTTAAGGAAGAATTTTTAATCAAAAAAATTATTTTTATAGATGGAAGTCCCCTATTTATCTGGTATTCTCGACCTCACCCAGTCTCAAGATATGAATGCGTTCGCCTTCGAGCATCTCATCTCTTCCGCTTCTACTCGAACAAGCCGAGCAAGACTCACACGCCATTTTGAGGAGTTATATTTTCCTAACCCAGTGGCGAGACTACATAAGTGGTTTGCAGGGCAATATGTCCATGCCCCTTGCGACCGCCGTGCAATGCTGTGGGAGAACCTCTCATTGGCTATGATTCTGTTAAAGCTAAAAATGACACGTGGTGTCATTCTATATCATTCAACCCTCGGAATTTCAGACTTTCATGCCGAATTTATAGATTCCTTAGTCGATTTATCCCTAAGGAGAAAATAATAGCTCCCTTCGGAGTTAGAGAACTTATGTAACAGGATATGACTATGGCCCAGTACGGTCCTCTTATGCATCTCCCGAAGAGATTTTGAATTTTGGAGCCAAGCTGCTCTATGTATAATTTGCAACTGTTATATAAGAATGTTTTCTGAAGAAAAATTCCTTGTTGTAGAAGTGATTACTTATAGACGATCTGATAAAGAAAAAAATCCGTTATCGGACATATATCATAGACCTCCAATGAGATCATTGTCTTGTTTAAGAAATTGTTTTTCGAAACTCTTAAGTCCTAGGATCTCGTGGATAATATCAAAATAAAAATTTAATAATATATAAATTTTTGACAGAATCATGAGACGAGGAAATCGTTGTAAGATCCCTGTTCCCACCGAGCAACGGATTCGGGGTACTGGCAGCGGAAGTAGCGCTTCTCGCGTGGGACAGGGGTCCCACACTCGGGGCCTCGCCCACGGATATCCGGATAAGAGACTAATCCGTCGGTTGTTCCAAAACCGAACCCAGAAAAACTTTCTTAACCGGAAGCACGGGCGATTCCACCAGGATAACTTTTTACTCTAACGTAGTCAAGATCATTTCTGATCGAGATGATCCAATTACATCTATAAAATACTTAGTCAGTTCAAGGAAGAAACTTGCACTTGGATCATTGGGATCAATGCTTTTTTCCCCATTCAAGAGGCACAGCCGTTGATTCCTATCCATAGAACAGTTACTGTCCGGGATTTTTTTTTTCTATCGTAAAAACAAAAGTTTGAGTCTCGATTTACAGATCCATCAGTCCAGCCTAACCCCATCCAGTCCCATGGGTTAGCCAACCGCCCAACCACTGTAGTGATGGGATCCAATTAAAAATTTGGTTAGGTTTTGTCCCGGGTGCCAAGGAAAAGAGTTCCAAGGCCCCCTAGCCGGATGTTCATGCAAAATAAAACTAGTCACACCACTCACACACCCAATATGAAATTGCCTTTTCACAGATTCAACCAGTTTAAAACAATCCTTTAATAAAACCATGGTATCACTGATCACCATCTTCCAATTTATCCAGTTGATTCTTAATTTTTCCATCATTCCTTCATCAGAGTATCTATGGCATCATTGGCAACTAGGACGCTCACCACCTCTCCACTCAGGGACCGTTTCTTAGTTCCTAGCCCTTAATACTCGGCAATATAATCACTTATCAAGATGGACTCTCGTTGAAGATCAGCAAGATCAACCAACGGATCCATATAAGGAGCCATGGACTCATCCATTGAAGACCAGCAAGGTCAATCAACCAGATCCATGCTCGATTTCAGAAAACAACTCCAACTCTATTCCAATATCTTCCTCGACGCACGCGTGGGTATCCTAGGCGACCCAGAGCCCGAGCACCGTATGGTCAGCACCCTCTAGGATCCTTCGCAGGTGACCTAGCGCTTCACTCATAGGTCGCTTCCTTGGCCCCTCATCCACCGTACCGGAAGCTCACCATTTTAATCGCACCGAGGCTGGTCAAGACCTCGGCCGACCTTGCTACGCGAGACGTCCTTCATTGACTCTCCGTCAGTAGTTGCAACATTATCAGTTAGGTCTCACGACCTTAATCACAAGATAGTCACAATGCTCCCCCAGCAATCTTGACATAAAACAGTCATTTACAAACAGCATTTACAAACAGTTTACAATACAGTTTCTATTTTTACTTTCATTTTTCCACATTATCCCTCATCAATCCACATTACTTATTCCATATTCCATTTATATGTATACTCATCCCCTCACATCATTTTCCATCTCAACACTTCATATTCCTTCACATCACATATCGTATATTCACATTCATACATATATTCACATCTCCACATCGACATCCACATTCACATCCACACATCCACATCTACATCCATACATCTATTTTCACATCCACATCTACATGCACATTCATGCATCCACATCCATACATCCACATCTACATGCACATTCACATCCATACATCTACATCTATATGCGTACATTCTCATCTACATGCATACATCCACATCTCTATGCATACATCCACATCCACATCCACATTCACATTCTCCTCATACATCTACATCTACATGCATACATCCACCTCCACATTCACATCCACATCTATACATCTACATCTACATGCATACATCCATCTCCACATCCACATCCACATCTACATCTACATGCATACATCCACCTCCACATCCACATCCATATCTACACATCTACATCTACATGCATACATCCACATCCACATCTATACATCTACATCTACATGCCTACATCTACATCTCCATTCACATCCACATCTATACATCTACATCTACATGCTTCCATCCACATCTCTATTTACATCCTCATCTATACATCTACTTCTACATGCATACATCCACATCTCCATGCATACATCCACCTCCACATTCACACTCACATCCATACATCTACATCTACATGCAAATATCCACATCTCCATGCATAATAAAATTCTTTTAATTAATCTAGGATGATAGTTCCTAGAATATGGTAGGAAGTCCTCTTTTTATGCTTTGAATGAATTTATTTTATGCGTAATTTTTATAAAAATTTTGCCATAGCTCCGCTACTATGACTGATAAATCTCAATTTTTTTCTAAGGGATAAAGCTTATCATTAAGGAAATAATTAGAATGGTCTCTAATTGGGTCATCAATCCATAATGGATTGAATCATCAATGTGCATAAACTAAAAGCATAGCAAAAAGGCATTAATTTGGCCTCAAGCATAGCTTAATCTTGGATTAAGGAAAAGCTTTATGAAAAGCTTCATTTGGATTGAGAATGGGTCATGAGTATGACCATTTCTTGAGAGAGAGAGAGAAATTACATAAAAACCATTTGAATTTAAACATAAATGGAAATTAACTTCTATAGCATTTATTAAATTATGTAACTCTTCCCTACTATTCACCAATTAACTTCAATAGCATTTAAAAAACCATACCAATTAAGCTTCTCAAGCTTGAGAGGGGTTGAGAAGAGAGAATCATTGAGAAATTATAGAAAAGATCAAAATTCAATATACTTACCTTATGATTTGCTTGATTCTTTATTCACGGTAGAGGCCCCCAACCAATCAATTGGTTTAGTATGTTGATGGAGCCACCAATGGGGATTGAAGAAAGAGAGAAGTATCAAAAACTAGTGAATTATTAAAGAATTCACAACTCTTGGCTTAGGTAGAGTAGAGTAACAATGCATAAGACACTCTATATTTTGGCTTAGGTAGAGTAGAGTAACAAGGCATAGGACACTATCTAATTTGGCTTAGGTGGAGTAGAGTAACAAAGCATAAGACACTATCTAATTTGGCTTAGGTGGAGTAGAGAAACAAAGCATAAGACTCTATCTAATTTGGCTTAGGTGGAGTAGAGTAACAAAGCATAAGACTCTATGTCTTTTTCAACAAGGGGAGGCTTCTATTTATAGGAAAATTTGAGCTCCTAACCAAACAAACTGATTCTAGAATTTTCCAAGTCAGTTTGGTCACTTTTTGACCATTTTTAGGTCAGTTAAGCTAACTTTTTGGAACTAGACTTGAATGAGGAGAGAGGAGAGATAAAATATCTCAATTTTTATGAGTTTAAAATTTATTCAAGCATGTGAAATATGCACCTCCTTTAAAGAATTCCCCTTCCTTACATATGTGTCATAATGGAATCATTTTAATATTGCCCATAGTTTTTTACTAATAAGCCTTGTACATTTTCAACTCTTCATCTTATGTGAGCATTTAAGGGACTCCCCTTCCTTACATATGTGTCATAATAAAATCATTATTCCCAAAATATCTCATATTTTTAATATTGCTCATAGTTTTTTATTAATAAACCTTGTACATTTTCAACTCTTCATCTTATGTGAAATATACACCTCCTTTAAAGAATTCTCCTTCCTTACATATGTGTCATAATGGAATCATTTTAATATTGCTCATAGTTTTTTACTAATAACCTTGTACATTTTCAACTCTTCATCTTATGTGAAATATGCACCTCCTTTAAAGAATTCTCCTTCCTTACATATGTGTCATAATGGAATCATTTTAATATTGCTCATAGTTTTTTACTAATAAACCTTGTACATTTTCAACTCTTCATCTTATGTGAGCATTTAAGGGACTCCCCTTCCTTACATATGTGTCATAATAAAATCATTATTCCCAAAATATCTCATATTTTTAATATAGTTTTTTTTTACTAATAAACCTTGTACATTTTCAACTCTTCATCTCATGTGAGCATTTACTCATTTTTGGGTATTTTCTTTTTACAATTTGGATTTATCTCCTCCCTACACATGGATTGATGCTATTGGCCCATAGGAACCTTAATTGGACCATAGTCTAAAGATTTATTGAAAATCTAGACCCTTAGGCTAAGGTTCTTTATACCTATTTCCAATTAATTCCAATTGCACATTGGAAAATTCTTTTTAAATTTCTGTTTCAGGGGAACTCATTTGAATTATAAGAGATATTTTTCTATCCAGAAATATTCAAAATCTAAATATTCTCTCTCTAGAATATTTTCTCTCTCTAGGTTAAAACAGTCACAAACAAGATCTCTTATATTTCAGAAAAGGAATTGATTACAGGGGAATATACTAGACATCAAAAAGGGGGTTGGGGGAGGAATCTTACATTCTACCCCACTTAAAAAATGCGAGATGTCCTCATCTCGCAACTTGGAATAATTTCGCAAGATGCACGAATATGAGACTTAGATAAAAATTTTAATCACGATTAACCACCAAGAAAAGTCTTAAAGAGAGCAAGATTCAAAATAAGGACAAGATTTAAACTTTATTCATTCTCGGAACTTATACAGTAAAGATAGAGAAACTCTTTACACTTCCATAAGCCCGTCCATCATATGGTCACAAAAGCAGTCCTCACAAGCTGCACAAGTATAGGGTAACTCATCTATGGGAATGATTCTGCTGGTTATTGCCGCACCTATCTCAGTGGTATGAGGTGATCTAACAAAAGGACCTCTAAGAGGCAAGCCAAAAACGAGGTAAAGGCATATCTTCTCATGAGGAAGAAAACACGCCAGTAAGAAGACCCGCTCAGAAAACCCAAGATGCCTTGATCTCATGATGCAGTAGGATCGGGGACCCAAACCCAAAGCTTCAATAACCATGGCTAAGCGGACATTGTTACGAAAGTGCTGCTGACCCCAGGGTGTTACCCTAGTTATGTTTTGATAGTTCCGCCATTTGGTCTGCGCTACAGAAGTTCCTAGGTGAGGAAAAAGTGAGCGCTCATACTGTTCTATAAAGTCTTTCTTCACAGACTCTCTTGCGTCTTGAAGGTGAGAAATCATCAGGGATAAAACTAATTCCTGTTGCCAAGCCATGAAGGAGATTAAGAAAGAAAGGAGATTGATGGGAGTAAGATTACTGTGAGCGACAAGTAAAAGTTACGACTTATATAAAGGAAGGAGCTAGCGTAACCTAGAAGCCAACGGTAGCTTGCCACCGAAGTTTTACCATCTTTCCATGATTTGTGTTTGACACATTTTTCTATAGAAGGCATTAAGAATTTTGAGATGAGGAGATAAAAGAAACTTGTAGGCTAAGTCACCTACTTTCATTGAATTCAGATATAAGGATCACAATATCTGGGGGATAACTTCTTATACTCCCCAAGAGATAAAGAACTTCTTTTGGGCCGTACTCGAATGAAAACCCAAAACCTTGGTATCCAAAACACCGATTCTCACTTCTGAACTCATTGTTCTAAATCCTTAAAACAGGTGAGACTCCTGAGAAGTATTCTAGGAAAAGGGTCTTCCTTTTTTAAACAGAAACTTTCTTTTATTTTAGAGAGGGAATAATTATAAGATCAGAAGGGAGATTTTTAATCTTGTATACCTCGAAGGCTGGGGAGGAATCTTACATTCTACCCCACTTAAAAAGTGCGAGATGTCCTCATCTCGCAAGGTAGAGGACAACTCTTATTCTTAAGATCCAATTTTTATTCTGGGGTTGCTTATATTCTGGTCAACCCAACAGAACACTGGGATAAATATCCCTTATATAGAACTCATCATTAAATAACAATTCATTCAGATTATATCATTCATATCTTTAACATGATAATGGTCCATTAGACCGAAAAGTTTCCTTCGGAACATTCCTCCACACGGAAATTTCAGTCAAGCAAGTTCTCAATTTGACATCCCTTAACTTGATCTACCGGTCAAGTATTAACAGTAGCAATCTGACAGCACAACCCACTAATCTCATAGTGATTTGCTGAATTCGTTATCATCATTCTAGTTATGAATATCATCACAGGGACTCGTCCCATTCCCCCTCATTGTGGTTTCATTATATTTCAACTAATTTTTAAAAATCAACATTTTTCAATCAGCATTTTCAATCAGAATCCAAATCAATTCATTCATTCTCAAACAGAATTAAAAATCATATCAATCACATTCGAAATCATCATCTAGATAGCATTAACGCTTATAATTTCAAGTCTTAGATTTACTCGTATATACTGTCAGTAAAGAGCTGCAGTATACTCTCGGTATATACGGGTAGTCACGGCCCTTGGAATTATAAGGTAAATACTATCATGTCTAGGCCTCAAGCAAGTCAGGGTTTCTATATAATTGCGGTAATTCCATCTGAAGACCCAATTACCAAAATTACGAATATCAAATTGTATGAATTATATCACACAATTATAACCTTTTTGTGTTTCTTGATAAATTTTTGACATATTTGTCTTCTCAGTTGATCTTTATTAACCAAATGCTCTGATACCAACTCTAAGATCCCTGTTCCCACCGAGCAAGGGATTCGGGGTACTGGCAGCGAAAGTAGCGCTTCTCGCGCGGGACAGGGGTCCCACACTCGGGGCCTCGCCCACGGATATCCGGATAAGAGACTAATCCGTCGGTTGTTCCAAAACCGAACCCGAAAAAACTTTCTTAACCGGAAGCACGGGCGATTCCACCAGGATAACTTTTTACTCTAACGTAGTCAAGATCATTTCTGATCGAGATGATCCAATTACATCTATAAAATACTTAGTCAGTTCAAGGAAGAAACTTGCACTTGGATCATTGGGATCAACGCTTTTTTCCCCATTCAAGAGGCACAGCCGTTGATTCCTATCCATAGAACAGTTACTGTCCGAGATTTTTTTTTTTCTATCGTAAAAACAAAAGTTTGAGTCTCGATTTACGGATCCATCAGTCCAGCCTAACCCCATCCACAGTCCCATGGGTTAGCCAACCGCCCAACCACTGTAGTGATGGGATCCAATAAAAAATTTGGTTAGGTTTTGTCCCGGGTGCCAAGGAAAAGAGTTCCAAGGCCCCCTAGCCGGATGTTCATGCAAAATAAAACTAGTCACACCACTCACACACCCAATATGAAATTGCCTTTTCACAGATTCAACCAGTTTAAAACAATCCTTTAATAAAACCATGGTATCACTGATCACCATCTTCCAATTTATCCAGTTGATTCTTAATTTTTCCATCATTCCTTCATCAGAGTATCTATGGCATCATTGGCAACTAGGACGCTCACCACCTGTCCACTCAGGGGCCGTTTCTTAGTTCCTAGCCCTTAATACTCGGCAATATAATCACTTATCAAGATGGACTCTCGTTGAAGATCAGCAAGATCAACCAACGGATCCATATAAGGAGCCATGGACTCATCCATTAAAGACCAGCAAGGTCAATCAACCAGATCCATGCTCAATTTCAGAAAACAACTCCAACTCTGTTCCAATATCTTCCTCGACGCACGCGTGGGTATCCTAGGCGACCTAGAGCCCGAGCACCGTATGGTCAGCACCCTCTAGGATCCTTCGCAGGTGACCTAGCGCTTCACTCATAGGCCGCTTCCTTGGCCCCTCATCCACCGTACCGGGGAAGCTCACCATTTTAATCGCACCGAGGCTGGTCAAGACCTCGGCCGACCTTGCTACGCGAGACGTCCTTCATTGACTCTCCGTCAGCAGTTGCAACATTATCAGTTAGGTCTCACAACCTTAATCACAAGATAGTCACAATGCTTCCCCAGCAATCTTGACATAAAACAGTCATTTACAAACAGCATTTACAAACAGTTTACAATACAGTTTCTATTTTTACTTTCATTTTTCCACATTATCCCTCATCAATCCACATTACTTATTCCATATTCCATTTATATGTATACTCATCCCCTCACATCATTTTCCATCTCAACACTTCATATTCCTTCACATCACATATCGTATATTCACATTCATACATATATTCACATCTCCACATCCACATCCACATTCACATCCACACATCCACATCTACATCCATACATCTATTTTCACATCCACATCTACATGCACATTCATGCATCCACATCCATACATCCACATCTACATGCACATTCACATCCATACATCTACATCTATATGCGTACATTCTCATCTACATGCATACATCCACATCTCTATGCATACATCCACATCCACATCCACATTCACATTCTCCTCATACATCTACATCTACATGCATACATCCACCTCCACATTCACATCCACATCTATACATCTACATCTACATGCATACATCCATCTCCACATCCACATCCACATCTACATCTACATGCATACATCCACCTCCATATCCACATCCATATCTACACATCTACATCTACATGCATACATCCACATCCACATCTATACATCTACATCTACATGCCTACATCTACATCTCCATTCACATCCACATCTATACATCTACATCTACATGCATCCATCCACATCTCTATTTACATCCTCATCTATACATCTACTTCTACATGCATACATCCACATCTCCATGCATACATCCACCTCCACATTCACACTCACATCCATACATCTACATCTACATGCAAATATCCACATCTCCATGCATAATAAAATTCTTTTAATTAATCTAGGATGATAGTTCCTAGAATATGGTAGGAAGTCCTCTTTTTATGCTTTGAATGAATTTATTTTATGCGTAATTTCTATAAAAATTTTACCATAGCTCCGCTACTATGACTGATAAATCTCAATTTTTTTCTAAGGGATAAAGCTTATCATTAAGGAAATAATTAGAATGGTCTCTAATTGGGTCATCAATCCATAATGGATTGAATCATCAATGTGCATAAACTAAAAGCATAGCAAAAAGCCATTAATTTGGCCTCAAGCATAGCTTAATCTTGGATTAAGGAAAAGCTTTATGAAAAGCTTCATTTGGATTGAGAATGGGTCATGAGTATGACCATTTCTTGAGAGAGAGAGAGAAATTACATAAAAACCATTTGAATTTAAACATAAATGAAAATTAACTTCTATAGCATTTATTAAATTATGTAACTCTTCCCTACTATTCACCAATTAACTTCAATAGCATTTAAAAAACCATACCAATTAAGCTTCTTAAGCTTGAGAGGGGTTGAGAAGAGAGAATCATTGAGAAATTATAGAAAAGATCAAAATTCAATATACTTACCTTATGATTTGCTTGATTCTTTATTCACGGTAGAGGCCCCCAACCAATCAATTGGTTTAGTATGTTGATGGAGCCACCAATGGGGATTGAAGAAAGAGAGAAGTATCAAAAACTAGTGAATTATTAAAGAATTCACAACTCTTGACTTAGGTAGAGTAGAGTAACAATGCATAAGACACTCTATATTTTGGCTTAGGTAGAGTAGAGTAACAAGGCATAGGACACTATCTAATTTGGCTTAGGTGGAGTAGAGTAACAAAGCATAAGACACTATCTAATTTGGCTTAGGTGGAGTAGAGAAACAAAGCATAAGACTCTATCTAATTTGGCTTAGGTGGAGTAGAGTAACAAAGCATAAGACTCTATGTCTTTTTCAACAAGGGGAGGCTTCTATTTATAGGAAAATTTGAGCTCCTAACCAAACAAACTGATTCTAGAATTTTCCAAGTCAGTTTGGTCACTTTTTGATCATTTTTAGGTCAGTTAAGCTAACTTTTTGGAACTAGACTTGAATGAGGAGAGAGGAGAGATAAAATATCTCAATTTTTATGAGTTTAAAATTTATTCAAGCATGTGAAATATGCACCTCCTTTAAAGAATTCCCCTTCCTTACATATGTGTCATAATGGAATCATTTTAATATTGCCCATAGTTTTTTACTAATAAGCCTTGTACATTTTCAACTCTTCATCTTATGTGAGCATTTAAGGGACTCCCCTTCCTTACATATGTGTCATAATAAAATCATTATTCCCAAAATATCTCATATTTTTAATATTGCTCATAGTTTTTTATTAATAAACCTTGTACATTTTCAACTCTTCATCTTATGTGAAATATGCACCTCCTTTAAAGAATTCTCCTTCCTTACATATGTGTCATAATGGAATCATTTTAATATTGCTCATAGTTTTTTACTAATAACCTTGTACATTTTCAACTCTTCATCTTATGTGAAATATGCACCTCCTTTAAAGAATTCTCCTTCCTTACATATGTGTCATAATGGAATCATTTTAATATTGCTTATAGTTTTTTACTAATAAACCTTGTACATTTTCAACTCTTCATCTTATGTGAGCATTTAAGGGACTCCCCTTCCTTACATATGTGTCATAATAAAATCATTATTCCCAAAATATCTCATATTTTTAATATAGTTTTTTTTTACTAATAAACCTTGTACATTTTCAACTCTTCATCTCATGTGAGCATTTACTCATTTTTGGGTATTTTCTTTTTACAATTTGGATTTATCTCCTCCCTACACATGGATTGATGCTATTGGCCCATAGGAACCTTAATTGGACCATAGTCTAAAGATTTATTGAAAATCTAGACCCTTAGGCTAAGGTTCTTTATACCTATTTCCAATTAATTCCAATTGCACATTGGAAAATTCTTTTTAAATTTCTGTTTCAGGGGAACTCATCTGAGATATTTTTCTATCCAGAAATATTCAAAATCTGAATATTCTCTCTCTAGAATATTTTCTCTCTCTAGGTTAAAACAGTCACAAACAAGATCTCTTATATTTCAGAAAAGGAATTGATTACAGGGGAATATACTAGACATCAAAAAGGGGGTTGGGGGAGGAATCTTACATTCTACCCCACTTAAAAAATGTGAGATGTCCTCATCTCGCAACTTGGAATAATTTCGCAAGATGCACGAATATGAGACTTAGAGAAAAATTTTAATCACGATTAACCACCAAGAAAAGTCTTAAAGAGAGCAAGATTCAAAATAAGAACAAGATTTAAACTTTATTCATTCTCGGGACTTATACAGTAAAGATAGAAGAACTCTTTACACTTCCATAAGCCCGTCCATCATATGGTCACAAAAGCAGTCCTCACAAGCTGCACAAGTATAGGGTAACTCATCTATGGGAATGATTCTGCTGGTTATTGCCGCACCTATCTCAGTGGTATGAGGTGATCTAACAAAAGGACCTCTAAGAGGCAAGCCAAAAACGGGGTAAAGGCATATCTTCTCATGAGGAAGAAAACACGCCAGTAAGAAGACCCGCTCAGAAAACCCAAGATGCCTTGATCTCATGACGCAGTAGGATCGGGGACCCAAACCCAAAGCTTCAATAACCATGGCTAAGCGGACATTGTTACGAAAGTGCTGCTGACCCCAGGGTGTTACCCTAGTTATGTTTTGATAGTTCCGCCATTTGGTCTGCGCTATAGAAGTTCCTAGGTGAGGAAAAAGTGAGCGCTCATACTGTTCTATAAAGTCTTTCTTCACAGACTCTCTTGCGTCTTGAAGGTGAGAAATCATCAGGGATAAAACTAATTCCTGTTGCCAAGCCATGAAGGAGATTAAGAAAGAAAGGATATTGATGGGAGTAAGATTACTGTGAGCGACAAGTAAAAGTTACGACTTATATAAAGGAAGGAGCTAGCGTAACCTAGAAGCCAACGGTAGCTTGCCACCGAAGTTTTACCATCTTTCCATGATTTGTGTTTGACACATTTTTCTATAGAAGGCATTAAGAATTTTGAGATGAGGAGATAAAAGAAACTTGTAGGCTAAGTCACCTACTTTCATTGAATTCAGATATAAGGATCACAATATCTGGGGGATAACTTCTTATACTCCCCAAGAGATAAAGAACTTCTTTTGGGCCGTACTCGAATGAAAACCCAAAACCTTGGTATCCAAAACACCGATTCTCACTTCTGAACTCATTGTTCTAAATCCTTAAAACAGGTGAGACTCCTGAGAAGTATTCTAGGAAAAGGGTCTTCCTTTTTTAAACAGAAACTTTCTTTTATTTTAGAGAGGGAATAATTATAAGATCAGAAGGGAGATTTTTAATCTTGTATACCTCGAAGGCTGGGGAGGAATCTTACATTCTACCCCACTTAAAAAGTGCGAGATGTCCTCATCTCGCAAGGTAGAGGACAGCTCTTATTCTTAAGATCCAATTTTTATTCTGGGGTTGCTTATATTCTGGTCAACCCAACAGAACACTGGGATAAATATCCCTTATATAGAACTCATCATTAAATAACAATTCATTCAGATTATATCATTCATATCTTTAACATGATAATGGTCCTCTTTTTATGCTTTGAATGAATTTATTTTATGCGTAATTTCTATAAAAATTTTGCCATAGCTCCGCTACTATGACTGATAAATCTCAATTTTTTTCTAAGGGATAAAGCTTATCATTAAGGAAATAATTAGAATGGTCTCTAATTGGGTCATCAATCCATAATGGATTGAATCATCAATGTGCATAAACTAAAAGCATAGCAAAAAGGCATTAATTTGGCCTCAAGCATAGCTTAATCTTGGATTAAGGAAAAGCTTTATGAAAAGCTTCATTTGGATTGAGAATGGGTCATGAGTATGACCATTTCTTGAGAGAGAGAGAGAGAAATTACATAAAAACCATTTGAATTTAAACATAAATGGAAATTAACTTCTATAGCATTTATTAAATTATGTAACTCTTCCCTACTATTCACCAATTAACTTCAATAGCATTTAAAAAACCATACCAATTAAGCTTCTCAAGCTTGAGAGAGGTTGAGAAGAGAGAATCATTGAGAAATTATAGAAAAGATCAAAATTCAATATACTTACCTTATGATTTGCTTGATTCTTTATTCACGGTAGAGGCCCCCAACCAATCAATTGGTTTAGTATGTTGATGGAGCCACCAATGGGGATTGAAGAAAGAGAGAAGTATCAAAAACTAGTGAATTATTAAAGAATTCACAACTCTTGGCTTAGGTAGAGTAGAGTAACAATGCATAAGACACTCTATATTTTGGCTTAGGTAGAGTAGAGTAACAAGGCATAGGACACTATCTAATTTGGCTTAGGTGGAGTAGAGTAACAAAGCATAAGACACTATCTAATTTGGCTTAGGTGGAGTAGAGAAACAAAGCATAAGACTCTATCTAATTTAGCTTAGGTGGAGTAGAGTAACAAAGCATAAGACTCTATGTCTTTTTCAACAAGGGGAGGCTTCTATTTATAGGAAAATTTGAGCTCCTAACCAAACAAACTGATTCTAGAATTTTCCAAGTCAGTTTGGTCACTTTTTGACCATTTTTAGGTTAGTTAAGCTAACTTTTTGGAACTAGACTTGAATGAGGAGAGAGGAGAGATAAAATATCTCAATTTTTATGAGTTTAAAATTTATTCAAGCATGTGAAATATGCACCTCCTTTAAAGAATTCCCCTTCCTTACATATGTGTCATAATGGAATCATTTTAATATTGCCCATAGTTTTTTACTAATAAGCCTTGTACATTTTCAACTCTTCATCTTATGTGAGCATTTAAGGGACTCCCCTTCCTTACATACGTGTCATAATAAAATCATTATTTCCAAAATATCTCATATTTTTAATATTGCTCATAGTTTTTTATTAATAAACCTTGTACATTTTCAACTCTTCATCTTATGTGAAATATGCACCTCCTTTAAAGAATTCTCCTTCCTTACATATGTGTCATAATGGAATCATTTTAATATTGCTCATAGTTTTTTACTAATAACCTTGTACATTTTCAACTCTTCATCTTATGTGAAATATGCACCTCCTTTAAAGAATTCTCCTTCCTTACATATGTGTCATAATGGAATCATTTTAATATTGCTTATAGTTTTTTACTAATAAACCTTGTACATTTTCAACTCTTCATCTTATGTGAGCATTTAAGGGACTCCCCTTCCTTACATATGTGTCATAATAAAATCATTATTCCCAAAATATCTCATATTTTTAATATAGTTTTTTTTTACTAATAAACCTTGTACATTTTCAACTCTTCATCTCATGTGAGCATTTACTCATTTTTGGGTATTTTCTTTTTACAATTTGGATTTATCTCCTCCCTACACATGGATTGATGCTATTGGCCCATAGGAACCTTAATTGGACCATAGTCTAAAGATTTATTGAAAATCTAGACCCTTAGGCTAAGGTTCTTTATACCTATTTCCAATTAATTCCAATTGCACATTGGAAAATTCTTTTTAAATTTCTGTTTCAGGGGAACTCATCTGAATTATAAGAGATATTTTTCTATCCAGAAATATTCAAAATCTGAATATTCTCTCTCTAGAATATTTTCTCTCTCTAGGTTAAAACAGTCACAAACAAGATCTCTTATATTTCAGAAAAGGAATTGATTACAGGGGAATATACTAGACATCAAAAAGGGGGTTGGGGGAGGAATCTTACATTCTACCCCACTTAAAAAATGCGAGATGTCCTCATCTCGCAACTTGGAATAATTTCGCAAGATGCACGAATATGAGACTTAGAGAAAAATTTTAATCACGATTAACCACCAAGAAAAGTCTTAAAGAGAGCAAGATTCAAAATAAGAACAAGATTTAAACTTTATTCATTCTCGGAACTTATACAGTAAAGATAGAGAAACTCTTTACACTTCCATAAGCCCGTCCATCATATGGTCACAAAAGCAGTCCTCACAAGCTGCACAAGTATAGGGTAACTCATCTATGGGAATGATTCTGCTGGTTATTGCCGCACCTATCTCAGTGGTATGAGGTGATCTAACAAAAGGACCTCTAAGAGACAAGCCAAAAACGGGGTAAAGGCATATCTTCTCATGAGGAAGAAAACACGCCAGTAAGAAGACCCGCTCAGAAAACCCAAGATGCCTTGATCTCATGACGCAGTAGGATCGGGGACCCAAACCCAAAGCTTCAATAACCATGGCTAAGCGGACATTGTTACGAAAGTGCTACTGACCCCAGGGTGTTACCCTAGTTATGTTTTGATAGGTCCGCCATTTAGTCTGCGCTACAGAAGTTCCTAGGTGAGGAAAAAGTGAGCGCTCATACTGTTCTATAAAGTCTTTCTTCACAGACTCTCTTGCGTCTTGAAGGTGAGAAATCATCAGGGATAAAACTAATTCCTGTTGCCAAGCCATGAAGGAGATTAAGAAAGAAAGGAGATTGATGGGAGTAAGATTACTGTGAGTGACAAGTAAAAGTTACGACTTATATAAAGGAAGGAGCTAGCGTAACCTAGAAGCCAACGGTAGCTTGCCACCGAAGTTTTACCATCTTTCCATGATTTGTGTTTGACACATTTTTCTATAGAAGGCATTAAGAATTTTGAGATGAGGAGATAAAAGAAACTTGTAGGCTCAGTCACCTACTTTCATTGAATTCAGATATAAGGATCACAATATCTGGGGGATAACTTCTTATACTCCCCAAGAGATAAAGAACTTCTTTTGGGCCGTACTCGAATGAAAACCCAAAACCTTGGTATCCAAAACACCAATTCTCACTTCTGAACTCATTGTTCTAAATCCTTAAAACAGGTGAGACTCCTGAGAAGTATTCTAGGAAAAGGGTCTTCCTTTTTTAAACAGAAACTTTCTTTTATTTTAGAGAGGGAATAATTATAAGATCAGAAGGGAGATTTTTAATCCTGTATACCTCGAAGGCTGGGGAGGAATCTTACAATCGTGGTCTCGTCAGACAGACCCTGTCTCTGAAGATGACGAGCGTGACCTTGATGTTCGCAAGGCTCTTCATAGGACACAGGCAGGACCCTTCAAAGGAGAAGGGGAGAACCTGGGCGAGGCTGTGGAGAAATGGGTGGAAGCCATGGGAGAGTATTTTGACGTCACAGGTTACAATATGCGAAGCAAAATGGTTCTTGCCCGGCTGAAAATAGTGGAAACAGCCATGGTAGCATGGAGGAACCACTGTGACACTAAATACTCAGTCCTGGAATGATCTAAAAACCTATCTAAGAAAGAGATTTTGTCCTCCTGGATTTTTAGAAACCAAAATGAATGAATTCTTAGAACTAAAGCAGGAGAGCAGAACCATCGAGGAATACCACGAGGCCTTTGCTTTTCTACTCAAATATTCACCGCCTCTTGATGAAGAGAAACTCATGGCCAGGTTCATTCGAGGAATGAACGAACCCTTGGACACACTGGTCAAAAATGCCAAGCCGGTGTCCATGGCCGAAGCAGTAAGAATGGCAAAAGATTTTGCCAAAGCCTTTGTAGTAAAGGTCCCACCAAAACCTGCACCCTCTAACTTTAAAAGATTCTAAAGGTCCCACCAAAACCTGCACCCTCTAACTTTAAAAGATTCCAAGCCCAGGGAAGTACTTCAAACTTTCCACCCCCAAAGAGACAGCAAGGCCCGAATCTGAATCAGGATACAGGAAGATTCAGAAGTGAAGGAAGACCCTTCCCCCAGAGTACTTTCTCAAGAACCCCACCTCTTTCAAAAAATCAAAAGGATGAGCTCAGAACTGAAAACTGATGCTTTGGATGCCAGGGTTTTGGTCACCAGTTAAAAGACTGCCCGACTCCTGCCATGTCAAGAGGACAGGGAAGTCAAGGACCCGAATTTAGAAACCAACCCCTTCATTCCAGTCTAATCAGGGTCCGTCTCGCCCAAGCCAGGGAAACCCTAGAAGAACTCCAGCTCAGCCATCTGCCTCTATCCAGTGTAATCTCAGAACTCCTTCCCAGAACTCGGGCAACCAAAGAGAAAGAGTTCTACCTCAGACTGCAGCAGCCAGAGCAGTCACCATTTCAGATGTAGTAGAAGAGGAAAAAGGGTAGATCTATGCTGCAATTAAAAATAAAGGGCCTAACCAGCAATTCTCCGTCATCCATACTCCAGCAGAATTTCAAGGTAAGTGGGTGGACCCAACGAGTCGGGTAACTTTCCAACATATTTATTTATTACAATCCGAATAGGACCCAAACAAGTTTCGTTTTAGGGGGCCATGCTAGTGACCATGCCTTGTGAGGACAAGAGGAAAAGGGGTTAGCTTTTATATAAACCAAGTGCAGATTTGTTCTATCCTGGATCATGCACATTGAGTGCCGTTTGATCGGAGGAATAGATTCCTATTAGAATGACTATGTTTCCCGTGAGATAGAGTTAGGTCCCTTTGTTTGCTCGTATCCTCATATTGTCAAGAGATTAAGGTGTCATTAATCAAAAATAAGGGGACTTATCTACCTATCAAAGGGTTTTTCTTGACCTAGCTAGGGCGAGGACCTTACACGTGGTATCCAAGCATGATTTAGGTAATTGTGTGTCGTATTGTTTGATTGCTAGGCTTTCTTGATAGACTAATCTAGTTATGTCTAGATGTAGGATGGGATGGATTGCTATTCTCAATTCTTAGTGTTCTAGTACATTGTCTGCCCTACTTGGCTAACTCTGCTCTTGCTTACATAGTCGGTAGGCGAAGGCACAAGCAAGCTCCCAAGGTAATCCCCTCCTATGCCACTAGGAATTGGATTTCCTCCCCAACGAGGGCGGACGTGTGATTATGGATGCTGCCTAGTTTTGTGGGCCCAAGCTAGTGTGGTGAATCAGCCTACCTCATAAGTAGACGTCTCCTATGAGGAGCGGGAGGGTTTGGTACAAGCAGCAGGGGGTGACAGGCTGGCTTGGCCCTTGTCAAGACTAGTCGACGATAGAGTATGTATGGTCCATGAGGTATGCCCAGCTGGTTTAGGCTAGAAGACTAAATTCTAGATCATTACTGGTTTTGGGTTTGGTTTGGATATGTCTATGGACTGTAAAGCTAGTTTCACTGTTTCTTTTCTGAACATTTTGCTATAAGAGCTGTTTGATTAATATTGTTGTTTTCAAAGACTGTTTTAAGGAACATTTTTATGCTTATATTATGGGGAGCCAATATAAGTAGTAAACCCTCCTTTTACTCCTTACACAGTAAGTGGGTAGAGTGCTCCCTACAAAGGGTAGAGCTGGTTTAGCTGGGAGCATTTACATGTACATGCCCAGATAGTCCAAAGGCATATCCCTAAAGTTCCAAAGCTTCTAACCGAAAAGTCCAAAAACCTACACTGATCCCCACACCCATCCCCCATGTTGAAAGAACAGTAGAGGGGAAGGAGACACACACACAGGAGCAAACCCTAATGTATATTGCAAACCCTAACCAAAGAGGGAAGCCATCTCCCTTCTCACACAATCCATAAAGCCATAATCCATAATACACACAACACTATGAGTTGTGTCCACACACATCTAACCCTAGCTAATGTCCACACACTATGACCAGCTAGACACGTGGTCATTTATATCTCACACATGTTCCTACCTAACATGCCAGCACATAGCATAGCTGGCTCACATTGACATCGAGCTTGAATCTCAACAGATCCTCTCAAGCTCATAATGTACTGCCGATGAAGATGTAGATGAGCTTGGGATATCAAGACTCTCAACACTCCCCCTCAAGCTCATCCCATGTACTGCCGATGAAGATGTAGATGAGCTTGGGATATCAAGACTCTCAACACTCCCCCTCAAGCTCATCCCATGTACTCCCAACATAGTACGGAAGTACTCAAACTTCTCCCTGCTAAGTGGCTTTGTAAAGATGTCTGCCACCTGCTCATCAGTCTTCACATACTGTAGATCAACTGTACCATCAAGCACCTTTTCTTTGACAAAGTGATGATGGACCTCTATGTGTTTGGTCCTCGCATGAAACACTGGATTCTTGGCCAACTGTATACTGCTCATGTTTGTCACAATGAATGACAACTTTGCCATCAATTGCTAAGAGATTCTTTATCCATACTGCCTCACAAGTAGCAATGGCTGCACCTCTATATTCAGCCTCTGTACTAGATAAAACAACTGTAGGTTGCTTCTTGATACTCCAACTCACCATGGCACTTCTAAGTGTAAAAGCATATCCACTAGTAGACATCCTGTCATATGAGCTACCTGCCTAATCAGCATCTGTGTAGCCATGTATGTCCAAGCTTTTACCACTCTCATAAAGTAGACCATAATGTGTAGTGGCCTTTACATATCTCATAATGCGTCTCACTACATCTAAATGAGGTTTTCTGGGGCTCTGCATAAACTGGCTGACTAGTCCCACAGCATAACTCAAATCCGAGCATGTGATAGTCATGTAAATGAAACTACCAACCATCTTCCTGTACATAGATGGATCATCCAATTCATCACCATAATCAGCCCACAACTTCACATTTTGCTCCAAAGGTGTACTCATAGGCGTACACCCTGTCATGCCATATTTTGCCAATATATCCAATGCATATTGGCGCTGTACTAACCATGTACCTGCATGATCTTTGACCACTTCAATTCCAAGGAAGTATCTCAACTCACCAAGATCTTTCATGTCAAATTGCCCACTCAATGCTTTCTTGACATGCATTACATCTGCACCATGATCACCTGTGATAATCAAGTCATCCACATAGATGACGAGTAAAACAATCCCATGCTCTGTCTTCTTCACATAGAGTGAAGAATCTGCTGTAGATATCTGAAATCCAAGAGAGATCAGATATCTGCTCATCTTATCACTCCAAGCACGAGGTGCTTGCTTCAAACCATATAATGCCTTTTTCAATTTGCATACATGAGTGGGATATCGTGGGTGTACATAACCTTCTGGCTGTGCCATATACACTTCCTCTTGAAGATCACCATTTAGAAATGCATTTTTGACATCCATTTGATGCATTTCCCAACCATTCGCTGCAGCCATAGCAATGACTGCTCTTACTGTCCCCATCTTTGCCACTAGACTAAACGTTTCATCATAGTCCAAACCTTGGGTTTGTGCATAACCCTTAGCTACCAATCTTGCTTTATGTCTCTCAATAGAACCATCAGATTTGCACTTCACTTTGTAAACCCATTTACATCCAATAACATTTTTGTCCTTTGGTAGTGCAACCAAATCCCATGTATCATTATGGACCAATGCGTCCATCTCAACATCCATTGTTTTCTCCCATACATGCTCTCCAATAGCTTCTGTATAGCATGTAGGTTCCACATGCTTCACCATAGATGTCATATATGCATAGTGCATAGCAAAATCTCGATATGTCAATCTGTCAAACTGGATATCTGACTCTCTGGGATCTCCGCAATGCATGCGAGTCACTCCGAATGTAACGTACCCATCTTCACTAATAAAGAAATGTCCATGCAATTATGAGTTTTTATGGTATAAATATCAATAATTTAATTATTTGAGTCATTTCCACTTAGAATCTTCAAATTCTGAGCCCAAATTTGGAATCTGCGCGCGATTTTACCCTAATATAGGATTTTACAGCATCCAAAACGGACACCGGATCAAGCTTATACGCTAATTTCAATCATTTTAGTTAGAAAATGGCGACCTTTAAACCTTAATAAATGCACGACCGCACGTCCGTTTGACGAACGGTCTGAACCCCTGCGACCAGGAGAACCTCCCGGACAAAAAAATTTTTCGCCCCCCGGGGCGGTCCGGCACGCAAATCGAGGCGGGCGCCCCAAATTTGGGTACCCCGCCCCAAAAATTTGGTCCGTACACACTTACTAGGGCGCCCGTACAATGGCCGCCCAAGAACCAAAGGACGGCCGCCCACTGTTTGGTCCGCGCATACCCTTGGGCGGACACCCGGACACCCAGACCGGATAAGGTACATGCGTACCACTCCTTTCCCAGGCAACCAGCACCGTACCTTTCCCGTAGACCCATGCAGGCCACTGATCCATAGCCTTTGAAGGTACACCGTCCTTTCGTCCTTCCTTTGCGCAGCGCCCGTACCCTCACCCCTCAGCTATATAAACCCCCGGGGTGCTCTTCAGTCGGCACGCACTTCTGTGTAGCGTATGCCCTGTTGTGCCGCCGTCCGTACCGCCGTAGCGTACCTGCTGCAAGTACAGCCGCCTTGCAGCCACCCCTCTCACACCCCCTCATTTGGCTCTTTTCAGATAAGCCAATTTTCCTCCATCCTCCTCTTGCCATGGACCAGTGTCCTTAACTCTTCTCCCCCCCCCCCCCCCCCCGTGTGAATAGACTTACAGAGAGGCTTGCAGCCACCCCTCCCAACCCTCTCCACGTTTTTGTCTTTGGCCTTAAGGACACCCTCACAATTCCCCCCCCCCCCATTTGCGTAGACTTTAGTAAGGGATTTTTGGCTCAAGCGAGGGTTCGTGCGCCATATTGTTTTGCTCGCACGGTGAGCAAACGAGCTCGGAATTCAGATCCGACTGAAGCGTTTCGATCGCAGCAGCGAGCTCTACAAGGCGACACCTAAGATGGCCTCATCCCGGAGACGGCAAAATATTGCCTCAAGAGGCGCACGTAACAACGAGATGGAGGGAGATGCGCCCATTGCGGCCCCAGTCCGCCCTTTTCAAGTCCCTCAAGGAAACGGTGACCAGGTTAGCTTGGTTAATTTTCAAAAGAAGAGAATTTTCCTTAAATTAGTATTAATAAATGGTGTCTTTTTCTTTTAAAACAAGGACATAAAAGTTATATGAAATTACGAATTATGTGATGTTGTTTTTGATAAATTGCGTTGAAATTGCTATCTTCATGAATTGTGAATGCTATACTTAGAAAGTTGCATTGAAGTTGTTATCTTTGAAAATCAAGGTTCTTTTTGGCTTCAACGCTAACTCCGTTCCGTGCTTGTGTAGCCGGGCGGCGTCGTTAGCAAAGCCCGGTAATGGTCCAAGGTATCCCTCATACCTTTGGAGGAATAAGGATCGCCGATTGAGGCGAGTGATTGTGATGAGGCTGCCTAGTTCTGAGGGCCCAGGCTAGTGCGGTAAATAAGCCCACCCTAGTGCGCAGACATCCCTCTGAGGGGCGGGAGGATCGAGCGATGGAGCCTGAGAGGGCGACAGGCCGGCTTGAGTCCTCGCCAGCGGCCGACGATGAGGTGTATGGTCCCGTAGGGTTTTGCCCAGCATGTAGAGGCTGGAAGGCCGAATTCTAGATCATCGGCAGAATAAGAATAAGAGAGCCGGATTGGCTTGTATGGAAATGGATTCATGTATAAACTTTTTATATAATTGCATCTTGTCTTTGGTATGATTATATTGTGTAAGAAGGCTGTTATAACGAACCTTGTGAAGAAGGGCCCTAATTAAGGAATATGCTTATTTATGTCAAACAGTGTGGTAGTTTTAATTAGAAAACAAATTGATGCGTGAGTAGGGTGGAAAGTGGGAGGATGGAATGCCCTGACGGCACCATCCTACGGATGGGTGGACCCGATTAGTCGGGTAGCTTTCCAACAAATTAAGTGAAAGCCCTACGTTAGATAGTTAGGTTCTTGGGCAACTCTATTCTAGAAAACTAGGTCAGCGGCTGTGCCTTGCATAAGATGAGGAAAAAAGCGTTGTCTCTAGACATCAAGTCTAGTAGTTGCCCAATTTTTGATCAATTGCCCTATGGGTGATTTGATGCTTAGGAAATCACGCTCCCCCTGCGGGATAGAGCTAGGTCATACCTATGAATCGTATCCTTGAATCTCTACAGGGTCAAGGTGTCGATGAATAGGAAATTTTTCTCAAGATAAGACTTAGCGGACTATCTTAAGTGTTTCTCCCATTATTAAAGGGAGGAACCTTACAATTGGTATCAGAGCCTGTTTGGCTCCTAGGAATTGCTGTTTAAGGACTGTTTTGTAATAAATGTTTTACCTAACATAATTAGTAAAGACATCCTACTAAAACAAATAAATTAAATTGATGTTTGAATGATTGTAGGAAGAGGAAGATGCCTACTCCAAATTTCTAGTTTTCCAATGCATCTTCGAGACTGCTAGTCACTCCCCGAATTTCGAGTTCCGCGACACCATGGTGCAGATATTAGAGAAGATATCCCTCCCTCATTTCTCTCGTATTCAGAGAGGATGGGGTAGAGATTTCTGGAGTCGTGGGCCGAGATACTTCATCATCCGAGCAGATCAGACTGGGAACCTCACCACCGACCTTAAGCGGATTCGTTGGATTGAGAAGCTGAAGATGGTCCGCTTATTTTGGTTCGTCGGTACCCCCAGGGACGACACCTCGGTGACTATAGATGGGGTTCGCATACCTCAGGATCGTTGGGTGTATGACAAAGTGATGCAGGTCTTACCTGCTGATAGAGTAGCGGTGTTTGGACCCACCCCAATCCAGAGTTTACCACCCTTACCATCAGTTTTTAGAGTCTTAGAAACTACAGCGGAACCCCCATATTTCACATATGTGGACCGCTCTACCCTTATGTCACAGTGAAGCCTAGGAATTTCCCTTGATGTCAAATAAGACTAATTATATTAGTCTCAGATCTTTGTAATAAAACTTGTCCTTGTAAATATTTGGAAATAAAATAATTTCAATGGTTTTGCTCTCCAAAAATTAAGCGTTGTGCAAATATGAATCTTGTAATCTTAAAAATTGTTTTTACGATGATGACCAGGATGACCACCCTCCACTTCCCAATGCACTTTACACCGATACCCAGGAGAAGAAGCTCCTGCTCAAGCAAATGCAACCTCCCTCCTTTAAAGGAGAAGGTTCAAAGGTTGAGAAGGATGCTGAAGTCTGGATTGAGGCGATGGACGATTATTTCTCTGCTGCCGGTACTGGGGTAGCAAATCAGTCTATGCTCGCACGGTTTCGCCTCACTGGAGATGCTAAACTCTGGTGGAAACAGTGGTGCCGTGACAAGGAGGTCGCCGAGCATTCTCAAACGTGGGAAGACATCAAGCAGGCAGTGAAGGAAAGATATCTTCCTCCATCCCATGAGTCCATAAAGATGAATGAGTTTTTTAGTCTTAGACAGTGCACCCTAACTCTTGAGGATTACTACTCCAAATTTATTACCCTTCGGAAGTATGCCCCAGCTATGACTACTTCCCAGCAAGTGGCTCGTTTCTGCCAAGGTCTAAATGAACCCCTAGATTCCCGCCTTGAAGCAATGAGGCCAACCACTTTACAGGATGCTCTCATACGAGCTAAGCCCCTTGTGAAAGAAATGAAGGCTAACAAACCGAAGAATCAAAAGAGATCTTACCCTGAGGCAAACCTTAGAGATCAACCCTACAAGAAACCTCAACAGAATTTTCCCTACTACAACAGAGGGCGACAAGGCAACTCTTTTGCCCCCCGCTCGTATGCTGCTTCTTCCAGAGAAGGCCCTCTGTGTTTTGAGTGCAATGAGCCGGGACACTTTAGAGCCAACTGTCCCAAGTTGGCAACATCATTCCCCCAAGGTAACAGAGGAAATCAAGGCCGTGGAACCCCTACCCACCAAGGTGCAAGAGGCAGTGGTCGTGGCAGAGGCCGCGGAGGAACAGTTGCTAGAACTGCCTGTGTTATAAGTGAAGAACCAACCTTGGAAGAGACTGAAGAAGAGCGCGCCACCGTCCATGCGGCGGTAGAACACCAAGGTCCGAATAAACAATTTGGTGTAATCCAAACCCCCGCCACCCATCACGGTAAGCCATTTCAGCTTTTGATTGATTGTGGCAGTACCCATTCATTCCTTTCTCCTAGGTGCTTGCAAAAATTAAACTTGAGTCAAAAATCAGCTAGAAAAATGATTGTAGAGTTAGCCAGTGGGAAAGAAGTAGTATCTCGCCACTCTATAGGAAACCTTGATTTTGAGCTGGGTAATGAGCAAACTCATGGTCACTTTAGAGTCTTGCCACTAGGAATTTATGATGGAATCCTTGGGATGGATTGGTTAATTGCAAACAAAGCTAGCATTCATTGTAGCCAGGGGAGTATCACTTTTGAAAATGAGCATGGCCAAGTAATATCTGTTCAGGGGATCACAGGAAAATCTAAGTCTAGGGTAGTCAAGGCAAAACATCTTCTCAAGGGAACACGTAAAGGTCAGCAAGTTTTCTTAGTCAAACTCAACAAAGTCTTTAAACCTAGTATGGAGACAGAACCCTCTTGGCTCCAAGAATTTTCTGACATCTTCCCTGACGAGCTTATAGGGTTACCGCCTCCTCGAGAAGTCGACCATGAAATCGAGGTGATCCCTGGAGCTCAACCCGTCTCAAAAACTCCCTATAAAATGTCCCTTCCTGAAGCCATTGAACTTAAGGAGCAACTTTCCCAACTCATTGAACAAGGATTTGTACGCCCCAGTAGCTCTCCGTGGGGAGCACCTGTTCTTTTCCAAAAAAAGAAGGACGGGACTCTCCGCCTCTGCATAGATTATCGAGGGCTAAATCAAGTCACTGTCAAGAATAAGTATCCTATTCCTCGCATCGATGAACTTCTTGACAGGCTTCATGGGGCCAAAGTCTTTTCAAAAATAGATTTGAGGTCTGGTTACTATCAGATCAAAGTCAAGGAAGCAGATATACCCAAAACAGCCTTCAATACCCGTTATGGCCACTATGAGTTTACTGTAATGTCATTCGGGTTAACCAATGCTCCTGCAACCTTCAACCGCCTAATGCAAGATATATTCCGCCCGTACTTGGATGAGTTTGTGCTTGTTTTCTTTGATGACATCCTAATCTACTCCAAATCAATGGAAGAGCATGAGGAGCATGTGCGTAGAGTTCTGCAATTGCTGCGCAGACACAAACTCTATGCCAAGAAGAGCAAATGTACCTTCTTTACTCATCAAATTGAGTATCTTGGATTCATCGTCTCCGAAGATGGCATCTCAGTAGACCCTGCCAAGGTCAAGGATATTCTAGATTGGCCACCCCCTAAATCAGTTCGTGAAGTTCGTGGATTCTTGGGAATCACGGGTTGGTATAGGATTTTTATCAAAGATTATGCCTTGGTAGCTGCACCCTTGACAGATCTTCTTAAGAAGGATTGCAAAATAGTGTGGCTGCCAATCCATCAAAACAGCTTTGATCAGCTGAAAGTCATTATTACTTCTGCCCCAGTCTTAAAGCTTCCCGATTTCTCCAAGGAATTTGAAGTGGTTACCGATGCTAGTAGCCTAGCACTTGGTGGTGTCTTAGGCCAAGAAGGAAGACCAGTCGCTTATACTTCCCGAAAGCTGAAGCAATATGAAGCAAACTATGCCACCCATGATTTGGAACTCTTAGCAGTTGTTCATTGCCTCAAATTATGGAGACATTATCTCTTGGGAGGCAAATTCCTGCTTGTAACTGACCACAAAAGTCTAAAGTGGATCTTCACCCAGCCTAACCTCAACATGCGGCAAAGAAGATGGATTGAAATTCTACAAGAATATGATTTCGACATCAAATTCCGCCCTGGGAAAGATAATGTGGTAGCTGATGCACTTAGCCGCAAATCTTTCTTGAATGCAATTTCAATGCCAAATAATCCCATACTAGTCAAGGTGGAAGAAGTCTCATCTCATGACCCAGATTATCAAAGGATGATAAAGTTAGTAGAAGAAGGGGGACATTCAGAGAAAGAGAAGAATCTAATCAAGGGATACTCCACTCATGAAGGAAGCCTCTACTTCAATCACAGGCTATGTATCCCTAAGGATCCTGCTTTAAAGAAACTAATCCTCCATGAAGCTCATGATAGCCCTGCTGCAGGACACCCAGGTTATGCAAAAACATTAAATGCGGTAAGAAGGAGCTTTCATTGGGCAGGCTTGAAAAATGATGTGCTTCGGTACTTGAAACAATGTCTCTCATGCCAAAGGATCAAGGCTGAAAGAGTCAAGATGCCTGGAAAGCTTCAACCCTTAGATATTCCCCAAATGAAGTGGGAGTGCATTAGTATGGATTTTGTCACAAGTCTCCCCACTGTTCAAGGAGGATATGACTCCATTCTAGTAGTAGTGGACCTACTTACCAAAGTAGCTCACCTTATACCAGCAAAGAAGACCTTCAAAGCTTCTGATGTTGCTCGTATATTCATCAAGGAAGTCTTCAAACTTCATGGTCTCCCAAAAAGGATAGTAAGTGATCGGGATTCTGACTTCACCTCAAAATTCTGGCAGTCTTTATTTCAAGCTCTGGGGACTCAGCTTTGCTTTAGCACAGCTTATCATCCAGAGACCGATGGCCAGACTGAAAGAGTCAATCAAGTAATTGAAGACATTCTCAGAGCATACTGTGGACGGGAACCCAGAAGGTGGATTCAATACCTTCCTCTGGTGGAATTCGCCTACAATGCGTCTTATCATCAAAGCATAGGAATGTCACCATTCAAAGCACTCTATGGGCAAGAATGCTTATCTCCTCTAAATTTCTCTGATCCGACCATAAGAGTTGAGGCATCCAGGAAAATGCTCGAAGAGATGGAGGAACAAACCAAAGCTATCCAAAGGGATATTAAAGCTGCCCAAGATCGACAAAAGCATTATGCTGACAACAAGAGGTCTGAAAGGATCTTCAAGGAAGGAGACAAAGTTCTTCTACGAGTGCGCCCCAAACGAAGTTCTCTATCACTTGGGAAATATAAGAAGCTCAGCCCTAGGTATTGTGGTCCTTATACAGTTATCAAGTGTCTAGGTAAAAGTGCCTATAAACTCCAACTTCCAGCCCATATCAAAGTCCATAATGTATTTCATGTAAGTTTGTTAAAGCCATATGTCCCCAGTCTCGATCATATTCTTGATGATGAACAAGTTGTAATCCCTACTCAAGGAGTCCTTGAATTACAGCCCAATAGCATCAAAGATTCTAGGGAAAGGCAACTCCGAAATAGAACTCTTGTAGAACATCTAGTTCAGTGGAAAGATTACCCTGAAGAGGATGCAACTTGGGAAGATGAAGCTACACTCTTAAAGGATTATCCCCAATTCATGACGAGATGAGGACATCTCGATTTCTTTAAGGGGGGAAGGATGTAACGTACCCATCTTCACTAATAAAGAAATGTCCATGCAATTATGAGTTTTTATGGTATAAATATCAATAATTTAATTATTTGAGTCATTTCCACTTAGAATCTTCAAATTCTGAGCCCAAATTTGGAATCTGCGCGCGATTTTACCCTAATATAGGATTTTACAGCATCCAAAACGGACACCGGATCAAGCTTATACGCTAATTTCAATCATTTTAGTTAGAAAATGGCGACCTTTAAACCTTAATAAATGCACGACCGCACGTCCGTTTGACGAACGGTCTGAACCCCTGCGACCAGGAGAACCTCCCGGACAAAAAAATTTTTCGCCCCCCGGGGCGGTCCGGCACGCAAATCGAGGCGGGCGCCCCAAATTTGGGTACCCCGCCCCAAAAATTTGGTCCGTACACACTTACTAGGGTGCCCGTACAATGGCCGCCCAAGAACCAAAGGACGGCCGCCCACTGTTTGGTCCGCGCATACCCTTGGGCGGATACCCGGACACCCAGACCGGATAAGGTACATGCGTACCACTCCTTTCCCAGGCAACCAGCACCGTACCTTTCCCGTAGACCCATGCAGGCCACTGATCCATAGCCTTTGAAGGTACACCGTCCTTTCGTCCTTCCTTTGCGCAGCGCCCGTACCCTCACCCCTCAGCTATATAAACCCCCGGGGTGCTCTTCAGTCGGCACGCACTTCTGTGTAGCGTATGCCCTGTTGTGCCGCCGTCCGTACCGCCGTAGCGTACCTGCTGCAAGTACAGCCGCCTTGCAGCCACCCCTCTCACACCCCCTCATTTGGCTCTTTTCAGATAAGCCAATTTTCCTCCATCCTCCTCTTGCCATGGACCAGTGTCCTTAACTCTTCTCCTCCCCCCCCCCCCCCCCCCCCCCCCCCCCCCCCCCCCCCCGTGTGAATAGACTTACAGAGAGGCTTGCAGCCACCCCTCCCAACCCTCTCCACGTTTTTGTCTTTGGCCTTAAGGACACCCTCACAATTCCCCCCCCCCCCATTTGCGTAGACTTTAGTAAGGGATTTTTGGCTCAAGCGAGGGTTCGTGCGCCATATTGTTTTGCTCGCACGGTGAGCAAACGAGCTCGGAATTCAGATCCGACTGAAGCGTTTCGATCGCAGCAGCGAGCTCTACAAGGCGACACCTAAGATGGCCTCATCCCGGAGACGGCAAAATATTGCCTCAAGAGGCGCACGTAACAACGAGATGGAGGGAGATGCGCCCATTGCGGCCCCAGTCCGCCCTTTTCAAGTCCCTCAAGGAAACGGTGACCAGGTTAGCTTGGTTAATTTTCAAAAGAAGAGAATTTTCCTTAAATTAGTATTAATAAATGGTGTCTTTTTCTTTTAAAACAAGGACATAAAAGTTATATGAAATTACGAATTATGTGATGTTGTTTTTGATAAATTGCGTTGAAATTGCTATCTTCATGAATTGTGAATGCTATACTTAGAAAGTTGCATTGAAGTTGTTATCTTTGAAAATCAAGGTTCTTTTTGGCTTCAACGCTAACTCCGTTCCGTGCTTGTGTAGCCGGGCGGCGTCGTTAGCAAAGCCCGGTAATGGTCCAAGGTATCCCTCATACCTTTGGAGGAATAAGGATCGCCGATTGAGGCGAGTGATTGTGATGAGGCTGCCTAGTTCTGAGGGCCCAGGCTAGTGCGGTAAATAAGCCCACCCTAGTGCGCAGACATCCCTCTGAGGGGCGGGAGGATCGAGCGATGGAGCCTGAGAGGGCGACAGGCCGGCTTGAGTCCTCGCCAGCGGCCGACGATGAGGTGTATGGTCCCGTAGGGTTTTGCCCAGCATGTAGAGGCTGGAAGGCCGAATTCTAGATCATCGGCAGAATAAGAATAAGAGAGCCGGATTGGCTTGTATGGAAATGGATTCATGTATAAACTTTTTATATAATTGCATCTTGTCTTTGGTATGATTATATTGTGTAAGAAGGCTGTTATAACGAACCTTGTGAAGAAGGGCCCTAATTAAGGAATATGCTTATTTATGTCAAACAGTGTGGTAGTTTTAATTAGAAAACAAATTGATGCGTGAGTAGGGTGGAAAGTGGGAGGATGGAATGCCCTGACGGCACCATCCTACGGATGGGTGGACCCGATTAGTCGGGTAGCTTTCCAACAAATTAAGTGAAAGCCCTACGTTAGATAGTTAGGTTCTTGGGCAACTCTATTCTAGAAAACTAGGTCAGCGGCTGTGCCTTGCATAAGATGAGGAAAAAAGCGTTGTCTCTAGACATCAAGTCTAGTAGTTGCCCAATTTTTGATCAATTGCCCTATGGGTGATTTGATGCTTAGGAAATCACGCTCCCCCTGCGGGATAGAGCTAGGTCATACCTATGAATCGTATCCTTGAATCTCTACAGGGTCAAGGTGTCGATGAATAGGAAATTTTTCTCAAGATAAGACTTAGCGGACTATCTTAAGTGTTTCTCCCATTATTAAAGGGAGGAACCTTACACCGAACACCTGTCACTCTAGCATGTGGTGGCACATATCTATCCTGCCTAGCACCAGGTGTGCGTAAAACAGGTATGCCAAGCTCCTCATCCAAACTCTCTGAACTCGATGACTCATAACCTGTGATTCCCATTCCTTCAACCTTCTTATTTCCTTTGTCCATAGCACTACTCCCAGTGCTCACACTCTCATGCCTCAAACGTCCTGACCATGGACGTACACTGCTACTCTCAGCCTTTGCTATTGGCCCCCAGACATAGTAGTAGAACTAGAACTTGCTTGTGGCAAGTTCACAGGCACATCAACCTCAAGTGACTCAATGACACCCTCATCTTTTGCTTTGTACCAACTAGCAAGCTCATCAAACACCACATCTTGTGAGATGACCACTTGTCTAGTTTGTGGGTTGTAACATTTGTATGCCTTTCGATCCTATGCATATCCAACAAATACACATTTCTCTGCCTTAGGATCCAACTTCCTTCTTCTTTCATCAGGCACATGTACATAAGCTATGCATCCCAAAACTTTGAGGTGTTCAATGTCTGGCCTATAACCTATAAGCCGCATCTCTGGCGTACTTCCATGAATGGCTACTGTAGGTGTTTTGTTCAGTATATACACTGAAGTAGCACATGCTTCCGCCCAATAATAATCTGGCATGCTCTTTTCATTGAGCATCACCCTAGCCACTTCACATATGACTCTATTCTTTCTCTTAGCCACACCATTTGCTGAGGTGTATACCTGCAAGTCAATTGTCTTCTTATTCCATGCTTCCTCAAGAAATGCTCAAAAGCCTTTGAGGTGTATTCACCACCTCCATATGTCCTCAAACATTTAATCCAACAACCATATTGCTTTTCTGCAAAAGCTTTAAATCCATGAACTTTTCCAATACTTCACTCTTCTCTCTGAGAAAGTATATCCATGTCATCTTGCTGAAATCATCTATGAATGTCACATAGTATAAACTGCCTTTGATAGATGGGTTTTGTGCAAGGACCCCATACATCACTATGTACTATCTCAAGTAGCCTGCTACTCATGTTTCCTTCTCTAGGAAACCGCAACCTTGCCTGCTTTCCAAACTGACAGGCTTCACAAACATGCATATTCCCATCATATTTGAATCTAGGCAATCCACTGACAATGCCTCTTGCCTGCATGTTCTTCAATCTTTGTATATTGACATGTCCAATCCTCTTATGCCACATATCAATGTCCTGTACCACATTTCTGCTTTTAGAGAACATGGCTGATTTTAACTCAGGAATCCCAGCATCCAGCTTAAACAACCTGCCTTCTTTCTTGCCTTTAGCAATGACTCTACATCCATGTTTGAAGTCCTCAACAAAGCAACCATGCTTGTTTGAAACGAACCTGTAATCCCTGTTCCACCATTTGACCAACTGAGGCCAAGCTCTTTGTGATAGAAGGCACATATAATACATCTGACATAGACTTTGTTTGACCATTGTGCATAACCAATGGTACACTACCAACATGTGTAATGGCATGCTGAGTATCATCTCCTGTTTCCACATAGCCTTTCACATCCATAGGCTTCATATACTCAAACCATTCACCATGACAAGTCATATGGTTTGATGCTCCAGAGTCCATATACCAAGTATCATCATTCTCAGCATTTGTCACCATAGATCCAACAACATGTTTCATGGCAAACAAGTGATTTGCAGTGCCATCATTACTGCTTCATGCATAGTTTCCACCATGTTGTGCATAATTTCCACCATACTGACCACCACGTTGTGCTCTATCCCCTCTCAAATCAATCTGTTTGCGGAAACAATCTCTTGCCATATGACCAAATTTGCCACAATAATGGCATTCCACATCTTGCATAGAATTTTGTTGGCCTTGCCAACGTCCTCTACCACAGGGGTTACCTCTGCCTCTCTGAGATGCATAACCACGACCACCTCTAGCACCATATGTGGGCTGAAAATTCTGTTGTGGTGACCTGTCCTGCCATCCACAACCATTACCACCACGGCCACGTGATGCGAATCTCCCCCTGCCTCTAAAACCTCTCTGCGAATAGAAAGCCTGATTTTTGCCATTATCATCATGGCTAGTAGATGCATCCAGAAATGAATCACTGAGTTTGATTTCCTCAACAAGTAAGAGTGAAACCAACTCATCAAAGTCTGGTAAACCTGTACTCCTTACTGAGATAGATGTATCAAAAGATTTATATTCCTTGCCAAGACCACGCAAGGTAATATCCACCAAATCATCATTAGGCATGGGGGCATTTATTGTTGCCAATGCATCTGCAAACTTCTTTATTTCTTGCACATAATCATGGATGCTTCTTTTATTCCGCTTCACATTATGTATCTGTTGTCAACTGAGACTTGCGAGCACTCGTGTCTGTATCAAACATCTTTACCAAAGCAATCTACTGGGTTATCCGACATATTTGCTCAATGCGTACTCCTTCTACACACTTCCAAATCTATAAAGGAGCCTTCCTCAGCTCCACCACACTCCAATGAGTGTTCCAGATACTCCAAAGTAGCCAACAATCTTCAAATTTGATGTAGAAAATCAACCTGTATGCATCCAAAATGAACTGGCTCATGCAGTCCGAGATACCCTGCTTTGATGCACTTTCCAAGGCTCCAAATCACAATGTAGTGGTGCAATCAAGTATGGGAAACTTGCATTGACACCCAAACAACCTCAATGTTGAATATCAACACCATCTGACATGTGTACATATCAATTTTTGAAAACCCCTTTCTCTGTTTTGGGAAATACCAGAAAAATCAAAAAAACCAGTAGTAAAATGGCTCTAATTTCTTCAATATTTGTCCAAATTGAGCAACCAGGCATTCATTAGCTTAGCAATAGTGTCCATCAACTCCATGTAAGAGAAATTTGTCCAATTGTTTAAGACCAAAGATTAATTGTCTGATTAAAATCACTCTGTTTCTCTGCAACCAGTGGACAGCCTGTTTAATCAGCTCATTCCCAGCTCAATTAAGCATAATTGATTAAACCAACAATGTAGCCCTCTTCTCCAATGTGTGTAGCAACCAATTGCTAAAGCAATTGTGAAATATATCAAGCAACCAAGTGGAAATCAATCTCCTCGTAGCAAAAAAGTCAAAAATCTACCCTGTTTCACTGTAGGAGCTGCGCTGCCTGCATTTGAGGAATTTGGGAGTGATTTAAGTGATAATTGAAGATGGATATAAGTGCCCAACACACTTGGGTATGTGTGCAACCAGTCAATGGTTTGATTTTAGCCAAAAACACGCTCCAAATGCATCAAATTTTGACTCCTTTTTCTCTGTTTTGTGAGAGCTCAAAAAAACCAGAGTTTTTCACTCGTTCAAATGCATGTAAATTGCTCCAAAATCACAGTAGGGCTTGCATAGAAGTTGCCAATACATTCCTCCTTGTCAAATACATGTTTGCTTTGCTAGATTTACATGTATTTCCACCATACATCAGTGCTTCCAAGCTTTAATGGAAAGCTTCCAAAAACCAGAAATTTGCTTTGCTTTTAGTTGCTCTAACTTGCTTTGCTTTTGCCTGAATCACCTGCAATCCGCTCAAGGATGTTTAGAAGACCTTACCCGGTAGGCCAAGCTCTCAGATCTGATAAGAATTGGTGTGCTCTAAGCTTCACAGCTTCAATGGAAAGCTTCTTCTCCCTCTTCACTCACTCACTCATAAACCCTAATAAACAGCACAAGGCTCTGATACCATGTTGAAAGAACGGTAGAGGGGAAGGAGACACACACACACGTGTAAGCCCTAATGTATATTGCAAACCCTAACCAAAGAGAGAAGCCATCTCCTTTCTCACACAATGCATAAAGCCATAATCCATAATACACACAACACTATGAGTTGTGTCCACACACATCTAACCCTAGCTAATGTCCACACACTATGACTAGCTGGACACGCGGTCATTTATGTCTCACACATGTTCCTACCTAACATGCCAGCACATAGCATAGCTGGCTCACACACTGACATCGAGCTTGAATCTCAACAGCCCCTCTCAAGCTCATGATGTACTGCCGATGAAGATGTAGATGAGCTTGGGATATCAAGACTCTCAACACCCCACTCCTAACATACCCCAGCCACACATTTTTGGGCATGTTTAGTGCACACAAAGACTACTCTAAGCTTAGAAATAGCTTGCACTAACCTTGGTACCCACCACTACTTGCATTGTAGTCTTTCTTCTAGTGTAGCTTGTGGTGTAGCCTCTACCCATTTTGTTAAGTCTTGTTTTTGCCACATCTAGACCTCTTTCCAAAATTGTGCTTTACACAAAAGCTATCCACGTACTAAAAAACTAAGGAATCAATCCCTACACAAGGAACACCCAAGTTGGAGCCATGGATGATGGTGCCATGTTCACCTCTTCCCCCACCCCTTTTCACTCAATTGCATAGGGAACCTAGGAACCAGCCCTTAGATCTTCCCAATATACTTAAATGTCATCACATTGGAAGCAAATGCTCCCCATTTTGTGACAAAAGCTGTCTTTTCACGATCATCTGGGGCCATCAAGACTTGATTGTATACAGCGAAACCATCCAAGAAAGAATACATCTCAAGGTCTGCAGGTGGCATCTACCACGAAATCTATGAACAGAAGTGGGAAAGGATTTGTCTCTGTTGCAACATTGAGCTTCCAGTAATCCAAATAGACACGGAGCTTTCCATTCTCTTTCACAACAATCACTATTGGCAACAACCATGTCACCTTTCCACCACCGGATATATGAATCCTAGTTTCAAGAGTTTATCAATTTCCTCAATTTGTTTTGCATAATTTGGATTCATTCGGTACCGCTGTTGCTTGCTTAATGGGAACAACATCCTCCTTAAGATGATGTTGATAAAATTGAGAATCAATGCCCTTCATATCTTTGTAGCTCCAAGGAAATACATCCACATATGATTTTAATAAGTTCTAGAGGTTTTCTTTCAATTCTATATCCAGCTTAGCGCTGATGCAAACTATCTTGGGGTGCTCCACGTCACCCAGATTCATGTCTTCTAGCTCATCTGTGCTATGACCCGAAGGCTATGCTTCATTGCCTCTCATGAGTTTCTTCTACCTGGATAAGGGCTTGAACTTCCTTCGGTACACCCACATGACCTAAGGGGGTGAGAGGTCGGCTTGGCCCTCGTTGATTTAGTTCATAAGAATGACTATGTTTCCCGTGAGATAGAGTTAGGTCCCTTTGTTTGCTCATATCCTCATATTGTCAAGAGATTAAGGTGTCATTAATCGAAAATAAGAGGACTTATCTACCTATCAAAAGGTTTCCCTTGACCTAGCTAGGGCGAGGACCTTACATGTGGTATCCAAGCATGGTTTAGGTAATTGAGTGTCGTATTGTTTGATTGCTAGGCTTTCTTGATAGACTAATCTAGTTATGTCTAGATCTAGGATGGGATGGATAGACTAATCTAGTTATGTCTAGATGTAGGATGGGATGAATTACTATTCTCAATTCTTAGTGTTCTAGTACATGTTGTTGCTCCCTAAACTTTGAGTTCTGTGATGCCATGATCCACGTCATAGAAAAGATAAATTTTAATCGGAGATCGATGTAAATGAATATTCCTCAAGAAATCCATGTTTTTGAATTTGTAAACGTATATTTGTCGAAAGAAATTTTAGAAAAAGAGAAACTGAGATAGTACCTTTCGAGAAGATAATTTTAGAAAGAACCTTTCAGACCTAAACTCTGACTCAGACTATTGACCAAGACCTAATTCCTTCGTCAGTTTCAATCAATGACGATGTGCCCAGTTCAGGGAAAATGTATTCAATCACCCACCGAATCTGAAACTAAGTTAAGACTTGTGACTTTGATCTAAGGATCAAGTTAACGGAATTTGAAGAATTCTATTTGGAATTGAAAATTGGATCTAGAAGTATTGAGATAGGGATTTACGATATACTCATGGTATTCAAACAAAAATAAAAAACTATAAACTTGCATACAAACCCTGCCTTCTTAAAAGACTATCTTACACCAGAATGCTGGAGGGAGCATTTGGCATATATATTTATCTAAGGGAAGTTCAGTTTTGCAACAGCTGGCGGGGAGTGTTCGAGGGACAGTTCACGCGGCAAAACCTGCCGAGGTCTTGACCAGCCTCGGTATGGTTAAAATGGTGCACTTTCGGTACGATGGACTAGGGCGGACGAAGCGGTCCCTGAGTGAAGTGCCAGGACACCTAAGGAGGATCCTGGAGGGTTCTGACCAAGTGATGCACGGGCTCACGGTGCCGAGGACATCCATGCGTATGTCGAGGAAGATATTATATAATGGACCTATGTTTTTATAATCTATCACTGAATCTCGTTGTTGACTTGCTGGTCTCAACGGAGAGTCCAGAGTGATACTGTTTTGTTGAGAAATAAGGACTCAATGAAAATTTTGAAGTATGACATGTATAAACCGTAAATTGTTTATCAAGGGTTGTTTTTATTAAAGTTTTAATAAAGAGGAGTGTGTGCGTATCTGTCTTCTAAAGCTAAAGTTAAGAAAGGCAATTCAATTATGGGTGGGTGAGTACTTGTCTGGTTCCACCGATTCCAGTGGTAGGGTGGTGGCTAACCCATGGGCCGGATGGGGTTAGGCTGGAATCAGTGGAGTTTTAATAATCAAACTTTAAAATCTTAGGATTACGCTAAGATTCTAGTAATTAGACAATTCCCTCTGATAAATTTTTCAATAAGTGGATCAATGGCTGTGCCTGACCTGGATCAAGAAAAAAGCGTTGAATTTACTAAAATGATCAAATTATATCAGTGATAGTTTCCTTCTATCTGGTTTATTCAGTTGAAGGATAGCTTAGAATTGATCACGTTAGAAAAAATCGTTTTAAAAAAAAATCATAAAGGTGAAAGCGTCCTCGCTTTCTGGGCATGGGAATTTTTCTCGGTTTTGGTTTTTAAAGTGACCACTAACCTAGTCTCGTGCTAGGACATTCGAGGGCGAGGCCTCGAGTGAGAAACCCTGCCCCGCACATGAGGGGGCTGCTTCTGCTGCTTCAGCTACCGGGAGTCCCGGTGCGCGGAGGGGACAGAGGGATCTCAGAGTTGGTATCAGAGCCAAATTGAAAGCTAATAAGGATAAATAAATTCTTATCTAAAATTGATAAATAAGAACTCAGAAAAGACATTTTTTCTTAATGTATTTCATTCCGTAGGCTTATTTAAGGAAGAATTTTTAATCAAAAAAATTATTTTTATAGATGGAAGTCCCCTATTTATCTGGTATTCTCGACCTCACCCAGTCTCAAGATATGAATGCGTTCGCCTTCGAGCATCTCATCTCTTCCGCTTCTACTCGAACAAGCCGAGCAAGACTCACACACCATTTTGAGGAGTTATATTTTCCTAACCCAGTGGCGAGACTACATAAGTGGTTTGCAGGGCAATATGTCCATGCCCCTTGCGACCGCCGTGCAATGCTGTGGGAGAACCTCTCATTGGCTATGATTTTGTTAAAGCTAAAAATGACACGTGGTGTCATTCTATATCATTCAACACCTCGGAATTTCAGACTTTCATGCCGAATTTATAGATTCCTTAGTCGATTTATCCCTAAGGAGAAAATAATAGCTCCCTTCGGAGTTAGAGAACTTATGTAACAGGATATGACTATGGCCCAGTACGGTCCTCTTATGCATCTCCCGAAGAGATTTTGAATTTTGGAGCCAAGCTGCTCTATGTATAATTTGCAACTGTTATATAAGAATGTTTTCTGAAGAAAAATTCCTTGTTGTAGAAGTGATTACTTATAGACGATCTGATAAAGAAAAAAATCCGTTATCAGACATATATCATAGACCTCCAATGAGATCATTGTCTTGTTTAAGAAATTGTTTTTCGAAACTCTTAAGTCCTAGGATCTCGTGGATAATATCAAAATAAAAATTTAATAATATATAAATTTTTGACAGAATCATGAGACGAGGAATTCGTGGTCTCGTCAGACAGACCCTGTCTTTGAAGATGACGAGCGTGACCTTGATGTTCGCAAGGCTCTTCATAGGACACAGGCAGGACCCTTCAAAGGAGAAGGGGAGAACCTGGGCGAGGCTGTGGAGAAATGGGTGGAAGCCATGGAAGAGTATTTTGACGTCACAGGTTACAATATGCGAAGCAAAATGGCTCTTGCCCGGCTGAAAATAGTGGAAACAGCCATGGTAGCATGGAGGAACCACTGTGACACCAACCATCTGGACATAAATACTCAGTCGTGGAATGATCTAAAAACCTATCTAAGAAAGAGATTTTGTCCTCCTGGATTTTTAGAAACCAAAATGAATGAATTCTTAGAACTAAAGCAGGAGAGCAGAACCATCGAGGAATACCACGAGGCCTTAGCTTTTCTACTCAAATATTCACCGCCTCTTGATGAAGAGCAACTCATGGCCAGGTTCATTCGAGGAATGAACGAACCCTTGGACACACTGGTCAAAAATGCCAAGCCGGTGTCCATGGCCGAAGCAGTAAGAATGGCAAAAGATTTTGCCAAAGCCTTTGTAGTAAAGGTCCCACCAAAACCTGCACCCTCTAACTTTAAAAGATTCTAAAGGTCCCACCAAAACCTGCACCCTCTAACTTTAAAAGATTCCAAGCCCAGGGAAGTACTTCAAACTTTCCACCCCCAAAGAGACAGCAAGGCCCGAATCTGAATCAGGATACAGGAAGATTCAGAAGTGAAGGAAGACCCTTCCCCCAGAGTACTTTCTCAGGAACCCCACCTCTTTCAAAAAATCAGAAGGATGAGCTCAGAACTGAAAACTGATGCTTTGGATGCCAGGGTTTTGGTCACCAGTTAAAAGACTGCCCGACTCCTGCCATGTCAAGAGGACAGGGAAGTCAAGGACCCCGAATTCAGAAACCAACCCCTTCATTCCAGTCTAATCAAGGTCCGTCTCGCCCAAGCCAGGGAAACCCCAGAAGAACTCCAGCTCAGCCATCTGCCTCTATCCAGCGTAATCTCAGAACTCCTTCCCAGAACTCGGGCAACCAAAGAGAAAGAGTTCTACCTCAGACTACAGCAACCAGAGCAGTCACCATTTCAGATGTAGTAGAAGAGGAAAAAGGGTAGATCTATGCTGCAATTAAAAATAAAGGGCCTAACCAGCAATTCTCCGTCATCCATACTCCAGCAAAATTTTAAGGTAAGTGGGTGGACCCAACGAGTCGGGTAACTTTCCAACATATTTATTTATTACAATCCGAATAGGACCCAAACAAGTTTCGTTTTAGGGGGCCATGCTAGCGACCATGCCTTGTGAGGACAAGAGGAAAAGGGGTTAGCTTTTATATAAACCAAGTGCAGATTTGTTCTATCGTGGATCACGCACATTGAGTGCCGTTCGATCGGAGGAATAGATTCCTATTAGAATGACTATGTTTCCCGTGAGATAGAGTTAGGTCCCTTTGTTTGCTCGTATCCTCATATTGTCAAGAGATTAAGGTGTCATTAATCAAAAATAAGGGGACTTATCTACCTATCAAAGGGTTTTTCTTGACCTAGCTAGGGCGAGGACCTTACACGTGGTATCCAAGCATGATTTAGGTAATTGTGTGTCGTATTGTTTGATTGCTAGGCTTTCTTGATAGACTAATCTAGTTATGTCTAGATGTAGGATGGGATGGATTGCTATTCTCAATTCTTAGTGTTCTAGTACATCGTCTCCCCTACTTTGCTAACTCCGCTCTTGCTTGCATAGTCGGTAGGCGAAGGCACAAGCAAGCTCCCAAGGTAATCCCCTCCTATGCCACTAGGAATTGGATTTCCTCCCCAACGAGGGCGGACGTGTGATTATGGATGCTGCCTAGTTTTGTCGGCCCAAGCTAGTGTGGTGAATCAGCCTACCTCATAAGTAGACGTCTCCTATGAGGAGCGGGAGGGTTTGGTACAAGCAGCAGGGAGTGACAGACTGGCTTGGCCCTTGTCAAGACTAGTCGACGATAGAGTATGTATGGTCCATGAGGTATGCCCAGCTGGTTTAGGCTAGAAGACTAAATTCTAGATCATTACTGGTTTTGGGTTTGGTTTGGATATGTCTATGGACTGTAAAGCTAGTTTCACTGTGTCTTTTCTGAACATTTTGCTATAAGAGCTGTTTGATTAATATTGTTGTTTTCAAAGAGTGTTTTAAGGAACATTTTTATGCTTATATTATGGGGAGCCAATATAAGTAGTAAACCCTCCTTTTACTCCTTACACAGTAAGTGGGTAGAGTGCTCCCTACAAAGGGTAGAGCTGGTTTAGCTGGGAGCATTTACATGTACATGCCCAGATAGTCCAAAGGCATATCCCTAAAGTTCCAAAGCTTCTAAACCAAAAGTCAAAAAACCTACACTGATCCCCACACCCATCCCCCATGTTGAAAGAACAGTAGAGGGGAAGGAGACACACACACAAGAGCAAACCCTAATGTATATTGCAAACCCTAACCAAAGAGGGAAGCCATCTCCCTTCTCACACAATCCATAAAGCCATGTTTGACCATTGTGCATAACCAATGGTACACTACCAACATGTGTAATGGCATGCTGAGTATCATCTCCTATTTCCACATAGCCTTTCACATCCATAGGCTTCATATACTCAAACCATTCACCATGACAAGTCATATGGTTTGATGCTCCAGAGTCCATATACAAAGTATCATCATTCTCAGCATTTGTCACCATAGATCCAACAACATGTTTCATGGCAAACAAGTGATTTGCAGTGCCATCATTACTGCTTGATGCATAGTTTCCACCATGTTGTGCATAATTTCCACCATACTGACCACCACGTTGTGCTCTATCCCCTCTCAAATCAATCTGTTTGCGGAAACAATCTCTTGCCATATGACCAAATTGGCCACAGTAATGGCATTCCACATCTTGCATAGAATTTTGTTGGCCTTGCCAACGTCCTCTACCACAGGGGTTACCTCTGCCTCTCTGAGATGCATAACCACGACCACCTCTAGCACCATATGTAGGCTGAAAATTCTGTTGTGGTGACCTGTCCTGCCATCCACGACCATTACCACCACGGCCACGTGATGCGAATCTCCCCCTGCCTCTAAAACCTCTCTGCGAATAGAAAGCCTGATTTTTGCCATTATCATCATGGCTAGTAGATGCATCCAGAAATGAATCACTGAGTTTGATTTCCTCAACAAGTAAGAGTGAAACCAACTCATCAAAGTCTGGTAAACCTGTACTCCTTACTGAGATAGATGTATCAAAAGATTTATATTCCTTGCCAAGACCACGCAAGGTAATATCCACCAAATCATCATTAGGCATGGGCGCATTTATTGTTGCCAATGCATCTGCAAACTTCTTTATTTCTTGCACATAATCATGGATGCTTCTTTTATTCCGCTTCACATTATGTATCTGCTGTCAACTGAGACTTGCGAGCACTCGTGTCTGTATCAAACATCTTTACCAAAGTATCCCATGCATCTTTGGGATTCTCAGCATCCTGCATGTGTACAAGCATAGCATCAGAAATACATATAGACAAATATGCAACACTTTGAATGCTCTTTCTGACCATTGCTCATGAGCAATAACCTGCTGTGTAGGTTGTCGGGGTAGCTCAGGCTCTGGCTCAGCACCTGTAATGAGATTCCAAAATCCTTTTCCTTTCAAGAAACTTTTTATCCTGTACTTCCATGCCTAGAAGTTCTTCCTATCTAGCTTTTCACCAACAATCTACTGGGTTATCTGACATATTTGCTCAATGCGTACTCCTTCTGCACACTTCCAAATCTATAAACGAGCCTTCCTCAGCTCCACCACACTCCAATGAGTGTTCCAGATACTCCAAAGTAGCCAACAATCTTCAAATTTGATGTAGAAAATCAACCTGTATGCATCCAAAATGAACTGGCTCATGCAGTCCAAGATACCCTGCTTTGATGCACTTTCCAAGGCTCCAAATCACAATGTAGTGGTGCAATCAAGTATGGGCAACTTGCATTGACACCCAAACAACCTCAATGTTGAATATCAACACCATCTGACATGTGTACATATCAATTTTTGAAAACCCCTTTCTCTGTTTTGGAAAATACCAAAAAAATCAAAAAAACAGTAGTAAAATGGCTCTAATTTCTTCAATATTTGTCCAAATTGAGCAACCAGGCATTCATTAGCTTAGCAATAGTGTCCATCAACTCCATGTAAGAGAAATTTGTCCAATTGTTTAAGACCAAAGATTAATTGTCTGATTAAAATCACTCTGTTTCTCTGCAACCAGTGGACAGCCTGTTTAATCAGCTCATTCCCAGCTCAATTAAGCATAATTGATTAAACCAACAATGTAGCCCTCTTCTCCAATGTGTGTAGCAACCAATTGCTAAAGCAATTGTGAAATATATCAAGCAACCAAGTGGAAATCAATCTCCTCGTAGCAAAAAAGTCAAAAATCTACCCTGTTTCACTGTAAGAGCTGCGCTGCCTGCATTTGAGGAATTTGGGAGTGATTTAAGTGATAATTGAAGATGGATATAAGTGCCCAACACACTTGGGTATGTGTGCAACCAGTCAATGGTTTGATTTTAGCCAAAAACACGCTCCAAATGCATCAAATTTTGACTCCTTTTTCTCTGTTTTGTGAGAGCTCAAAAAAACCAGAGTTTTTCACTCGTTCAAATGCATGTAAATTGCTCCAAAATCACAGTAGGGATTGCATAGAAGTTGCCAATACATTCCTCCTTGTCAAATACATGTTTGCTTTGCCAGATTTACATGTATTTCCACCATACATCAGTGCTTCCAAGCTTTAATGGAAAGCTTCCAAAAACCAGAAATTTGCTTTGCTTTTAGTTGCTCTAACTTGCTTTGCTTTTGCCTGAATCACCTGCAATCCGCTCAAGGATGTTTAGAAGACCTTACCCGATAGGCCAAGCTCTCAGATCTGATAAGAATTGGTGTGCTCTAAGCTTCACAGCTTCAATGGCAAGCTTCACAGCTTCTTCTCCCTCTTCACTCACTCACTCATAAACCCTAATAAACAGCACAAGGCTCTGATACCATGTTGAAAGAACGGTAGAGGGGAAGGAGACACACACACACGTGTAAGCCCTAATGTATATTGCAAACCCTAACCAAAGAGAGAAGCCATCTCCTTTCTCACACAATGCATAAAGCCATAATCCATAATACACACAACACTATGAGTTGTGTCCACACACATCTAACCCTAGCTAATGTCCACACACTATGACTAGCTGGACACGCGGTCAATTATGTCTCACACATGTTCCTACCTAACATGCCAGCACATAGCATAGCTGGCTCACACACTGACATCGAGCTTGAATCTCAACAGCCCCTCTCAAGCTCATGATGTACTGCCGATGAAGATGTAGATGAGCTTGGGATATCAAGACTCTCAACACCCCACTCCTAACATACCCCAGCCACACATTTTTGGGCATGTTTAGTGCACACAAAGACTACACTAAGCTTAGAAATAGCTTGCACTAACCTTGGTACCCACCACTACTTGCATTGTAGTCTTTCTTCTAGTGTAGCTTGTGGTGTAGCCTCTACCCGTTTTGTTAAGTCTTGTTTTTGCCACATCTAGACCTCTTTCCAAAATTGTGCTTTACACAAAAGCTATCCACGTACTAAAAAACTAAGGAATTAATCCCTACACAAGGAACACCCAAGTTGGAGCCATGGATGATGGTGCCATGTTCACCTCTTCCCCCACCCCTTTTCACTCAATTGCATAGGGAACCTAGGAACCAGCCCTTAGATCTTCCCAATATACTTAAATGTCATCACATTGGAAGCAAATGATCCCCATTTTGTGACAAAAGCTGTCTTTTCACGATCATCTGGGGCCATCAAGACTTGATTGTATACAGCGAAACCATCCAAGAAAGAATACATCTCAAAGGTCTGCAGGTGGCATCTACCACGGAATCTATGAACAGAAGTGGGAAAGCATTTGTCTCTGTTGCAACATTGAGCTTCCAGTAATCCAAATAGACACGGAGCTTTCCATTCTCTTTCAGCACAATCACTATTGGCAACAACCATGTCACCTTTCCACCACCGGATATATGAATCCTAGTTTCAAGAGTTTATCAATTTCCTCAATTTGTTTTGCATAATTTGGATTCATTCGGTACCGCTGTTGCTTGCTTAATGGGAACAACATCCTCCTTAAGATGATGTTGATAAAATTGAGAATCAATGCCCTTCATATCTTTGTAGCTCCAAGGAAATACATCCACATATGATTTTAATAAGTTCTAGAGGTTTTCTTTCAATTCTATATCCAGCTTAGCGCTGATGCAAACTATCTTGGGGTGCTCCACGTCACCCAGATTCATGTCTTCTAGCTCATCTGTGCTATGACCCGAAGGCTGTGCTTCATTGCCTCTCATGAGTTTCTTCTACCTGGATAAGGGCTTGAACTTCCTTCGGTACACCCACATGACCTAAGGGGGTGAGAGGTCGGCTTGGCCCTCGTTGATTTAGTTCATAAGAATGACTATGTTTCCCGTGAGATAGAGTTAGGTCCCTTTGTTTGCTCATATCCTCATATTGTCAAGAGATTAAGGTGTCATTAATCGAAAATAAGAGGACTTATCTACCTATCAAAAGGTTTCCCTTGACCTAGCTAGGGCGAGGACCTTACACGTGGTATCCAAGCATGGTTTAGGTAATTGTGTGTCGTATTGTTTGATTGCTAGGCTTTCTTGATAGACTAATCTAGTTATGTCTAGATCTAGGATGGGATGGATAGACTAATCTAGTTATGTCTAGATGTAGGATGGGATGAATTACTATTCTCAATTCTTAGTGTTCTAGTACATGTTGTTGCTCCCTAAACTTTGAGTTCTGTGATGCCATGATCCACGTCATAGAAAAGATAAATTTTAATCGGAGATCGATGTAAATGAATATTCCTCGAGAAATCCATGTTTTTGAATTTGTAAACGTATATTCATCGAAAGAAATTTTAGAAAAAGAGAAACTGAGATAGTACCTTTCGAGAAGATAATTTTAGAAAGAACCTTTCAGACCTAAACTCTGACTCAGACTATTGACCAAGACCTAATTCCTTTGTCAGTTTCAATCAATGACGATGTGCCCAGTTTGGGGAAAATGTATTCAATCACCCACCGAATCTGAAACTAAGTTAAGACTTGTGACTTTGATCTAAGGATCAAGTTAACGGAATTTGAAGAATTCTATTTGGAATTGAAAATTGGATCTAGAAGTATTGAGATAGGGATTTACGATATACTCATGGTATTCAAACAAAAATAAAAAACTATAAACTTGCATACAAACCCTGCCTTCTTAAAAGACTATCTTACACCAGAATGCTGGAGGGAGCATTTGGCATATATATTTATCTAAGGGAAGTTCAGTTTTGCAACAGCTGGCGGGGAGTGTTCGAGGGACAGTTCACGCGGCAAAACCTGCCGAGGTCTTGACCAGCGTCGGTATGGTTAAAATGGTGCACTTTCGGTACGATGGATGAGGGCGGACGAAGCGGTCCCTGAGTGAAGTGCCAGGACACCTAAGGAGGATCCTGGAGGGTTCTGACCAAGTGATGCACGGGCTCGCGGTGCCGAGGACATCCATGCGTATGTCGAGGAAGATATTATATAATGGACCTATGTTTTTATAATCTATCACTGAATCTCGTTGTTGACTTGCTGGTCTCAACGGAGAGTCCAGAGTGATACTGTTTTGTTGAGAAATAAGGACTCAATGAAAATTTTGAAGTATGACATGTATAAACCGTAAATTGTTTATCAAGGGTTGTTTTTATTAAAGTTTTAATAAAGAGGAGTGTGTGCGTATCTGTCTTCTAAAGCTAAAGTTAAGAAAGGCAATTCAATTATGGGTGAGTGAGTACTTGTCTGGTTCCACCGATTCCAGTGGTAGGGTGGTGGCTAACCCATGGGCCGGATGGGGTTAGGCTGGAATCAGTGGAGTTTTAATAATCAAACTTTAAAATCTTAGGATTACGCTAAGATTCGAGTAATTAGACAATTCTCTCTGATAAATTTTTCAATAAGTGGATCAATGGCTGTGCTTGACCTGGATCAGGAAAAAAGCGTTGAATTTACTAAAATGATCAAATTATATCAGTGATAGTTTCCTTCTATCTGGTTTATTCAGTTGAAGGATAGCTTAGAATTGATCACGTTAGAAAAATTCATTTTTTAAAAAAAATCATAAAGGTGAAAGCGTCCTGGCTTTCTGGGCATGGGAATTTTTCTCGGTTTTGGTTTTTGGAGTGACCACCAACCTAGTCTCGTGCCCGGACATTCGAGGGCGAGGCCTCGAGTGAGAAACCCTGTCCCGCACATGAGGGGGCTACTTCTGCTGCTTCAGCTACCGGGAGTCCGCCGGTGCGCGGAGGGGACAGAGGGATCTCAGAGTTGGTATCAGAGCCAAATTGAAAGCTAATAAGGATAAATAAATTCTTATCTGAAATTGATAAATAAGAACTCAGAAAAGACATTTTTTCTTAATGTATTTCATTCCGTAGGCTTATTTAAGGAAGAATTTTTAATCAAAAAAATTATTTTTATAGATGGAAGTCCCCTATTTATCTGGTATTCTCGACCTCACCCAGTCTCAAGATATGAATGCGTTCACCTTCGAGCATCTCATCTCTTCCGCTTCTACTCGAACAAGCCGAGCAAGACTCACACACCATTTTGAGGAGTTATATTTTCCTAACCCAGTGGCGAGACTACATAAGTGGTTTGCAGGGCAATATGTCCATGCCCCTTGCGACCGCCGTGCAATGCTGTGGGAGAACCTCTCATTGGCTATGATTCTGTTAAAGCTAAAAATGACACGTGGTGTCATTCTATATCATTCAACACCTCGGAATTTCAGACTTTCATGCCGAATTTATAGATTCCTTAGTCGATTTATCCCTAAGGAGAAAATAATAGCTCCCTTCGGAGTTAGAGAACTTATGTAACAGGATATGACTATGGCCCAGTACGGTCCTCTTATGCATCTCCCGAAGAGATTTTGAATTTTGGAGCCAAGCTGCTCTATGTATAATTTGCAACTGTTATATAAGAATGTTTTCTGAAGAAAAATTCCTTGTTGTAGAAGTGATTACTTATAGACGATCTGATAAAGAAAAAAATCCGTTATCAGACATATATCATAGACCTCCAATGAGATCATTGTCTTGTTTAAGAAATTGTTTTTCGAAACTCTTAAGTCCTAGGATCTCGTGGATAATATCAAAATAAAAATTTAATAATATATAAATTTTTGACAGAATCATGAGACGAGGAAATCGTGGTCTCGTCAGACAGACCCTGTCTCTGAAGATGACGAGCGTGACCTTGATGTTCGCAAGGCTCTTCATAGGACACAGGCAGGACCCTTCAAAGGAGAAGGGGAGAACCTGGGCGAGGCTGTGGAGAAATGGGTGGAAGCCATGGAAGAGTATTTTGACGTCTCACAGGTTACAATATGCGAAGCAAAATGGCACCCAAACAAGTTTCGTTTTAGGGGGCCATGCTAGTGACCATGCCTTGTGAGGACAAGAGGAAAAGGGGTTAGCTTTTATATAAACCAAGTGCAGATTTGTTCTATCGTGGATCACGCACATTGAGTGCCGTTCGATCGGAGGAATAGATTCCTATTAGAATGACTATGTTTCCCGTGAGATAGAGTTAGGTCCCTTTGTTTGCTCGTATCCTCATATTGTCAAGAGATTAAGGTGTCATTAATAAGAAATAAGGGGACTTATCTACCTATCAAAGGGTTTTTCTTGACCTAGCTAGGGCGAGGACCTTACACGTGGTATCCAAGCATGATTTAGGTAATTGTGTGTCGTATTGTTTGATTGCTAGGCTTTCTTGATAGACTAATCTAGTTATGTCTAGATGTAGGATGGGATGGATTGCTATTCTCAATTCTTAGTGTTCTAGTACATGGTCTCCCCTACTTGGCTAACTCTGCTCTTGCTTACATAGTCGGTAGGCGAAGGCACAAGCAAGCTCCCAAGGTAATCCCCTCCTATGCCACTAGGAATTGGATTTCCTCCCCAACGAGGGCGGACGTGTGATTATGGATGCTGCCTAGTTTTGTGGGCCCAAGCTAGTGTGGTGAATCAGCCTACCTCATAAGTAGACGTCTCCTATGAGGAGCGGGAGGGTTTGGTACAAGCAGCAGGGGGTGACAGGCTGGCTTGGCCCTTGTCAAGACTAGTCGACGATAGAGTATGTATGGTCCATGAGGTATGCCCAGCTGGTTTAGGCTAGAAGACTAAATTCTAGATCATTACTGGTTTTGGGTTTGGTTTGGATATGTCTATGGACTGTAAAGCTAGTTTCACTGTTTCTTTTCTGAACATTTTGCTATAAGAGCTGTTTGATTAATATTGTTGTTTTCAAAGACTGTTTTAAGGAACATTTTTATGCTTATATTATGGGGAGCCAATATAAGTAGTAAACCCTCCTTTTACTCCTTACACAGTAAGTGGGTAGAGTGCTCCCTACAAAGGGTAGAGCTGGTTTAGCTGGGAGCATTTACATGTACATGCCCAGATAGTCCAAAGGCATATCCCTAAAGTTCCAAAGCTTCTAACCGAAAAGTCCAAAAACCTACACTGATCCCCACACCCATCCCCCATGTTGAAAGAACAGTAGAGGGGAAGGAGACACACACACAGGAGCAAACCCTAATGTATATTGCAAACCCTAACCAAAGAGGGAAGCCATCTCCCTTCTCACACAATCCATAAAGCCATAATCCATAATACACACAACACTATGAGTTGTGTCCACACACATCTAACCCTAGCTAATGTCCACACACTATGACCAGCTGGACACGTGGTCATTTATGTCTCACACATGTTCTTACCTAGCACGCCAGCACATAGCATAGCTGGCTCACACTGACATCGAGCTTGAATCTCAACAGATCCTCTCAAGCTCATAATGTACTGCCGATGAAGATGTAGATGAGCTTGGGATATCAAGACTCTCAACACTCCCCCTCAAGCTCATCCCATGTACTGCCGATGAAGATGTAGATGAGCTTGGGATATCAAGACTCTCAACACTCCCCCTCAAGCTCATCCCATGTACTCCCAACATAGTACGGAAGTACTCAAACTTCTCCCTGCTAAGTGGCTTTGTAAAGATGTCTGCCACCTGCTCATCAGTCTTCACATACTGTAGATCAACTGTACCATCAAGCACCTTTTCTCTGACAAAGTGATGATGGATCTCTATGTGTTTGGTCCTCGCATGAAACACTGGATTCTTGGCCAACTGTATACTGCTCATGTTTGTCACAATGAATGACAACTTTGCCATCAATAGGCTCACCCAAATCTGCCAAGAGATTCTTTATCCATACTGCCTCACAAGTAGCAATGGCTGCACCTCTATATTCAGCCTCTGTACTAGATAAAGCAATTGTAGGTTGCTTCTTGATACTCCAACTCACCATGGCACTTCTAAGTGTAAAAGCATATCCACTAGTAGACATCCTGTCATATGAGCTACCTGCCTAATCAGCATCTGTGTAGCCATGTATGTCCAAGCTTTTACCACTCTCATAAAGTAGACCATAATGTGCAGTGGCCTTTACATATCTCATAATGCGTCTCACTACATCTAAATGAGGTTTTCTGGGGCTCTGCATAAACTGGCTGACTAGTCCCACAGCATAACTCAAATCCGGGCATATGATAGTCATGTAAATGAAACTACCAACCATCTTCCTGTACATAGATGGATCATCCAATTCATCACCATAATCAGCCCGCAACTTCACATTTTGCTCCAAAGGTGTACTCATAGGCGTACACCCTGTCATGCCATATTTTGCCAATATATCCAATGCATATTGGCGCTGTACTAACCATGTACCTGCATGATCTTTGACCACTTCAATTCCAAGGAAGTATCTCAACTCACCAAGATCTTTCATGTCAAATTGCCCACTCAATGCTTTCTTGACATGCATTACATCTGCACCATGATCACCTCCTGTGATAATCAAGTCATCCACATAGATGACGAGTAAAACAATCCCATGCTCTGTCTTCTTCACATAGAGTGAAGAATCTGCTGTAGATATCTGAAATCCAAGAGAGATCAGATATCTGCTCATCTTATCACTCCAAGCACGAGGTGCTTGCTTCAAACCATATAATGCCTTTTTCAATTTGCATACATGAGTGGGATATCGTGGGTGTATATAACCTTCTGGCTGTGCCATATACACTTCCTCTTGAAGATCACCATTTAGAAATGCATTTTTGACATCCATTTGATGCATTTCCCAACCATTAGCTGCAGCCATAGCAATGACTGCTCTTACTGTCCCCATCTTTGCCACTAGACTAAACGTTTCATCATAGTCCAAACCTTGGGTTTGTGCATAACCCTTAGCTACCAATCTTGCTTTATGTCTCTCAATAGAACCATCAGATTTGCACTTCACTTTGTAAACCCATTTACATCCAATAACATTTTTGTCCTTTGGTAGTGCAACCAAATCCCATGTATCATTATGGACCAATGCGTCCATCTCAACATCCATTGTTTTCTCCCATACATGCTCTCCAATAGCTTCTGTATAGCATGTAGGTTCCACATGCTTCACCATAGATGTCATATATGCATAGTGCATAGCAAAATCTCGATATGTCAATCTGTCAAACTGGATATCTGACTCTCTGGGATCTCCGCAATGCATGCGGGTCACTCCGAACACCTGTCACTCTAGCATGTGGTGGCACATATCTATCCTGCCTAGCACCAGGTGTGCGTAAAACAGGTATGCCAAGCTCCTCATCCAAACTCTCTGAACTCGATGACTCATAACCTGTGATTCCCATTCCTTCAACCTTCTTATTTCCTTTGTCCATAGCACTACTCCCAATGCTCACACTCTCATGCCTCAAACGTCCTGACCATGGACGTACACTGCTACTCTCAGCCTTTGCTGTTGGCCCCCAGAAATAGTAGTAGAACTAGAACTTGCTTGTGGGAAGTTCACAGGCACATCAACCTCAAGTGACTCAATGACACCCTCATCTTTTGCTTTGTACCAACTAGCAAGCTCATCAAACACCACATCTTGTGAGATGACCACTTGTCTAGTTTGTGGGTTGTAACATTTGTATGCCTTTCGATCCTATGCATATCCAACAAATACACATTTCTCTGCCTTAGGATCCAACTTCCTTCTTCTTTCATCAGGCACATGTACATAAGCTATGCATCCCAAAACTTTGAGGTGTTCAATGTCTGGCCTATAACCTATAAGCCGCATCTCTGGCGTACTTCCATGAATGGCTACTGTAGGTGTTTTGTTCAGTATATACACTGCAGTAGCACATGCTTCTGCCCAATAATAATCTGGCATGCTCTTTTCATTGAGCATCACCCTAGCCACTTCACATATGACTCTATTCTTTCTCTTAGCCACACCATTTGCTGAGGTGTATACCTGCAAGTCAATTGTCTTCTTATTCCATGCTTCCTCAAGAAATGCTCAAAAGCCTTTGAGGTGTATTCACCACCTCCATATGTCCTCAAACATTTAATCCAACAACCATATTGCTTTTCTGCAAAAGCTTTAAATCCATGAACTTTTCCAATACTTCACTCTTCTCTCTGAGAAAGTATATCCATGTCATCTTGCTGAAATCATCTATGAATGTCACATAGTATAAACTGCCTTTGATAGATGGGTTTTGTGCAAGGACCCCATACATCACTATGTACTATCTCAAGTAGCCTGCTACTCATGTTTCCTTCTCTAGGAAACCGCAACCTTGCCTGCTTTCCAAACTGACAGGCTTCACAAACATGCATATTCCCATCATATTTGAATCTAGGCAATCCACTGACAATGCCTCTTGCCTGCATGTTCTTCAATCTTTGTATATTGACATGTCCAATCCTCTTATGCCACATATCAATGTCCTGTACCACATTTCTGCTTTTAGAGAACATGGCTGATTTTAACTCAGGAATCCCAGCATCCAGCTTAAACAACCTGCCTTCTTTCTTGCCTTTAGCAATGACTCTACATCCATGTTTGAAGTCCTCAACAAAGCAACCATGCTTGTTTGAAACGAACCTGTAATCCCTGTTCCACCATTTGACCAACTGAGGCCAACCAACTGAGGCCAAGCTCTTTGTGATAGAAGGCACATATAATACATCTGACATAGACTTTGTTTGACCATTGTGCATAACCAATGGTACACTACCAACATGTGTAATGGCATGCTGAGTATCATCTCCTGTTTCCACATAGCCTTTCACATCCATAGGCTTCATATACTCAAACCATTCACCATGACAAGTCATATGGTTTGATGCTCCAGAGTCCATATACCAAGTATCATCATTCTCAGCATTTGTCACCATAGATCCAACAACATGTTTCATGGCAAACAAGTGATTTGCAGTGCCATCATTACTGCTTGATGCATAGTTTCCACCATGTTGTGCATAATTTCCACCATACTGACCACCACGTTGTGCTCTATCCCCTCTCAAATCAATCTATTTGCGGAAACAATCTCTTGCCATATGACCAAATTGGCCACAGTAATGGCATTCCACATCTTGCATAGAATTTTGTATGCCTTGCCAACGTCCTCTACCACAGGGGTTACCTCTGCCTCTCTGAGATGCATAACCACGACCACCTCTAGCACCATATGTAGGCTGAAAATTCTGTTGTGGTGACCTGTCCTGCCATCCACGACCATTACCACCACGGCCACGTGATGCGAATCTCCCCCTGCCTCTAAAACCTCTCTGCGAATAGAAAGCCTGATTTTTGCCATTATCATCATGCATGGCTAGTAGATGCATCCAGAAATGAATCACTGAGTTTGATTTCCTCAACAAGTAAGAGTGAAACCAACTCATCAAAGTCTGGTAAACCTGTACTCCTTACTGAGATAGATGTATCAAAAGATTTATATTCCTTGCCAAGACCACGCAAGGTAATATCCACCAAATCATCATTAGGCATGGGGGCATTTATTGTTGCCAATGCATCTGCAAACTTCTTTATTTCTTGCACATAATCATGGATGCTTCTTTTATTCCGCTTCACATTATGTATCTGCTGTCAACTGAGACTTGCGAGCACTCGTATCTGTATCAAACATCTTTACCATAGTATCCCATGCATCTTTGGGATTCTCAGCATCCTGCATGTGTATGAGCATAGCATCAGAAATACATATAGACAAATATGCAACACTTTGAATGCTCTTTCTGACCATTGCTCATGAGCAATAACCTGCTGTGTAGGTTGTCGGGCTCTGGCTCAGCACCTGTAATGAGATTCCAAAATCCTTTTCCTTTCAAGAAACTTTTTATCCTGTACTTCCATGCCTGAAAGTTCTTCCTATCTAGCTTTTCACCAACAATCTACTGGGTTATCTGACATATTTGCTCAATGCGTACTCCTTCTGCACACTTCCAAATCTATAAATGAGCCTTCCTCAGCTCCACCACACTCCAATGAGTGTTCCAGATACTCCAAAGTAGCCAACAATCTTCAAATTTGATGTAGAAAATCAACCTGTATGCATCCAAAATGAACTGGCTCATGCAGTCCGAGATACCCTGCTTTGATGCACTTTCCAAGGCTCCAAATCACAATGTAGTGGTGCAATCAAGTATGGGCAACTTGCGTTGACACCCAAACAACCTCAATGTTGAATATCAACACCATCTGACATGTGTACATATCAATTTTTGAAAACCCCTTTCTCTGTTTTGGGAAATACCAGAAAAATCAAAAAAACCAGTAGTAAAATGGCTCTAATTTCTTCAATATTTGTCCAAATTGAGCAACCAGGCATTCATTAGCTTAGCAATAGTGTCCATCAACTCCATGTAAGAGAAATTTGTCCAATTGTTTAAGACCAAAGATTAATTGTCTGATTAAAATCACTCTGTTTCTCTGCAACCAGTGGACAGCCTGTTTAATCAGCTCATTCCCAGCTCAATTAAGCATAATTGATTAAACCAACAATGTAGCCCTCTTCTCCAATGTGTGTAGCAACCAATTGCTAAAGCAATTGTGAAATATATCAAGCAACCAAGTGGAAATCAATCTCCTCGTAGCAAAAAAGTCAAAAATCTACCCTGTTTCACTGTAGGAGCTGCGCTGCCTGCATTTGAGGAATTCGGGAGTGATTTAAGTGATAATTGAAGATGGATATAAGTGCCCAACACACTTGGGTATGTGTGCAACCAGTCAATGGTTTGATTTTAGCCAAAAACACGCTCCAAATGCATCAAATTTTGACTCCTTTTTCTCTGTTTTGTGAGAGCTCAAAAAAACCAGAGTTTTTCACTCGTTCAAATGCATGTAAATTGCTCCAAAATCACAGTAGGGCTTGCATAGAAGTTGCCAATACATTCCTCCTTGTCAAATACATGTTTGCTTTGCCAGATTTACATGTATTTCCACCATACATCAGTGTTTCCAAGCTTTAATGGAAAGCTTCCAAAAACCAGAAATTTGCTTTGCTTTTAGTTGCTCTAACTTGCTTTGCTTTTGCCTGAATCACCTGCAATCCGCTCAAGGATGTTTAGAAGACCTTACCCGGTAGGCCAAGCTCTCAGATCTGATAAGAATTGGTGTGCTCTAAGCTTCACAGCTTCAATGGCAAGCTTCTTCTCCCTCTTCACTCACTCACTCATAAACCCTAATAAACAGCACAAGGCTCTGATACCATGTTGAAAGAACGGTAGAGGGGAAGGAGACACACACACACGTGTAAGCCCTAATGTATATTGCAAACCCTAACCAAAGAGAGAAGCCATCTCCTTTCTCACACAATGCATAAAGCCATAATCCATAATACACACAACACTATGAGTTGTGTCCACACACATCTAACCCTAGCTAATGTCCACACACTATGACTAGCTGGACACGCGGTCATTTATGTCTCACACATGTTCCTACCTAACATGCCAGCACATAGCATAGCTGGCTCACACACTGACATCGAGCTTGAATCTCAACAGCCCCTCTCAAGCTCATGATGTACTGCCGATGAAGATGTAGATGAGCTTGGGATATCAAGACTCTCAACACCCCACTCCTAACATACCCCAGCCACACATTTTTGGGCATGTTTAGTGCACACAAAGACTACTCTAAGCTTAGAAATAGCTTGCACTAACCTTGGTACCCACCACTACTTGCATTGTAGTCTTTCTTCTAGTGTAGCTTGTGGTGTAGCCTCTACCCGTTTTGTTAAGTCTTGTTTTTGCCACATCTAGACCTCTTTCCAAAATTGTGCTTTACACAAAAGCTATCCACGTACTAAAAAACTAAGGAATTAATCCCTACACAAGGAACACCCAAGTTGGAGCCATGGATGATGGTGCCATGTTCACCTCTTCCCCCACCCCTTTTCACTCAATTGCATAGGGAACCTAGGAACCAGCCCTTAGATCTTCCCAATATACTTAAATGTCATCACATTGGAAGCAAATGCTCCCCATTTTGTGACAAAAGCTGTCTTTTCACGATCATCTGGGGCCATCAAGACTTGATTGTATACAGCGAAACCATCCAAGAAAGAATACATCTCAAAGGTCTGCAGTTGGCATCTACCACGGAATCTATGAACAGAAGTGGGAAAGGATTTGTCTCTGTTGCAACATTGAGCTTCCAGTAATCCAAATAGACACGGAGCTTTCCATTCTCTTTCAGCACAATCACTATTGGCAACAACCATGTCACCTTTCCACCACCGGATATATGAATCCTAGTTTCAAGAGTTTATCAATTTCCTCAATTTGTTTTGCATAATTTGGATTCATTCGGTACCGCTGTTGCTTGCTTAATGGGAACAACATCCTCCTTAAGATGATGTTGATAAAATTGAGAATCAATGCCCTTCATATCTTTATAGCTCCAAGGAAATACATCCACATATGATTTTAATAAGTTCTAGAGGTTTTCTTTCAATTCTATATCCAGCTTAGCGCTGATGCAAACTATCTTGGGGTGCTCCACGTCACCCAGATTCATGTCTTCTAGCTCATCTGTGCTATGACCCGAAGGCTGTGCTTCATTGCCTCTCATGAGTTTCTTCTACCTGGATAAGGGCTTGAACTTCCTTCGGTACACCCACATGACCTAAGGGGGTGAGAGGTCGGCTTGGCCCTCGTTGATTTAGTTCATAAGAATGACTATGTTTCCCGTGAGATAGAGTTAGGTCCCTTTGTTTGCTCATATCCTCATATTGTCAAGAGATTAAGGTGTCATTAATCGAAAATAAGAGGACTTATCTACCTATCAAAAGGTTTTCCTTGACCTAGCTAGGGCGAGGACCTTACACGTGGTATCCAAGCATGGTTTAGGTAATTGTGTGTCGTATTGTTTGATTGCTAGGCTTTCTTGATAGACTAATCTAGTTATGTCTAGATCTAGGATGGGATGGATAGACTAATCTAGTTATGTCTAGATGTAGGATGGGATGAATTACTATTCTCAATTCTTAGTGTTCTAGTACATGTTGTTGCTCCCTAAACTTTGAGTTCTGTGATGCCATGATCCACGTCATAGAAAAGATAAATTTTAATCGGAGATCGATGTAAATGAATATTCCTCGAGAAATCCATGTTTTTGAATTTGTAAACGTATATTCGTCGAAAGAAATTTTAGAAAAAGAGAAACTGAGATAGTACCTTTCGAGAAGATAATTTTAGAAAGAACCTTTCAGACCTAAACTCTGACTCAGACTATTGACCAAGACCTAATTCCTTCGTCAGTTTCAATCAATGACGATGTGCCCAGTTCAGGGAAAATGTATTCAATCACCCACCGAATCTGAAACTAAGTTAAGACTTGTGACTTTGATCTAAGGATCAAGTTAACGGAATTTGAAGAATTCTATTTGGAATTGAAAATTGGATCTAGAAGTATTGAGATAGGGATTTACGATATACTCATGGTATTCAAACAAAAATAAAAAACTATAAACTTGCATACAAACCCTGCCTTCTTAAAAGACTATCTTACACCAGAATGCTGGAGGGAGCATTTGGCATATATATTTATCTAAGGGAAGTTCAGTTTTGCAACAGCTGGCGGGGAGTGTTCGAGGGACAGTTCACGCGGCAAAACCTGCCGAGGTCTTGACCAGCGTCGGTATGGTTAAAATGGTGCACTTTCGGTACGATGGACGAGGGCGGACGAAGCGGTCCCTGAGTGAAGTGCCAGGACACCTAAGAAGGATCCTGGAGGGTTCTGACCAAGTGATGCACGGGCTCGCGGTGCCGAGGACATCCATGCATATGTCGAGGAAGATATTATATAATGGACCTATGTTTTTATAATCTATCACTGAATCTCGTTGTTGACTTGCTGGTCTCAACGGAGAGTCCAGAGTGATACTGTTTTGTTTAGAAATAAGGACTCAATGAAAATTTTGAAGTATGACATGTATAAACCGTAAATTGTTTATCAAGGGTTGTTTTTATTAAAGTTTTAATAAAGAGGAGTGTGTGCGTATCTGTCTTCTAAAGCTAAAGTTAAGAAAGGCAATTCAATTATGGGTGGGTGAGTACTTGTCTGGTTCCACCGATTCCAGTGGTAGGGTGGTGGCTAACCCATGGGCCGGATGGGGTTAGGCTGGAATCAGTGGAGTTTTAATAATCAAACTTTAAAATCTTAGGATTACGCTAAGATTCGAGTAATTAGACAATTCTCTCTGATAAATTTTTCAATAAGTGGATCAATGGCTGTGCCTGACCTGGATCAAGAAAAAAGCGTTGAATTTACTAAAATGATCAAATTATATCAGTGATAGTTTCCTTCTATCTGGTTTATTCAGTTGAAGGATAGCTTAGAATTGATCACGTTAGAAAAATTCATTTTTAAAAAAAATCATAAAGGTGAAAGCGTCCTCGCTTCTGGGCATGGGAATTTTTCTCGGTTTTGGTTTTTGGAGTGACCACCAACCTAGTCTCGTGCCCGGACATTCGAGGGCGAGGCCTCGAGTGAGAAACCCTGTCCCGCACATGAGGGGGCTGCTTCTGCTGCTTCAGCTACCGGGAGTCCGCCGGTGCGCGGAGGGGACAGAGGGATCTCAGAGTTGGTATCAGAGCCAAATTGAAAGCTAATAAGGATAAATAAATTCTTATCTGAAATTGATAAATAAGAACTCAGAAAAGACATTTTTTCTTAATGTATTTCATTCCGTAGGCTTATTTAAGGAAGAATTTTTAATCAAAAAAATTATTTTTATAGATGGAAGTCCCCTATTTATCTGGTATTCTCGACCTCACCCAGTCTCAAGATATGAATGCGTTCGCCTTCGAGCATCTCATCTCTTCCGCTTCTACTCGAACAAGCCGAGCAAGACTCACACACCATTTTGAGGAGTTATATTTTCCTAACCCAGTGGCGAGACTACATAAGTGGTTTGCAGGGCAATATGTCCATGCCCCTTGCGACCGCCGTGCAATGCTGTGGGAGAACCTCTCATTGACTATGATTCTGTTAAAGCTAAAAATGACACGTGGTGTCATTCTATATCATTCAACACCTCGGAATTTCAGACTTTCATGCCGAATTTATAGATTCCTTAGTCGATTTATCCCTAAGGAGAAAATAATAGCTCCCTTCGGAGTTAGAGAACTTATGTAACAGGATATGACTATGGCCCAGTACGGTCCTCTTATGCATCTCCCGAAGAGATTTTGAATTTTGGAGCCAAGCTGCTCTATGTATAATTTGCAACTGTTATATAAGAATGTTTTCTGAAGAAAAATTCCTTGTTGTAGAAGTGATTACTTATAGACGATCTGATAAAGAAAAAAATCCGTTATCAGACATATATCATCGACCTCCAATGAGATCATTGTCTTGTTTAAGAAATTGTTTTTCGAAACTCTTAAGTCCTAGGATCTCGTGGATAATATCAAAAAAAAATTTAATAATATATAAATTTTTGACAGAATCATGAGACGAGGAAATCGTGGTCTCGTTAGACAGACCCTGTCTCTGAAGATGACGAGCGTGACCTTGATGTTCGCAAGGCTCTTCATAGGACACAGGCAGGACCCTTCAAAGGAGAAGGGGAGAACCTAGGCGAGGCTGTGGAGAAATGGGTGGAAGCCATGGAAGAGTATTTTGACGTCACAGATTACAATATGCGAAGCAAAATGGCTCTTGCCCGGCTGGAAATAGTGGAAACAGCCATGGTAGCATGGAGGAACCACTGTGACACCAACCATCTGGACATAAATACTCAGTCGTGGAATGATCTAAAAACCTATCTAAGAAAGAGATTTTGTCCTCCTGGATTTTTAGAAACCAAAATGAATGAATTCTTAGAGCTAAAGCAGGAGAGCAGAACCATCGAGGAATACCACGAGGCCTTTGCTTTTCTACTCAAATATTCACCGCCTCTTGATGAAGAGCAACTCATGGCCAGGTTCATTCGAGGAATGAACGAACCCTTGGACACACTGGTCAAAAATGCCAAGCCGGTGTCCATGGCCGAAGCAGTAAGAATGGCAAAAGATTTTGCCAAAGCCTTTGTAGTAAAGGTCCCACCAAAACCTGCACCCTCTAACTTTAAAAGATTCTAAAGGTCCCACCAAAACCTGCACCCTCTAACTTTAAAAGATTCCAAGCCCAGGGAAGTACTTCAAACTTTCCACCCCCAAAGAGACAGCAAGGCCCGAATCTGAATCAGGATACAGGAAGATTCAGAAGTGAAGGAAGACCCTTCCCCCAGAGTACTTTCTCAGGAACCCCACCTCTTTCAAAAAATCAGAAGGATGAGCTCAGAACTGAAAACTGATGCTTTGGATGCCAGGGTTTTGGTCACCAGTTAAAAGACTGCCCGACTCCTGCCATGTCAAGAGGACAGGGAAGTCAAGGACCCGAATTTAGAAACCAACCCCTTCATTCCAGTCTAATCAGGGTCTGTCTCGCCCAAGCCAGGGAAACCCTAGAAGAACTCCAGCTCAGCCATCTGCCTCTATCCAGCGTAATCTCAGAACTCCTTCCCAGAACTCGGGCAACCAAAGAGAAAGAGTTCTACCTCAGACTGGAGCAGCCAGAGCAGTCACCATTTCAGATGTAGTAGAAGAGGAAAAAGGGTAGATCTATGCTGCAATTAAAAATAAAGGGCCTAACCAGCAATTCTCCGTCATCCATACTCCAGCAAAATTTCAAGGTAAGTGGGTGGACCCAACGAGTCGGGTAACTTTCCAACATATTTATTTATTACAATCCGAATAGGACCCAAACAAGTTTCGTTTTAGGGGGCCATGCTAGCGACCATGCCTTGTGAGGACAAGAGGAAAAGGGGTTAGCTTTTATATAAACCAAGTGCAGATTTGTTCTATCGTGGATCACGCACATTGAGTGCCGTTCGATCGGAGGAATAGATTCCTATTAGAATGACTATGTTTCCCGTGAGATAGAGTTAGGTCCCTTTGTTTGCTCGTATCCTCATATTGTCAAGAGATTAAGGTGTCATTAATCAAAAATAAGGGGACTTATCTACCTATCAAAGGGTTTTTCTTGACCTAGCTAGGGCGAGGACCTTACACATGGTATCCAAGCATGATTTAGGTAATTGTGTGTCGTATTGTTTGATTGCTAGGCTTTCTTGATAGACTAATCTAGTTATGTCTAGATGTAGGATGGGATGGATTGCTATTCTCAATTCTTAGTGTTCTAGTACATGGTCTCCCCTACTTTGCTAACTCTGCTCTTGCTTGCATAGTCGGTAGGCGAAGGCACAAGCAAGCTCCCAAGGTAATCCCCTCCTATGCCACTAGGAATTGGATTTCCTCCCCAACGAGGGCGGACGTGTGATTATGGATGCTGCCTAGTTTTGTGGGCCCAAGCTAGTGTGGTGAATCAGCCTACCTCATAAGTAGACGTCTCCTATGAGGAGCGGGAGGGTTTGGTACAAGCAGCAGGGGGTGACAGACTGGCTTGGCCCTTGTCAAGACTAGTCGACGATAGAGTATGTATGGTCCATGAGGTATGCCCAGCTGGTTTAGGCTAGAAGACTAAATTCTAGATCATTACTGGTTTTGGGTTTGGTTTGGATATGTCTATGGACTGTAAAGCTAGTTTCACTGTTTCTTTTCTGAACATTTTGCTATAAGAGCTGTTTGATTAATATTGTTGTTTTCAAAGAGTGTTTTAAGGAACATTTTTATGCTTATATTATGGGGAGCCAATATAAGTAGTAAACCCTCCTTTTACTCCTTACACAGTAAGTGGGTAGAGTGCTCCCTACAAAGGGTAGAGCTGGTTTAGCTGGGAGCATTTACATGTACATGCCCAGATAGTCCAAAGGCATATCCCTAAAGTTCCAAAGCTTCTAACCGAAAAGTCCAAAAACCTACACTGATCCCCACACCCATCCCCCATGTTGAAAGAACAGTAGAGGGGAAGGAGACACACACACAGGAGCAAACCCTAATGTATATTGCAAACCCTAACCAAAGAGGGAAGCCATCTCCCTTCTCACACAATCCATAAAGCCATAATCCATAATACACACAACACTATGAGTTGTGTCCACACACATCTAGCCCTAGCTAATGTCCACACACTATGACCAGCTGGACACGTGGTCATTTATGTCTCACACATGTTCTTACCTAACATGCCAGCACATAGCATAGCTGGCTCACACTGACATCGAGCTTGAATCTCAACAGATCCTCTCAAGCTCATAATGTACTGCCGATGAAGATGTAGATGAGCTTGGGATATCAAGACTCTCAACACTCCCCCTCAAGCTCATCCCATGTACTACCGATGAAGATGTAGATGAGCTTGGGATATCAAGACTCTCAACACTCCCCCTCAAGCTCATCCCATGTACTCCCAACATAGTACGGAAGTACTCAAACTTCTCCCTGCTAAGTGGCTTTGTAAAGATGTCTGCCACCTGCTCATCAGTATTCACATACTGTAGATCAACAGTACCATCAAGCACCTTTTCTCTGACAAAGTGATGATGGATCTCTATGTGTTTGGTCCTCGCATGAAACACTGGATTCTTGGCCAACTGTATACTGCTCATGTTTGTCACAATGAATGACAACTTTGCCATCAATAGGCTCACCCAAATCTGCCAAGAGATTCTTTATCCATACTGCCTCACAAGTAGCAATGGCTGCACCTCTATATTCAGCCTCTGTACTAGATAAAGCAACTGTAGGTTGCTTCTTGATACTCCAACTCACCATGGCACTTCTAAGTGTAAAAGCATATCCACTAGTAGACATCCTGTCATATGAGCTACCTGCCTAATCAGCATCTGTGTAGCCATGTATGTCCAAGCTTTTACCACTCTCATAAAGTAGACCATAATGTGCAGTGGCCTTTACATATCTCATAATGCGTCTCACTACATCTAAATGAGGTTTTCTGGGGCTCTGCATAAACTGGCTGACTAGTCCCATAGCATAACTCAAATCCGAGCATGTGATAGTCATGTAAATGAAACTACCAACCATCTTCCTGTACATAGATGGATCATCCAATTCATCACCATAATCAGCCCGCAACTTCACATTTTGCTCCAAAGGTGTACTCATAGGCGTACACCCTGTGATGCCATATTTTGCCAATATATCCAATGCATATTGGCGCTGTACTAACCATGTACCTGCATGATCTTTGACCACTTCAATTCCAAGGAAGTATCTCAACTCACCAAGATCTTTCATGTCAAATTGCCCACTCAATGCTTTCTTGACATGCATTACAACTGCACCATGATCACCTGTGATAATCAAGTCATCCACATAGATGACGAGTAAAACAATCGCATGCTCTGTCTTCTTCACATAGAGTGAAGAATCTGCTGTAGATATCTGAAATCCAAGAGAGATCAGATATCTGCTCATCTTATCACTCCAAGCACGAGGTGCTTGCTTCAAACCATATAATGCCTTTTTCAATTTGCATACATGAGTGAGATATCGTGGGTGTACATAACCTTCTGGCTGTGCCATATACACTTCCTCTTGAAGATCACCATTTAGAAATGCATTTTTGACATCCATTTGATGCATTTCCCAACCATTCGCTGCAGCCATAGCAATGACTGCGCTTACTGTCCCCATCTTTGCCACTAGACTAAACGTTTCATCATAGTCCAAACCTTGGGTTTGTGCATAACCCTTAGCTACCAATCTTGCTTTATGTCTCTCAATAGAACCATCAGATTTGCACTTCACTTTGTAAACCCATTTACATCCAATAACATTTTTGTCCTTTGGTAGTGCAACCAAATCCCATGTATCATTATGGACCAATGCGTCCATCTCAACATCCATTGTTTTCTCCCATACATGCTCTCCAATAGCTTCTGTATAGCATGCAGGTTCCACATGCTTCACCATAGATGTCATATATGCATAGTGCATAGCAAAATCTCGATATGTCAATCTGTCAAACTGGATATCTGACTCTCTGGGATCTCCGCAATGCATGCGGGTCACTCCGAACACCTGTCACTCTAGCATGTGGTGGCACATATCTATCCTGCCTAGCACCAAGTGTGCGTAAAACAGGTATGCCAAGCTCCTCATCCAAACTCTCTGAACTCGATGACTCATAACCTGTGATTCCCATTCCTTCAACCTTCTTATTTCCTTTGTCCATAGCACTACTCCCAGTGCTCACACTCTCATGCCTCAAACGTCCTGACCATGGACGTACACTGCTACTCTCAGCCTTTGCTGTTGGCCCCCAGAAATAGTAGTAGAACTAGAACTTGCTTGTGGCAAGTTCACAGGCACATCAACCTCAAGTGACTCAATGACACCCTCATCTTTTGCTTTGTACCAACTAGCAAGCTCATCGAACACCACATCTTGTGAGATGACCACTTGTCTAGTTTGTGGGTTGTAACATTTGTATGCCTTTCGATCCTATGCATATCCAACAAATACACATTTCTCTGCCTTAGGATCCAACTTCCTTCTTCTTTCATCAGGCACATGTACATAAGCTATGCATCCCAAAACTTTGAGGTGTTCAATGTCTGGCCTATAACCTATAAGCCGCATCTCTGGCGTACTTCCATGAATGGCTACTGTAGGTGTTTTGTTCAGTATATACACTGCAGTAGCACATGCTTCTGCCCAATAATAATCTGGCATGCTCTTTTCATTGAGCATCACCCTAGCCACTTCACATATGACTCTATTCTTTCTCTTAGCCACACCATTTGCTGAGGTGTATACCTGCAAGTCAATTGTCTTCTTATTCCATGCTTCCTCAAGAAATGCTCAAAAGCCTTTGAGGTGTATTCACCACCTCCATATGTCCTCAAACATTTAATCCAACAACCATATTGCTTTTTTGCAAAAGCTTTAAATCCATGAACTTTTCCAATACTTCACTCTTCTCTCTGAGAAAGTATATCCATGTCATCTTGCTGAAATCATCTATGAATGTCACATAGTATAAACTGCCTTTGATAGATGGGTTTTGTGCAAGGACCCCATACATCACTATGTACTATCTCAAGTAGCCTGCTACTTATGTTTCCTTCTCTAGGAAACCGCAACCTTGCCTACTTTCCAAACTGACAGGCTTCACAAACATGCATATTCCCATCATATTTGAATCTAGGCAATCCACTGACAATGCCTCTTGCCTGCATGTTCTTCAATCTTTGTATATTGACATGTCTAATCCTCTTATGCCACATATCAATGTCCTGTACCACATTTCTGCTTTTAGAGAACATGGCTGATTTTAACTCAGGAATCCCAGCATCCAGCTTAAACAACCTGCCTTCTTTCTTGCCTTTAGCAATGACTCTACATCCATGTTTGAAGTCCTCAACGAAGCAACCATGCTTGTTTGAAACGAACCTGTAATCCCTGTTCCACCATTTGACCAACTGAGGCCAACCAACTGAGGCCAAGCTCTTTGTGATAGAAGGCACATATAATACATCTGACATAGACTTTGTTTGACCATTGTGCATAACCAATGGTACACTACCAACATGTGTAATGGCATGCTGAGTATCATCTCCTGTTTCCACATAGCCTTTCACATCCATAGGCTTCATATACTCAAACCATTCACCATGACAAGTCATATGGTTTGATGCTCCAGAGTCCATATACCAAGTATCATCATTCTCAGCATTTGTCACCATAGATCCAACAACATGTTTCATGGCAAACAAGTGATTTGCAGTGCCATCATTACTGCTTCATGCATAGTTTCCACCATGTTGTGCATAATTTCCACCATACTGACCACCACGTTGTGCTCTATCCCCTCTCAAATCAATCTGTTTGCGGAAACAATCTCTTGCCATATGACCAAATTGGCCACAGTAATGGCATTCCACATCTTGCATAGAATTTTGTTGGCCTTGCCAACGTCCTCTACCACAGGGGTTACCTCTGCCTCTCTGAGATGCATAACCACGACCACCTCTAGCACCATATGTAGGCTGAAAATTCTGTTGTGGTGACCTGTCCTGCCATCCACGACCATTACCACCACGGCCACGTGATGCGAATCTCCCCCTGCCTCTAAAACCTCTCTACGAATAGAAAGCCTGATTTTTGCCATTATCATCATGGCTAGTAGATGCATCCAGAAATGAATCACTGAGTTTGATTTCCTCAACAAGTAAGAGTGAAACCAACTCATCAAAGTCTGGTAAACCTGTACTCCGTACTGAGATAGATGTATCAAAAGATTTATATTCCTTGCCAAGACCACGCAAGGTAATATCCACCAAATCATCATTAGGCATGGGGGCATTTATTGTTGCCAATGCATCTGCAAACTTCTTTATTTCTTGCACATAATCATGGATGCTTCTTTTATTCCGCTTCACATTATGTATCTGCTGTCAACTGAGACTTGCGAGCACTCGTGTCTGTATCAAACATCTTTACCAAAGTATCCCATGCATCTTTGGGATTCTCAGCATCCTGCATGTGTATGAGCATAGCATCAGAAATACATATAGACAAATATGCAACACTTTGAATGCTCTTTCTGACCATTGCTCATGAGCAATAACCTGCTGTGTAGGTTGTCGGGGTAGCTTAGGCTCTGGCTCAGCACCTGTAATGAGATTCCAAAATCCTTTTTCTTTCAAGAAACTTTTTATCCTGTACTTCCATGCCTGGAAGTTCTTCCTATCTAGCTTTTCACCAACAATCTACTGGGTTATCCGACATATTTGCTCAATGCGTACTCCTTCTGCACACTTCCAAATCTATAAATGAGCCTTCCTCAGCTCCACCACACTCCAATGAGTGTTCCAGATACTCCAAAGTAGCCAACAATCTTCAAATTTGATATAGAAAATCAACCTGTATGCATCCAAAATGAACTGGCTCATGCAGTCCGAGATACCCTGCTTTGATGCACTTTCCAAGGCTCCAAATCACAATGTAGTGGTGCAATCAAGTATGGGCAACTTGCATTGACACCCAAACAACCTCAATGTTGAATATCAACACCATCTGACATGTGTACATATCAATTTTTGAAAACCCCTTTCTCTGTTTTGGGAAATACCAGAAAAATCAAAAAAACCAGTAGTAAAATGGCTCTAATTTCTTCAATATTTGTCCAAATTGAGCAACCAGGCATTCATTAGCTTAGCAATAGTGTCCATCAACTCCATGTAAGAGAAATTTGTCCAATTGTTTAAGACCAAAGATTAATTGTCTGATTAAAATCACTCTGTTTCTCTGCAACCAGTGGACAGCCTGTTTAATCAGCTCATTCCCAGCTCAATTAAGCATAATTGATTAAACCAACAATGTAGCCCTCTTCTCCAATGTGTGTAGCAACCAATTGCTAAAGCAATTGTGAAATATATCAAGCAACCAAGTGGAAATCAATCTCCTCGTAGCAAAAAAGTCAAAAATCTACCCTGTTTCACTGTAGGAGCTGCGCTGCCTGCATTTGAGGAATTTGGGAGTGATTTAAGTGATAATTGAAGATGGATATAAGTGCCCAACACACTTGGGTATGTGTGCAACCAGTCAATGGTTTGATTTTAGCCAAAAACACGCTCCAAATGCATCAAATTTTGACTCCTTTTTCTCTGTTTTGTGAGAGCTCAAAAAAACCAGAGTTTTTCACTCGTTCAAATGCATGTAAATTGCTCCAAAATCACAGTAGGGCTTGCATAGAAGTTGCCAATACATTCCTCCTTGTCAAATACATGTTTGCTTTGCTAGATTTACATGTATTTCCACCATACATCAGTGCTTCCAAGCTTTAATGGAAAGCTTCCAAAAACCAGAAATTTGCTTTGCTTTTAGTTGCTCTAACTTGCTTTGCTTTTGCCTGAATCACCTGCAATCCGCTCAAGGATGTTTAGAAGACCTTACCCGGTAGGCCAAGCTCTCAGATCTGATAAGAATTGGTGTGCTCTAAGCTTCACAGCTTCAATGGCAAGCTTCACAGCTTCTTCTCCCTCTTCACTCACTCACTCATAAACCCTAATAAACAGCACAAGGCTCTGATACCATGTTGAAAGAACGGTAGAGGGGAAGGAGACACACACACACGTGTAAGCCCTAATGTATATTGCAAACCCTAACCAAAGAGAGAAGCCATCTCCTTTCTCACACAATGCATAAAGCCATAATCCATAATACACACAACACTATGAGTTGTGTCCACACACATCTACCCTAGCTAATGTCCACACACTATGACTAGCTGGACACGCGGTCATTTATGTCTCACACATGTTCCTACCTAACATGCCAGCACATAGCATAGCTGGCTCACACACTGACATCGAGCTTGAATCTCAACAGCCCCTCTCAAGCTCATGATGTACTGCCGATGAAGATGTAGATGAGCTTGGGATATCAAGACTCTCAACACCCCACTCCTAACATACCCCAGCCACACATTTTTGGGCATGTTTAGTGCACACAAAGACTACTCTAAGCTTAGAAATAGCTTGCACTAACCTTGGTACCCACCACTACTTGCATTGTAGTCTTTCTTCTAGTGTAGCTTGTGGTGTAGCCTCTACCCATTTTGTTAAGTCTTGTTTTTGCCACATCTAGACCTCTTTCCAAAATTGTGCTTTACACAAAAGCTATCCACGTACTAAAAAACTAAGGAATTAATCCCTACACAAGGAACACCCAAGTTGGAGCCATGGATGATGGTGCCATGTTCACCTCTTCCCCCACCCCTTTTCACTCAATTGCATAGGGAACCTAGGAACCAGCCCTTAGATCTTCCCAATATACTTAAATGTCATCACATTGGAAGCAAATGCTCCCCATTTTGTGACAAAAGCTGTCTTTTCACGATCATCTGGGGCCATCAAGACTTGATTGTATACAGCGAAACCATCCAAGAAAGAATACATCTCAAGGTCTGCAGGTGGCATCTACCACGGAATCTATGAACAGAAGTGGGAAAGGATTTGTCTCTGTTGCAACATTGAGCTTCCAGTAATCCAAATAGACACGGAGCTTTCCATTCTCTTTCAGCACAATCACTATTGGCAACAACAATGTCACCTTTCCACCACCGGATATATGAATCCTAGTTTCAAGAGTTTATCAATTTCCTCAATTTGTTTTGCATAATTTGGATTCATTCGGTACCGCTGTTGCTTGCTTAATGGGAACAACATCCTCCTTAAGATGATGTTGATAAAATTGAGAATCAATGCCCTTCATATCTTTGTAGCTCCAAGGAAATACATCCACATATGATTTTAATAAGTTCTAGAGGTTTTCTTTCAATTCTATATCCAGCTTAGCGCTGATGCAAACTATCTCGGGGTGCTCCACGTCACCCAGATTCATGTCTTCTAGCTCATCTGTGCTATGACCCGAAGGCTGTGCTTCATTGCCTCTCATGAGTTTCTTCTACCTGGATAAGGGCTTGAACTTCCTTCGGTACACCCACATGACCTAAGGGGGTGAGAGGTCGGCTTGGCCCTCGTTGATTTAGTTCATAAGAATGACTATGTTTCCCGTGAGATAGAGTTAGGTCCCTTTGTTTGCTCATATCCTCATATTGTCAAGAGATTAAGGTGTCATTAATCGAAAATAAGAGGACTTATCTACCTATCAAAAGGTTTCCCTTGACCTAGCTAGGGCAAGGACCTTACACGTGGCTTAGGTAATTGTGTGTCGTATTGTTTGATTGCTAGGCTTTCTTGATAGACTAATCTAGTTATGTCTAGATCTAGGATGGGATGGATAGACTAATCTAGTTATGTCTAGATGTAGGATGGGATGAATTACTATTCTCAATTCTTAGTGTTCTAGTACATGTTGTTGCTCCCTAAACTTTGAGTTCTGTGATGCCATGATCCACGTCATAGAAAAGATAAATTTTAATCGGAGATCGATGTAAATGAATATTCCTCGAGAAATCCATGTTTTTGAATTTGTAAACGTATATTCGTCGAAAGAAATTTTAGAAAAAGAGAAACTGAGGTAGTACCTTTCGAGAAGATAATTTTAGAAAGAACCTTTCAGACCTAAACTCTGACTCAGACTATTGACCAAGACCTAATTCCTTCGTCAGTTTCAATCAATGACGATGTGCCCAGTTCAGGGAAAATGTATTCAATCACCCACCGAATCTGAAACTAAGTTAAGACTTGTGACTTTGATCTAAGGATCAAGTTAACGAAATTTGAAGTATTCTATTTGGAATTGAAAATTGGATCTAGAAGTATTGAGATAGGGATTTACGATATACTCATGGTATTCAAACAAAAATAAAAAACTATAAACTTGCATACAAACCCTACCTTCTTAAAAGACTATCTTACACCAGAATGCTGGAGGGAGCATTTGGCATATATATTTATCTAAGGGAAGTTCAGTTTTGCAACAGCTGGCGGGGAGTGTTCGAGGGACAGTTCACGCGGCAAAACCTGCCGAGGTCTTGACCAGCGTCGGTATGGTTAAAATGGTGCACTTTCGGTACGATGGACGAGGGCGGACGAAGCGGTCCCTGAGTGAAGTGCCAGGACACCTAAGGAGGATCCTGGAGGGTTCTGACCAAGTGATGCACGGGCTCGCGGTGCCGAGGACATCCATGCGTATGTCGAGGAAGATATTATATAATGGACCTATGTTTTTATAATCTATCACTGAATCTCGTTGTTGACTTGCTGGTCTCAACGGAGAGTCCAGAGTGATACTGTTTTGTTGAGAAATAAGGACTCAATGAAAATTTTGAAGTATGACATGTATAAACCGTAAATTGTTTATCAAGGGTTGTTTTTATTAAAGTTTTAATAAAGAGGAGTGTGTGCGTATCTGTCTTCTAAAGCTAAAGTTAAGAAAGGCAATTCAATTATGGGTGGGTGAGTACTTGTCTGGTTCCACCGATTCCAGTGGTAGGGTGGTGGCTAACCCATGGGCCGGATGGGGTTAGGCTGGAATCAGTGGAGTTTTAATAATCAAACTTTAAAATCTTAGGATTACGCTAAGATTCGAGTAATTAGACAATTCCCTCTGATAAATTTTTCAATAAGTGGATCAATGGCTGTGCCTGACCTGGATCAGGAAAAAAGCGTTGAATTTACTAAAATGATCAAATTATATCAGTGATAGTTTCCTTCTATCTGGTTTATTCAGTTGAAGGATAGCTTAGAATTGATCACGTTAGAAAAATTCATTTTTAAAAAAAATCATAAAGGTGAAAGCGTCCTCGCTTTCTGGGCATGGGAATTTTTCTCGGTTTTGGTTTTTGGAGTGACCACCAACCTAGTCTCGTGCCCGGACATTCGAGGGCGAGGCCTCGAGTGAGAAACCCTGTCCCGCACATGAGGGGGCTGCTTCTGCTGCTTCAGCTACCGGGAGTCCGTCGGTGCGCGGAGGGGACAGAGGGATCTCAGAGTTGGTATCAGAGCCAAATTGAAAGCTAATAAGGATAAATAAATTCTTATCTGAAATTGATAAATAAGAACTCAGAAAAGACATTTTTTCTTAATGTATTTCATTCCGTAGGCTTATTTAAGGAAGAATTTTTAATCAAAAAAATTATTTTTATAGATGGAAGTCCCCTATTTATCTGGTATTCTCGACCTCACCCAGTCTCAAGATATGAATGCGTTCGCCTTCGAGCATCTCATCTCTTCCGCTTCTACTCGAACAAGCCGCGAGCAAGACTCACACACCATTTTGAGGAGTTATATTTTCCTAACCCAGTGGCGAGACTACATAAGTGGTTTGCAGGGCAATATGTCCATGCCCCTTGCGACCGCCGTGCAATGCTGTGGGAGAACCTCTCATTGGCTATGATTCTGTTAAAGCTAAAAATGACACGTGGTGTCATTCTATATCATTCAACACCTCGGAATTTCAGACTTTCATGCCGAATTTATAGATTCCTTAGTCGATTTATCCCTAAGGAGAAAATAATAGCTCCCTTCGGAGTTAGAGAACTTATGTAACAGGATATGACTATGGCCCAGTACGGTCCTCTTATGCATCTCCCGAAGAGATTTTGAATTTTGGAGCCAAGCTGCTCTATGTATAATTTGCAACTGTTATATAAGAATGTTTTCTGAAGAAAAATTCCTTGTTGTAGAAGTGATTACTTATAGACGATCTGATAAAGAAAAAAATCCGTTATCGGACATATATCATCGACCTCCAATGAGATCATTGTCTTGTTTAAGAAATTGTTTTTCGAAACTCTTAAGTCCTAGGATCTCGTGGATAATATCAAAATAAAAATTTAATAATATATAAATTTTTGACAGAATCATGAGACGAGGAAATCGTGGTCTCATCAGACAGACCCTGTCTCTGAAGATGACGAGCGTGACCTTCATGTTCGCAAGGCTCTTCATAGGACACAGGCAGGACCCTTCAAAGGAGAAGGGGAGAACCTGGGCGAGGCTGTGGAGAAATGGGTGGAAGCCATGGAAGAGTATTTTGACGTCACAGATTACAATATGCGAAGCAAAATGGCTCTTGCCCGGCTGAAAATAGTGGAAACAGCCATGGTAGCATGGAGGAACCACTGTGACACCAACCATCTGGACATAAATACTCAGTCGTGGAATGATCTAAAAACCTATCTAAGAAAGAGATTTTGTCCTCCTGGATTTTTAGAAACCAAAATGAATGAATTCTTAGAACTAAAGCAGGAGAGCAGAACCATCGAGGAATACCACGAGGCCTTTGCTTTTCTACTCAAATATTCACCGCCTCTTGATGAAGAGCAACTCATGGCCAGGTTCATTCGAGGAATGAACGAACCCTTGGACACACTGGTCAAAAATGCCAAGCCGGTGTCCATGGCCGAAGCAGTAAGAATGGCAAAAGATTTTGCCAAAGCCTTTGTAGTAAAGGTCCCACCAAAACCTGCACCCTCTAACTTTAAAAGATTCTAAAGGTCCCACCAAAACCTGCACCCTCTAACTTTAAAAGATTCCAAGCCCAGGGAAGTACTTCAAACTTTCCACCCCCAAAGAGACAGCAAGGCCCGAATCTGAATCAGGATACAGGAAGATTCAGAAGTGAAGGAAGACCCTTCCCCCAGAGTACTTTCTCAAGAACCCCACCTCTTTCAAAAAGTCAGAAGGATGAGCTCAGAACTGAAAACTGATGCTTTGGATGCTAGGGTTTTGGTCACCAGTTAAAAGACTGCCCGACTCCTGCCATGTCAAGAGGACAGGGAAGTCAAGGACCTCGAATTCAGAAACCAACCCCTTCATTCCAGTCTAATCAGGGTCCGTCTCGCCCAAGCCAGGGAAACCCCAGAAGAACTCCAGCTCAGCCATCTGCCTCTATCCAGCGTAATCTCAGAACTCCTTCCCAGAACTCGGGCAACCAAAGAGAAAGAGTTCTACCTCAGACTGCAGCAGCCAGAGCAGTCACCATTTCAGATGTAGTAGAAGAGGAAAAAGGGTAGATCTATGCTGCAATTAAAAATAAAGGGCCTAACCAGCAATTCTCCGTCATCCATACTCCAGCAAAATTTCAAGGTAAGTGGGTGGACCCAACGAGTCGGGTAACTTTCCAACATATTTATTTATTACAATCCGAATAGGACCCAAACAAGTTTCGTTTTAGGGGGCCATGCTAGCGACCATGCCTTGTGAGGACAAGAGGAAAAGGGGTTAGCTTTTATATAAACCAAGTGCAGATTTGTTCTATCGTGGATCACGCACATTGAGTGCCGTTCGATCGGAGGAATAGATTCCTATTAGAATGACTATGTTTCCCGTGAGATAGAGTTAGGTCCCTTTGTTTGCTCGTATCCTCATATTGTCAAGAGATTAAGGTGTCATTAATCAAAAATAAGGGGACTTATCTACCTATCAAAGGGTTTTTCTTGACCTAGCTAGGGCGAGGACCTTACACGTGGTATCCAAGCATGATTTAGGTAATTGTGTGTCGTATTGTTTGATTGCTAGGCTGTCTTGATAGACTAATCTAGTTATGTCTAGATGTAGGATGGGATGGATTGCTATTCTCAATTCTTAGTGTTCTAGTACATCGTCTCCCCTACTTTGCTAACTCTGCTCTTGCTTGCATAGTCGGTAGGCGAAGGCACAAGCAAGCTCCCAAGGTAATCCCCTCCTATGCCACTAGGAATTGGATTTCCTCCCCAACGAGGGCGGACGTGTGATTATGGATGCTGCCTAGTTTTGTGGGCCCAAGCTAGTGTGGTGAATCAGCCTACCTCATAAGTAGACGTCTCCTATGAGGAGCGGGAGGGTTTGGTACAAGCAGCAGGGGGTGACAGACTGGCTTGGCCCTTGTCAAGACTAGTCGACGATAGAGTATGTATGGTCCATGAGGTATGCCCAGCTGGTTTAGGCTAGAAGACTAAATTCTAGATCATTACTGGTTTTGGGTTTGGTTTGGATATGTCTATGGACTGTAAAGCTAGTTTCACTGTTTCTTTTCTGAACATTTTGCTATAAGAGCTGTTTGATTAATATTGTTGTTTTCAAAGACTGTTTTAAGGAACATTTTTATGCTTATATTATGGGGAGCCAATATAAGTAGTAAACCCTCCTTTTACTCCTTACACAGTAAGTGGGTAGAGTGCTCCCTACAAAGGGTAGAGCTGGTTTAGCTGGGAGCATTTACATGTACATGCCCAGATAGTCCAAAGGCATATCCCTAAAGTTCCAAAGCTTCTAACCGAAAAGTCCAAAAACCTACACTGATCCCCACACCCATCCCCCATGTTGAAAGAACAGTAGAGGGGAAGGAGACACACACACAGGAGCAAACCCTAATGTATATTGCAAACCCTAACCAAAGAGGGAAGCCATCTCCCTTCTCACACAATCCATAAATCCATAATCCATAATACACACAACACTATGAGCTGTGTCCACACACATCTAGCCCTAGCTAATGTCCACACACTATGACCAGCTGGACACGTGGTCATTTATGTCTCACACATGTTCTTACCTAACATGCCAGCACATAGCATAGCTGGCTCACACTGACATCGAGCTTGAATCTCAACAGATCCTCTCAAGCTCATAATGTACTACCGATGAAGATGTAGATGAGCTTGGGATATCAAGACTCTCAACACTCCCCCTCAAGCTCATCCCATGTACTGCCGATGAAGATGTAGATGAGCTTGGGATATCAAGACTCTCAACACTCCCCCTCAAGCTCATCCCATGTACTCCCAACATAGTACGGAAGTACTCAAACTTCTCCCTGCTAAGTGGCTTTGTAAAGATGTCTGCCACCTGCTCATCAGTCTTCACATACTGTAGATCAACTGTACCATCAAGCACCTTTTCTCTGACAAAGTGATGATGGATCTCTATGTGTTTGGTCCTCGCATGAAACACTAGATTCTTGGCCAACTGTATACTGCTCATGTTTGTCACAATGAATGACAACTTTGCCATCAATAGGCTCACCCAAATCTGCCAAGAGATTCTTTATCCATACTGCCTCACAAGTAGCAATGGCTGCACCTCTATATTCAGCCTCTGTACTAGATAAAGCAACTGTAGGTTGCTTCTTGATACTCCAACTCACCATGGCACTTCTAAGTGTAAAAGCATATCCACTAGTAGACATCCTGTCATATGAGCTGTTGAAATTTGAGCAAAAATGATGAGCTATGGTGGATCAAACACTAGAATCAGCATAATTAACAAAGTGATTAGTAAGTGATTAAGACGTAATTAGTGAATAATTAGCACATAGATTAATGTAGGCATGGATACTCAAAAACCAGCAAATTCTCATTAGGGCTATGCCTCAATTTATAGTGTTTACATCAAGCATCAAATCCCATTGATTTCTCCATGATTCACTCCCTGAATATCTCCACCTCTTGCCTGATTCTCTCCACCTCTTCTCTTTTCCCTGATTATCTCCCAGAATAACTCCACACTCCTAAATTCCCTCATGCTACCCATTATTCTCTCCCAGTAGATTCTCCTAACCTTTTCACAGGTTCTTTCACAATTACATCTGCTCTTTTACAGCCTCTATCCAAGAGCTTGTTCCCACACACACCCTTTTCACTTGTATATTTCAACACCTCCCCTCAAGTGAATAATCCTAACACACCTGGACCCTGTATCAAGTTTCCCTCTTACTTGATAGCCCGCGACCAGTGCCTCAAGTCCCTAAACTCCATAGTCCTTGACACTCTCTCTCTCTATGTGTCCAAGGCTACTATAAGTGCCCGCGACCTTGACTAAAGTGCTCACACATACATCTACCACTTGGCCTACATCATCGGTGGCTCAGAGGTGGTTTTACTTTATTGGGGCAGGTTACATTGGGTTGTGGGTTCTCTCTCTCTCTCTCTCTCTCTCTCTCTCAGAAAAGATGATCCGACTCCACTTCTCTTGGAGCCTCCATGAAGTTTGCCGATGTCGTTCCTTCTTCACTGGGTTTGCTGTAGCAGTCTCTCGCCATGTGTCCTGGCTTTCCACATTTGTGGCAAGTGAAGGTCCTCCCTCCTACTCTGCCTCTTCCTCGTCCTCGTCCTCGAGAGAATCCTCCTCGGGTGAAGAATGCTTTTTCCTCTCCTGCTGTTGAGTCGAGCTCTTTCTTCTCTTTGCCTCTGCTCTCTTGCTCCAGTAGAGCTGCTTCTATCTCGTGTATCTTCAGTTCAGGCACATTCTTTAGTGTTGCTACAATGTTTTCATAATCTCCTTTATCCACACTCTTCAAAAGTACAGCTAATGCTTCATCATCTTCTACCTTTTTGCCAATAGCTGCCAGCTGTTGCTTAATGCTTTTATATTTGTTCAAGTGTGTGATTAAGGGTTCACTTTCCTTCATGTCCAATTTGTAAAATTGCATTAATAGATTTATCTTGGAATTTTTTCCTTGTGTACCAAATAATTTATTGAGTTCATCCCATGCATCTTTTGCCCACTATATCCCTGTGATATGATGGATGATCTCATCATTTAAACTGAGTGCAATAAGCCCCAATGCTTTTTCATTCCTACTCTTCCACTCATTTTCCCCTCTCTCTGGGCATTCATCTCTCCCTTCAACTAATCCCCACAGATTTTTCCTCATCAGCAAATACATGGTTTTTGTTTGCCATGTATAAAACTGTTCTCCATTAAATTTGGCTATTTCCTGTGCTGAATTCATGGTGATGTGAAGGGGGTCTTACCTCTTGATCCAAATTCAAGATTCAAGGGCAGTGTCTACCCTTTTACAACTCAATCTGGTGTTTAATAGATGATTACAATAATTTTATCAGCATAAAATCACCAAAAATTACATTAAATTGAGAGTAACCAATTTGTACGGGATGGTTGGAGTATCAAACCAACTCCGATTTGCAATCTGAAGCTTTAGGGATCTGTATCAGATACCTAATGGTTAATTTGAACCCTCAATTGCACCAAAGTACAGTGATTAGCACTGATTAATCACTGATTAGCAAATTAATGCTCTGGTTTGTGTGCAGAAAACAGAGTATGCGGGGAGCTCAGATCTGGTGCCTTCCACTTCAAATGAGCTCAAATGCTTTCAAAGGCATCAATAGCAATGAGTCTAGTAGAGGATTAAGCCAAGAAACACAAGATTTGACCAAATAATGAAAGCTTAATCTCTGTTTTACCAAAGTCACCTGCAGATTTGATGAAGAGCTTTGATCTCTCTGTAGACTTGATGAAATTGATTTCTGTCTTCACCAGCTTGTAGAGCATGCTTGAAAACCCCCGGGGCTAAGAGGAATTAAACCAATTTGACTTGAGCAAGTAGTAATGGCAGAAACTGCAGAGAAAAAAGGCACCTGCAAAATCAGCGATTTCTCCTAAACGCCTGCGCGTTTTGCTGCGCCGTTTGATGTGCTTGTAGCTAGGAGTGTTGGCTAGCTTAAGCTAGAAGGGCATAGCCTAATAGTGAGTGTGCATAGAGAATAGAGTCCTCCACTGGCTGGGGGTGAAGGGGAAGAGTGAAAACTCACTAAAAATTTGATTTTTTGCTAATTATCTTACTAATCCTGATTAATTCACTAATGGGCTCATAAATCTGGTTGATTCTAGGCATGGCTCTGATACCATGTTGAAATTTGAGCAAAAATGATGAGCTATGGTGGATCAAACACTAGAATCAGCATAATTAACAAAGTGATTAGTAAGTGATTAAGACGTAATTAGTGAATAATTAGCACATAGATTAATGTAGGCATGGATACTCAAAAACCAGCAAATTCTCATTAGGGCTATGCCTCAATTTATAGTGTTTACATCAAGCATCAAATCCCATTGATTTCTCCATGATTCACTCCCTGAATATCTCCACCTCTTGCCTGATTCTCTCCACCTCTTCTCTTTTCCCTGATTATCTCCCAGAATAACTCCACACTCCTAAATTCCCTCATGCTACCCATTATTCTCTCCCAATAGATTCTCCTAACCTTTTCATAGGTTCTTTCACAATTACATCTCCTCTTTTACAGCCTCTATCCAAGAGCTTGTTCCCACACACACCCTTTTCACTTGTATATTTCAACATGAGCTACCTGCCTAATCAGCATCTGTGTAGCCATGTATGTCCAAGCTTTTACCACTCTCATAAAGTAGACCATAATGTGCAGTGGCCTTTACATATCTCATAATGCGTCTCACTACATCTAAATGAGGTTTTCTGGGGCTCTGCATAAACTGGCTGACTAGTCCCACAGCATAACTCAAATCCGAGCATGTGATAGTCATATAAATGAAACTACCAACCATCTTCCTGTACATAGATGGATCATCCAATTCATCACCATAATCAGCCCGCAACTTCACATTTTGCTCCAAAGGTGTACTCATAGGCGTACACCCTGTCATGCCATATTTTGCCAATATATCCAATGCATATTGGCGCTGTACTAACCATGTACCTGCATGATCTTTGACCACTTCAATTCCAAGGAAGTATCTCAACTCACCAAGATCTTTCATGTCAAATTGCCCACTCAATGCTTTCTTGACATGCATTACATCTGCACCATGATCACCTGTGATAATCAAGTCATCCACATAGATGACGAGTAAAACAATCGCATGCTCTGTCTTCTTCACATAGAGTGAAGAATCTGCTGTAGATATCTGAAATCCAAGAGAGATCAGATATCTGCTCATCTTATCACTCCAAGCACGAGGTGCTTGCTTCAAACCATATAATGCCTTTTTCAATTTGCATACATGAGTGGGATATCGTGGGTGTACATAACCTTCTGGCTGTGCCATATACACTTCCTCTTGAAGATCACCATTTAGAAATGCATTTTTGACATCCATTTGATGCATTTCCCAACCATTCGCTGCAGCCATAGCAATGACTGCTCTTACTGTCCCCATCTTTGCCACTAGACTAAACGTTTCATCATAGTCCAAACCTTGGGTTTGTGCATAACCCTTAGCTACCAATCTTGCTTTATGTCTCTCAATAGAACCATCAGATTTGCACTTCACTTTGTAAACCCATTTACATCCAATAACATTTTTGTCCTTTGGTAGTGCAACCAAATCCCATGTATCATTATGGACCAATGCGTCCATCTCAACATCCATTGTTTTCTCCCATACATGCTCTCCAATAGCTTCTGTATAGCATGCAGGTTCCACATGCTTCACCATAGATGTCATATATGCATAGTGCATAGCAAAATCTCGATATGTCAATCTGTCAAACTGGATATCTGACTCTCTGGGATCTCCGCAATGCATGCGGGTCACTCCGAACACCTGTCACTCTAGCATGTGGTGGCACATATCTATCCTGCCTAGCACCAGGTGTGCGTAAAACAGGTATGCCAAGCTCCTCATCCAAACTCTCTGAACTCGATGACTCATAACCTGTGATTCCCATTCCTTCAACCTTCTTATTTCCTTTGTCCATAGCACTACTCCCAGTGCTCACACTCTCATGCCTCAAACGCCCTGACCATGGACGTACATTGCTACTCTCAGCCTTTGCTGTTGGCCCCCAGAAATAGTAGTAGAACTAGAACTTGCTTGTGGCAAGTTCACAGGCACATCAACCTCAAGTGACTCAATGACACCCTCATCTTTTGCTTTGTACCAACTAGCAAGCTCATCGAACACCACATCTTGTGAGATGACCACTTGTCTAGTTTGTGGGTTGTAACATTTGTATGCCTTTCGATCCTATGCATATCCAACAAATACACATTTCTCTGCCTTAGGATCCAACTTCCTTCTTCTTTCATCAGGCACATGTACATAAGCTATGCATCCCAAAACTTTGAGGTGTTCAATGTCTGGCCTATAACCTATAAGCCGCATCTCTGGCGTACTTCCATGAATGGCTACTGTAGGTGTTTTGTTCAGTATATACACTGCAGTAGCACATGCTTCTGCCCAATAATAATCTGGCATGCTCTTTTCATTGAGCATCACCCTAGCCACTTCACATATGACTCTATTCTTTCTCTTAGCCACACCATTTGCTGAGGTGTATACCTGCAAGTCAATTGTCTTCTTATTCCATGCTTCCTCAAGAAATGCTCAAAAGCCTTTGAGGTGTATTCACCACCTCCATATGTCCTCAAACATTTAATCCAACAACCATATTGCTTTTTTGCAAAAGCTTTAAATCCATGAACTTTTCCAATACTTCACTCTTCTCTCTGAGAAAGTATATCCATGTCATCTTGCTGAAATCATCTATGAATGTCACATAGTATAAACTGCCTTTGATAGATGGGTTTTGTGCAAGGACCCCATACATCACTATGTACTATCTCAAGTAGCCTGCTACTTATGTTTCCTTCTCTAGGAAACCGCAACCTTGCCTGCTTTCCAAACTGACAGGCTTCACAAACATGCATATTCCCATCATATTTGAATCTAGGCAATCCACTGACAATGCCTCTTGCCTGCATGTTCTTCAATCTTTGTATATTGACATGTCTAATCCTCTTATGCCACATATCAATGTCCTGTACCACATTTCTGCTTTTAGAGAACATGGCTGATTTTAACTCAGGAATCCCAGCATCCAGCTTAAACAACCTGCCTTCTTTCTTGCCTTTAGCAATGACTCTACATCCATGTTTGAAGTCCTCAACGAAGCAACCATGCTTGTTTGAAACGAACCTGTAATCCCTGTTCCACCATTTGACCAACTGAGGCCAACCAACTGAGGCCAAGCTCTTTGTGATAGAAGGCACATATAATACATCTGACATAGACTTTGTTTGACCATTGTGCATAACCAATGGTACACTACCAACATGTGTAATGGCATGCTGAGTATCATCTCCTGTTTCCACATAGCCTTTCACATCCATAGGCTTCATATACTCAAACCATTCACCATGACAAGTCATATGGTTTGATGCTCCAGAGTCCATATACCAAGTATCATCATTCTCAGCATTTGTCACCATAGATCCAACAACATGTTTCATGGCAAACAAGTGATTTGCAGTGCCATCATTACTGCTTCATGCATAGTTTCCACCATGTTGTGCATAATTTCCACCATACTGACCACCACGTTGTGCTCTATCCCCTCTCAAATCAATCTGTTTGCGGAAACAATCTCTTGCCATATGACCAAATTGGCCACAGTAATGGCATTCCACATCTTGCATAGAATTTTGTTGGCCTTGCCAACGTCCTCTACCACAGGGGTTACCTCTGCCTCTCTGAGATGCATAACCACGACCACCTCTAGCACCATATGTAGGCTGAAAATTCTGTTGTGGTGACCTGTCCTGCCATCCACGACCATTACCACCACGGCCACGTGATGCGAATCTCCCCCTGCCTCTAAAACCTCTCTACGAATAGAAAGCCTGATTTTTGCCATTATCATCATGGCTAGTAGATGCATCCAGAAATGAATCACTGAGTTTGATTTCCTCAACAAGTAAGAGTGAAACCAACTTATCAAAGTCTGGTAAACCTGTACTCCGTACTGAGATAGATGTATCAAAAGATTTATATTCCTTGCCAAGACCACGCAAGGTAATATCCACCAAATCATCATTAGGCATGGGGGCATTTATTGTTGCCAATGCATCTGCAAACTTCTTTATTTCTTGCACATAATCATGGATGCTTCTTTTATTCCGCTTCACATTATGTATCTGCTGTCAACTGAGACTTGCGAGCACTCGTGTCTGTATCAAACATCTTTACCAAAGTATCCCATGCATCTTTGGGATTCTCAGCATCCTGCATGTGTATGAGCATAGCATCAGAAATACATATAGACAAATATGCAACACTTTGAATGCTCTTTCTGACCATTGCTCATGAGCAATAACCTGCTGTGTAGGTTGTCGGGGTAGCTCAGGCTCTGGCTCAGCACCTGTAATGAGATTCCAAAATCCTTTTTCTTTCAAGAAACTTTTTATCCTGTACTTCCATGCCTGGAAGTTCTTCCTATCTAGCTTTTCACCAACAATCTACTGGGTTATCCGACATATTTGCTCAATGCGTACTCCTTCTGCACACTTCCAAATCTATAAATGAGCCTTCCTCAGCTCCACCACACTCCAATGAGTGTTCCAGATACTCCAAAGTAGCCAACAATCTTCAAATTTGATGTAGAAAATCAACCTGTATGCATCCAAAATGAACTGGCTCATGCAGTCCGAGATACCCTGCTTTGATGCACTTTCCAAGGCTCCAAATCACAATGTAGTGGTGCAATCAAGTATGGGCAACTTGCATTGACACCCAAACAACCTCAATGTTGAATATCAACACCATCTGACATGTGTACATATCAATTTTTGAAAACCCCTTTCTCTGTTTTGGGAAATACCAGAAAAATCAAAAAAACCAGTAGTAAAATGGCTCTAATTTCTTCAATATTTGTCCAAATTGAGCAACCAGGCATTCATTAGCTTAGCAATAGTGTCCATCAACTCCATGTAAGAGAAATTTGTCCAATTGTTTAAGACCAAAGATTAATTGTCTGATTAAAATCACTCTGTTTCTCTGCAACCAGTGGACAGCCTGTTTAATCAGCTCATTCCCAGCTCAATTAAGCATAATTGATTAAACCAACAATGTAGCCCTCTTCTCCAATGTGTGTAGCAACCAATTGCTAAAGCAATTGTGAAATATATCAAGCAACCAAGTGGAAATCAATCTCCTCGTAGCAAAAAAGTCAAAAATCTACCCTGTTTCACTGTAGGAGGTGCGCTGCCTGCATTTGAGGAATTTGGGAGTGATTTAAGTGATAATTGAAGATGGATATAAGTGCCCAACACACTTGGGTATGTGTGCAACCAGTCAATGGTTTGATTTTAGCCAAAAACACGCTCCAAATGCATCAAATTTTGACTCCTTTTTCTCTGTTTTGTGAGAGCTCAAAAAAACCAGAGTTTTTCACTCGTTCAAATGCATGTAAATTGCTCCAAAATCACAGTAGGGCTTGCATAGAAGTTGCCAATACATTCCTCCTTGTCAAATACATGTTTGCTTTGCTAGATTTACATGTATTTCCACCATACATCAGTGCTTCCAAGCTTTAATGGAAAGCTTCCAAAAACCAGAAATTTGCTTTGCTTTTAGTTGCTCTAACTTGCTTTGCTTTTGCCTGAATCACCTGCAATCCGCTCAAGGATGTTTAGAAGACCTTACCCGGTAGGCCAAGCTCTCAGATCTGATAAGAATTGGTGTGCTCTAAGCTTCACAGCTTCAATGGCAAGCTTCACAGCTTCTTCTCCCTCTTCACTCACTCACTCATAAACCCTAATAAACAGCACAAGGCTCTGATACCATGTTGAAAGAACGGTAGAGGGGAACGAGACACACACACACGTGTAAGCCCTAATGTATATTGCAAACCCTAACCAAAGAGAGAAGCCATCTCCTTTCTCACACAATGCATAAAGCCATAATCCATAATACACACAACACTATGAGTTGTGTCCACACACATCTAACCCTAGCTAATGTCCACACACTATGACTAGCTGGACACGCGGTCATTTATGTCTCACACATGTTCCTACCTAACATGCCAGCACATAGCATAGCTGGCTCACACACTGACATCGAGCTTGAATCTCAACAGCCCCTCTCAAGCTCATGATGTACTGCCGATGAAGATGTAGATGAGCTTGGGATATCAAGACTCTCAACACCCCACTCCTAACATACCCCAGCCACACATTTTTGGGCATGTTTAGTGCACACAAAGACTACTCTAAGCTTAGAAATAGCTTGCACTAACCTTGGTACCCACCACTACTTGCATTGTAGTCTTTCTTCTAGTGTAGCTTGTGGTGTAGCCTCTACCCATTTTGTTAAGTCTTGTTTTTGCCACATCTAGACCTCTTTCCAAAATTGTGCTTTACACAAAAGCTATCCACGTACTAAAAAACTAAGGAATTAATCCCTACACAAGGAACACCCAAGTTGGAGCCATGGATGATGGTGCCATGTTCACCTCTTCCCCCACCCCTTTTCACTCAATTGCATAGGGAACCTAGGAACCAGCCCTTAGATCTTCCCAATATACTTAAATGTCATCACATTGGAAGCAAATGCTCCCCATTTTGTGACAAAAGCTGTCTTTTCACGATCATCTGGGGCAATCAAGACTTGATTGTATACAGCGAAACCATCCAAGAAAGAATACATCTCAAGGTCTGCAGGTGGCATCTACCACGGAATCTATGAACAGAAGTGGGAAAGGATTTGTCTCTGTTGCAACATTGAGCTTCCAGTAATCCAAATAGACACGGAGCTTTCCATTCTCTTTCAGCACAATCACTATTGGCAACAACCATGTCACCTTTCCACCACCGGATATATGAATCCTAGTTTCAAGAGTTTATCAATTTCCTCAATTTGTTTTGCATAATTTGGATTCATTCGGTACCGCTGTTGCTTGCTTAATGGGAACAACATCCTCCTTAAGATGATGTTGATAAAATTGAGAATCAATGCCCTTCATATCTTTGTAGCTCCAAGGAAATACATCCACATATGATTTTAATAAGTTCTAGAGGTTTTCTTTCAATTCTATATCCAGCTTAGCGCTGATGCAAACTATCTCGGGGTGCTCCACGTCACCCAGATTCATGTCTTCTAGCTCATCTGTGCTATGACCCGAAGGCTGTGCTTCATTGCCTCTCATGAGTTTCTTCTACCTGGATAAGGGCTTGAACTTCCTTCGGTACACCCACATGACCTAAGGGGGTGAGAGGTCGGCTTGGCCCTCGTTGATTTAGTTCATAAGAATGACTATGTTTCCCGTGAGATAGAGTTAGGTCCCTTTGTTTGCTCATATCCTCATATTGTCAAGAGATTAAGGTGTCATTAATCGAAAATAAGAGGACTTATCTACCTATCAAAAGGTTTCCCTTGACCTAGCTAGGGCGAGGACCTTACACGTGGTATCCAAGCATGGTTTAGGTAATTGTGTGTCGTATTGTTTGATTGCTAGGCTTTCTTGATAGACTAATCTAGTTATGTCTAGATCTAGGATGGGATGGATAGACTAATCTAGTTATGTCTAGATGTAGGATGGGATGAATTACTATTCTCAATTCTTAGTGTTCTAGTACATGTTGTTGCTCCCTAAACTTTGAGTTCTGTGATGCCATGATCCACGTCATAGAAAAGATAGCTAAAGTTAAGAAAGGCAATTCAATTATGGGTGGGTGAGTACTTGTCTGGTTCCACCGATTCCAGTGGTAGGGTGGTGGCTAACCCATGGGCCGGATGGGGTTAGGCTGGAATCAGTGGAGTTTTAATAATCAAACTTTAAAATCTTAGGATTACGCTAAGATTCGAGTAATTAGACAATTCCCTCTGATAAATTTTTCAATAAGTGGATCAATGGCTGTGCCTGACCTGGATCAGGAAAAAAGCGTTGAATTTACTAAAATGATCAAATTATATCAGTGATAGTTTCCTTCTATCTGGTTTATTCAGTTGAAGGATAGCTTAGAATTGATCACGTTAGAAAAATTCATTTTTAAAAAAAATCATAAAGGTGAAAGCGTCCTCGCTTTCTGGGCATGGGAATTTTTCTCGGTTTTGGTTTTTGGAGTGACCACCAACCTAGTCTCGTGCCCGGACATTCGAGGGCGAGGCCTCGAGTGAGAAACCCTGTCCCGCACATGAGGGGGCTGCTTCTGCTGCTTCAGCTACCGGGAGTCCGCCGGTGCGCGGAGGGGACAGAGGGATCTCAGAGTTGGTATCAGAGCCAAATTGAAAGCTAATAAGGATAAATAAATTCTTATCTGAAATTGATAAATAAGAACTCAGAAAAGACATTTTTTCTTAATGTATTTCATTCCGTAGGCTTATTTAAGGAAGATTTTTTAATCAAAAAAATTATTTTTATAGATGGAAGTCCCCTATTTATCTGGTATTCTCGACCTCACCCAGTCTCAAGATATGAATGCGTTCGCCTTCGAGCATCTCATCTCTTCCGCTTCTACTCGAACAAGCCGCGAGCAAGACTCACACACCATTTTGAGGAGTTATATTTTCCTAACCCAGTGGCGAGACTACATAAGTGGTTTGCAGGGCAATATGTCCATGCCCCTTGCGACCGCCGTGCAATGCTGTGGGAGAACCTCTCATTGGCTATGATTCTGTTAAAGCTAAAAATGACACGTGGTGTCATTCTATATCATTCAACACCTCGGAATTTCAGACTTTCATGCCGAATTTATAGATTCCTTAGTCGATTTATCCCTAAGGAGAAAATAATAGCTCCCTTCGGAGTTAGAGAACTTATGTAACAGGATATGACTATGGCCCAGTACGGTCCTCTTATGCATCTCCCGAAGAGATTTTGAATTTTGGAGCCAAGCTGCTCTATGTATAATTTGCAACTGTTATATAAGAATGTTTTCTGAAGAAAAATTCCTTGTTGTAGAAGTGATTACTTATAGACGATCTGATAAAGAAAAAAATCCGTTATCGGACATATATCATAGACCTCCAATGAGATCATTGTCTTGTTTAAGAAATTGTTTTTCGAAACTCTTAAGTCCTAGGATCTCGTGGATAATATTAAAATAAAAATTTAATAATATATAAATTTTTGACAGAATCATGAGACGAGGAAATCGTGGTCTCGTCAGACAGACCCTGTCTTTGAAGATGACGAGCGTGACCTTGATGTTCGCAAGGCTCTTCATAGAACACAGGCAGGACCCTTCAAAGGAGAAGGGGAGAACCTGGGCGAGGCTATGGAGAAATGGGTGGAAGCCATGGAAGAGTATTTTGACGTCACAGATTACAATATGCGAAGCAAAATGGCTCTTGCCCGGCTGAAAATAGTGGAAACAGCCATGGTAGCATGGAGGAACCACTGTGACACCAACCATCTGGACATAAATACTCAGTCCTGGAATGATCTAAAAACCTATCTAAGAAAGAGATTTTGTCCTCCTGGATTTCTAGAAACCAAAATGAATGAATTCTTAGAACTAAAGCAGGAGAGCAGAACCATCGAGGAATACCACGAGGCCTTTGCTTTTCTACTCAAATATTCACCGCCTCTTGATGAAGAGCAACTCATGGCCAGGTTCATTCGAGGAATGAACGAACCCTTGGACACACTGGTCAAAAATGCCAAGCCGGTGTCCATGGCCGAAGCAGTAAGAATGGCAAAAGATTTTGCCAAAGCCTTTGTAGTAAAGGTCCCACCAAAACCTGCACCCTCTAACTTTAAAAGATTCTAAAGGTCCCACCAAAACCTGCACCCTCTAACTTTAAAAGATTCCAAGCCCAGGGAAGTACTTCAAACTTTCCACCCCCAAAGAGACAGCAAGGCCCGAATCTGAATCAGGATACAGGAAGATTCAGAAGTGAAGGAAGACCCTTCCCCCAGAGTACTTTCTCAAGAACCCCACCTCTTTCAAAAAATCAGAAGGATGAGCTCAGAACTGAAAACTGATGCTTTGGATGCGAGGGTTTTGGTCACCAGTTAAAAGACTGCCCGACTCCTGCCATGTCAAGAGGACAGGGAAGTCAAGGACCCCGAATTCAGAAACCAACCCCTTCATTCCAGTCTAATCAGGGTCCTTCTCGCCCAAGCCAGGGAAACCCCAGAAGAACTCCAGCTCAGCCATCTGCCTCTATCCACCAGCGTAATCTCAGAACTCCTTCCCAGAACTCGGGCAACCAAAGAGAAAGAGTTCTACCTCAGACTGCAGCAGCCAGAGCAGTCACCATTTCAGATGTAGTAGAAGAGGAAAAAGGGTAGATCTATGCTGCAATTAAAAATAAAGGGCCTAACCAGCAATTCTCCGTCATCCATACTCCAGCAAAATTTCAAGGTAAGTGGGTGGACCCAACGAGTCGGGTAACTTTCCAACATATTTATTTATTACAATCCGAATAGGACCCAAACAAGTTTCGTTTTAGGGGGCCATGCTAGCGACCATGCCTTGTGAGGACAAGAGGAAAAGGGGTTAGCTCTTATATAAACCAAGTGCAGATTTGTTCTATCGTGGATCACGCACATTGAGTGCCGTTCGATCGGAGGAATAGATTCCTATTAGAATGACTATGTTTCCCGTGAGATAGAGTTAGGTCCCTTTGTTTGCTCGTATCCTCATATTGTCAAGAGATTAAGGTGTCATTAATCAAAAATAAGGGGACTTATCTACCTATCAAAGGGTTTTTCTTGACCTAGCTAGGGCGAGGACCTTACACGTGGTATCCAAGCATGATTTAGGTAATTGTGTGTCGTATTGTTTGATTGCTAGGCTTTCTTGATAGACTAATCTAGTTATGTCTAGATGTAGGATGGGATGGATTGCTATTCTCAATTCTTAGTGTTCTAGTACATCGTCTCCCCTACTTGGCTAACTCTGCTCTTGCTTGCATAGTCGGTAGGCGAAGGCACAAGCAAGCTCCCAAGGTAATCCCCTCCTATGCCACTAGGAATTGGATTTCCTCCCCAACGAGGGCGGACGTGTGATTATGGATGCTGCCTAGTTTTGTGGGCCCAAGCTAGTGTGGTGAATCAGCCTACCTCATAAGTAGACGTCTCCTATGAGGAGCGGGAGGGTTTGGTACAAGCAGCAGGGGGTGACAGGCTGGCTTGGCCCTTGTCAAGACTAGTCGACGATAGAGTATGTATGGTCCATGAGGTATGCCCAGCTGGTTTAGGCTAGAAGACTAAATTCTAGATCATTACTGGTTTTGGGTTTGGTTTGGATATGTCTATGGACTGTAAAGCTAGTTTCACTGTTTCTTTTCTGAACATTTTGCTATAAGAGCTGTTTGATTAATATTGTTGTTTTCAAAGACTGTTTTAAGGAACATTTTTATGCTTATATTATGGGGAGCCAATATAAGTAGTAAACCCTCCTTTTACTCCTTACACAGTAAGTGGGTAGAGTGCTCCCTACAAAGGGTAGAGCTGGTTTAGCTGGGAGCATTTACATGTACATGCCCAGATAGTCCAAAGGCATATCCCTAAAGTTCCAAAGCTTCTAACCGAAAAGTCCAAAAACCTACACTGATCCCCACACCCATCCCCCATGTTGAAAGAACAGTAGAGGGGAAGGAGACACACACAGGAGCAAACCCTAATGTATATTGCAAACCCTAACCAAAGAGGGAAGCCATCTCCCTTCTCACACAATCCATAAAGCCATAATCCATAATACACACAACACTATGAGTTGTGTCCACACACATCTAACCCTAGCTAATGTCCACACACTATGACCAGCTGGACACGTGGTCATTTATGTCTCACACATGTTCTTACCTAACATGCCAGCACATAGCATAGCTAGCTCACACTGACATCGAGCTTGAATCTCAACAGATCCTCTCAAGCTCATAATGTACTGCCGATGAAGATGTAGATGAGCTTGGGATATCAAGACTCTCAACACTCCCCCTCAAGCTCATCCCATGTACTGCCGATGAAGATGTAGATGAGCTTGGGATATCAAGACTCTCAACACTCCCCCTCAAGCTCATCCCATGTATTCCCAACATAGTACGGAAGTACTTAAACTTCTCCCTGCTAAGTGGCTTTGTAAAGATGTCTGCCACCTGTTCATCAGTCTTCACATACTGTAGATCAACTGTACCATCAAGCACCTTTTCTCTGACAAAGTGATGATGGATCTCTATGTGTTTGGTCCTCGCATGAAACACTGGATTCTTGGCCAACTGTATACTGCTCATGTTTGTCACAATGAATGACAACTTTGCCATCAATAGGCTCACCCAAATCTGCCAAGAGATTCTTTATCCATACTGCCTCACAAGTAGCAATGGCTGCACCTCTATATTCAGCCTCTGTACTAGATAAAGCAACTGTAGGTTGCTTCTTGATACTCCAACTCACCATGGCACTTCTAAGTGTAAAAGCATATCCACTAGTAGACATCCTGTCATATGAGCTACCTGCCTAATCAGCATCTGTGTAGCCATGTATGTCCAAGCTTTTACCACTCTCATAAAGTAGACCATAATGTGCAGTGGCCTTTACATATCTCATAATGCGTCTCACTACATCTAAATGAGGTTTTCTGGGGCTCTGCATAAACTGGCTGACTAGTCCCACAGCATAACTCAAATCCGAGCATGTGATAGTCATGTAAATGAAACTACCAACCATCTTCCTATACATAGATGGATCATCCAATTCATCACCATAATCAGCCCGCAACTTCACATTTTGCTCCAAAGGTGTACTCATAGGCGTACACCCTGTCATGCCATATTTTGCCAATATATCCAATGCATATTGGCGCTGTACTAACCATGTACCTGCATGATCTTTGACCACTTCAATTCCAAGGAAGTATCTCAACTCACCAAGATCTTTCATGTCAAATTGCCCACTCAATGCTTTCTTGACATGCATTACATCTGCACCATGATCACCTGTGATAATCAAGTCATCCACATAGATGACGAGTAAAACAATCCCATGCTCTGTCTTCTTCACATAGAGTGAAGAATCTGCTGTAGATATCTGAAATCCAAGAGAGATCAGATATCTGCTCATCTTATCACTCCAAGCACGAGGTGCTTGCTTCAAACCATATAATGCCTTTTTCAATTTGCATACATGAGTGGGTTATCGTGGGTGTACATAACCTTCTGGCTGTGCCATATACACTTCCTCTTGAAGATCACCATTTAGAAATGCATTTTTGACATCCATTTGATGCATTTCCCAACCATTCGCTGCTGCAGCCATAGCAATGACTGCTCTTACTGTCCCCATCTTTGCCACTAGACTAAACGTTTCATCATAGTCCAAACCTTGGGTTTGTGCATAACCCTTAGCTACCAATCTTGCTTTATGTCTCTCAATAGAACCATCAGATTTGCACTTCACTTTGTAAACCTATTTACATCCAATAACATTTTTGTCCTTTGGTAGTGCAACCAAATCCCATGTATCATTATGGACCAATGCGTCCATCTCAACATCCATTGTTTTCTCCCATACATGCTCTCCAATAGCTTCTGTATAGCATGTAGGTTCCACATGCTTCACCATAGATGTCATATATGCATAGTGCATAGCAAAATCTCGATATGTCAATCTGTCAAACTGGATATCTGACTCTCTGGGATCTCCGCAATGCATGCGGGTCACTCCGAACACCTGTCACTCTAGCATGTGGTGGCACATATCTATCCTGCCTAGCACCAGGTGTGCATAAAACAGGTATGCCAAGCTCCTCATCCAAACTCTCTGAACTCGATGATTCATAACCTGTGATTCCCATTCCTTCAACCTTCTTATTTCCTTTGTCCATAGCACTACTCCCAGTGCTCACACTCTCATGCCTCAAACGTCCTGACCATGGACGTACACTGCTACTCTCAGCCTTTGCTGTTGGCCCCCAGACATAGTAGTAGAACTAGAACTTGCTTGTGGCAAGTTCACAGGCACATCAACCTCAAGTGACTCAATGACACCCTCATCTTTTGCTTTTTACCAACTAGCAAGCTCATCAAACACCACATCTTGTGAGATGACCACTTGTCTAGTTTGTGGGTTGTAACATTTGTATGCCTTTCGATCCTATGCATATCCAACAAATACACATTTCTCTGCCTTAGGATCCAACTTCCTTCTTCTTTCATCAGGCACATGTACATAAGCTATGCATCCCAAAACTTTGAGGTGTTCAATGTCTGGCCTATAACCTATAAGCCGCATCTCTGGCGTACTTCCATGAATGGCTACTGTAGGTGTTTTGTTCAGTATATACACTACAGTAGCACATGCTTCTGCCCAATAATAATCTGGCATGCTCTTTTCATTGAGCATCACCCTAGCCACTTCACATATGACTCTATTCTTTCTCTTAGCCACACCATTTGCTGAGGTGTATACCTGCAAGTCAATTGTCTTCCTATTCCATGCTTCCTCAAGAAATGCTCAAAAGCCTTTGAGGTGTATTCACCACCTCCATATGTCCTCAAACATTTAATCCAACAATCATATTGCTTTTCTGCAAAAGCTTTAAATCCATGAACTTTTCCAATACTTCACTCTTCTCTCTGAGAAAGTATATCCATGTCATCTTGCTGAAATCATCTATGAATGTCACATAGTATAAACTGCCTTTGATAGATGGGTTTTGTGCAAGGACCCCATACATCACTATGTACTATCTCAAGTAGCCTGCTACTCGTGTTTCCTTCTCTAGGAAACCGCAACCTTGCCTGCTTTCCAAACTGACAGGCTTCACAAACATGCATATTCCCATCATATTTGAATCTAGGCAATCCACTGACAATGCCTCTTGCCTGCATGTTCTTCAATCTTTGTATATTGACATGTCCAATCCTCTTATGCCACATATCAATGTCCTGTACCACATTTCTGCTTTTAGAGAACATGGCTGATTTTAACTCAGGAATCCCAGCATCCAGCTTAAACAACCTGCCTTCTTTCTTGCCTTTAGCAATGACTCTACATCCATGTTTGAAGTCCTCAACGAAGCAACCATGCTTGTTTGAAACGAACCTGTAATCCCTGTTCTACCATTTGACCAACTGAGGCCAACCAACTGAGGCCAAGCTCTTTGTGATAGAAGGCACATATAATACATCTGCTAACATAGACTTTGTTTGACCATTGTGCATAACCAATGGTACACTACCAACATGTGTAATGGCATGCTGAGTATCATCTCCTGTTTCCACATAGCCTTTCACATCCATAGGCTTCATATACTCAAACCATTCACCATGACAAGTCATATGGTTTGATGCTCCAGAGTCCATATACCAAGTATCATCATTCTCAGCATTTGTCACCATAGATCCAACAACATGTTTCATGGCAAACAAGTGATTTGCAGTGCCATCATTACTGCTTCATGCATAGTTTCCACCATGTTGTGCATAATTTCCACCATACTGACCACCACGTTGTGCTCTATCCCCTCTCAAATCAATCTGTTTGCGGAAACAATCTCTTGCCATATGACCAAATTGGCCACAGTAATGGCATTCCACATCTTGCATAGAATTTTGTTGGCCTTGCCAACGTCCTCTACCACAGGGGTTACCTCTGCCTCTCTGAGATGCATAACCACGACCACCTCTAGCACCATATGTGGGCTGAAAATTCTGTTGTGGTGACCTGTCCTGCCATCCACGACCATTACCACCACGGCCACGTGATGCGAATCTCCCCCTGCCTTTAAAACCTCTCTGCGAATAGAAAGCCTGATTTTTGCCATTATCATCATGGCTAGTAGATGCATCCAGAAATGAATCACTGAGTTTGATTTCCTCAACAAGTAAGAGTGAAACCAACTCATCAAAGTCTGGTAAACATGTACTCCTTACTGAGATAGATGTATCAAAAGATTTATATTCCTTGCCAAGACCACGCAAGGTAATATCCACCAAATCATCATTAGGCATGGGGGCATTTATTGTTGCCAATGCATCTGCAAACTTCTTTATTTCTTGCACATAATCATGGATGCTTCTTTTATTCCGCTTCACATTATGTATCTGCTGTCAACTGAGACTTGCGAGCACTCGTGTCTGTATCAAACATCTTTACCAAAGTATCCCATGCATCTTTGGGATTCTCAGCATCCTGCATGTGTATGAGCATAGCATCAGAAATACATATAGACAACTATGCAACACTTTGAATGCTCTTTCTGACCATTGCTCATGAGCAATAACCTGCTGTGTAGGTTGTCGGGGTAGCTCAGGCTCTGGCTCAGGACCTGTAATGAGATTCCAAAATCCTTTTCCTTTCAAGAAACTTTTTATCCTGTACTTCCATGCCTGGAAGTTCTTCCTATCTAGCTTTTCACCAACAATCTACTGGGTTATCCGACATATTTGCTCAATGCGTACTCCTTCTGCACACTTCCAAATCTATAAACGAGCCTTCCTCAGCTCCACCACACTCCAATGAGTGTTCCAGATACTCCAAAGTAGCCAACAATCTTCAAATTTGATGTAGAAAATCAACCTGTATGCATCCAAAATGAACTGGCTCATGCAGTCCGAGATACCCTGCTTTGATGCACTTTCCAAGGCTCCAAATCACAATGTAGTGGTGCAATCAAGTATGGGCAAATTGCATTGACACCCAAACAACCTCAATGTTGAATATCAACACCATCTGACATGTGTACATATCAATTTTTGAAAACCCCTTTCTCTGTTTTGGAAAATACCAGAAAAATCAAAAAAACCAGTAGTAAAATGGCTCTAATTTCTTCAATATTTGTCCAAATTGAGCAACCAGGCATTCATTAGCTTAGCAATAGTGTCCATCAACTCCATGTAAGAGAAATTTGTCCAATTATTTAAGACCAAAGATTAATTGTCTGATTAAAATCACTCTGTTTCTCTGCAACCAAGTGGACAGCCTGTTTAATCAGCTCATTCCCAGCTCAATTAAGCATAATTGATTAAACCAACAATGTAGTCCTCTTCTCCAATGTGTGTAGCAACCAATTGCTAAAGCAATTGTGAAATATATCAAGCAACCAAGTGGAAATCAATCTCCTCGTAGCAAAAAGTCAAAAATCTATCCTGTTTCACTGTAGGAGCTGCGCTGCCTGCATTTGAGGAATTTGGGAGTGATTTAAGTGATAATTGAAGATGGATATAAGTGCCCAACACACTTGGGTATGTGTGCAACCAGTCAATGGTTTGATTTTAGCCAAAAACACGCTCCAAATGCATCAAATTTTGACTCCTTTTTCTCTGTTTTGTAAGAGCTCAAAAAAACCAGAGTTTTTCACTCGTTCAAATGCATGTAAATTGCTCCAAAATCACAGTAGGGCTTGCATAGAAGTTGCCAATACATTCCTCCTTGTCAAATACATGTTTGCTTTGCCAGATTTACATGTATTTCCACCATACATCAGTGCTTCCAAGCTTTAATGGAAAGCTTCCAAAAACCAGAAATTTGCTTTGCTTTTAGTTGCTCTAACTTGCTTTGCTTTTGCCTGAATCACCTGCAATCCGCTCAAGGATGTTTAGAAGACCTTACCCGGTAGGCCAAGCTCTCAGATCTGATAAGAATTGGTGTGCTCTAAGCTTCACAGCTTCAATGGCAAGCTTCACAGCTTCTTCTCCCTCTTCACTCACTCACTCATAAACCCTAATAAACAGCACAAGGCTCTGATACCATGTTGAAAGAACGGTAGAGGGGAAGGAGACACACACACACACGTGTAAGCCCTAATGTATATTGCAAACCCTAACCAAAGAAAGAAGCCATCTCCTTTCTCACACAATGCATAAAGCCATAATCCATAATACACACAACACTATGAGTTGTGTCCACACACATCTAACCCTAGCTAATGTCCACACACTATGACTAGCTGGACACGCGTTCATTTATGTCTCACACATGTTCCTACCTAACATGCCAGCACATAGCATAGCTGGCTCACACACTGACATCGAGCTTGAATCTCAACAGCCCCTCTCAAGCTCATGATGTACTGCCGATGAAGATGTAGATGAGCTTGGGATATCAAGACTCTCAACACCCCACTCCTAACATACCCCAGCCACACATTTTTGGGCATGTTTAGTGCACACAAAGACTACTCTAAGCTTAGAAATAGCTTGCACTAACCTTGGTACCCACCACTACTTGCATTGTAGTCTTTCTTCTAGTGTAGCTTGTGGTGTAGCCTCTACCCATTTTGTTAAGTCTTGTTTTTGCCACATCTAGACCTCTTTCCAAAATTGTGCTTTACACAAAAGCTATCCACGTACTAAAAAACTAAGGAATTAATCCCTACACAAGGAACACCCAAGTTGGAGCCATGGATGATGGTGCCATGTTCACCTCTTCCCCCACCCCTTTTCACTCAATTGCATAGGGAACCTAGGAACCAGCCCTTAGATCTTCCCAATATACTTAAATGTCATCACATTGGAAGCAAATGCTCCCCATTTTGTGACAAAAGCTGTCTTTTCACGATCATCTGGGGCCATCAGGACTTGATTGTATACAGCGAAACCATCCAAGAAAGAATACATCTCAAGGTCTGCAGGTGGCATCTACCACGGAATCTATGAACAGAAGTGGGAAAGGATTTGTCTCTGTTGCAACATTGAGCTTCCAGTAATCCAAATAGACACGGAGGTTTCCATTCTCTCTCAGCACAATCACTATTGGCAACAACCATGTCACCTTTCCACCACCGGATATATGAATCCTAGTTTCAAGAGTTTATCAATTTCCTCAATTTGTTTTGCATAATTTGGATTCATTCGGTACCGCTGTTGCTTGGCTAATGGGAACAACATCCTCCTTAAGATGATGTTGATAAAATTGAGAATCAATGCCCTTCATGTCTTTGTATCTCCAAGGAAATACATCCACATATGATTTTAATAAGTTCTAGAGGTTTTCTTTCAATTCTATATCCAGCTTAGCGCTGATGCAAACTATCTTGGGGTGCTCCACGTCACCCAGATTCATGTCTTCTAGCTCATCTGTGCTATGACCCGAAGGCTGTGCTTCATTGCCTCTCATGAGTTTCTTCTACCTGGATAAGGGCTTGAACTTCCTTCGATACACCCACATGACCTAAGGGGGTGAGAGGTCGGCTTGGCCCTCGTTGATTTAGTTCATAAGAATGACTATGTTTCCCGTGAGATAGAGTTAGGTCCCTTTGTTTGCTCATATCCTCATATTGTCAAGAGATTAAGGTGTCATTAATCGAAAATAAGAGGACTTATCTACCTATCAAAAGGTTTCCCTTGACCTAGCTAGGGCGAGGACCTTACACGTGGTATCCAAGCATGGTTTAGGTAATTGTGTGTCGTATTGTTTGATTGCTAGGCTTTCTTGATAGACTAATCTAGTTATGTTGGGATGGATAGACTAATCTAGTTATGTCTAGATGTAGGATGGGATGAATTACTATTCTCAATTCTTAGTGTTCTAGTACATGTTGTTGCTCCCTAAACTTTGAGTTCTGTGATGCCATGATCCACGTCATAGAAAAGATAAATTTTAATCGGAGATCGACGTAAATGAATATTCCTCGAGAAATCCATGTTTTTGAATTTGTAAACGTATATTCGTCGAAAGAAATTTTAGAAAAAGAGAAACTGAGATAGTACCTTTCGAGAAGATAATTTTAGAAAGAACCTTTCAGACCTAAACTCTGACTCAGACTATTGACCAAGACCTAATTCCTTCGTCAGTTTCAATCAATGACGATGTGGCCAGTTCGGGAAAAATGTATTCAATCACCCACCGAATCTGAAACTAAGTTAAGACTTGTGACTTTGATCTAAGGATCAAGTTAACGGAATTTGAAGAATTCTATTTGGAATTGAAAATTGGATCTAGAAGTATTGAGATAGGGATTTACGATATACTCATGGTATTCAAGCAAAAATAAAAAACTATAAACTTGCATACAAACCCTGCCTTCTTAAAAGACTATCTTACACCAGAATGCTGGAGGGAGCATTTGGCATATATATTTATCTAAGGGAAGTTCAGTTTTGCAACAGCTGGCGGGGAGTGTTCGAGGGACAGTTCACGCGGCAAAACCTGCCGAGGTCTTGACCAGCCTCGGTATGGCTAAAATGGTGCACTTTCGGTACGATGGACGAGGGCGGACGAAGCGATCCCTGAGTGAAGTGCCAGGACACCTAAGGAGGATCTTGGAGGGTTCTGACCAGGTGATGCACGGGCTCGCGGTGCCGAGGACATCCATGCGTATGTCGAGGAAGATATTATATAATGGACCTATGTTTTTATAATCTATCACTGAATCTCGTTGTTGACTTGCTGGTCTCAACGGAGAGTCCAGAGTGATACTGTTTTGTTGAGAAATAAGGACTCAATGAAAATTTTGAAGTATGACATGTATAAACCGTAAATTGTTTATCAAGGGTTGTTTTTATTAAAGTTTTAATAAAGAGGAGTGTGTGCGTATCTGTCTTCTAAAGCTAAAGTTAAGAAAGGCAATTCAATTATGGGTGGGTGAGTACTTGTCTGGTTCCACCGATTCCAGTGGTGGTAGGGTGGTGGCTAACCCATGGGCCGGATGGGGTTAGGCTGGAATCAGTGGAGTTTTAATAATCAAACTTTAAAATCTTAGGATTACGCTAAGATTCGAGTAATTAGACAATTCCCTCTGATAAATTTTTCAATAAGTGGATCAATGGCTGTGCCTGACCTGGATCAGGAAAAAAGCGTTGAATTTACTAAAATGATCAAATTATATCAGTGATAGTTTCCTTCTATCTGGTTTATTCAGTTGAAGGATAGCTTAGAATTGATCACGTTAGAAAAATTCATTTTTAAAAAAAATCATAAAGGTGAAAGCGTCCTCGCTTTCTGGGCATGGGAATTTTTCTCGGTTTTGGTTTTTGGAGTGACCACCAACCTAGTCTCGTGCCCGGACATTCGAGGGCGAGGCCTCGAGTGAGAAACCCTGTCCCGCACATGAGGGGGCTGCTTCTGCTGCTTCAGCTACTACCGGGAGTCCGCCGGTGCGCGGAGGGGACAGAGGGATCTCAGAGTTGGTATCAGAGCCAAATTGAAAGCTAATAAGGATAAATAAATTCTTATCTGAAATTGATAAATAAGAACTCAGAAAAGACATTTTTTCTTAATGTATTTCATTCCGTAGGCTTATTTAAGGAAGAATTTTTAATCAAAAAAATTATTTTTATAGATGGAAGTCCCCTATTTATCTGGTATTCTCGACCTCACCCAATCTCAAGATATGAATGCGTTCGCCTTCGAGCATCTCATCTCTTCCGCTTCTACTCGAACAAGCCGCGAGCAAGACTCACACACCATTTTGAGGAGTTATATTTTCCTAACCCAGTGGCGAGACTACATAAGTGGTTTGCAGGGCAATATGTCCATGCCCCTTGTGACCGCCGTGCAATGCTGTGGGAGAACCTCTCATTGGCTATGATTCTGTTAAAGCTAAAAATGACACGTGGTGTCATTCTATATCATTCAACACCTCGGAATTTCAGACTTTCATGCCGAATTTATAGATCCTTAGTCGATTTATCCCTAAGGAGAAAATAATAGCTCCCTTCGGAGTTAGAGAACTTATGTAACAGGATATGACTATGGCCCAGTACGGTCCTCTTATGCATCTCCCGAAGAGATTTTGAATTTTGGAGCCAAGCTGCTCTATGTATAATTTGCAACTGTTATATAAGAATGTTTTCTAAAGAAAAATTCCTTGTTGTAGAAGTGATTACTTATAGACGATTTGATAAAGAAAAAAATCCGTTATCGGACATATATCATAGACCTCCAATGAGATCATTGTCTTGTTTAAGAAATTGTTTTTCGAAACTCTTAAGTCCTAGGATCTCGTGGATAATATCAAAATAAAAATTTAATAATATATAAATTTTTGACAGAATCATGAGACGAGGAAATCGTGGTCTCGTCAGACAGACCCTGTCTCTGAAGATGACGAGCGTGACCTTGATGTTCGCAAGGCTCTTCATAGGACACAGGCAGGACCCTTCAAAGGAGAAGGGGAGAACCTGGGCGAGAGGCTGTGGAGAAATGGGTGGAAGCCATGGAAAAGTATTTTGACGTCACAGGTTACAATATGCGAAGCAAAATGGCTCTTGCCCGGCTGAAAATAGTGGAAACAGCCATGGTAGCATGGAGGAACCACTGTGACACCAACCATCTGGACATAAATACTCAGTCCTGGAATGATCTAAAAACCTATCTAAGAAAGAGATTTTGTCCTCCTAGATTTTTAGAAACCAAAATGAATGAATTCTTAGAACTAAAGCAGGAGAGCAGAACCATCGAGGAATACCACGAGGCCTTTGCTTTTCTACTCAAATATTCACCGCCTCTTGATGAAGAGCAACTCATGGCCAGGTTCATTCAAGGAATGAACGAACCCTTGGACACACTGGTCAAAAATGCCCAGCCGGTGCCCATGGCCGAAGCAGTAAGAATGGCAAAAGATTTTGCCAAAGCCTTTGTAGTAAAGGTCCCACCAAAACCTGCACCCTCTAACTTTAAAAGATTCTAAAGGTCCCACCAAAACCTGCACCCTCTAACTTTAAAAGATTCCAAGCCCAGGGAAGTACTTCAAACTTTCCCCCCCAAAGAGACAGCAAGGCCCGAATCTGAATTAGGATACAGGAAGATTCAGAAGTGAAGGAAGACCCTTCCCCCAGAGTACTTTCTCAGGAACCCCACCTCTTTCAAAAAATCAGAAGGATGAGCTCAGAACTGAAAACTGATGCTTTGGATGCCAGGGTTTTGGTCACCAGTTAAAAGACTGCCCGACTCCTGCCATGTCAAGAGGACAGGGAAGTCAAGGACCCCGAATTCATAAACCAACCCCTTCATTCCAGTCTAATCAGGGTCCGTCTCGCCCAAGCCAGGGAAACCCCAGAAGAACTCCAGCTCAGCCATCTGCCTCTATCCAGCGTAATCTCAGAACTCCTTCCCAGAACTCGGGCAACCAAAGAGAAAGAGTTCTACCTCAGACTGCAGCAGCCAGAGCAGTCACCATTTCAGATGTAGTAGAAGAGGAAAAAGGGTAGATCTATGCTGCAATTAAAAATAAAGGGCCTAACCAGCAATTCTCCGTCATCCATACTCCAGCAGGATTTCAAGGTAAGTGGGTGGACCCAACGAGTCGGGTAACTTTCCAACATATTTATTTATTACAATCCGAATAGGACCCAAACAAGTTTCGTTTTAGGGGGCCATGCTAGCGACCATGCCTTGTGAGGACAAGAGGAAAAGGGGTTAGCTCTTATATAAACCAAGTGCAGATTTGTTCTATCGTGGATCACGCACATTGAGTGCCGTTCGATCGGAGGAATAGATTCCTATTAGAATGACTATGTTTCCCGTGAGATAGAGTTAGGTCCCTTTGTTTGCTCGTATCCTCATATTGTCAAGAGATTAAGGTGTCATTAATCAAAAATAAGGGGACTTATCTACCTATCAAAGGGTTTTTCTTGACCTAGCTAGGGCGAGGACCTTACACGTGGTATCCAAGCATGATTTAGGTAATTGTGTGTCGTATTGTTTGATTGCTAGGCTTTCTTGATAGACTAATCTAGTTATGTCTAGATGTAGGATGGGATGGATTGCTATTCTCAATTCTTAGTGTTCTAGTACATCGTCTCCCCTACTTGGCTAACTCTGCTCTTGCTTGCATAGTCGGTAGGCGAAGGCACAAGCAAGCTCCCAAGGTAATCCCCTCCTATGCCACTAGGAATTGGATTTCCTCCCCAACGAGGGCGGACGTGTGATTATGGATGCTGCCTAGTTTTGTGGGCCCAAGCTAGTGTGGTGAATCAGCCTACCTCATAAGTAGACGTCTCCTATGAGGAGCGGGAGGGTTTGGTACAAGCAGCAGGGGGTGACAGGCTGGCTTGGCCCTTGTCAAGACTAGTCGACGATAGAGTATGTATGGTCCATGAGGTATGCCCAGCTGGTTTAGGCTAGAAGACTAAATTCTAGATCATTACTGGTTTTGGGTTTGGTTTGGATATGTCTATGGACTGTAAAGCTAGTTTCACTGTTTCTTTTCTGAACATTTTGCTATAAGAGCTGTTTGATTAATATTGTTGTTTTCAAAAACTGTTTTAAGGAACATTTTTATGCTTATATTATGGGGAGCCAATATAAGTAGTAAACCCTCCTTTTACTCCTTACACAGTAAGTGGGTAGAGTGCTCCCTACAAAGGGTAGAGCTGGTTTAGCTGGGAGCATTTACATGTACATGCCCAGATAGTCCAAAGGCATATCCCTAAAGTTCCAAAGCTTCTAACCGAAAAGTCCAAAAACCTACACTGATCCCCACACCCATCCCCCATGTTGAAAGAACAGTAGAGGGGAAGGAGACACACACAGGAGCAAACCCTAATGTATATTGCAAACCCTAACCAAAGAGGGAAGCCATCTCCCTTCTCACACAATCCATAAAGCCATAATCCATAATACACACAACACTATGAGTTGTGTCCACACACATCTAACCCTAGCTAATGTCCACACACTATGACCAGCTGGACACGTGGTCATTTATGTCTCACACATGTTCCTACCTAACATGCCAGCACATAGCATAGCTGGCTCACACTGACATCGAGCTTGAATCTCAACAGATCCTCTCAAGCTCATAATGTACTACCGATGAAGATGTAGATGAGCTTGGGATATCAAGACTCTCAACACTCCCCCTCAAGCTCATCCCATGTACTGCCGATGAAGATGTAGATGAGCTTGGGATATCAAGACTCTCAACACTCCCCCTCAAGCTCATCCCATGTACTCCCAACATAGTACGGAAGTACTCAAACTTCTCCCTGCTAAGTGGCTTTGTAAAGATGTCTGCCACCTGCTCATCAGTCTTCACATACTGTAGATCAACTGTACCATCAAGCACCTTTTCTCTGACAAAGTGATGATGGACCTCTATGTGTTTGGTCCTCGCATGAAACACTGGATTCTTGGCCAACTGTATACTGCTCATGTTTGTCACAATGAATGACAACTTTGCCATCAATAGGCTCACCCAAATCTGCCAAGAGATTCTTTATCCATACTGCCTCACAAGTAGCAATGGCTGCACCTCTATATTCAGCCTCTGTACTAGATAAAGCAACTGTAGGTTGCTTCTTGATACTCCAACTCACCATGGCACTTCTAAGTGTAAAAGCATATCCACTACTAGACATCCTGTCATATGAGCTACCTACCTAATCAGCATTTGTGTAGCCATGTATGTCCAAGCTTTTACCACTCTCATAAAGTAGACCATAATGTGCAGTGGCCTTAACATATCTCATAATGCGTCTCACTACATCTAAATGAGGTTTTCTGGGGCTCTGCATAAACTGGCTGACTAGTCCCACAGCATAACTCAAATCTGGGCATGTGATAGTCATGTACATGAAACTACCAACCATCTTCCTGTACATAGATGGATCATCCAATTCATCACCATAATCAGCCCGCAACTTCACATTTTGCTCCAAAGGTGTACTCATAGGCGTACACCCTGTCATGCCATATTTTGCCAATATATCCAATGCATAGTGGCACTGTACTAACCATGTACCTGCATGATCTTTGACCACTTCAATTCCAAGGAAGTATCTCAACTCACCAAGATCTTTCATGTCAAATTGCCCACTCAATGCTTTCTTGACATGCATTACATCTGCACCATGATCACCTGTGATAATCAAGTCATCCACATAGATGACGAGTAAAACAATCCCATGCTCTGTCTTCTTCACATAGAGTGAAGAATCTGCTGTAGATATCTGAAATCCAAGAGAGATCAGATATCTGCTCATCTTATCACTCCAAGCACGAGGTGCTTGCTTCAAACCATATAATGCCTTTTTCAATTTGCATACATGAGTGGGATATCGTGGGTGTACATAACCTTCTGGCTGTGCCATATACACTTCCTCTTGAAGATCACCATTTAGAAATGCATTTTTGACATCCATTTGATGCATTTTCCAACCATTAGCTGCAGCCATAGCAATGACTGCTCTTACTGTCCCCATCTTTGCCACTGGACTAAACGTTTCATCATAGTCCAAACCTTGGGTTTGTGCATAACCCTTAGCTACCAATCTTGCTTTATGTCTCTCAATAGAACCATCAGATTTGCACTTCACTTTGTAAACCCATTTACATCCAATAACATTTTTGTCCTTTGGTAGTGCAACCAAATCCCATGTATCATTATGGACCAATGCGTCCATCTCAACATCCATTGTTTTCTCCCATACATGCTCTCCAATAGCTTCTGTATAGCATGTAGGTTCCACATGCTTCACCATAGATGTCATATATGCATAGTGCATAGCAAAATCTCGATATGTCAATCTGTCAAACTGGATATCTGACTCTCTGGGATCTCCGCAATGCATGCGGGTCACTCCGAACACCTGTCACTCTAGCATGTGGTGGCACATATCTATCCTGCCTAGCACCAGGTGTGCGTAAAACAGGTATGCCAAGCTCCTCATCCAAACTCTCTGAACTCGATGACTCATAACCTGTGATTCCCATTCCTTCAACCTTCTTATTTCCTTTGTCCATAGCACTACTCCCAGTGCTCACACTCTCATGCCTCAAACGTCCTGACCATGGACGTACACTGCTACTCTCAGCCTTTGCTGTTGGCCCCCAGACATAGTAGTAGAACTAGAACTTGCTTGTGGCAAGTTCACAGGCACATCAACCTCAAGTGACTCAATGACACCCTCATCTTTTGCTTTGTACCAACTAGCAAGCTCATCAAACACCACATCTTGTGAGATGACCACTTGTCTAGTTTGTGGGTTGTAACATTTGTATGCCTTTCGATCCTATGCATATCCAACAAATACACATTTCTCTGCCTTAGGATCCAACTTCCTTCTTCTTTCATCAAGCACATGTACATAAGCTATGCATCCAAAAACTTTGAGGTGTTCAATGTCTGGCCTATAACCTATAAGCCGCATCTCTGGCGTACTTCCATGAATGGCTACTGTAGGTGTTTTGTTCAGTATATACACTGCAGTAGCACATGCTTCTGCCCAATAATAATCTGGCATGCTCTTTTCATTGAGCATCACCCTAGCCACTTCACATATGACTCTATTCTTTCTCTTAGCCACACCATTTTGCTGAGGTGTATACCTGCAAGTCAATTGTCTTCTTATTCCATGCTTCCTCAAGAAATGCTCAAAAGCCTTTGAGGTGTATTCACCACCTCCATATGTCCTCAAACATTTAATCCAACAACCATATTGCTTTTCTGCAAAAGCTTTAAATCCATGAACTTTTCCAATACTTCACTCTTCTCTCTGAGAAAGTATATCCATGTCATCTTGCTGAAATCATCTATGAATGTCACATAGTATAAACTGCCTTTGATAGATGGGTTTTGTGCAAGGACCCCATACATCACTATGTACTATCTCAAGTAGCCTGCTACTCATGTTTCCTTCTCTAGGAAACCGCAACCTTGCCTGCTTTCCAAACTGACAGGCTTCACAAACATGCATATTCCCATCATATTTGAATCTAGGCAATCCACTGACAATGCCTCTTGCCTGCATGTTCTTCAATCTTTGTATATTGACATGTCCAATCCTCTTATGCCACATATCAATGTCTTGTACCACATTTCTGCTTTTAGAGAACATGGCTGATTTTAACTCAGGGATCCCAGCATCCAGCTTAAACCACCTGCCTTCTTTCTTGCCTTTAGCAATGACTCTACATCCGTGTTTGAAGTCCTCAACAAAGCAACCATGCTGGTTTGAAACGAACCTGTAATCCCTGTTCCACCATTTGACCAACTGAGGCCAAGCTCTTTGTGATAGAAGGCACATATAATACATCTGACATAGACTTTGTTTGACCATTGTGCATAACCAATGGTACACTACCAACATGTGTAATGGCATGCTGAGTATCATCTCCTGTTTCCACATAGCCTTTCACATCCATAGGCTTCATATACTCAAACCATTCACCATGACAAGTCATATGGTTTGATGCTCCAGAGTCCATATACCAAGTATCATCATTCCCAGCATTTGTCACCATAGATCCAACAACATGTTTCATGGCAAACAAGTGATTTACAGTGCCATCATTACTGCTTCATGCATAGTTTCCACCATGTTGTGCATAATTTCCACCATACTGACCACCACGTTGTGCTCTATCCCCCCTCAAATCAATCTGTTTGCGGAAACAATCTCTTGCCATATGACCAAATTTGCCAGAGTAATGGCATTCCACATCTTGCATAGAATTTTGTTGGCCTTGCCAACGTCCTCTACCACAGGGGTTACCTCTGCCTCTCTGAGATGCATAACCACGACCACCTCTAGCACCATATGTGGGCTGAAAATTCTGTTGTGGTGACCTGTCCTGCCATCCACGACCATTACCACCACGGCCACGTGATGCGAATCTCCCCCTGCCTCTAAAACCTCTCTGCGAATAGAAAGCCTGATTTTTGCCATTATCATCATGGCTAGTAGATGCATCCAGAAATGAATCACTGAGTTTGATTTCCTCAACAAGTAAGAGTGAAACCAACTCATCAAAGTCTGGTAAACCTGTACTCCTTACTGAGATAGATGTATCAAAAGATTTATATTCCTTGCCAAGACCACGCAAGGTAATATCCACCAAATCATCATTAGGCATGGGGGCATTTATTGTTGCCAATGCATCTGCAAACTTCTTTATTTCTTGCACATAATCATGGATGCTTCTTTTATTCCGCTTCACATTATGTATCTGCTGTCAACTGAGACTTGCGAGCACTCGTGTCTGTATCAAACATCTTTACCAAAGTATCCCATGCATCTTTTGGATTCTCAGCATCCTGCATGTGTATGAGCATAGCATCAGAAATACATATAGGCAAATATGCAACACTTTGAATGCTCTTTCTGACCATTGCTCATGAGCAATAACCTGCTCTGTAGGTTGTCGGGGTAGCTCAGGCTCTGGCTCAGCACCTGTAATGAGATTCCAAAATCCTTTTCCTTTCAAGAAACTTTTTATCCTGTACTTCCATGCCTGGAAGTTCTTCCTATCTAGCTTTTCACCAACAATCTACTGGGTTATCCGACATATTTGCTCAATGCGTACTCCTTCTGCACACTTCCAAATCTATAAACGAGCCTTTCTCAGCTCCACCACACTCCAATGAGTGTTCCAGATACTCCAAAGTAGCCAACAATCTTCAAATTTGATGTAGAAAATCAACCTGTATGCATCCAAAATGAACTGGCTCATGCAGTCCGAGATACCCTACTTTGATGTACTTTCCAAGGCTCCAAATCACAATGTAGTGGTGCAATCAAGTATGGGCAACTTGCATTGACACCCAAACAACCTCAATGTTGAATATCAACACCATCTGACATGTGTACATATCAATTTTTGAAAACCCCTTTCTCTGTTTTGGGAAATACCAGAAAAATCAAAAAATCCAGTAGTAAAATGGCTCTAAATTCTTCAATATTTGTCCAAATTGAGCAACCACGCATTCATTAGCTTAGCAATAGTGTCCACCAACTCCATGTAAGAGAAATTTGTCCAATTGTTTAAGACCAAAGATTAATTGTCTGATTAAAATCACTCTGTTTCTCTGCAACCAGTGGACAGCCTGTTTAATCAGCTCATTCCCAGCTCAATTAAGCATAATTGATTAAACCAACCATTTAGTCCTCTTCTCCAATGTGTGTAGCAACCAATTGCTAAAGCAATTGTGAAATATATCAAGCAACCAAGTGGAAATCAATCTCCTCGTAGCAAAAAAGTCAAAAATCTACCCTGTTTCACTGTAGGAGCTGCGCTGCCTGCATTTGAGGAATTTGGGAGTGATTTAAGTGATAATTGAAGATGGATATAAGTGCCCAACACACTTGGGTATGTGTGCAATCACTATGTACTATCTCAAGTAGCCTGCTACTCATGTTTCCTTCTCTAGGAAACCGCAACCTTGCCTGCTTTCCAAACTGACAGGCTTCACAAACATGCATATTCCCATCATATTTGAATCTAGGCAATCCACTCACAATGCCTCTTGCCTGCATGTTCTTCAATCTTTGTATATTGACATGTCCAATCCTCTTATGCCACATATCAATGTCTTGTACCACATTTCTGCTTTTAGAGAACATGGCTGATTTTAACTCAGGGATCCCAGCATCCAGCTTAAACCACCTGCCTTCTTTCTTGCCTTTAGCAATGACTCTACATCCGTGTTTGAAGTCCTCAACAAAGCAACCATGCTGGTTTGAAACGAACCTGTAATCCCTGTTCCACCATTTGACCAACTGAGGCCAAGCTCTTTGTGATAGAAGGCACATATAATACATCTGACATAGACTTTGTTTGACCATTGTGCATAACCAATGGTACACTACCAACATGTGTAATGGCATGCTGAGTATCATCTCCTGTTTCCACATAGCCTTTCACATCCATAGGCTTCATATACTCAAACCATTCACCATGACAAGTCATATGGTTTGATGCTCCAGAGTCCATATACCAAGTATCATCATTCCCAGCATTTGTCACCATAGATCCAACAACATGTTTCATGGCAAACAAGTGATTTACAGTGCCATCATTACTGCTTCATGCATAGTTTCCACCATGTTGTGCATAATTTCCACCATACTGACCACCACGTTGTGCTCTATCCCCCCTCAAATCAATCTGTTTGCGGAAACAATCTCTTGCCATATGACCAAATTTGCCAGAGTAATGGCATTCCACATCTTGCATAGAATTTTGTTGGCCTTGCCAACGTCCTCTACCACAGGGGTTACCTCTGCCTCTCTGAGATGCATAACCACGACCACCTCTAGCACCATATGTGGGCTGAAAATTCTGTTGTGGTGACCTGTCCTGCCATCCACGACCATTACCACCACGGCCACGTGATGCGAATCTCCCCCTGCCTCTAAAACCTCTCTGCGAATAGAAAGCCTGATTTTTGCCATTATCATCATGGCTAGTAGATGCATCCAGAAATGAATCACTGAGTTTGATTTCCTCAACAAGTAAGAGTGAAACCAACTCATCAAAGTCTGGTAAACCTGTACTCCTTACTGAGATAGATGTATCAAAAGATTTATATTCCTTGCCAAGACCACGCAAGGTAATATCCACCAAATCATCATTAGGCATGGGGGCATTTATTGTTGCCAATGCATCTGCAAACTTCTTTATTTCTTGCACATAATCATGGATGCTTCTTTTATTCCGCTTCACATTATGTATCTGCTGTCAACTGAGACTTGCGAGCACTCGTGTCTGTATCAAACATCTTTACCAAAGTATCCCATGCATCTTTTGGATTCTCAGCATCCTGCATGTGTATGAGCATAGCATCAGAAATACATATAGGCAAATATGCAACACTTTGAATGCTCTTTCTGACCATTGCTCATGAGCAATAACCTGCTCTGTAGGTTGTCGGGGTAGCTCAGGCTCTGGCTCAGCACCTGTAATGAGATTCCAAAATCCTTTTCCTTTCAAGAAACTTTTTATCCTGTACTTCCATGCCTGGAAGTTCTTCCTATCTAGCTTTTCACCAACAATCTACTGGGTTATCCGACATATTTGCTCAATGCGTACTCCTTCTGCACACTTCCAAATCTATAAACGAGCCTTTCTCAGCTCCACCACACTCCAATGAGTGTTCCAGATACTCCAAAGTAGCCAACAATCTTCAAATTTGATGTAGAAAATCAACCTGTATGCATCCAAAATGAACTGGCTCATGCAGTCCGAGATACCCTACTTTGATGTACTTTCCAAGGCTCCAAATCACAATGTAGTGGTGCAATCAAGTATGGGCAACTTGCATTGACACCCAAACAACCTCAATGTTGAATATCAACACCATCTGACATGTGTACATATCAATTTTTGAAAACCCCTTTCTCTGTTTTGGGAAATACCAGAAAAATCAAAAAATCCAGTAGTAAAATGGCTCTAAATTCTTCAATATTTGTCCAAATTGAGCAACCACGCATTCATTAGCTTAGCAATAGTGTCCACCAACTCCATGTAAGAGAAATTTGTCCAATTGTTTAAGACCAAAGATTAATTGTCTGATTAAAATCACTCTGTTTCTCTGCAACCAGTGGACAGCCTGTTTAATCAGCTCATTCCCAGCTCAATTAAGCATAATTGATTAAACCAACCATTTAGTCCTCTTCTCCAATGTGTGTAGCAACCAATTGCTAAAGCAATTGTGAAATATATCAAGCAACCAAGTGGAAATCAATCTCCTCGTAGCAAAAAAGTCAAAAATCTACCCTGTTTCACTGTAGGAGCTGCGCTGCCTGCATTTGAGGAATTTGGGAGTGATTTAAGTGATAATTGAAGATGGATATAAGTGCCCAACACACTTGGGTATGTGTGCAATCACTATGTACTATCTCAAGTAGCCTGCTACTCATGTTTCCTTCTCTAGGAAACCGCAACCTTGCCTGCTTTCCAAACTGACAGGCTTCACAAACATGCATATTCCCATCATATTTGAATCTAGGCAATCCACTCACAATGCCTCTTGCCTGCATGTTCTTCAATCTTTGTATATTGACATGTCCAATCCTCTTATGCCACATATCAATGTCCTGTACCACATTTCTGCTTTTAGAGAACATGGCTGATTTTAACTCAGGAATCCCAGCATCCAGCTTAAACAACCTGCCTTCTTTCTTGCCTTTAGCAATGACTCTACATCCATGTTTGAAGTCCTCAACGAAGCAACCATGCTTGTTTGAAACGAACCTGTAATCCCTGTTCCACCATTTGACCAACTGAGGCCAACCAACTGAGGCCAAGCTCTTTGTGATAGAAGGCACATATAATACATCTGACATAGACTTTGTTTGACCATTGTGCATAACCAATGGTACACTACCAACATGTGTAATGGCATGCTGAGTATCATCTCCTGTTTCCACATAGCCTTTCACATCCATAGGCTTCATATACTCAAACCATTCACCATGACAAGTCATATGGTTTGATGCTCCAGAGTCCATATACCAAGTATCATCATTCTCAGCATTTGTCACCATAGATCCAACAACATGTTTCATGGCAAACAAGTGATTTGCAGTGCCATCATTACTGCTTCATGCATAGTTTCCACCATGTTGTGCATAATTTCCACCATACTGACCACCACGTTGTGCTCTATCCCCCCTCAAATCAATCTGTTTGCGGAAACAATCTCTTGCCATATGACCAAATTTGCCACAGTAATGGCATTCCACATCTTGCATAGAATTTTGTTGGCCTTGCCAATGTCCTCTACCATAGGGGTTACCTCTGCCTCTCTGAGATGCATAACCACGACCACCTCTAGCACCATATGTGGGCTGAAAATTCTGTTGTGGTGACCTGTCCTGCCATCCACGACCATTACCACCACGGCCACGTGATGCGAATCTCCCCCTGCCTCTAAAACCTCTCTGCGAATAGAAAGCCTGATTTTTGCCATTATCATCATGGCTAGTAGATGCATCCAGAAATGAATCACTGAGTTTGATTTTCTCAACAAGTAAGAGTGAAACCAACTCATCAAAGTCTGGTAAACCTGTACTCCTTACTGAGATAGATGTATCAAAAGATTTATATTCCTTGCCAAGACCACGCAAGGTAATATCCACCAAATCATCATTAGGCATGGGGGCATTTATTGTTGCCAATGCATCTGCAAACTTCTTTATTTCTTGCACATAATCATGGATGCTTCTTTTATTCCGCTTCACATTATGTATCTGCTGTCAACTGAGACTTGCGAGCACTCGTGTCTGTATCAAACATCTTTACCAAAGTATCCCATGCATCTTTGGGATTCTCAACATCCTACATGTGTATGAGCATGGCATCAAAAATACATATAGACAAATATGCAACACTTTGAATGCTCTTTCTGACCATTGCTCATGAGCAATAACCTGCTGTGTAGGTTGTCGGGGTAGCTCAGGCTCTGGCTCAGCACCTGTAATGAGATTCCAAAATCCTTTTCCTTTCAAGAAACTTTTTATCCTGTACTTCCATGCCTGGAAGTTCTTCCTATCTAGCTTTTCACCAACAATCTACTGGGTTATCCGACATATTTGCTCAATGCGTACTCCTTCTGCACACTTCCAAATCTATAAACGAGCCTTCCTCAGCTCCACCACACTCCAATGAGTGTTCCAGATACTCCAAAGTAGCCAACAATCTTCAAATTTGATGTAGAAAATCAACCTGTATGCATCCAAAACGAACTGGCTCATGCAGTCCGAGATACCCTGCTTTGATGTACTTTCCAAGGCTCCAAATCACAATGTAGTGGTGCAATCAAGTATGGGCAACTTGCATTGACACCCAAACAACCTCAATGTTGAATATCAACACCATCTGACATGTGTACATATCAATTTTTGAAAACCCCTTTCTCTGTTTTGGGAAATACCAGAAAAATCAAAAAAACCAGTAGTAAAATGGCTCTAATTTCTTCAATATTTGTCCAAATTGATCAACCAGGCATTCATTAGCTTAGCAATAGTGTCCATCAACTCCATGTAAGAGAAATTTGTCCAATTGTTTAAGACCAAAGATTAATTGTCTGATTAAAATCACTCTGTTTCTCTGCAACCAGTGGACAGCCTGTTTAATCAGCTCATTCCCAGCTCAATTAAGCATAATTGATTAAACCAACCATGTAGTCCTCTTCTCCAATGTGTGTAGCAACCAATTGCTAAAGCAATTGTGAAATATATGAAGCAACCAAGTGGAAATCAATCTCCTCGCAGCAAAAAAGTCAAAAATCTACCCTGTTTCACTGTAGGAGCTGCGCTGCCTGCATTTGAGGAATTTGGGAGTGATTTAAGTGATAATTGAAGATGGATATAAGTGCCCAACACACTTGGGTATGTGTGCAACCAGTCAATGGTTTGATTTTAGCCAAAAACACGCTCTAAATGCATCAAATTTTGACTCCTTTTTCTCTGTTTTGTGAGAGCTCAAAAAAACCAGAGTTTTTCACTCGTTTAAATGCATGTAAATTGCTCCAAAATCACAGTAGGGCTTGCATAGAAGTTGCCAATACATTCCTCCTTGTCAAATACATGTTTGCTTTGCTAGATTTACATGTATTTCCACCATACATCAGTGCTTCCAAGCTTTAATGGAAAGCTTCCAAAAACCAAAAATTTGCTTTGCTTTTAGTTGCTCTAACTTGCTTTGCTTTTGCCTTAATCACTTGCAATCCGCTCAAGGATGTTTAGAAGACCTTACTCGGTAGGCCAAGCTCTCAGATCTGATAAGAATTGGTGTGCTCTAAGCTTCACAGCTTCAGTGGCAAGCTTCACAGCTTCTTCTCCCTCTTCACTCACTCACTTATAAACCCTAATAAACAGCACAAGGCTCTAATACCATGTTGAAAGAACGGTAGAGGGGAAGGAGACACACACACACACGTGTAAGCCCTAATGTATATTGCAAACCCTAACCAAATAGAGAAGCCATCTCCTTTCTCACACAATGCATAAAGCCATAATCCATAATACACACAACACTATGAGTTGTGTCCACACACATCTAACCCTAGCTAATGTCCACACACTATGACTAGCTGGACACGCGGTCATTTATGTCTCACACATGTTCCTACCTAACATGCCAGCACATAGCATAGCTGGCTCACACACTGACATCGAGCTTGAATCTCAACAGCCCCTCTCAAGCTCATGATGTACTGCCGATGAAGATGTAGATGAGCTTGGGATATCAAGACTCTCAACACCCCACTCCTAACATACCCCAGCCACACATTTTTGGGCATGTTTAGTGCACACAAAGACTACTCTAAGCTTAGAAATAGCTTGCACTAACCTTGGTACCCACCACTACTTGCATTGTAGTCTTTCTTCTAGTGTAGCTTGTGGTGTAGCCTCTACCCATTTTGTTAAGTCTTGTTTTTGCCACATCTAGACCTCTTTCCAAAATTGTGCTTTACACAAAAGCTATCCACATACTAAAAAACTAAGGAATTAATCCCTACACAAGGAACACCCAAGTTGGAGCCATGGATGATGGTGCCATGTTCACCTCTTCCCCCACCCCTTTTCACTCAATTGCATAGGGAACCTAGGAACCAGCCCTTAGATCTTCCCAATATACTTAAATGTCATCACATTGGAAGCAAATGCTCCCCATTTTGTGACAAAAGCTGTCTTTTCACGATCATCTGGGGCAATCAAGACTTGATTGTATACAGCGAAACCATCCAAGAAAGAATACATCTCAAGGTCTGCAGGTGGCATCTACCACGGAATCTATGAACAGAAGTGGGAAAGGATTTGTCTCTGTTGCAACATTGAGCTTCCAGTAATCCAAATAGACACGGAGCTTTCCATTCTCTTTCAGCACAATCACTATTGGCAACAACCATGTCACCTTTCCACCACCGGATATATGAATCCTAGTTTCAAGAGTTTATCAATTTCCTCAATTTGTTTTGCATAATTTGGATTCATTCGGTACCGCTGTTGCTTGGCTAATGGGAACAACATCCTCCTTAAGATGATGTTGATAAAATTGAGAATCAATGCCCTTCATATCTTTGTAGCTCCAAGGAAATACATCCACATATGATTTTAATAAGTTCTAGAGGTTTTCTTTCAATTCTATATCCAGCTTAGCGCTGATGCAAACTATCTTGGGGTGCTCCACATCACCCAGATTCATGTCTTCTAGCTCATCTGTGCTATGACCCGAAGGCTGTGCTTCATTGCCTCTCATGAGTTTCTTCTACCTGGATAAGGGCTTGAACTTCCTTCGGTACACCCACATGACCTAAGGGGGTGAGAGGTCGGCTTGGCCCTCGTTGATTTAGTTCATAAGAATGACTATGTTTCCCGTGAGATAGAGTTAGGTCCCTTTGTTTGCTCATATCCTCATATTGTCAAGAGATTAAGGTGTCATTAATCGAAAATAAGAGGACTTATCTTAGTGTTCTAGTACATGTTGTCGCTCCCTAAACTTTGAGTTCTGTGATGCCATGATCCACGTCATAGAAAAGATAAATTTTAATCGGAGATCGACGTAAATGAATATTCCTCGAGAAATCCATGTTTTTGAATTTGTAAACGTATATTCGTCGAAAGAAATTTTAGAAAAAGAGAAACTGAGATAGTACCTTTCGAGAAGATAATTTTAGAAAGAACCTTTCAGACCTAAACTTTGACTCAGACTATTGACCAAGACCTAATTCCTTCGTCAGTTTCAATCAATGACGATGTGCCCAGTTCAAGGAAAATGTATTCAATCACCCACCGAATCTGAAACTAAGTTAAGACTTGTGACTTTGATCTAAGGATCAAGTTAACAGAATTTGAAGAATTCTATTTGGAATTGAAAATTGGATCTAGAAGTATTGAGATAGGGATTTACGATATACTCATGGTATTCAAACAAAAATAAAAAACTATAAACTTGCATATAAACCCTGCCTTCTTAAAAGACTATCTTACACCAGAATGCTGGAGGAAGCATTTGGCATATATATTTATCTAAGGGAAGTTCAGTTTTGCAACAGCTGGCGGGGAGTGTTCGAGGGACAGTTCACGCGGCAAAACCTGCCGAGGTCTTGACCAGCGTCGGTATGGTTAAAATGGTGCACTTTCGGTACGATGGACGAGGGCGGACGAAGCGGTCCCTGAGTGAAGTGCCAGGACACCTAAGGAGGATCCTGGAGGGTTTTGACGAGGTGATGCACGGGCTCGCGGTGCCGAGGACATCCATGCGTATGTCGAGGAAGATATTATATAATGGACCTATGTTTTTATAATCTATCACTGAATCTCGTTGTTGACTTGCTGGTCTCAACGGAGAGTCCAGAGTGATACTGTTTTGTTGAGAAATAAGGACTCAATGAAAATTTTGAAGTATGACATGTATAAACCGTAAATTGTTTATCAAGGGTTGTTTTTATTAAAGTTTTAATAAAGAGGAGTGTGTGCGTATCTATCTTCTAAAGCTAAAGTTAAGAAAGGCAATTCAATTATGGGTGGGTGAGTACTTGTCTGGTTCCACCGATTCCAGTGGTAGGGTGGTGGCTAACCCATGGGCCGGATGGGGTTAGGCTGGAATCAGTGGAGTTTTAATAATCAAACTTTAAAATCTTAGGATTACGCTAAGATTCGAGTAATTAGACAATTCCCTCTGATAAATTTTTCAATAAGTGGATCAATGGCTGTGCCTGACCTGGATCACGAAAAAAGCGTTGAATTTACTAAAATGATCAAATTATATCAGTGATAGTTTCCTTCTATCTGGTTTATTCAGTTGAAGGATAGCTTAGAATTGATCACGTTAGAAAAATTCATTTTTTAAAAAAATCATAAAGGTGAAAGCGTCCTCGCTTTCTGGGCATGGGAATTTTTCTCGGTTTTGGTTTTTGGAGTGACCACCAACCTAGTCTCGTGCCCGGACATTCGAGGGCGAGGCCTCGAGTGAGAAACCCTGTCCCGCACATGAGGGGGCTGCTTCTGCTGGTTCAGCTACCGGGAGTCCGGTGCGCGGAGGGGACAGAGGGATCTCAGAGTTGGTATCGGAGCCAAATTGAAAGCTAATAAGGATAAATAAATTCTTATCTGAAATTGATAAATAAGAACTCAGAAAAGACATTTTTTCTTAATGTATTTCATTCCGTAGGCTTATTTAAGGAAGAATTTTTAATCAAAAAAATTATTTTTATAGATGAAAGTCCCCTATTTATCTGGTATTCTCGACCTCACCCAGTCTCAAGATATGAATGCGTTCGCCTTCGAGCATCTCATCTCTTCCGCTTCTACTCGAACAAGCCGAGCAAGACTCACACGCCATTTTGAGGAGTTATATTTTCCTAACCCAGTGGCGAGACTACATAAGTGGTTTGCAGGGCAATATGTCCATGCCCCTTGCGACCGCCGTGCAATGCTGTGGGAGAACCTCTCATTGGCTATGATTCTGTTAAGGCTAAAAATGACACGTGGTGTCATTCTATATCATTCAACACCTCAGAATTTCAGACTTTCATGCCGAATTTATAGATTCCTTAGTCGATTTATCCCTAAGGAGAAAATAATAGCTCCCTTTGGAGTTAGAGAACTTATGTAACAGGATATGACTGGGGAGAACCTGGGCGAGGGTGTGGAGAAATGGGTGGAAGCCATGGAAGAGTATTTTGACGTCACAGGTTACAATATGCGAAGCAAAATGGCTCTTGCCCGGTTGAAAATAGTGGAAACAGCCATGGTAGCATGGAGGAACCACTGTGACACCAACCATCTGGACATAAATACTCAGTCCTGGAATGATCTAAAAACCTATCTAAGAAAGAGATTTTGTCCTCCTGGATTTTTAGAAACCAAAATGAATGAATTCTTAGAACTAAAGCAGGAGAGCAGAACCATCGAGGAATACCACGAGGCCTTTGCTTTTCTACTCAAATATTCACCGCCTCTTGATGAAGAGCAACTCATGGCCAGGTTCATTCGAGGAATGAACGAACCCTTGGACACACTGGTCAAAAATGCCCAGCCGGTGTCCATGGCCGAAGCAGTAAGAATGGCAAAAGATTTTGCCAAAGCCTTTGTAGTAAAGGTCCCACCAAAACCTACACCCTCTAACTTTAAAAGATTCTAAAGGTCCCACCAAAACCTGCACCCTCTAACTTTAAAAGATTCCAAGCCCAGGGAAGTACTTCAAACTTTCCACCCCCAAAGAGACAGCAAGGCCCGAATCCGAATCAGGATACAGGAAGATTCAGAAGTGAAGGAAGACCCTTCCCCCAGAGTACTTTCTCAGGAACCCCACCTCTTTCAAAAAATCAAAAGGATGAGCTCAGAACTGAAAACTGATGCTTTGGATGCCAGGGTTTTGGTCACCAGTTAAAAGACTGCTTGACTCCTGCCATGTCAAGAGGACAGGGAAGTCAAGGACCCCGAATTCAGAAACCAACCCCTTCATTCCAGTCTAATCAGGGTCCGTCTCGCCCAAGCCAGGGAAACCCCAGAAGAACTCCAGCTCAGCCATCTGCCTCTATCCAGCGTAATCTCAGAACTCCTTCCCAGAACTCGGGCAACCAAAGAGAGAGTTCTACCTCAGACTGCAGCAGCCAGAGCAGTCACCATTTCAGATGTAGTAGCAGAGGAAAAAGGGTAGATCTATGCTGCAATTAAAAATAAAGGGCCTAACCAACAATTCTCCGTCATCCATACTCCAGCAGAATTTCAAGGTAAGTGGGTGGACCCAACGAGTCGGGTAACTTTCCAACATATTTATTTATTACAATCCAAATAGGACCCAAACAAGTTTCGTTTTAGGGGGCCATGCTAGCGACCATGCCTTGTGAGGACAAGAGGAAAAGGGGTTAGCTCTTATATAAACCAAGTGCAGATTTGTTCTATCCTGGATCACGCACATTGAGTGCCGTTCGATCGGAGGAATAGATTCCTATTAGAATGACTATGTTTCCTGTGAGATAGAGTTAGGTCCCTTTGTTTGCTCGTATCCTCATATTGTCAAGAGATTAAGGTGTCATTAATCAAAAATAAGGGGACTTATCTGCCTATCAAAGGGTTTTTCTTGACCTAGCTAGGGCGAGGACCTTACACGTGGTATCCAAGCATGATTTAGGTAATTGTGTGTCATATTGTTTGATTGCTAGGCTTTCTTGATAGACTAATCTAGTTATGTCTAGATGTAGGATGGGATGGATTGCTATTCTCAATTCTTAGTGTTCTAGTACATCGTCTCCCCTACTTGGCTAACTCTGCTCTTGCTTGCATAGTCGGTAGGCGAAGGCACAAGCAAGCTCCCAAGGTAATCCCCTCCTATGCCACTAGGAATTGGATTTCCTCCCCAACGAGGGCGGACGTGTGATTATGGATGCTGCCTAGTTTTGTGGGCCCAAGCTAGTGTGGTGAATCAGCCTACCTCATAAGTAGACATCTCCTATGAGGAGCGGGAGGGTTTGGTACAAGCAGCAGGGGGTGACAGGCTGGCTTGGCCCTTGTCAAGACTAGTCGACGATAGAGTATGTATGGTCCATGAGGTATGCCCAGCTGGTTTAGGCTAGAAGACTAAATTCTAGATCATTACTAGTTTTGGGTTTGGTTTGGATTTCTGAACATTTTGCTATAAGAGCTGTTTGATTAATATTGTTGTTTTCAATGACTGTTTTAAGGAACATTTTTATGCTTATATTATGGGGAGCCAATATAAGTAGTAAACCCTCCTTTTACTCCTTACATAGTAAGTGGGTAGAGTGCTCCCTACAAAGGGTAGAGCTGGTTTAGCTGGGAGCATTTACATGTACATGCCCAGATAGTCCAAAGGCATATCCCTAAAGTTCCAAAGCTTCTAACCGAAAAGTCCAAAAACCTACACTGATCCCCACACCCATCCCCCATGTTGAAAGAACAGTAGAGGGGAAGGAGACACACACACAGGAGCAAACCCTAATGTATATTGCAAACCCTAACCAAAGAGGGAAGCCATCTCCCTTCTCACACAATCCATAAAGCCATAATCCATAATACACACAACACTATGAGTTGTGTCCACACACATCTAACCCTAGCTAATGTCCACACACTATGACCAGCTGGACACGTGGTCATTTATGTCTCACACATGTTCCTACCTAACATGCCAGCACATAGCATAGCTGGCTCACACTGACATCGAGCTTGAATCTCAACAGATCCTCTCAAGCTCATAATGTACTGCCGATGAAGATGTAGATGAGCTTGGGATATCAAGACTCTCAACACTCCCCCTCAAGCTCATCCCATGTACTGCCGATGAAGATGTAGATGAGCTTGGGATATCAAGACTCTCAACACTCCCCCTCAAGCTCATCCCATGTACTCCCAACATAGTACGGAAGTACTCAAACTTCTCCCTGCTAAGTGGCTTTGTAAAGATGTCTGCCACCTGCTCATCAGTCTTCACATACTGTAGATCAACTGTACCATCAAGCACATTTTCTCTGACAAAGTGATGATGGACCTCTATGTGTTTGGTCCTCGCATGAAACACTGGATTCTTGGCCAACTGTATACTGCTCATGTTTGTCACAATGAATGACAACTTTGCCATCAATAGGCTCACCCAAATCTGCCAAGAGATTCTTTATCCATACTGCCTCACAAGTAGCAATGGCTGCACCTCTATATTCAGCCTCTGTACTAGATAAAGCAACTGTAGGTTGCTTCTTGATACTCCAACTCACCATGGCTCTTCTAAGTGTAAAAGCATATCCACTAGTAGACATCCTGTCATATGAGCTACCTGCCTAATCAGCATCTGTGTAGCCATGTATGTCCAAGCTTTTACCACTCTCATAAAGTAGACCATAATGTGCAGTGGCCTTTACATATCTCATAATGCGTCTCACTACGTCTAAATGAGGTTTTTTGGGGCTCTGCATAAACTGGCTGACTAGTCCCACAGCATAACTCAAATCCGGGCATGTGATAGTCATGTAAATGAAACTACCAACCATCTTCCTGTACATAGATGGATCATCCAATTCATCACCATAATCAGCCCGCAACTTCACATTTTGCTCCAAAGGTGTACTCATAGGCGTACACCCTGTCATGCCATATTTTGCCAATATATCCAATGCATATTGGCGCTGTACTAACCATGTACCTGCATGATCTTTGACCACTTCAATTCCAAGGAAGTATCTCAACTCACAAAGATCTTTCATGTCAAATTTCCCACTCAATGCTTTCTTGACATGCATTACATCTGCACCATGATCACCTGTGATAATCAAGTCATCCACATAGATAACGAGTAAAACAATCCCATGCTCTGTCTTCTTCACATAGAGTGAAGAATCTGCTGTAGATATCTGAAATCCAAGAGAGATCAGATATCTGCTCATCTTATCACTCCAAGCACGAGGTGCTTGCTTCAAACCATATAATGCCTTTTTCAATTTGCATACATGAGTGGGATATCGTGGGTGTACATAACCTTCTGGCTGTGCCATATACACTTCCTCTTGAAGATCACCAATTAGAAATGCATTTTTGACATCCATTTGATGCATTTCCCAACCATTAGCTGCAGCCATAGCAATGGCTGCTCTTACTGTCCCCATCTTTGCCACTGGACTAAACGTTTCATCATAGTCCAAACCTTGGGTTTGTGCATAACCCTTAGCTACCAATCTTGCTTTATGTCTCTCAATAGAACCATCAGATTTGCACTTCACTTTGTAAACCCATTTACATCCAATAACATTTTTGTCCTTTGGTAGTGCAACCAAATCCCATGTATCATTATGGACCAATGCATCCATCTCAACATCCATTGTTTTCTCCCATACATGCTCTCCAATAGCTTCTGTATAGCATGCAGGTTCCACATGCTTCACCATAGATGTCATATATGCATAGTGCATAGCAAAATCTCGATATGTCAATCTGTCAAACTGGATATCTGACTCTCTGGGATCTCCGCAATGCATGCGGGTCACTCCGAACACCTGTCACTCTAGCATGTGGTGGCACATATCTATCCTGCCTAGCACCAGGTGTGCGTAAAACAGGTATGCCAAGCTCCTCATCCAAACTCTCTGAACTTGATGACTCATAACCTGTGATTCCCATTCCTTCAACCTTCTTATTTCCTTTGTCCATAGCACTACTCCCAGTGCTCACACTCTCATGCCTCAAACGTCCTGACCATGGACGTACACTGCTACTCTCAGCCTTTGCTGTTGGCCCCACAGTAGTAGAACTAGAACTTGCTTGTGGCAAGTTCACAGGCACATCAACCTCAAGTGACTCAATGACACCCTCATCTTTTGCTTTGTACCAACTAGCAAGTTCATCAAACACCACATCTTGTGAGATGACCACTTGTCTAGTTTGTGGGTTGTAACATTTGTATGCCTTTCGATCCTATGCATATCCAACAAATACACATTTCTCTGCCTTAGGATCCAACTTCCTTCTTCTTTCATCAGGCACATGTACATAAGCTATGCATCCCAAAACTTTGAGGTGTTCAATGTCTGGCCTATAACCTATAAGCCGCATCTCTGGCGTACTTCCATGAATGGCTACTGTAGGTGTTTTGTTCAGTATATATACTGCAGTAGCACATGCTTCTGCCCAATAATAATCTGGCATGCTCTTTTCATTGAGCATCACCCTAGCCACTTCACATATGACTCTATTCTTTCTCTTAGCCACACCATTTGCTGAGGTGTATACCTGCAAGTCAATTGTCTTCTTATTCCATGCTTCCTCAAGAAATGCTCAAAAGCCTTTGAGGTGTATTCACCACCTCCATATGTCCTCAAACATTTAATCCAACAACCATATTGCTTTTCTGCAAAAGCTTTAAATCCATGAACTTTTCCAATACTTCACTCTTCTCTCTGAGAAAGTATATCCATGTCATCTTGCTGAAATCATCTATGAATGTCACATAGTATAAACTGCCTTTGATAGATGGGTTTTGTGCAAGGACCCCATACATCACTATGTACTATCTCAAGTAGCCTGCTACTCATGTTTCCTTCTCTAGGAAACCGCAACCTTGCCTGCTTTCCAAACTGACAGGCTTCACAAACATGCATATTCCCATCATATTTGAATCTAGGCAATCCACTGACAATGCCTCTTGCCTGCATGTTCTTCAATCTTTGTATATTGACATGTCCAATCCTCTTATGCCACATATCAATGTCCTGTACCACATTTCTGCTTTTAGAGAACATGGCTGATTTTAACTCAGGAATCCCAGCATCCAGCTTAAACAACCTGCCTTCTTTCTTGCCTTTAGCAATGACTCTACATCCATGTTTGAAGTCCTCAACGAAGCAACCATGCTTGTTTGAAACGAACCTGTAATCCCTGTTCCACCATTTGACCAACTGAGGCCAAGCTCTTTGTGATAGAAGGCACATATAATACATCTGACATAGACTTTGTTTGACCATTGTGCATAACCAATGGTACACTACCAACATGTGTAATGGCATGCTGAGTATCATCTCCTGTTTCCACATAGCCTTTCACATCCATAGGCTTCATATACTCAAACCATTCACCATGACAAGTCATATGGTTTGATGCTCTAGAGTCCATATACCAAGTATCATCATTCTCAGCATTTGTCACCATAGATCCAACAACATGTTTCATGGCAAACAAGTGATTTGCAGTGCCATCATTACTGCTTGATGCAGAGTTTTCACCATGTTGTGCATAATTTCCACCATACTGACCACCACGTTGTGCTCTATCCCCTCTCAAATCAATCTGTTTGCGGAAACAATCTCTTGCCATATGACCAAATTGGCCACAGTAATGGCAATCCACATCTTGCATAGAATTTTGTTGGCCTTGCCAACGTCCTCTACCACAGGGGTTACCTCTACCTCTCTGAGATGCATAACCACGACCACCTCTAGCACCATATGTGGGCTGAAAATTCTGTTGTGGTGACCTGTCCTGCCATCCACGACCATTACCACCACGGCCACGTGATGCGAATCTCCCCCTGCCTCTAAAATCTCTCTGCGAATAGAAAGCCTGATTTTTGCCATTATCATCATGGCTAGTAGATGCATCCAGAAATGAATCACTGAGTTTGATTTCCTCAACAAGTAAGAGTGAAACCAACTCATCAAAGTCTGGTAAACCTATACTCTTTACTGAGATAGATGTATCAAAAGATTTATATTCCTTGCCAAGACCACGCAAGGTAATATCCACCAAATCATCATTAGGCATGGGGGCATTTATTGTTGCCAATGCATCTGCAAACTTCTTTATTTCTTGCACATAATCATGGATGCTTCTTTTATTCCGCTTCACATTATGTATCTGCTGTCAACTGAGACTTGCGAGCACTCGTGTCTGTATCAAACATCTTTACCAAAGTATCCCATGCATCTTTGGGATTCTCAGCATCCTGCATGTGTATGAGCATAGCATCAGAAATACATATAGGCAAATATGCAACACTTTGAATGCTCTTTCTGACCATTGCTCATGAGCAATAACCTGCTGTGTAGGTTGTCGGGGTAGCTCAGGCTCTGGCTCAGCACCTGTAATGAGATTCCAAAATCCTTTTCCTTTCAAGAAACTTTTTATCCTGTACTTCCATGCCTGGAAGTTCTTCCTATCTAGCTTTTCACCAACAATCTACTGGGTTATCCGACATATTTGCTCAATGCGTACTCCTTCTGCACACTTCCAAATCTATAAACGAGCCTTCCTCAGCTCCACCACACTCCAATGAGTGTTCCAGATACTCCAAAGTAGCCAACAATCTTCAAATTTGATGTAGAAAATCAACCTGTATGCATCCAAAACGAACTGGCTCATGCAGTCCGAGATACCCTGCTTTGATGCACTTTCCAAGGCTCCAAATCACAATGTAGTGGTGCAATCAAGTATGGGCAACTTGCATTGACACCCAAACAACCTCAATGTTGAATATCAACACCATCTGACATGTGTACATATCAATTTTTGAAAACCCCTTTCTCTGTTTTGGAAAATACCAGAAAAATAAAAAAAACCAGTAGTAAAATGGCTCTAATTTCTTCAATATTTATCCAAATTGAGCAACCAGGCATTCATTAGCTTAGCAATAGTGTCCATCAACTCCATGTAAGAGAAATTTGTCCAATTGCTTAAGACCAAAGATTAATTGTCTGATTAAAATCACTCTGTTTCTCTGCAACCAGTGGACAGCCTGTTTAATCAGCTCATTCCCAGCTCAATTAAGCATAATTGATTAAACCAACCATGTAGCCCTCTTCTCCAATGTGTGTAGCAACCAATTGCAAAAGCAATTGTGAAATATATCAAGCAACCAAGTGGAAATCAATCTCCTCGTAGCAAAAAAGTCAAAAATCTACCCTGTTTCACTGTAGGAGCTGCGCTGCCTGCATTTGAGGAATTTGGGAGTGATTTAAGTGATAATTGAAGATGGATATAAGTGCCCAACACACTTGGGTATGTGTGCAACCAGTCAACGGTTTGATTTTAGCCAAAAACATGCTCCAAATGCATCAAATTTTGACTCCTTTTTCTTTGTTTTGTGAGAGCTCAAAAAAACCAGAGTTTTTCACTCGTTCAAATGCATGTAAATTGCTCCAAAATCACAGTAGGGCTTGCATAGAAGTTGCCAATACATTCCTCCTTGTCAAATACATGTTTGCTTTGCCAGATTTACATGTATTTCCACCATACATCAGTGCTTCCAAGCTTTAATGGAAAGCTTCCAAAAACCAAAAATTTGCTTTGCTTTTAGTTGCTCTAACTTGCTTTGCTTTTGCCTGAATCACCTGCAATCCGCTCAAGGATGTTTAGAAGACCTTACCCGGTAGGCCAAGCTCTCAGATCTGATAAGAATTGGTGTGCTCTAAGCTTCACAGCTTCAATGGCAAGCTTCACAGCTTCTTCTCCCTCTTCACTCACTCACTCATAAACCCTAATAAACAGCACAAGGCTCTGATACCATGTTGAAAGAACGGTAGAGGGGAAGGAGACACACACACGTGTAAGCCCTAATGTATATTGCAAACCCTAACCAAAGAGAGAAGCCATCTCCTTTCTCACACAATGCATAAAGCCATAATCCATAATACACACAACACTATGAGTTGTGTCCACACACATCTAACCCTAGCTAATGTCCACACACTATGACTAGCTGGACACGCGGTCATTTATGTCTCACACATGTTCCTACCTAACATGCCAGCACATAGCATAGCTGGCTCACACACTGACATCGAGCTTGAATCTCAACAGCCCCTCTCAAGCTCATGATGTACTGGCGATGAAGATGTAGATGAGCTTGGGATATCAAGACTCTCAACACCCCACTCCTAACATACCCCAGCCAGACATTTTTGGGCATGTTTAGTGCACACAAAGACTACTCTAAGCTTAGAAATAGCTTGCACTAACCTTGGTACCCACCACTACTTGCATTGTAGTCTTTCTTCTAGTGTAGCTTGTGGTGTAGCCTCTACCCATTTTGTTAAGTCTTGTTTTTGCCACATCTAGACCTCTTTCTAAAATTGTGCTTTACACAAAAGCTATCCACATACTAAAAAACTAAGGAATTAATCCCTACACAAGGAACACCCAAGTTGGAGCCATGGATGATGGTGCCATGTTCACCTCTTCCCCCACCCCTTTTCACTCAATTGCATAGGGAACCTAGGAACCAGCCCTTAGATCTTCCCAATATACTTAAATGTCATCACATTGGAAGCAAATGCTTCCCATTTTGTGACAAAAGCTGTCTTTTCACGATCATCTGGGGCCATCAGGACTTGATTGTATACAGCGAAACCATCCAAGAAAGAATACATCTCAAGGTCTGCAGATGGCATCTACCACGGAATCTATGAACAGAAGTGGGAAAGGATTTGTCTCTGTTGCAACATTGAGCTTCCAGTAATCCAAATAGACACGGAGCTTTCCATTCTCTTTCAGCACAATCACTATTGGCAACAACCATGTCACCTTTCCACCACCAGATATATGAATCCTAGTTTCAAGAGTTTATCAATTTCCTCAATTTGTTTTGCATAATTTGGATTCATTCGGTACCGCTGTTGCTTGCTTAATGGGAACAACATCCTCCTTAAGATGATGTTGATAAAATTGAGAATCAATGCCCTTCATATCTTTGTAGCTCCAAGGAAATACATCCACATATGATTTTAATAAGTTCTAGAGGTTTTCTTTCAATTCTATATCCAGCTTAGCGCTGATGCAAACTATCTTGGGGTGCTCCACGTCACCCAGATTCATGTCTTCTAGCTCATCTGTGCTATGACCCGAAGGCTGTGCTTCATTGCCTCTCATGAGTTTCTTCTACCTGGATAAGGGCTTGAACTTCCTTCGGTACACCCACATGACCTAAGGGGGTGAGAGGTCGGCTTGGCCCTCGTTGATTTAGTTTATAAGAATGACTATGTTTCCCGTGAGATAGAGTTAGGTCCCTTTGTTTGCTCATATCCTCATATTGTCAAGAGATTAAGGTGTCATTAATCGAAAATAAGAGGACTTATCTACCTATCAAAAGGTTTCCCTTGACCTAGCTAGGGCGAGGACCTTACACGTGGTATCCAGGCATGGTTTAGGTAATTGTGTGTCGTATTGTTTGATTGCTAGGCTTTCTTGATTGCAACCGGAATCTTATTCTAGGAATTGATTGTGGAAAGATAGAGAATTAATTCAATCATAAAAACCATTGCTTGTAAGCTTCAACTAAATCAAAGCAATTGAAAAATTAAACACTTAAACAAAAATACTTAGCTCCAAAAAGACCATATTGGGTGCAATCTTCCCCCCTCTTGTGCGTGGCCTCTCCCCACACAAGAGTATTTCTTTATTAGCTTTCCTTTTTACCAAAATTAGGCCATAGCCCCCAAAATACAAGATGTGCTTTTTTAGAGAGCACGGCACTCTTCTTTAACAAAAATAGAGTGTCAAATTGGGACTAGGGTAAAGCCATAGGCTTTAATAAATTCCACAAAAATAAATGTATCTTTCCTAATGTTCAAAATGGAAAAATCATTTAATAAGATTACAAGCTACTATGCTTGCCAAAAATGAAATGTGATGATCCAAGACATTTCTTCCAAAGTAAACTCTTCAATTCCCATAGTCTTCATCACCTGAAAATATAAGCCCAATTAATTATTAAATTAATCCCACAAATATTAAACAGGCACAAATCATCACCAACTCATGACTACCAGGCGTAAGTACCCCAGGAATCACCCTGCCATACAAACCTAACTGAAATAATCATAGGTGGCCTCAAACATACGTCATATACCGCACGTAGTAATATTTATAGTGGTGTCACCCACGATATTAACCTAGCCGGCATGACGCAAGAGTAATCTAGGCGTCCCCAAATTACTCAAGAGGGGATAAATAATATTTTTCTAGAGGACTTAAAATATATTCTCATGACATCCCTCTTGCTTGAGTTTGCAATTGTCCTCAATTGCGGATTTGCTGGGTTTGAAAAGAATGAAGAATTTCAGGGTAAACTCGGAAAAATTTCTCAGGCATCCATTTAGCATCTTCTTGTGGATGATTCTTAAAAGTCAAAAGATACTTAAAGTATTGATTACCTGTTCTTGTTGTTGTTATCTCTTGGTCAATGATCGCATCAGGAACTAGTACTTCTTCCTCTCCTTCAATAAGAGGTGGTTCCTCATATGTTGGGTGAGTAGGAAGTGTTCCTCGAAAAGGTTTCAAGAGATGGATATGAAAAGAATTGTGGATATTCCAATTAGATGGAAGCTCTAGTCTATAGGCCACATCATTAATCTTTTGAAGGATTTTAAATGGCCCATAATATCTAGGCGCTAGCTTCACTGCAGGAAATTTTTCCACACTCTTTAATCGACGCTTTTCAATTCTCAAGAGTACATAATCACCTTCTTGAAATGAAAAATCTTTGCGCTTCCTATTTGCTTGAGATGTATACTTCTCTTGAGCTCTTTGAATACAATCACGCACTTCAGATAGAATGCGTTTAAAGTCTCTAACATATTGGTCAGCTGCTTCAATCTTATGAGAGAGTCTAGTAGCCGGAATAGGCAATGCTCTTCCATAGATGATCTCAAATGGTGCTCGACCAGTAGCAGTATGAGGAGTATTATTATAAGCAAATTGGAGTAGGTGTATGTACTTATCCCATGCACTAGGTTGCTGGGAAACATAGGCTCTAAGCATATCTAAGATAGTGCTATTTGTAACTTCGGTTTATCCATTCGATTCCGGATGGAAAGCCGTAGAAAAATCTAACTTAGTGCCTAAGTTTGAGAAAAGAGCAACCCAAAAGTGACTACAAAATTTAGAATCTCTATCAGAAACTATCACTTTGGGTAGACCATGATGAACAAAAATTTGCTTAACAAATATGTTCGCAGCTTGCTGAGAAGTTAGTGTCTTTTTACATGGAATGAAATAGGCTTGTTTACTAAATCTGTCCACTATTGTCCAAATCATATCATGGTGACTGGAAGTAGTAGGGAAGCCAGTAATAAAATCCATAGACACTTGTTCCCATGGTCTATCAGGAATAGGTAGAGGCATAAGCAATCCTAAAGCTTTGCCTTTGTAGCTTTTGATTGTTTGACAAATGTTACATTCAGCTACAAACTTAGCTACATCATTCTTCAAATGGGGCCAATAAAATTCTCGAGAAACTACTTGAAGTGTTGCGGAAACTCCTCTATGTCCCACAAATGGTGGTTGGTGCATCTCTTCCAAGACAAGCTGTCTGTAAGGTTGAGTAACACACAATCTCTTCTCAAAGAAAAGATAACCATCATTATGTGAATAACTTCCTTGAGGTGTCCAATTGTTTTCACGCAATTTGATCCATATTTGAAAAAAAATCTGGATCAACTTCATAAGTTTCTTTCATGAGAACGAATGGTTCACTTTCAATTATAGAAATGTTGTTGATATTTGGTCTTCGACTCAAAGCATCGGCAACAACATTTTCTTTTCCAGGTTGATATTGAATCATAGGTTGGAAACTTTGAATGAAAGCTGCCCATTTGATATGTCTATCTGAAATAAGAGGTTGCGTAAGCAAATGCCTAATGCTTTGTTGGTCTGTCTTGATAAGAAATTCAGAGCCCATTAGGTAATGCTTCCAGATTTTCAAAGCATGCACTATTGCTGCTAATTCCTTGTCATAAGTGCTATAATTTTGCTCTGCAGGCTTAAGCTTTCTACTTTGATATGCAATAGGATGGTTGTCTTGCATAAGAACAGCTCCAAATCCTTTGCCACTAGCATCAGTCACTACTATAAAGAATGATCTTTGAAAATCAGGTAGTGTAAGAACTGGTGCTTGTGTTAAAGCATTCTTGAGTGTTGCAAAAGATTTATCTTGCTTATCAGTCCAATTGAAATTTGTAGCTTTCTTAGGGAGTTCAGTCAAAGGATTGGCAATACAAGCAAAATTCTTGACAAACTTCCTATAATAACTACATAAGCCAAGAAAAGATCTAAGATCATGTATGTTTCTAGGCGTAGGCCAAGAAGCAATACACTCAATTTTCTTAGGATCTACACGAATTCCTTCGGCCGAGACTATATGTCCTAAGTATTCAATCTCCTCTTGAAAGAAAAAACTCTTATCAGGATTGACATACAATTCATTTTCTCTCAAAAGATTGAACACTTGTTCCAAGTGTTGTTCATGCTCTTGTCGATCCTTGCTAAAAACAAGAATGTCATCAAAGAACACTATAACAAAACTTTGAAACTTAAGGAATATACGATTCATCATACGGCTGAAAGTAGCTGGAGCATTGGTCAAACCAAATGGCATAACCAAAAACTCATAATGACCAGTTTGGGTTCTAAAAGCTGTCTTGAATATGTCAGATTGAGTCATACGGACTTGATGATACCCAGACTTTAGGTCAATCTTGCTAAAGACCTTTGATCCTCTAAGCTTATCAAGAAGATCATCTACCCTAGGAATAGGATATCTATTCTTGACAGTAATCTTATTCAATGCACGATAGTCTACACACATTCGGTAAGTTTCGTTCTTCTTCTTAACAAGAAGTACTGGAGCTCCAAAAGGTGAACTACTAGGTCGAATAAGGCCTCTCTCTAGCAAGTCTTCTATTTGGCTTTGGATTTCTCTTTGCTCTAAATTGTTGACTCTATAGGGAGCTTTACAAGGCGGGGAATTTCCAGGCAATAAATCAATGCTATGATCCTCTGGCCTAGACTTAGGTAATCCTGGAGGCAGATCTTCCATGAAACAGTCACTAAATTTGGAGATAAAAGAGTCAAACTTTGGTCTTTTGGATGTGTCCAACTTAGCATCAAGCTGGTTAACCCATACCATATAAGTCTTGTCTCTTTTTCTTAGAGCTCTCTTTGCTTGAGTGTGACTCAACAAAGGACTCATTTCTCCTTTGACTTGACACTGGAGGATAATATTTTCATTGTCCTTCCTTAGAGAAATACTATGAGTGTCATAGTCTATAATAGGATTGTATTTGTGTCTCCAAGGCATACCCAAAATTATATCTACCCCTTGTAAAGGTACAACTAAGAAATCCCTCTTTTCTGTTAAAGGTTTGATGCATAAATCCAAATCTTTCACTACTTGCATGCAATTGTACTTTGTTCCAGTAAATGCTGCTTTGACTTTATAGTGCGTAGGTAAAGAATGAAGATTTAATGCTCTAAGTACCTTTTCAGAAATGAAATCATGTGTACTACCATCATCATGCAAAATAAGAACTTCATGTCCATTTATCGTTCCTTTTATTTTAAGCAAAGAATGAACATGAGGTTTACCTTCTTGTTCTGAGTAATCTGGATCGGAATTACCCTCTTGCTCGAATGATTCTTCTTCATTGTCGTCTTCTTCAATCATGTTGACTCGAGCTGCTGCTGCTGGTGTTGAATTCTTGGTACGCTCCGGACAATTCGGTGCTATGTGACCTTCTTTGTGGCACTTGAAACATTTGATAGGCGATGTCTTCAGTTTGCCACCATTGACTTTTTTATTGGTACTTATGTTGCCTTTAGCCTCGTCCTTGCCTTTGTCATAACCTGGTTTATACATCTTCTTTGAAGCATAAAAAGATTTAGTAAATGGTTTAGACGAAGTACCCTCATGTGCTTTATTCTCTTTAGAAAAAACGCTGTTCAATGGCTGAATTTGAGTTCTTGTCGCCTCAAACAAATCCCGAACGATTCCGCGTGATTCGAGAGTCTTGGGCTAGTCGAATTGTTGATGAAATAATTTTTCTGCACTTTGAAACCTGCTGAAACAGTCCTGTAAACCTTGCCCAAACTCTGTAATTTTTTTTTGAAATTTTCAAAATTTTTCAGAAGCGATTTCGGAATTTTCTAGCCTTTTCTAGGCAATTTCCAAGCTTTTTAAAACCTGTAAATCACTTTTCTGCAGCCAGAAATTTTCAGAATTGGAAAAACCTTTGAATTTCTCCTCAAATTTGGAAATTGGGAAAAGTAGAGGTTGAAAAAGGAGTGATGTGACTTGCATGGGGATTGGGAAAAGTAAGATTGATTAGAGAGTGGATTAAGGAGTAATTAGCTTATGGAGATAAACATGGATTTTTTTTTTTCTACTCCACCCGTCGTTTTGCGCCGGCAGGCTGCCGCCGTGCGCCCCTTCTTCCAAAAGTTTATTGAGATTTATATAATGTATTTTGCATGGATTTATCTGCTCCATCCATTATAGATTTGCTCAACCTTGAAGCTTTCTGATTTCTGAGAGTTACCCGTGAGGTTTTTGGCTATGAGGATTTCATCCATACGGTCAGATTCTGATTTCACTGAGAATTTGGGAAAACCGCTTTTTGATAAAGAGGGATGGTTTTGCAGGGTGGTGAGTGGGTTTGAGAGTAGATCTAGTTTTGAATCTTTGACCTTTGGGTAAAGACCTGCAAAACACCCTTCTGTCCACTGGATAAATTCCTGCACTTTCTTGATTTTTGAGAAGTTGAAGCCCTTTCCTACCTTCTCCACAAATCTCCTAGCCCAAGCTCTGATACCACTGCAACCGGAATCTTATTCTAGGAATTGATTGTGGAAAGATAGAGAATTAATTCAATCATAATTCCATTGCTTGTAAGCTTCAACTAAATCAAAGCAATTGAAAAATTAAACACTTAAACAAAAATACTTAGCTCCAAAAAGACCATATGGGGTGCAATCTTCCCCCCTCTTGTACGTGGCCTCTCCCCACACAAGAGTATTTCTTTATTAGCTTTCCTTTTTACCAAAATTAGGCCATAGCCCCCAAAATACAAGATGTGCTTTTTTAGAGAGCACGGCACTCTTCTTTAACAAAAATAGAGTGTCAAATTGGGACTAGGGTAAAGCCATAGGCTTTAATAAATTCCACAAAAATAAATGTATCTTTCCTAATGTTCAAAATGGAAAAATCATTTAATAAGATTACAAGCTACTATGCTTGCCAAAAATGAAATGTGATGATCCAAGACATTTCTTCCAAAGTAAACTCTTCAATTCCCATAGTCTTCATCACCTGAAAATATAAGCCCAATTAATTATTAAATTAATCCCACAAATATTAAACAGGCACAAATCATCACCAACTCATGACTACCAGGCGTAAGTACCCCAGGAATCACCCTGCCATACAAACCTAACTGAAATAATCATAGGTGGCCTCAAACATACGTCATATACCGCACGTAGTAATATTTATAGTGGTGTCACCCACGATATTAACCTAGCCGGCATGACGCAAGAGTAATCTAGGCATCCCCAAATTACTCAAGAGGGGATAAATAATATTTTTCTAGAGGACTTAAAATATATTCTCATGACATTGATAGACTAATCTAGTTATGTCTAGATCTAGGATGGGATGGATAGACTAATCTAGTTATGTCTAGATGTAGGATGGGATGAATTACTATTCTCAATTCTTAGTGTTCTAGTACATGTTGTTGCTCCCTAAACTTTGAGTTCTGTGATGCCATGATCCACGTCATAGAAAAGATAAATTTTAATCGGAGATCGACGTAAATGAATATTCTTCGAGAAATCCATGTTTTTGAATTTGTAAACGTATATTCGTCGAAAGAAATTTTAGAAAAAGAGAAACTGAGATAGTACCTTTCGAGAAGATAATTTTAGAAAGAACCTTTCAGACCTAAACTCTGACTCAGACTATTGACCAAGACCTAATTCCTTCGTCAGTTTCAATCAATGACGATGTGCCCAGTTCAGGGAAAATGTATTCAATCACCCACCGAATCTGAAACTAAGTTAAGACTTGTGACTTTGATCTAAGGATCAAGTTAACAGAATTTGAAGAATTCTATTTGGAATTGAAAATTGGATCTAGAAGTATTGAGATAGGGATTTACGATATACTCATGGTATTCAAACAAAAATAAAAAACTATAAACTTGCATACAAACCCTACCTTCTTAAAAGACTATCTTACACCAGAATGCTGGAGGGAGCATTTGGCATATATATTTATCTAAGGGAAGTTCAGTTTTGCAACAGCTGGCGGGGAGTGTTCGAGGGACAGTTCACGCGGCAAAACCTGCCGAGGTCTTGACCAGCATCGGTATGGTTAAAATGGTGCACTTTCGGTACGATGGACGAGGGCGGACGAAGCGGTCCCTGAGTGAAGTGCCAGGACACCTAAGGAGGATCCTGGAGGGTTCTGACCAGGTGATGCATGGGCTCGCGGTGCCGAGGACATCCATGCGTATGTCGAGGAAGATATTATATAATGGACCTATGTTTTTATAATCTATCACTGAATCTCGTTGTTGACTTGCTGGTCTCAACGGAGAGTCCAGAGTGATACTGTTTTGTTGAGAAATAAGGACTCAATGAAAATTTTGAAGTATGACATGTATAAACCGTAAATTGTTTATCAAGGGTTGTTTTTATTAAAGTTTTAATAAAGAGGAGTGTGTGCGTATCTGTCTTCTAAAGCTAAAGTTAATAAAGGCAATTCAATTATGGGTGGGTGAGTACTTGTCTGGTTCCACCGATTCCAGTGGTAGGGTGGTGGCTAACCCATGGGCCGGATGGGGTTAGGCAGGAATCAGTGGAGTTTTAATAATCAAACTTTAAAATCTTAGGATTACGCTAAGATTCGAGTAATTAGACAATTTCCTCTGATAAATTTTTCAATAAGTGGATCAATGGCTGTGCCTGACCTGGATTAGGAAAAAAGCGTTGAATTTACTAAAATGATCAAATTATATCAGTGATAGTTTCCTTCTATCTGGTTTATTCAGTTGAAGGATAGCTTAGAATTGATCACGTTAGAAAAATTTATTTTTTAAAAAAATCATAAAGGTGAAAGCGTCCTCGCTTTCTGGGCATGGGAATTTTTCTCGGTTTTGGTTTTTGGAGTGACCACCAACCTAGTCTCGTGCCCGGACATTCGAGGGCGAGGCCTCGAGTGAGAAACCCTGTCCCGCACATGAGGGGGCTGCTTCTGCTGGTTCAGCTACCGGGAGTCCGGTGCGCGGAGGGGACAGAGGGATCTCAGAGTTGGTATCGGAGCCAAATTGAAAGCTAATAAGGATAAATAAATTCTTATCTGAAATTGATAAATAAGAACTCAGAAAAGACATTTTTTCTTAATGTATTTCATTCCGTAGGCTTATTTAAGGAAGAATTTTTAATCAAAAAATTTATTTTTATAGATGAAAGTCCCCTATTTATCTGGTATTCTCGACCTCACCCAGTCTCAAGATATGAATGCGTTCGCCTTCAAGCATCTCATCTCTTCCGCTTCTACTCGAACAAGCCGAGCAAGACTCACACGCCATTTTGAGGAGTTATATTTTCCTAACCCAGTGGCGAGACTACATAAGTGGTTTGCAGGGCAATATGTCCATGCCCCTTGCGACCGCCGTGCAATGCTGTGGGAGAACCTCTCATTGGCTATGATTCTGTTAAGGCTAAAAATGACACGTGGTGTCATTCTATATCATTCAACACCTCGGAATTTCAGACTTTCATGCCGAATTTATAGATTCCTTAGTCGATTTATCCCTAAGGAGAAAATAATAGCTCCCTTCGGAGTTAGAGAACTTATGTAACAGGATATGACTATGGCCCAGTACGGTCCTCTTATGCATCTCCCGAAGAGATTTTGAATTTTGGAGCCAAGCTGCTCTATGTATAATTTGCAACTTTTATATAAGAATGTTTTCTGAAGAAAAGTTCCTTGTTGTATAAGTGATTACTTATAGACGATCTGATAAAGAAAAAAATCCGTTATCGGACATATATCATAGACCTCCAATGAGATCATTGTCTTGTTTAAGAAATTGTTTTTCGAAACTCTTAAGTCCTAGGATCTCGTGGATAATATCAAAATAAAAATTTAATAATATATAAATTTTTGACAGAATCATTAGACGAGAAAATCGTGGTCTCGTCAGACAGACCCTGTCTCTGAAGATGACGAGCTTGACCTTGATGTTCGCAGGCTCTTCATAGGACACAGGCAGGACCCTTCAAAGGAGAAGGGGAGAACCTGGGCGAGGCTGTGGAGAAATGGGTGGAAGCCATGGAAGAGTATTTTGACGTCACAGGTTACAATATGCGAAGCAAAATGGCTCTTGCCCGGCTGAAAATAGTGGAAACAGCCATGGTAGCATGGAGGAACCACTGTGACACCAACCATCTGGACATAAATACTCAGTCCTGGAATGATCTAAAAACCTATCTAAGAAAGAGATTTTGTCCTCCTGGATTTTTAGAAACCAAAATGAATGAATTCTTAGAACTAAAGCAGGAGAGCAGAACCATCGAGGAATACCACGAGGCCTTTGCTTTTCTACTCAAATATTCACCGCCTCTTGTTGATGAAGAGCAACTTATGGCCAGGTTCATTCGAGGAATGAACGAACCCTTGGACACACTGGTCAAAAATGCCAAGCCGGTGTCCATGGCCGAAGCAGTAAGAATGGCAAAAGATTTTGCCAAAGCCTTTGTAGTAAAGGTCCCACCAAAACCTGCACCCTCTAACTTTAAAAGATTCTAAAGATCCCACCAAAACCTGCACCCTCTAACTTTAAAAGATTCCAAGCCCAGGGAAGTACTTCAAACTTTCCACCCCCAAATAGACAGCAAGGCCCGAATCCGAATCAGGATACAGGAAGATTCAGAAGTGAAGGAAGACCCTTCCCCCAGAGTACTTTCTCAGGAACCCCAGCTCTTTCAAAAAATCAGAAGGATGAGCTCAGAACTGAAAACTGATGCTTTGGATGCCAGGGTTTTGGTCACCAATTAAAAGACTGCCCGACTCCTGCCATGTCAAGAGGACAGGGAAGTCAAGGACCCCGAATTCAGAAACCAACCCCTTCATTCCAGTCTAATCAGGGTCCGTCTTGCCCAAGCCAAGGAAACCCCAGAAGAACTCCAGCTCAGCCATCTGCCTCTATCCAGCATAATCTCAGAACTCCTTCCCAGAACTCGGGCAACCAAAGAGAAAGAGTTCTACCTCAGACTGCAGCAGCCAGAGCAGTCACCATTTCAGATGTAGTAGAAGAGGAAAAAGGGTAGATCTATGCTGCAATTAAAAATAAAGGGCCTAACCAGCAATTCTCCGTCATCCATACTCCAGCAGAATTTCAAGGTAAGTGGGTGGACCCAACGAGTCGGGTAACTTTCCAACATATTTATTTAGTACAATCTGAATAGGACCCAAACAAGTTTCGTTTTAGGGGGCCATGCTAGCGACCATGCCTTGTGAGGACAAGAGGAAAAGGGGTTAGCTTTTATATAAACCAAGTGCAGATTTGTTCTATCCTGGATCACGCACATTGAGTGCCGTTCGATCGGAGGAATAGATTCCTATTAGAATGACTATGTTTCCCGTGAGATAGAGTTAGGTCCCTTTGTTTGCTCGTATCCTCATATTGTCAAGAGATTAAGGTGTCATTAATCAAAAATAAGGGGACTTATCTACCTATCAAAGGGTTTTTCTTGACCTAGCTAGGGCGAGGACCTTACACGTGGTATCCAAGCATGATTTAGGTAATTGTGTGTCGTATTGTTTGATTGCTAGGCTTTCTTGATAGACTAATCTAGTTATGTCTAGATGTAGGATGGGATGGATTGCTATTCTCAATTCTTAGTGTTCTAGTACATCGTCTCCCCTACTTGGCTAACTTTGCTCTTGCTTGCATAGTCGGTAAACGAAGGCACAAGCAAGCTCCCAAGGTAATCCCCTCCTATGCCACTAGGAATTGGATTTCCTCCCCAACAAGAGCGGATGTGTGATTATGGATGCTGCCTAGTTTTGTGGGCCCAAGCTAGTGTGGTGAATCAGCCTACCTCATAAGTAGACGTCTCCTATGAGGAGCGGGAGGGTTTGGTACAAGCAGCAGGGGGTGACAGGCTGGCTTGGCCCTTGTCAAGACTAGTCGACGATAGAGTATGTATGGTCCATGAGGTATGCCCAGCTGGTTTAGGCTAGAAGACTAAATTCTAGATCATTACTGGTTTTGGGTTTGGTTTGGATATGTCTATGGACTGTAAAGCTAGTTTCACTGTTTCTTTTCTGAACATTTTGCTATAAGAGCTGTTTGATTAATATTGTTGTTTTCAAAGACTGTTTTAAGGAACATTTTTATGCTTATATTATGGGGAGCCAATATAAGTAGTAAACCCTCCTTTTACTCCTTACACAGTAAGTGGGTAGAGTGCTTCCTACAAAGGGTAGAGCTGGTTTAGCTGGGAGCATTTACATGTACATGCCCAGATAGTCCAAAGGCATATCCCTAAAGTTCCAAAGCTTCTAACCGAAAAGTCCAAAAACCTACACTGATCCCCACACCCATCCCCCATGTTGAAAGAACAGTAGAGGGGAAGGAGACAAACACACAGGAGCAAACCCTAATGTATATTGCAAACCCTAACCAAAGAGGAAAGCCATCTCCCTTCTCACACAATCCATAAAGCCATAAACCAAGTATCATCATTCTCAGCATTTGTCACCATAGATCCAACAACATGTTTCATGGCAAACAAGTGATTTGCAGTGCCATCATTACTGCTTGATGCATAGTTTCCACCATGTTGTGCATAATTTCCACCATACTGACCACCACGTTGTGCTCTATCCCCTCTCAAATCAATCTGTTTGCGGAAACAATCTCTTGCCATATGACCAAATTTGCCACAGTAATGGCATTCCACATCTTGCATAGAATTTTGTTGGCCTTGCCAACGTCCTCTACCACAGGGGTTACCTCTGCCTCTCTGAGATGCATAACCACGACCACCTCTAGCACCATATGTGGGCTGAAAATTCTGTTGTGGTGACCTGTCCTGCCATCCACGACCATTACCACCACGGCCACGTGATGCGAATCTCCCCCTGCCTCTAAAACCTCTCTGCGAATAGAAAGCCTGATTTTTGCCATTATCATCATGGCTAGTAGATGCATCCAGAAATGAATCACTGAGTTTGATTTCCTCAACAAGTAAGAGTGAAACCAACTCATCAAAGTCTGGTAAACCTGTACTCCTTTTACTGAGATAGATGTATCAAAAGATTTATATTCCTTGCCAAGACCACGCAAGGTAATATCCACCAAATCATCATTAGGCAGGGGGCATTTATTGTTGCCAATGCATCTGCAAACTTCTTTATTTCTTGCACATAATCATCGATGCTTCTTTTATTCCGCTTCACATTATGTATCTGCTGTCAACTGAGACTTGCGAGCACTCGTGTCTGTATCAAACATCTTTACCAAAGTATCCCATGCATCTTTGGGATTCTCAGCATCCTGCATGTGTATGAGCATAGCATCAGAAATACATATAGACAAATATGCAACACTTTGAATGCTCTTTCTGACCATTGCTCTCATGAGCAATAACCTGCTGTGTAGGTTGTCGAGGTAGCTCAAGCTCTGGCTCAGCACCTGTAATGAGATTCCAAAATCCTTTTCCTTTCAAGAAACTTTTTATCCTGTACTTCCATGCCTGGAAGTTCTTCCTATCTAGCTTTTCACCAACAATCTACTGGGTTATCCGACATATTTGCTCAATGCGTACTCCTTCTGCACACTTCCAAATCTATAAACGAGCCTTCCTCGGCTCCACCACACTCCGATGAGTGTTCCAGATACTCCAAAGTAGCCAACAATCTTCAAATTTGATGTAGAAAATCAACCTGTATGCATCCAAAATGAACTGGCTCATGCAGTCCGAGATACCCTGCTTTGATGCACTTTCCAAGGCTCCAAATCACAATGTAGTGGTGCAATCAAGTATGGGCAACTTGCATTGACACCCAAACAACCTCAATGTTGAATATCAACACCATCTGACATGTGTACATATCAATTTTTGAAAACCCCTTTCTCTGTTTTCGGAAATACCAGAAAAATCAAAAAAACCAGTAGTAATCTAGTTTCTTCAATATTTGTCCAAATTGAGCAACCAAGCATTCATTAGCTTAGCAATAGTGTCCATCAACTCCATGTAAGAGGAATTTGTCCAATTGTTTAAGACCAAAGATTAATTGTCTGATTAAAATCACTCTGTTTCTCTGCAACCAGTGGACAGCCTGTTTAATCAGCTCATTCCCAGCTCAATTAAGCATAATTGATTAAACCAACCATGTAGCCCTCTTCTCCAATGTGTGTAGCAACCAATTGCAAAAGCAATTGTGAAATATATCAAGCAACCAAGTGGAAATCAATCTCCTCGTAGCAAAAAAGTCAAAAATCTACCCTATTTCACTGTAGGAGCTGCGCTGCCTGCATTTGAGGAATTTGGGAGTGATTTAAGTGATAATTGAAGTTGGATATAAGTGCCCAACACACTTGGGTATGTGTGCAACCAGTCAATGGTTTGATTTTAGCCAAAAACATGCTCCAAATGCATCAAATTTTGACTCCTTTTTCTCTGTTTTGTGAGAGCTCAAAAAAACCAGAGTTTTTCACTCGTTCAAATGCATGTAAATTGCTCCAAAATCACAGTAGGGCTTGCATAGAAGTTGCCAATACATTCCTCCTTGTCAAATACATGTTTGCTTTGCCAGATTTACATGTGTTTCCACCATACATCAGTGCTTCCAAGCTTTAATGGAAAGCTTCCAAAAACCAGAAATTTACTTTGCTTTTAGTTGCTCTAACTTGCTTTGCTTTTGCCTGAATCACCTGCAATCCGCTCAAGGATGTTTAGAAGACCTTACCCGGTAGGCCAAGCTCTCAGATCTGATAAGAATTGGTGTGCTCTAAGCTTCACAGCTTCAATGGCAAGCTTCACAGCTTCTTCTCCCTCTTCACTCACTCACTCATAAACCCTAATAAACAGCACAAGGCTCTGATACCATGTTGAAAGAACGGTAGAGGGGAAGGAGACACACACACACACGAGTAAGCCCTAATGTATATTGCAAACCCTAACCAAAGAGAGAAGCCATCTCCTTTCTCACACAATGCATAAAGCCATAATCCATAATACACACAACACTATGAGTTGTGTCCACACACATCTAACCCTAGCTAATGTCCACACACTATGACCAGCTGGACACGCGGTCATTTATGTCTCACACATGTTCCTACCTAACATGCCAGCACATAGCATAGCTGGCTCACACACTGACATCGAGCTTGAATCTCAACAATCCCTCTCAAGCTCATGATGTACTGCCGATGAAGATGTAGATGAGCTTGGGATATCAAGACTCTCAACACCCCACTCCTAACATACCCCAGCCACACATTTTTGGGCATGTTTAGTGCACACAAAGACTACTCTAAGCTTAGAAATAGCTTGCACTAACCTTGGTACCCACCACTACTTGCATTGTAGTCTTTCTTCTAGTGTAGCTTGTGGTGTAGCCTCTACCCATTTTGTTAAGTCTTGTTTTTGCTACATCTAGACCTCTTTCCAAAATTGTGCTTTACACAAAAGCTATCCACGTACTAAAAAACTAAGGAATTAATCCCTACACAAGGAACACCCAAGTTGGAGCCATGGATGTGGTGCCATGTTCACCTCTTCCCCCACCCCTTTTCACTCTATTGCATAGGGAACCTAGGAACCAGCCCTTAGATCTTCCCAATATACTTAAATGTCATCACATTGGAAGCAAATGCTCCTCGTTTTGTGACAAAAGCTGTCTTTTCACGATCATCTAGGGCCATCAGGACTTGATTGTATACAGCGAAACCATCCAAGAAAGAATACATCTCAAGGTCTGCAGGTGGCATCTACCACGGAATCTATGAACAGAAGTGGGAAAGGATTTGTCTCTGTTGCAACATTGAGCTTCCAGTAATCCAAATAGACACGGAGCTTTCCATTCTCTTTCAGCACAATCACTATTGGCAACAACCATGTCACCTTTCCACCACTGGATATATGAATCTTAGTTTCAAGAGTTTATCAATTTCCTCAATTTGTTTTGCATAATTTGGATTCATTCGGTACCGCTGTTGCTTGTTTAATGGGAACAACATCCTCCTTAAGATGATGTTGATAAAATTGAGGATCAATGCCCTTCATATCTTTGTAGCTCCAAGGAAATACATCCACATATGATTTTAATAAGTTCTAGAGTTTTTCTTTCAATTCTATATCCAGCTTAGCGCTGATGCAAACTATCTTGGGGTGCTCCACGTCGCCCAGATTCATGTCTTCTAGCTCATCATGAGTTTCTTCTACCTGGATAAGGGCTTGAACTTCCTTCGGTACACCCACATGACCTAAAGGGGTGAGAGGTCGGCTTGGCCCTCGTTGATTTAGTTCATAAGAATGACTATGTTTCCCGTGAGATAGAGTTAGGTCCCTTTGTTTGCTCATATCCTCATATTGTCAAGAGATTAAGGTGTCATTAATCGAAAATAAGAGGACTTATCTACCTATCAAAAGGTTTCCCTTGACCTAACTAGGGCGAGGACCTTACACGTGGTATCCAAGCATGGTTTAGGTAATTGTGTGCCGTATTGTTTGATTGCTAGGCTTTCTTGATAGACTAATCTAGTTATGTCTAGATCTAGGATGGGATGGATAGACTAATCTAGTTATGTCTAGATGTAGGATGGGATGAATTACTATTCTCAATTCTTAGTGTTCTAGTACATGTTGTTGCTCCCTAAACTTTGAGTTCTGTGATGCCATGATCCACGTCATAGAAAAGATAAATTTTAATCAGAGATCGACGTAAATGAATATTCCTCGAGAAATCCACGTTTTTGAATTTGTAAACGTATATTCGTCGAAAGAAATTTTAGAAAAAGAGAAACTGAGATAGTACCTTTCGAGAAGATAATTTTAGAAAGAACCTTTCAGACCTAAACTCTGACTCAGACTATTGACCAAGACCTAATTCCTTCGTCAGTTTCAATCAATGATGATGTGCCCAGTTCAGGGAAAATGTATTCAATCGATTACCCACCAAATCTGAAACTAAGTTAAGACTTGTGACTTTGATCTAAGGATCAAGTTAACAGAATTTAAAGAATTCTGTTTGGAATTGAAAATTGGATCTAGAAGTATTGAGATAGGGATTTACGATATACTCATGGTATTCAAACAAAAATAAAAAACTATAAACTTGCATAGAAACCCTGCCTTCTTAAAAGACTGTCTTACACCAGAATGCTGGAGGGAGCATTTCGCATATATATTTATCTAAGGGAAGTTCAGTTTTGCAACAGCTGGCGGGGAGTGTTCGAGGGACAGTTCACGCGGCAAAACCTGCCGAGGTCTTGACCAGCCTCGGTATGGTTAAAATGGTGCACTTTCGGTACAATGGACGAGGGCCGACGAAGCGGTCCCTCAGTGAAGTGCCAGGACACCTAAGGAGGATCCTGGAGGGTTCTGACCAGGTGATGCACGGGCTCGCGGTGCCGAGGACATCCATGCGTATGTCGAGGAAGATATTATATAATGGACCTATGTTTTTATAATCTATCACTGAATCTCGTTGTTGACTTGCTGGTCTCAACGGAGAGTACAGAGTGATACTGTTTTGTTGAGAAATAAGGCCTCAATGAAAATTTTGAAGTATGACATGTATAAACCGTAAATTGTTTATCAAGGGTTGTTTTTATTAAAGTTTTAATAAAGAGGAGTGTGTGCGTATCTGTCTTCTAAAGCTAAAGTTAAGAAAGGCAATTCAATTATGGGTGGGTGAGTACTTGTCTGGTTCCACCGATTCCAGTGGTAGGGTGGTGGCTAACCCATGGGCCGGATGGGGTTAGGCTGGAATCAGTGGAGTTTTAATAATCAAACTTTAAAATCTTAGGATTACGCTAAGATTCGAGTAATTAGACAATTCCCTCTGATAAATTTTTCAATAAGTGGATCAATGGCTGTGCCTGACCTGGATCAAGAAAAAAGCGTTGAATTTACTAAAATGATCAAATTATATCAGTGATAGTTTCCTTCTATCTGGTTTATTCAGTTGAAGGATAGCTTAAAATTGATCACGTTAGAAAAAATTGTTTTAAAAAAAAATCATAAAGGTGAAAGCGTCCTCGCTTTCTAGGCATGGGAATTTTTCTCGGTTTTGGTTTTTAAAGTGACCACTAACCTAGTCTCGTGCCCGGACATTCGAGGGCGAGGCCTCGAGTGAGAAACCCTGCCCCGCACATGAGGGGGCTGCTTCTGCTGCTTTAGCTACCGGGAGTCCGGTGCGCGGAGGGGACAGAGGGATCTCAGAGTTGGTATGAGAGCCAAATTGAAAGCTAATAAGGATAAATAAATTCTTATCTGAAATTGATAAATAAGAACTCAGAAAAGAAATTTTTTTTTAATGTATTTCATTCCGTAGGCTTATTTAAGGAAGAATTTTTAATCAAAGAAATTATTTTTATAGATGGAAGTCCCCTATTTATCTGGTATTCTCGACCTCACCCAGTCTCAAGATATGACTGCGTTCGCCTTCGAGCATCTCATCTCTTCCGCTTCTACTCGAATAAGCCGAGCAAGACTCACACGCCATTTTGAGGAGTTATATTTTCCTAACCCAGTGGCGAGACTACATAAGTGGTTTGCAGGGCAATATGTCCATGCCCCTTGCGACCGCCGTGCAATGCTGTGGGAGAACCTCTCATTGGCTATGATTCTGTTAAAGCTAAAAATGACACGTGGTGTCATTCTATATCATTCAACACCTCGGAATTTCAGACTTTCATGCCGAATTTATAGATTCCTTAGTCGATTTATCCCTAAGGAGAAAATAATAGCTCCCTTCGGAGTTAGAGAACTTATGTAACAGGATATGACTATGGCCCAGTACGGTCCTCTTATGCATCTCCCGAAGAGATTTTGAATTTTGGAGCCAAGCTGCTCTATGTATAATTTGCAACTTTTATATAAGAATGTTTTCTGAAGAAATATTCCTTGTTGTATAAGTGATTACTTATAGATGATCTGATAAAGAAAAAAATCCATTATCGGACATATATCATAGACCTCCAATGAGATCATTGTCTTGTTTAAGAAATTGTTTTTCGAAACTCTTAAGTCCTAGGATCTCGTGGATAATATCAAAATAAAAATTTAATAATATATAAATTTTTGACAGAATCATGAGACGAGGAAATCGTGGTCTCGTCAGACAGACCCTGTCTCTGAAGATGACGAGCTTGACCTTGATGTTCGCAAGGCTCTTCATAGGACACAAGCAGGACCCTTCAAAGGAGAAGGGGAGAACCTGGGCGAGGCTATGGAGAAATGGGTGGAAGCCATGGAAGAGTATTTTGACGTCACAGGTTACAATATGCGAAGCAAAATGGCTCTTGCCTGGCTGAAAATAGTGGAAACAGCCATGGTAGCATGGAGGAACCACTGTGACACCAACCATCTGGACATAAATACTCAGTCCTGGAATGATCTAAAAACCTATCTAAGAAAGAGATTTTGTCCTCCTGGATTTTTAGAAACCAAAATGAATGAATTCTTAGAACTAAAGCAGGAGAGCAGAACCATCGAGGAATACCACGAGGCCTTTGCTTTTCTACTCAAATATTTACCGCCTCTTGATGAAGAGCAACTCATGGCCAGGTTCATTTGAGGAATGAACGAACCCTTGGACACACTGGTCAAAAATGCCAAGCCGGTGTCCATGGCCGAAGCAGTAAGAATGGCAAAAGATTTTGCCAAAGCCTTTGTAGTAAAGGTCCCACCAAAATCCGCACCCTCTAACTTTAAAAGATTCCAAGCCCAGGGAAGTACTTCAAACTTTCCACCCCCAAAGAGCCAGCAAGGCCCGAATCTGAATCAGGATACAGAAAGATTCAGAAGTGAAGAAAGACCCTTCCCCCAAAGTACTTTCTCAGGAACCCCACCTCTTTCAAAAAATCAGAAGGATGAGCTCAGAACTGAAAACTGATGCTTTGGATGCCAGGGTTTTGGTCACCAGTTAAAAGACTGCCCGACTCCTGCCATGTCAAGAGGACAGGGAAGTCGAGGATCCCGAATTCAGAAACCAACCCCTTCATTCCAGTCTAAACAGGGTCCGTCTCGCCCAAGCCAGGGAAACCCCAGAAGAACTCCAGCTCAGCCATCTGCCTCTATCCAGTGTAATCTCAGAACTCCTTCCCAGAACTCGGGCAACCAAAGAGAAAGAGTTCTACCTCAGACTGCAGCAGCCAGAGCAGTCACCATTTCAGATGTAGTAGAAGAGGAAAAAGGGTAGATCTATGCTGCAATTAAAAATAAAGGGCCTAACCAACAATTCTCTGTCATCCATACTCCAGCAGAATTTCAAGGTAAGTGGGTGGACCCAACGAGTCGGGTAACTTTCCAACATATTTATTTATTACAATCCAAATAGGACCCAAACAAGTTTCGTTTTAGGGGGCCATGCTAGCGACCATGCCTTGTGAGGACAAGAGGAAAAGGGGTTAGCTCTTATATAAACCAAGTGCAGATTTGTTCTATCCTGGATCACGCACATTGAGTGCCGTTCGATCGGAGGAATAGATTCCTATTAGAATGACTATGTTTCCCGTGAGATAGAGTTAGGTCCCTTTGTTTGCTCGTATCCTCATATTGTCAAGAGATTAAGGTGTCATTAATCAAAAATAAGGGGACTTATCTACCTATCAAAGGGTTTTTCTTGACCTAGCTAGGGCGAGGACCTTACACGTGGTATCCAAGCATGATTTAGGTAATTGTGTGTCGTATTGTTTGATTGCTAGGCTTTCTTGATAGACTAATCTAGTTATGTCTAGATGTAGGATGGGATGGATTGCTATTCTCAATTCTTAGTGTTCTAGTACATCGTCTCCCCTACTTGGCTAACTCTGCTCTTGCTTGCATAGTCGGTAGGCGAAGGCACAAGCAAGCTCCCAAGGTAATCCCCTCCTATGCCACTAGGAATTGGATTTCCTCCCCAACGAGGGCGGACGTGTGATTATGGATGCTGCCTAGTTTTGTGGGCCCAAGCTAGTGTGGTGAATCAGCCTACCTCATAAGTAGACGTCTCCTATGAGGAGCGGGAGGGTTTGGTACAAGCAGCAGGGGGTGACAGGCTGGCTTGGCCCTTGTCAAGACTAGTCGACGATAGAGTATGTATGGTCCATGAGGTATGCCCAGCTGGTTTAGGCTAGAAGACTAAATTCTAGATCATTACTGGTTTTGGATATGTCTATGGACTGTAAAGCTAGTTTCACTGTTTCTTTTCTGAACATTTTGCTATAAGAGCTGTTTGATTAATATTGTTGTTTTCAAAGACTGTTTTAAGGAACATTTTTATGCTTATATTATGGGGAGCCAATATAAGTAGTAAACCCTCCTTTTACTCCTTACACAGTAAGTGGGTAGAGTGCTCCCTACAAAGGGTAGAGCTGGTTTAGCTGGGAGCATTTACATGTACATGCCCCGATAGTCCAAAGGCATATCCCTAAAGTTCCAAAGCTTCTAACCGAAAAGTCCAAAAACCTACACTGATCCCCACACCCATCCCCCATGTTGAAAGAACAGTAGAGGGGAAGGAGACACACACACAGGAGCAAACCCTAATGTATATTGCAAACCCTAACCAAAGAGGGAAGCCATCTCCCTTCTCACACAATCCATAAAGCCATAATCCATAATACACACAACACTATGAGTTGTGTCCACACACATCTAACCCTAGCTAATGTCCACACACTATGACCAGCTGGACACGTGGTCATTTATGTCTCACACATGTTCCTACCTAACATGCCAGCACATAGCATAGCTGGCTCACACTGACATCGAGCTTGAAGATCCTCTCAAGCTCATAATGTACTGCCGATGAAGATGTAGATGAGCTTGGAATATCAAGACTCTCAACACTCCCCCTCAAGCTCATCCCATGTACTGCCGATGAAGATGTAGATGAGCTTGGGATATCAAGACTCTCAACACTCCCCCTCAAGCTCATCCCATGTACTCCCAACATAGTACGGAAGTACTCAAACTTCTCCCTGCTAAGTGGCTTTGTAAAGATGTCTGCCACCTGCTCATCAGTCTTCACATACTGTAGATCAACTGTACCATCAAGCACCTTTTCTCTGACAAAGTGATAATGGACCTCTATGTGTTTGGTCCTCGCATGAAACACTGGATTCTTGGCCAACTGTATACTGCTCATGTTTGTCACAATGAATGACAACTTTGCCATCAATAGGCTCACCCAAATCTGCCAAGAGATTCTTTATCCATACTGCCTCACAAGTAGCAATGGCTGCACCTCTATATTCCGCCTCTGTACTAGATAAAGCAACTGTAGGTTGCTTCTTGATACTCCAACTCACCATGGCACTTCCAAGTGTAAAAGCATATCCACTAGTAGACATCCTGTCATATGAGCTACCTGCCTAATCAGCATCTGTGTAGCCATGTATGCCCAAGCTTTTACCACTCTCATAAAGTAGACCATAATGTGCAGTGGCCTTTACATATCTTATAATGCGTCTCACTACATCTAAATGAGGTTCTCTCGGGCTCTGCATAAACTGGCTGACTAGCCCCACAACATAACTCAAATCCGGGCATGTGATAGTCATGTAAATGAAACTACCAACCATCTTCCTGTACATAGATGGATCATCCAATTCATCACCATAATCAGCCCGCAACTTCACATTTTGCTCCAAAGGTATACTCATAGGCTTACACCCTGTCATGCCATATTTTGTCAATATATCCAATGCATATTGGTGCTGTACTAACCATGTACCTGCATGATCTTTGACCACTTCAATTCCAAGGAAGTATCTCAACTCACCAAGATCTTTCATGTCAAATTGCCCACTCAATGCTTTCTTGACATGCATTACATCTACACCATGATCACCTGTGATAATCAAGTCATCCACATAGATGACGAGTAAAACAATCCCATGCTCTGTCTTCTTCACATAGAGTGAAGAATCTGCTGTAGATATCTGAAATCTGAGAGAGATCAGATATCTGCTCATCTTATCACTCCAAGCACGAGGTGCTTGCTTCAAACCATATAATGCCTTTTTCAATTTGCATACATGAGTGGAATATCGTGGGTGTACATAACCTTCTAGCTGTGCCATATACACCTCCTCTTGAAGATCACCATTTAGAAATGCATTTTTGACATCCATTTGATGCATTTCCCAACGATTAGCTGCAGCCATAGCAATGACTGCTCTTACTGTCCCCATCTTTGCCACTGGACTAAACGTTTCATCATAGTCCAAACCTTGGGTTTGTGCATAACCCTTAGCTACCAATCTTGCTTTATGTCTCTCAATAGAACCATCAGATTTGCACTTCACTTTGTAAACCCATTTACATCCAATAACATTTTTGTCCTTTGGTAGTGCAACCAAATCCCATGTATCATTATGGACCAATGCGTCCATCTCAACATCCATTGTTTTCTCCCATACATGCTCTCCAATAGCTTCTGTATAGCATGTAGGTTCCACATGCTTCACCATAGATGTCATATATGCATAGTGCATAGCAAAATCTCGATATGTCAATCTATCAAACTGGATATCTGACTCTCTGGGATCTCCGCAATGCATGCGGGTCACTCCAAACACCTGTCACTGTAGCATGTGGTGGCACATATCTATCCTGCCTAGCACCAGGTGTGCGTAAAACAGGTATGCCAAGCTCCTCATCCAAACTCTCTGAACTCGATGACTCATAACATGTGATTCCCATTCCTTCAACCTTCTTATTTCCTTTGTCCATAGCACTACTCCCAGTGCTCACACTCTCATGCCTCAAACGTCCTGACCATGGATGTACACTGCTACTCTCAGCCTTTGCTGTTGGCCCCCAGACATAGTAGTAGAACTAGAACTTGCTTGTGGCAAGTTCACAAGCACATCAACCTCAAGTGACTCAATGACACCCTCATCTTTTGCTTTGTACCAACTAGCAAGCTCATCAAACACCACATCTTGTGAGATGACCACTTGTCTAGTTTGTGGGTTGTAACATTTGTATGCCTTTCGATCCTATGCATATCCAACAAATACACATTTCTCTGCCTTAGGATCCAACTTCCTTCTTCTTTCATCAGGCACATGTACATAAGCTATACATCCAAAAACTTTGAGGTGTTCAATGTCTGGCCTATAACCTGTAAGCCGCATCTCTGGCGTACTTCCATGAATGGCTACTGTAGGTGTTTTGTTCAGTATATACACTGCAGTAGCACATGCTTCTGCCCAATAATAATCTGGCATGCTCTTTTCATTGAGCATCACCCTAGCCACTTCACATATGACTCTATTCTTTCTCTTAGCCACACCATTTTGCTGAGGTGTATACCTGCAAGTCAATTGTCTTCTTATTCCATGCTTCCTCAAGAAATGCTCAAAAGCCTTTGAGGTGTATTCACCACCTCCATATGTCCTCAAACATTTAATCCAACAACCATATTGCTTTTCTGCAAAAGCTTTAAATCCATGAACTTTTCCAATACTTCACTCTTCTCTCTGAGAAAGTATATCCATGTCATCTTGCTGAAATCATCTATGAATGTCACATAGTATAAACTGCCTTTGATAGATGGGTTTTGTGCAAGGACCCCATACATCACTATGTACTGTCTCAAGTGGCCTGCTACTCATGTTTTCTTCTCTAGGAAACCGCAACCTTGCCTGCTTTCCAAACTGACAGGCTTCACAAACATGCATATTCCCATCATATTTGAATCTAGGCAATCCACTGACAATGCCTCTTGCCTGCATGTTCTTCAATCTTTGTATATTGACATGTCCAATCCTCTTATGCCACATATCAATGTCCTGTACCACATTTCTGTTTTTAGAGAACATGGCTGATTTTAACTCAGGAATCCCAGCATCCAGCTTAAACAACCTGCCTTCTTTCTTACCTTTAGCAATGACTCTACATCCATGTTTGAAGTCCTCAACGAAGCAACCATGCTCGCTTGAAACGAACCTGTAATCCTTGTTCCACCATTTGACCAACTGAGGCCAAGCTCTTTGTGATAGAAGGCACATACAATACATCTGACATAGACTTTGTTTGACCATTGTGCATAACCAATGGTACACTACAAACATGTGTAATGGCATGCTGAGTATCATCTCCTGTTTCCACATAGCCTTTCACATCCATAGGCTTCATATGCTCAAACCATTCACCATGACAAGTCATATGGTTTGATGCTCCAGAGTCCATATACCAAGTATCATCATTCTCAGCATTTGTCACCATGGATCCAACAACATGTTTCATGGCAAACAAGTGATTTGCAGTGCCATCATTACTGCTTGATGCATAGTTTCCACCATGTTGTGCATAATTTCCACCATACTAACCACCACGTTGTGCTCTATCCCCTCTCAAATCAATCTGTTTGCGGAAACAATCTCTTGCCATATGACCAAATTTGCCACAGTAATGGCATTCCACATCTTGCATAGAATTTTGTTGGCCTTGCCAACGTCCTCTACCACAGGGGTTACCTCTGCCTCTCTGAGATGCATAACCACGACCACCTCTAGCACCATATGTGGGCTGAAAATTCTGTTGTGGTGACCTGTCCTGCCATCCACGACCATTACCACCACGGCCACGTGATGCGAATCTCCCCCTGCCTCTAAAACCTCTCTGCGAATAGAAAGCCTGATTTTTGCCATTCTCATCATGGCTAGTAGATGCATCCAGAAATGAATCACTGAGTTTCATTTCCTCAACAAGTAAGAGTGAAACCAACTCATCAAAGTCTGGTAAACCTGTACTCCTTACTGAGATAGATGTATCAAAAGATTTATATTCCTTGCCAAGACCACGTAAGGTAATATCCACCAAATCATCATTAGGCATGGGGGCATTTATTGTTGCCAATGCATCTGCAAACTTCTTTATTTCTTGCACATAATCATGGATGCTTCTTTTATTCCGCTTCACATTATGTATCTGCTATCAACTGAGACTTGCGAGCACTCGTGTCTGTATCAAACATCTTTACCAAAGTATCCCATGCATCTTTGGGATTCTCAGCATCCTGCATGTGTATGAGCATAGCATCAGAAATACATATAGACAAATATGCAACACTTTGAATGCTCTTTCTGACCATTGCTCTCATGAGCAATAACCTGCTGTGTAGGTTGTCGAGGTAGCTCAAGCTCTGGCTCAGCACCTGTAATGAGATTCCAAAATCCTTTTCCTTTCAAGAAACTTTTTATCCTGTACTTCCATGCCTGGAAGTTCTTCCTATCTAGCTTTTCACCAACAATCTACTGGGTTATCCGACATATTTGCTCAATGCGTACTCCTTCTGCACACTTCCAAATCTATAAACGAGCCTTCCTCAGCTCCACCACACTCCAATGAGTGTTCCAGATACTCCAAAGTAGCCAACAATCTTCAAATTTGATGTAGAAAATCAACCTGTATGCATCCAAAATGAACTGGCTCATGCAGTTCGAGATACCCTGTTTTGATGCACTTTCCAAGGCTCCAAATCACAATGTAGTGGTGCAATCAAGTATGGGCAACTTGCATTGACACCCAAACAACCTCAATGTTGAATATCAACACCATCTGACATGTGTACATATCAATTTTTGAAAACCCCTTTCTCTGTTTTCGAAAATACCAGAAAAATCAAAAAAACCAGTAGTAATCTAGTTTCTTCAATATTTGTCCAAATTGAGCAACCAGGCATTCATTAGCTTAGCAATAGTGTCCATCAACTCCATGTAAGAGGAATTTGTCCAATTGTTTAAGACCAAAGATTAATTGTTTGATTAAAATCACTCTGTTTCTCTGCAACCAGTGGACAGCCTGTTTAATCAGCTCATTCCCAGCTCAATTAAGCATAATTGATTAAACCAACCATGTAGCCCTCTTCTCCAATGTGTGTAGCAACCAATTGCAAAAGCAATTGTGAAATATATCAAGCAACCAAGTGGAAATCAATCTCCTCGTAGCAAAAAAGTCAAAAATCTACCCTGTTTCACTGTAGGAGCTGCGCTGCCTGCATTTGAGGAATTTGCGAGTGATTTAAGTGATAATTGAAGTTGGATATAAGTGCCCAACACACTTGGGTATGTGTGCAACCAGTCAATGGTTTGATTTTAGCCAAAAACACGCTCCAAATGCATCAAATTTTGACTCCTTTTTCTCTGTTTTGTGAGAGCTCAAAAAAACCAGAGTTTTCACTCGTTCAAATGCATGTAAATTGCTCCAAAATCACAGTAGGGCTTGCATAGAAGTTGCCAATACATTCCTCCTTGTCAAATACATGTATGCTTTGCCAAATTTACATGTGTTTCCACCATACATCAGTGCTTCCAAGCTTTAATGGAAAGCTTCCAAAAACCAAAAATTTGCTTTGCTTTTAGTTGCTCTAACTTGCTTTGCTTTTGCTTGAATCACCTGCAATCCGCTCAAGGATGTTTAGAAGACCTTACCCGGTAGGCCAAGCTCTCAGATCTGATAAGAATTGGTGTGCTCTAAGCTTCACAGCTTCAATGGCAAGCTTCACAGCTTCTTCTCCCTCTTCACTCACTCACTCATAAACCCTAATAAACAGCACAAGGCTCTGATACCATGTTGAAAGAACGGTAGAGGGGAAGGAGACACACACACACACGAGTAAGCCCTAATGTATATTGCAAACCCTAACCAAAGAGAGAAGCCATCTCCTTTCTCACACAATGCATAAAGCCATAATCCATAATACACACAACACTATGAGTTGTGTCCACACACATCTAACCCTAGCTAATGTCCACACACTATGACCAGCTGGACACGCGGTCATTTATGTCTTACACATGTTCCTACCTAACATGCCAGCACATAGCATAGCTGGCTCACACACTGACATCGAGCTTGAATCTCAACAGCCCCTCTCAAGCTCATGATGTACTGCCGATGAAGATGTAGATGAGCTTGGGATATCAAGACTCTCAACACCCCACTCCTAACATACCCCAGCCACACATTTTTGGGCATGTTTAGTGCACACAAAGACTACTCTAAGCTTAGAAATAGCTTGCACTAACCTTGGTACCCACCACTACTTGCATTGTAGTCTTTCTTCTAGTGTAGCTTGTGGTGTAGCCTCTACCCATTTTGTTAAGTCTTGTTTTTGCTACATCTAGACCTCTTTCCAAAATTGTGCTTTACACAAAAGCTATCCACGTACTAAAAAACTAAGGAATTAATCCCTACACAAGGAACACCCAAGTTGGAGCCATGGATGATGGTGCCATGTTCACCTCTTCCCCCACCCCTTTTCACTCTATTGCATAGGGAACCTAGGAACCAGCCCTTAGATCTTCCCAATATACTTAAATGTCATCACATTGGAAGCAAATGCTCCCCGTTTTGTGACAAAAGCTGTCTTTTCACGATCATCTGGGGCCATCAGGACTTGATTGTATACAGCGAAACCATCCAAGAAAGAATACATCTCAAGGTCTGCAGGTGGCATCTACCACGGAATCTATGAACAGAAGTGGGAAAGGATTTGTCTCTGTTGCAACATTGAGCTTCCAGTAATCCAAATAGACATGGAGCTTTCCATTCTCTTTCAGCACAATCACTATTGGCAACAACCATGTCACCTTTCCACCACCGGATATATGAATCCTAGTTTCAAGAGTTTATCAATTTCCTCAATTTGTTTTGCATAATTTGGATTCATTCGGTACCGTTGTTGCTTGTTTAATGGGAACAACATCCTCCTTAAGATGATGTTGATAAAATTGAGGATCAATGCCCTTCATATCTTTGTAGCTCCAAGGAAATACATCCACATATGATTTTAATAAGTTCTAGAGTTTTTCTTTCAATTCTATATCCAGCTTAGCGCTGATGCAAACTATCTTGGGGTGCTCCACGTCGCCCAGATTCATGTCTTCTAGCTCATCTGCTATGACCCAAAGGCTGTGCTTCATTGCTCTCTCATGAGTTTCTTCTACCTGGATAAGGGCTTGAACTTCCTTCGGTACACCCACATGACCTAAGGGGGTGAGAGGTCGGCTTGGCCCTCGTTGATTTAGTTCATAAGAATGACTATGTTTCCCGTGAGATAGAGTTAGGTCCCTTTGTTTGCTCATATCCTCATATTGTCAAGAGATTAAGGTGTCATTAATCGAAAATAAGAGGACTTATCTACCTATCAAAAGGTTTCCCTTGACCTAGCTAGGGCGAGGACCTTACACGTGGTATCCAAGCATGGTTTAGGTAATTGTGTGTCGTATTGTTTGATTGCTAGGCTTTCTTGATAGACTAATCTAGTTATGTCTAGATCTAGGATGGGATGGATAGACTAATCTAGTTATGTCTAGATGTAGGATGGGATGAATTACTATTCTCAATTCTTAGTGTTCTAGTACATGTTGTTGCTCCCTAAACTTTGAGTTCTGTGATGCCATGATCCACGTCATAGAAAAGATAAATTTTAATCGGAGATCGACGTAAATGAATATTCCTCGAGAAATCCACGTTTTTAAATTTGTAAACGTATATTCGTTGAAAGAAATTTTAGAAAAAGAGAAACTGAGATAGTACCTTTCGAGAAGATAATTTTAGAAAGAACCTTTCAGACCTAAACTCTGACTCAAACTATTGACCAAGACCTAATTCCTTCGTCAGTTTCAATCAATGACGATGTGCCCAGTTCAGGGAAAATGTATTCAATCACCCACCGAATCTGAAACTAAGTTAAGACTTCTGACTTTGATCTAAGGATCAAGTTAACAGAATTTGAAGAATTCTGTTTGGAATTGAAAATTGGATCTAGAAGCATTGAGATAGGGATTTACGATATACTCATGGTATTCAAACAAAAATAAAAAACTATAAACTTGCATAGAAACCCTGCCTTCTTAAAAGACTGTCTTACACCAGAATGCTGGAGGGAGCATTTCGCATATATATTTATCTAAGGGAAGTTCAGTTTTGCAACAGCTGGCGGGGAGTGTTCGAGGGACAGTTCACGCGGCAAAACCTGCCGAGGTCTTGACCAGCCTCGGTATGGTTAAAATGGTGCACTTTCGGTACAATGGACGAGGGCCGACGAAGCGGTCCCTCAGTGAAGTGCCAGGACACCTAAGGAGGATCCTGGAGGGTTCTGACCAGGTGATGCACGGGCTCGCGGTGCCGAGGACATCCATGCGTATGTCGAGGAAGATATTATATAATGGACCTATGTTTTTATAATCTATCACTGAATCTCGTTGTTGACTTGCTGGTCTCAACGGAGAGTACAGAGTGATACTGTTTTGTTGAGAAATAAGGACTCAATGAAAATTTTGAAGTATGACATGTATAAACCGTAAATTGTTTATCAAGGGTTGTTTTTATTAAAGTTTTAATAAAGAGGAGTGTGTGCGTATCTGTCTTCTAAAGCTAAAGTTAAGAAAGGCAATTCAATTATGGGTGGGTGAGTACTTGTCTGGTTCCACCGATTCCAGTGGTAGGGTGGTGGCTAACCCATGGGCCGGATGGGGTTAGGCTGGAATCAGTGGAGTTTTAATAATCAAACTTTAAAATCTTAGGATTACGCTAAGATTCGAGTAATTAGACAATTCCCTCTGATAAATTTTTCAATAAGTGGATCAATGGCTGTGCCTGACCTGGATCAAGAAAAAAGCGTTGAATTTACTAAAATGATCAAATTATATCAGTGATAGTTTCCTTCTATCTGGTTTATTCAGTTGAAGGATAGCTTAGAATTGATCACGTTAGAAAAAATCGTTTAAAAAAAAATCATAAAGGTGAAAGCGTCCTCGCTTTCTGGGCATGGGAATTTTTCTCGGTTTTGGTTTTTAAAGTGACCACTAACCTAGTCTCGTGCCAGGACATTCGAGGGCGAGGCCTCGAGTGAGAAACCCTGCCCCGCACATGAGGGGGCTGCTTCTGCTGCTTCAGCTACCGGGAGTCCCGGTGCGCGGAGGGGACAGAGGGATCTCAGAGTTGGTATCAGAGCCAAATTGAAAGCTAATAAGGATAAATAAATTCTTATCTGAAATTGATAAATAGGAACTCAGAAAAGACATTTTTTCTTAATGTATTTCATTCCGTAGGCTTATTTAAGGAAGAATTTCTAATCAAAGAAATTATTTTTATAGATGGAAGTCCCCTATTCATTTGGTATTCTCGACCTCACCCAGTCTCAAGATATGACTGCGTTCGCCTTCGAGCATCTAATCTCTTCCGCTTCTACTCAAATAAGCCGAGCAAGACTCACACGCCATTTTGAGGAGTTATATTTTCCTAACCCAGTGGCGAGACTACATAAGTGGTTTGCAGGGCAATATGTCCATGCCCCTTGCGACCGCCGTGCAATGCTGTGGGAGAACCTCTCATTGGCTATGATTCTGTTAAAGCTAAAAATGACACGTGGTGTCATTCTATATCATTCAACACCTCGAAATTTCAGACTTTCATGCCGAATTTATAGATTCCTTAGTCGATTTATCCCTAAGGAGAAAATAATAGCTCCCTTCGGAGTTAGAGAACTTATGTAACAGGATATGACTATGGCCCAGTACGGTCCTCTTATGCATCTCCCGAAGAGATTTTGAATTTTGGAGCCAAGCTGCTCTATGTATAATTTGCAACTTTTATATAAGAATGTTTTCTAAAGAAAAATTCCTTGTTGTATAAGTGATTACTTATAGACGATCTGATAAAGAAAAAAATCCGTTATCGGACATATATCATAGACCTCCAATGAGATCATTGTCTTGTTTAAGAAATTGTTTTTCGAAACTCTTAAGTCCTAGGATCTCGTGGATAATATCAAAATAAAAATTTAATAATATATAAATTTTTGACAGAATCATGAGACGAGGAAATCGTGGTCTCGTCAGACAGACCCTGTCTCTGCTGAAGATGACGAGCTTGACCTTGATGTTCGCAAGGCTCTTCATAGGACACAAGCAGGACCCTTCAAAGGAGAAGGGGAGAACCTGGGCGAGGCTATGGAGAAATGGGTGGAAGCCATGGAAGAGTATTTTGACGTCACAGGTTACAATATGCGAAGCAAAATGGCTCTTGCCTGGCTGAAAATAGTGGAAACAGCCATGGTAGCATGGAGGAACCACTGTGACACCAACCATCTGGACATAAATACTCAGTCCTGGAATGATCTAAAAACCTATCTAAGAAAGAGATTTTGTCCTCCTGGATTTTTAGAAACCAAAATGAATGAATTCTTAGAACTAAAGCAGGAGAGCAGAACCATCGAGGAATACCACGAGGCCTTTGCTTTTCTACTCAAATATTCACCGCCTCTTGATGAAGAGCAACTCATGGCCAGGTTCATTCGAGGAATGAACGAACCCTTGGACACACTGGTCAAAAATGCCAAGCCGGTGTCCATGGCCGAAGCAGTAAGAATGGCAAAAGATTTTGCCAAAGCCTTTGTAGTAAAGGTCCCACCAAAACCTGCACCCTCTAACTTTAAAAGATTCCAAGCCCAGGGAAGTACTTCAAACTTTCCACCCCCAAAGAGCCAGCAAGGCCCGAATCTGAATCAGGATACAGAAAGATTCAGAAGTGAAGGAAGACCCTTCCCCCAGAGTACTTTCTCAGGAACCCCACCTCTTTCAAAAAATCAGAAGGATGAGCTCAGAACTGAAAATTGATGCTTTGGATGCCAGGGTTTTGGTCACCAGTTAAAAGACTGCCCGACTCCTGCCATGTCAAGAGGACAGGGAAGTCGAGGATCCCGAATTCAGAAACCAACCCCTTCATTCCAGTCTAATCAGGGTCCGTCTCGCCCAAGCCAGGGAAACCCCCAGAAGAACTCCAGCTCAGCCATCTGCCTCTATCCAGTGTAATCTCAGAACTCCTTCCGAGAACTCGGGCAACCAAAGAGAAAGAGTTCTACCTCAGACTGCAGAGCAGCTAGAGCACTCACCATTTCAGATGTAGTAGAAGAGGAAAAAGGGTAGATCTATGCTGCAATTAAAAATAAAGGGCCTAACCAGCAATTCTCCGTCATCCATACTCCAGCAGAATTTCAAGGTAAGTGGGTGGACCCAACGAGTCGGCGGGTAACTTTCCAACATATTTATTTATTACAATCCGAATAGGACCCAAACAAGTTTCGTTTTAGGGGGCCATGCTAGCGACCATGCCTTGTGAGGACAAGAGGAAAAGGGGTTAGCTTTTATATAAACCAAGTGCAGATTTGTTCTATCCTAGATCACGCACATTGAGTGCCGTTCGATCGGAGGAATAGATTCCTATTAGAATGACTATGTTTCCCGTGAGGTAGAGTTAGGTCCCTTTGTTTGCTCGTATCCTCATATTGTCAAGAGATTAAGGTGTCATTAATCAAAAATAAGGGGACTTATCTACCTATCAAAGGGTTTTTCTTGACCTAGCTAGGGCGAGGACCTTACACGTGGTATCCAAGCATGATTTAGGTAATTGTGTGTCGTATTGTTTGATTGCTAGGCTTTCTTGATAGACTAATCTAGTTATGTCTAGATGTAGGATGGGATGGATTGCTATTCTCAATTCTTAGTGTTCTAGTACATCGTCTCCCCTACTTGGCTAACTCTGCTCTTGCTTGCATAGTCGGTAGGCGAAGGCACAAGCAAGCTCCCAAGGTAATCCCCTCCTATGCCACGAACTGGATTTCCTCCCCAACGAGGGCGGACGTGTGATTATGGATGCTGCCTAGTTTTGTGGGCCCAAGCTAGTGTGGTGAATCAGCCTACCTCATAAGTAGACGTCTCCTATGAGGAGCGGGAGGGTTTGGTACAAGCAGCAGGGGGTGACAGGCTGGCTTGGCCCTTGTCAAGACTAGTCGACGATAGAGTATGTATGGTCCATGAGGTATGCCCAGCTGGTTTAGGCTAGAAGACTAAATTCTAGATCATTACTGGTTTTGGGTTTGGTTTCGATATGTCTATGGACTGTAAAGCTAGTTTCACTGTTTCTTTTCTGAACATTTTGCTATAAGAGCTGTTTGATTAATATTGTTGTTTTCAAAGACTGTTTTAAGGAACATTTTTATGCTTATATTATGGGGAGCCAATATAAGTAGTAAACCCTCCTTTTACTCCTTACACAGTAAGTGGGTAGAGTGCTCCCTACAAAGGGTAGAGCTGGTTTAGCTGGGAGCATTTACATGTACATGCCCAGATAGTCCAAAGGCATATCCCTAAAGTTCCAAAGCTTCTAACCGAAAAGTCCAAAAACCTACACTGATCCCCACACCCATCCCCCATGTTGAAAGAACAGTAGAGGGGAAGGAGACACACACACAGGAGCAAACCCTAATGTATATTGCAAACCCTAACCAAAGAGGGAAGCCATCTCCCTTCTCACACAATCCATAAAGCCATAATCCATAATACACACAACACTATGAGTTGTGTCCACACACATCTAACCCTAGCTAATGTCCACACACTATGACCAGCTAGACACGTGGTCATTTATGTCTCACACATGTTCCTACCTAACATGCCAGCACATAGCATAGCTGGCTCACACTGACATCGAGCTTGAATCTCAACAGATCCTCTCAAGCTCATAATGTACTGTCGATGAAGATGTAGATGAGCTTGGAATATCAAGACTCTCAACACTCCCCCTCAAGCTCATCCCATGTACTGCCGATGCTGTAGATGAGCTTGGGATATCAAGACTCTCAACACTCCCCCTCAAGCTCATCCCATGTACTCCCAACATAGTACGGAAGTACTCAAACTTCTCCCTGCTAAGTGGCTTTGTAAAGATGTCTGCCACCTGCTCATCAGTCTTCACATACTGTAGATCAACTGTACCATCAAGCACCTTTTCTCTGACAAAGTGATAATGGACCTCTATGTGTTTGGTCCTCGCATGAAACACTGGATTCTTGGCCAACTGTATACTGCTCATGTTTGTCACAATGAATGACAACTTTGCCATCAATAGGCTCACCCAAATCTGCCAAGAGATTCTTTATCCATACTGCCTCACAAGTAGCAATGGCTGCACCTCTATATTCAGCCTCTGTACTAGATAAAGCAACTGTAGGTTGCTTCTTGATACTCCAACTCACCATGGCACTTCCAAGTGTAAAAGCATATCCACTAGTAGACATCCTGTCATATGAGCTACCTGCCTAATCAGCATCTGTGTAGCCATGTATGTCCAAGCTTTTACCACTCTCATAAAGTAGACCATAATGTGCAGTGGCCTTTACATATCTTATAATGCGTCTCACTACATCTAAATGAGGTTTTCTCGGGCTCTGCATAAACTGGCTGACTAGCCCCACAACATAACTCAAATCCGGGCATGTGATAGTCATGTAAATGAAACTACCAACCATCTTCCTGTACATAGATGGATCATCCAATTCATCACCATAATCAGCCCGCAACTTCACATTTTGCTCCAAAGGTATACTCATAGGCTTACACCCTGTCATGCCATATTTTGTCAATATATCCAATGCATATTGGTGCTGTACTAACCATGTACCTGCATGATCTTTGACCACTTCAATTCCAAGGAAGTATCTCAACTCACCAAGATCTTTCATGTCAAATTGCCCACTCAATGCTTTCTTGACATGCATTACATCTACACCATGATCACCTGTGATAATCAAGTCATCCACATAGATGACGAGTAAAACAATCCCATGCTCTGTCTTCTTCACATAGAGTGAAGAATCTGCTGTAGATATCTGAAATCTGAGAGAGATCAGATATCTGCTCATCTTATCACTCCAAGCACGAGGTGCTTGCTTCAAACCATATAATGCCTTTTTAAATTTGCATACATGAGTGGGATATCGTGGGTGTACATAACCTTCTGGCTGTGCCATATACACCTCCTCTTAAAGATCACCATTTAGAAATGCATTTTTGACATCCATTTGATGCATTTTCCAACGATTAGCTGCAGCCATAGCAATGACTGCTCTTACTGTCCCCATCTTTGCCACTGGACTAAACGTTTCATCATAGTCCAAACCTTGGGTTTGTGCATAACCCTTAGCTACCAATCTTGCTTTATGTCTCTCAATAGAACCATCAGATTTGCACTTCACTTTGTAAACCCATTTACATCCAATAACATTTTTGTCCTTTGGTAGTGCAACCAAATCCCATGTATCATTATGGACCAATGCGTCCATCTCAACATCCATTGTTTTCTCCCATACATGCTCTCCAATAGCTTCTGTATAGCATGTAGGTTCCACATGCTTCACCATAGATGTCATATATGCATAGTGCATAGCAAAATCTCAATATGTCAATCTATCAAACTGGATATCTGACTCTCTGGGATCTCCGCAATGCATGCGGGTCACTCCGAACACCTGTCACTCTAGCATGTGGTGGCACATATCTATCCTGCCTAGCACCAGGTGTGCGTAAAACAGGTATGCCAAGCTCCTCATCCAAACTCTCTGAACTCGATGACTCATAACCTGTGATTCCCATTCCTTCAACCTTCTTATTTCCTTTGTCCATAGCACTACTCCCAGTGCTCACACTCTCATGCCTCAAACGTCCTGACCATGGATGTACACTGCTACTCTCAGCCTTTGCTGTTGGCCCCCAGACATAGTAGTAGAACTAGAACTTGCTTGTGGCAAGTTCACAAGCACATCAACCTCAAGTGACTCAATGACACCCTCATCTTTTGCTTTGTACCAACTAGCAAGCTCATCAAACACCACATCTTGTGAGATGACCACTTGTCTAGTTTGTGGGTTGTAACATTTGTATGCCTTTCGATCCTATGCATATCCAACAAATACACATTTCTCTGCCTTAGGATCCAACTTCCTTCTTCTTTCATCAGGCACATGTACATAAGCTATGCATCCAAAAACTTTGAGGTGTTCAATGTCTGGCCTATAACCTGTAAGCCGCATCTCTGCGTACTTCCATGAATGGCTACTGTAGGTTAGCAATGACTCTACATCCATGTTTGAAGTCCTCAACGAAGCAACCATGCTCGCTTGAAACGAACCTGTAATCCTTGTTCCACCATTTGACCAACTGAGGCCAAGCTCTTTGTGATAGAAGGCACATACAATACATCTGACATAGACTTTGTTTGACCATTGTGCATAACCAATGGTACACTACCAACATGTGTAATGGCATGCTGAGTATCATCTCCTGTTTCCACATAGCCTTTCACATCCATAGGCTTCATATGCTCAAACCATTCACCATGACAAGTCATATGGTTTGATGCTCCAGAGTCCATATACCAAGTATCATCATTCTCAGCATTTGTCACCATGGATCCAACAACATGTTTCATGGCAAACAAGTGATTTGCAGTGCCATCATTACTGCTTGATGCATAGTTTCCACCATGTTGTGCATAATTTCCACCATACTGACCACCACGTTGTGCTCTATCCCCTCTCAAATCAATCTGTTTGCGGAAACAATCTCTTGCCATATGACCAAATTTGCCACAGTAATGGCATTCCACATCTTGCATAGAATTTTGTTGGCCTTGCCAACGTCCTCTACCACAGGGGTTACCTCTGCCTCTCTGAGATGCATAACCACGACCACCTCTAGCACCATATGTGGGCTGAAAATTCTGTTGTGGTGACCTGTCCTGCCATCCACGACCATTACCACCACGGCCACGTGATGCGAATCTCCCCCTGCCTCTAAAACCTCTCTGCGAATAGAAAGTCCGATTTTTGCCATTATCATCATGGCTAGTAGATGCATCCAGAAATGAATCACTGAGTTTGATTTCCTCAACAAGTAAGAGTGAAACCAACTCATCAAAGTCTGGTAAACCTGTACTCCTTACTGAGATAGATGTATCAAAAGATTTATATTCCTTGCCAAGACCACGCAAGGTAATATCCACCAAATCCTCATTAGGCATGGGGGCATTTATTGTTGCCAATGCATCTACAAACTTCTTTATTTCTTGCACATAATCATGGATGCTTCTTTTATTCCGCTTCACATTATGTATCTGCTGTCAACTGAGACTTGCGAGCACTCGTGTCTGTATCAAACATCTTTACCAAAGTATCCCATGCATCTTTGGGATTCTCAGCATCCTGCATGTGTATGAGCATAGCATCAGAAATACAAATAGACAAATATGCAACACTTTGAATGCTCTTTCTGACCATTGCTCTCATGAGCAATAACCTGCTGTGTAGGTTGTCGAGGTAGCTCAAGCTCTGGCTCAGCACCTGTAATGAGATTCCAAAATCCTTTTCCTTTCAAGAAACTTTTTATCCTGTACTTCCATGCCTGGAAGTTCTTCCTATCTAGCTTTTCACCAACAATCTACTGGGTTATCCGACATATTTGCTCAATGCGTACTCCTTCTGCACACTTCCAAATCTATAAACGAGCCTTCCTCAGCTCCACCACACTCCAATGAGTGTTCCAGATACTCCAAAGTAGCCAACAATCTTCAAATTTGATGTAGAAAATCAACCTGTATGCATCCAAAATGAACTGGCTCATGCAGTCTGAGATACCCTGCTTTGATGCACTTTCCAAGGCTCCAAATCACAATGTAGTGGTGCAATCAAGTATGGGCAACTTGCATTGACACCCAAACAACCTCAATGTTGAATATCAACACCATCTGACATGTGTACATATCAATTTTTGAAAACCCCTTTCTCTGTTTTCGGAAATACCAGAAAAATCAAAAAAACCAGTAGTAATCTAGTTTCTTCAATATTTGTCCAAATTGAGCAACCAGGCATTCATTAGCTTAGCAATAGTGTCCATCAACTCCATGTAAGAGGAATTTGTCCAATTGTTTAAGACCAAAGATTAATTGTCTGATTAAAATCACTCTGTTTCTCTGCAACCAGTGGACAGCCTGTTTAATCAGCTCATTCCCAGCTCAATTAAGCATAATTGATTAAACCAACCATGTAGCCCTCTTCTCCAATGTGTGTAGCAGCCAATTGCAAAAGCAATTGTGAAATATATCAAGCAACCAAGTGGAAATCAGTCTCCTCGTAGCAAAAAAGTCAAAAATCTACCCTGTTTCACTGTAGGAGCTGCGCTGCCTGCATTTGAGGAATTTGGGAGTGATTTAAGTGATAATTGAAGTTGGATATAAGTGCCCAACACACTTGGGTATGTGTGCAACCAGTCAATGGTTTGATTTTAGCCAAAAACACGCTCCAAATGCATCAAATTTTGACTCCTTTTTCTCTGTTTTGTGAGAGCTCAAAAAAACCAGAGTTTTTCACTCGTTCAAATGCATGTAAATTACTCCAAAATCACAGTAGGGCTTGCATAGAAGTTGCCAATACATTCCTCCTTGTCAAATACATGTTTGCTTTGCCAGATTTACATGTGTTTCCACCATACATCAGTGCTTCCAAGCTTTAATGGAAAGCTTCCAAAAACCAAAAATTTGCTTTGCTTTTAGTTGCTCTAACTTGCTTTGCTTTTGCCTGAATCACCTGCAATCCGCTCAAGGATGTTTAGAAGACCTTACCCGGTAGGCCAAGCTCTCAGATCTGATAAGAATTGGTGTGCTCTAAGCTTCACAGCTTCAATGGCAAGCTTCACAGCTTCTTCTCCCTCTTCACTCACTCACTCATAAACCCTAATAAACAGCACAAGGCTCTGATACCATGTTGAAAGAACGGTAGAGGGGAAGGAGACACACACACACACGAGTAAGCCCTAATGTATATTGCAAACCCTAACCAAAGAGAGAAGCCATCTCCTTTCTCACACAATGCATAAAGCCATAATCCATAATACACACAACACTATGAGTTGTGTCCACACACATCTAACCCTAGCTAATGTCCACACACTATGACCAGCTGGACACGCGGTCATTTATGTCTCACACATGTTCCTACCTAACATGCCAGCACATAGCATAGCTGGCTCACACACTGACATCGAGCTTGAATCTCAACAGCCCCTCTCAAGCTCATGATGTACTGCCGATGAAGATGTAGATGAGCTTGGGATATCAAGACTCTCAACACCCCACTCCTAACATACCCCAGCCACACATTTTTGGGCATGTTTAGTGCACACAAAGACTACTCTAAGCTTAGAAATAGCTTGCACTTACCTTGGTACCCACCACTACTTGCATTGTAGTCTTTCTTCTAGTGTAGCTTGTGGTGTAGCCTCTACCCATTTTGTTAAGTCTTGTTTTTGCTACATCTAGACCTCTTTCCAAAATTGTGCTTTACACAAAAGCTATCCACGTACTAAAAAACTAAGGAATTAATCCCTACACAAGGAACACCCATGGATGATGGTGCCATGTTCACCTCTTCCCCCACCCCTTTTCACTCTATTGCATAGGGAACCTAGGAACCAGCCCTTAGATCTTCCCAATATACTTAAATGTCATCACATTGGAAGCAAATGCTCCCCGTTTTGTGACAAAAGCTATCTTTTCACGATCATCTGGGGCCATCAGGACTTGATTGTATACAGCGAAACCATCCAAGAAAGAATACATCTCAAGGTCTGCAGGTGGCATCTACCACGGAATCTATGAACAGAAGTGGGAAAGGATTTGTCTCTGTTGCAACATTGAGCTTCCAGTAATCCAAATAGACACGGAGCTTTCCATTCTCTTTCAGCACAATCACTATTGGCAACAACCATGTCACCTTTCCACCACCGGATATATGAATCCTAGTTTTAAGAGTTTATCAATTTCCTCAATTTGTTTTGCATAATTTGGATTCATTCGGTACCATTGTTGCTTGTTTAATGGGAACAACATCCTCCTTAAGATGATGTTGATAAAATTGAGGATCAATGCCCTTCATATCTTTGTAGCTCCAAGGAAATACATCCACATATGATTTTAATAAGTTCTAGAGTTTTTCTTTCAATTCTATATCCAGCTTAGCGCTGATGCAAACTATCTTGGGGTGCTCCACGTCGCCCAGATTCATGTCTTCTAGCTCATCTGCTATGACCCGAAGGCTGTGCTTCATTGCTCTCTCATGAGTTTCTTCTACCTGGATAAGGGCTTGAACTTCCTTCGGTACACCCACATGACCTAAGGGGTGAGAGGTCGGCTTGGCCCTCGTTGATTTAGTTCATAAGAATGACTATGTTTCCTGTGAGATAGAGTTAGGTCCCTTTGTTTGCTCATATCCTCATATTGTCAAGAGATTAAGGTGTCATTAATCGAAAATAAGAGGACTTATCTACCTATCAAAAGGTTTCCCTTGACCTAGCTAGGGCGAGGACCTTACACGTGGTATCCAAGCATGGTTTAGGTAATTGTGTGTCGTATTGTTTGATTACTAGGCTTTCTTGATAGACTAATCTAGTTATGTCTAGATCTACGATGGGATGGATAGACTAATCTAGTTATGTCTAGATGTAGGATGGGATGAATTACTATTCTCAATTCTTAGTGTTCTAGTACATGTTGTTGCTCCCTAAACTTTGAGTTCTGTGATGCCATGATCCACGTCATAGAAAAGATAAATTTTAATCGGAGATCGACGTAAATGAATATTCCTCGAGAAATCCACGTTTTTAAATTTGTAAACGTATATTCGTCGAAAGAAATTTTAGAAAAAGAGAAACTGAGATAGTACCTTTCGAGAAGATAATTTTAGAAAGAACCTTTCAGACCTAAACTCTGACTCAGACTATTGACCAAGACCTAATTCCTTCGTCAGTTTCAATCAATGACGATGTGCCCAGTTCAGGGAAAATGTATTCAATCACCTACCGAATCTGAAACTAAGTTAAGACTTCTGACTTTGATCTAAGGATCAAGTTAACAGAATTTAAAGAATTCTGTTTGGAATTGAAAATTGGATCTAGAAGTATTGAGATAGGGATTTACGATATACTCATGGTATTCAAACAAAAATAAAAAACTATAAACTTGCATAGAAACCCTGCCTTCTTAAAAGACTGTCTTACACCAGAATGCTGGAGGGAGCATTTGGCATATATATTTATCTAAGGGAAGTTCAGTTTTGCAACAGCTGGCGGGGAGTGTTCGAGGGACAGTTCACGCGGCAAAACCTGTCGAGGTCTTGACCAGCCTCGGTATGGTTAAAATGGTGCACTTTCGGTACAATGGACGAGGGCCGACGAAGCGGTCCCTGAGTGAAGTGCCAGGACACCTAAGGAGGATCCTGGAGGGTTCTGACCAGGTGATGCACGGGCTCGCGGTGCCGAGGACATCCATGCGTATGTCGAGGAAGATATTATATAATGGACCTATGTTTTTATAATCTATCACTGAATCTCGTTGTTGACTTGCTGGTCTCAACGGAGAGTACAGAGTGATACTGTTTTGTTGAGAAATAAGGACTCAATGAAAATTTTGAAGTATGACATGTATAAACCGTAAATTATTTATCAAGGGTTGTTTTTATTAAAGTTTTAATAAAGAGGAGTGTGTGCGTATCTGTCTTCTAAAGCTAAAGTTAAGAAAGGCAATTCAATTATGGGTGGGTGAGTACTTGTCTGGTTCCACCGATTCCAGTGGTAGGGTGGTGGCTAACCCATGGGCCGGATGGGGTTAGGCTGGAATCAGTGGAGTTTTAATAATCAAACTTTAAAATCTTAGGATTACGCTAAGATTCAAGTAATTAGACAATTCCCTCTGATAAATTTTTCAATAAGTGGATCAATGGCTGTGCCTGACCTGGATCAAGAAAAAAGCGTTGAATTTACTAAAATGATCAAATTATATCAGTGATAGTTTCCTTCTATCTGGTTTATTCAGTTGAAGGATAGCTTAGAATTGATCACGTTAGAAAAAATCGTTTTAAAAAAAAAATCATAAAGGTGAAAGCGTCCTCGCTTTCTGGGCATGGGAATTTTTCTCGGTTTTGGTTTTTAAAGTGACCACTAACCTAGTCTCGTGCCAGGACATTCGAGGGCGAGGCCTCGAGTGAGAAACCCTGCCCCGCACATGAGGGGGCTGCTTCTGCTGCTTCAGCTACCGGGAGTCCCGGTGCGCGGAGGGGACAGAGGGATCTCAGAGTTGGTATCAGAGCCAAATTGAAAGCTAATAAGGATACATAAATTCTTATCTGAAATTGATAAATAAGAACTCAGAAAAGACATTTTTTCTTAATGTATTTCATTCCGTAGGCTTATTTAAGGAAGAATTTTTAATCAAAGAAATTATTTTTATAGATGGAAGTCCCCTATTTATCTGGTATTCTCGACCTCACCCAGTCTCAAGATATGACTGCGTTCGCCTTCGAGCATCTCATCTCTTCCGCTTCTACTCGAATAAGCCGAGCAAGACTCACATGCCATTTTGAGGAGTTATATTTTCCTAACCCAGTGGCGAGACTACATAAGTGGTTTGCAGGGCAATATGTCCATGCCCCTTGCGACCGCCGTGCAATGCTGTGGGAGAACCTCTCATTGGCTATGATTCTGTTAAAGCTAAAAATGACACGTGGTGTCATTCTATATCATTCAACACCTCGAAATTTCAGACTTTCATGCCGAATTTATAGATTCCTTAGTCGATTTATCCCTAAGGAGAAAATAATAGCTCCCTTCGGAGTTAGAGAACTTATGTAACAGGATATGACTATGGCCTAGTACGGTCCTCTTATGCATCTCCCGAAGAGATTTTGAATTTTGGAGCCAAGCTGCTCTATGTATAATTTGCAACTTTTATATAAGAATGTTTTCTGAAGAAAAATTCCTTGTTGTATAAGTGATTACTTATAGACGATCTGATAAAGAAAAAAATCCGTTATCGGACATATATCATAGACCTCCAATGAGATCATTGTCTTGTTTAAGAAATTGTTTTTCGAAACTTCTAAGTCCTAGGATCTCGTGGATAATATCAAAATAAAAATTTAATAATATATAAATTTTTGACAGAATCATGAGACGAGGAAATCGTGGTCTCGTCAGACAGACCCTGTCTCTGCTGAAGATGACGAGCTTGACCTTGATGTTCGCAAGGCTCTTCATAGGACACAAGCAGGACCCTTCAAAGGAGAAGGGGAGAACCTGGGCGAGGCTATGGAGAAATGGGTGGAAGCCATGGAAGAGTATTTTGACGTCACAGGTTACAATATGCGAAGCAAAATGGCTCTTGCCTGGCTGAAAATAGTGGAAACAGCCATGGTAGCATGGAGGAACCACTGTGACACCAACCATCTGGACATAAATACTCAGTCCTGGAATGATCTAAAAACCTATCTAAGAAAGAGATTTTGTCCTCCTGGATTTTTAGAAACCAAAATGAATGAATTCTTAGAACTAAAGCAGGAGAGCAGAACCATCGAGGAATACCACGAGGCCTTTGCTTTTCTACTCAAATATTCACCGCCTCTTGATGAAGAGCAACTCATGGCCAGGTTCATTCGAGGAATGAACGAACCCTTGGACACACTGGTCAAAAATGCCAAGCCGGTGTCCATGGCCGAAGCAGTAAGAATGGCAAAAGATTTTGCCAAAGCCTTTGTAGTAAAGGTCCCACCAAAACCTGCACCCTCTAACTTTAAAAGATTCCAAGCCCAGGGAAGTACTTCAAACTTTCCACCCCCAAAGAGCCAGCAAGGCCCGAATCTGAATCAGGATACAGAAAGATTCAGAAGTGAAGGAAGACCCTTCCCCCAGAGTACTTTCTCAGGAACCCCACCTCTTTCAAAAAATCAGAAGGATGAGCTCAGAACTGAAAACTGATGCTTTGGATGCCAGGGTTTTGGTCACCAGTTAAAAGACTGCCCGACTCCTGCCATGTCAAGAGGACAGGGAAGTCGAGGATCCCGAATTCAGAAACCAACCCCTTCATTCCAGTCTAATCAGGGTCCGTCTCGCCCAAGCCAGGGAAACCCCAGAAGAACTCCAGCTCAGCCATCTGCCTCTATCCAGTGTAATCTCAGAACTCCTTCCGAGAACTCGGGCAACCAAAGAGAAAGAGTTCTACCTCAGACTGCAGAGCAGCTAGAGCACTCACCATTTCAGATGTAGTAGAAGAGGAAAAAGGGTAGATCTATGCTGCAATTAAAAATAAAGGGCCTAACCAGCAATTCTCCGTCATCCATACTCCAGCAGAATTTCAAGGTAAGTGGGTGGACCCAACGAGTCGGCGGGTAACTTTCCAACATATTTATTTATTACAATCCGAATAGGACCCAAACAAGTTTCGTTTTAGGGGGCCATGCTAGCGACCATGCCTTGTGAGGACAAGAGGAAAAGGGGTTAGCTTTTATATAAACCAAGTGCAGATTTGTTCTATCCTAGATCACGCACATTGAGTGCCGTTCGATCGGAGGAATAGATTCCTATTAGAATGACTATGTTTCCCGTGAGGTAGAGTTAGGTCCCTTTGTTTGCTCGTATCCTCATATTGTCAAGAGATTAAGGTGTCATTAATCAAAAATAAGGGGACTTATCTACCTATCAAAGGGTTTTTCTTGACCTAGCTAGGGCGAGGACCTTACACGTGGTATCCAAGCATGATTTAGGTAATTGTGTGTCGTATTGTTTGATTGCTAGGCTTTCTTGATAGACTAATCTAGTTATGTCTAGATGTAGGATGGGATGGATTGCTATTCTCAATTCTTAGTGTTCTAGTACATCGTCTCCCCTACTTGGCTAACTCTGCTCTTGCTTGCATAGTCGGTAGGCGAAGGCACAAGCAAGCTCCCAAGGTAATCCCCTCCTATGCCACGAACTGGATTTCCTCCCCAACGAGGGCGGACGTGTGATTATGGATGCTGCCTAGTTTTGTGGGCCCAAGCTAGTGTGGTGAATCAGCCTACCTCATAAGTAGACGTCTCCTATGAGGAGCGGGAGGGTTTGGTACAAGCAGCAGGGGGTGACAGGCTGGCTTGGCCCTTGTCAAGACTAGTCGACGATAGAGTATGTATGGTCCATGAGGTATGCCCAGCTGGTTTAGGCTAGAAGACTAAATTCTAGATCATTACTGGTTTTGGGTTTGGTTTCGATATGTCTATGGACTGTAAAGCTAGTTTCACTGTTTCTTTTCTGAACATTTTGCTATAAGAGCTGTTTGATTAATATTGTTGTTTTCAAAGACTGTTTTAAGGAACATTTTTATGCTTATATTATGGGGAGCCAATATAAGTAGTAAACCCTCCTTTTACTCCTTACACAGTAAGTGGGTAGAGTGCTCCCTACAAAGGGTAGAGCTGGTTTAGCTGGGAGCATTTACATGTACATGCCCAGATAGTCCAAAGGCATATCCCTAAAGTTCCAAAGCTTCTAACCGAAAAGTCCAAAAACCTACACTGATCCCCACACCCATCCCCCATGTTGAAAGAACAGTAGAGGGGAAGGAGACACACACACAGGAGCAAACCCTAATGTATATTGCAAACCCTAACCAAAGAGGGAAGCCATCTCCCTTCTCACACAATCCATAAAGCCATAATCCATAATACACACAACACTATGAGTTGTGTCCACACACATCTAACCCTAGCTAATGTCCACACACTATGACCAGCTAGACACGTGGTCATTTATGTCTCACACATGTTCCTACCTAACATGCCAGCACATAGCATAGCTGGCTCACACTGACATCGAGCTTGAATCTCAACAGATCCTCTCAAGCTCATAATGTACTGTCGATGAAGATGTAGATGAGCTTGGAATATCAAGACTCTCAACACTCCCCCTCAAGCTCATCCCATGTACTGCCGATGCTGTAGATGAGCTTGGGATATCAAGACTCTCAACACTCCCCCTCAAGCTCATCCCATGTACTCCCAACATAGTACGGAAGTACTCAAACTTCTCCCTGCTAAGTGGCTTTGTAAAGATGTCTGCCACCTGCTCATCAGTCTTCACATACTGTAGATCAACTGTACCATCAAGCACCTTTTCTCTGACAAAGTGATAATGGACCTCTATGTGTTTGGTCCTCGCATGAAACACTGGATTCTTGGCCAACTGTATACTGCTCATGTTTGTCACAATGAATGACAACTTTGCCATCAATAGGCTCACCCAAATCTGCCAAGAGATTCTTTATCCATACTGCCTCACAAGTAGCAATGGCTGCACCTCTATATTCAGCCTCTGTACTAGATAAAGCAACTGTAGGTTGCTTCTTGATACTCCAACTCACCATGGCACTTCCAAGTGTAAAAGCATATCCACTAGTAGACATCCTGTCATATGAGCTACCTGCCTAATCAGCATCTGTGTAGCCATGTATGTCCAAGCTTTTACCACTCTCATAAAGTAGACCATAATGTGCAGTGGCCTTTACATATCTTATAATGCGTCTCACTACATCTAAATGAGGTTTTCTCGGGCTCTGCATAAACTGGCTGACTAGCCCCACAACATAACTCAAATCCGGGCATGTGATAGTCATGTAAATGAAACTACCAACCATCTTCCTGTACATAGATGGATCATCCAATTCATCACCATAATCAGCCCGCAACTTCACATTTTGCTCCAAAGGTATACTCATAGGCTTACACCCTGTCATGCCATATTTTGTCAATATATCCAATGCATATTGGTGCTGTACTAACCATGTACCTGCATGATCTTTGACCACTTCAATTCCAAGGAAGTATCTCAACTCACCAAGATCTTTCATGTCAAATTGCCCACTCAATGCTTTCTTGACATGCATTACATCTACACCATGATCACCTGTGATAATCAAGTCATCCACATAGATGACGAGTAAAACAATCCCATGCTCTGTCTTCTTCACATAGAGTGAAGAATCTGCTGTAGATATCTGAAATCTGAGAGAGATCAGATATCTGCTCATCTTATCACTCCAAGCACGAGGTGCTTGCTTCAAACCATATAATGCCTTTTTAAATTTGCATACATGAGTGGGATATCGTGGGTGTACATAACCTTCTGGCTGTGCCATATACACCTCCTCTTAAAGATCACCATTTAGAAATGCATTTTTGACATCCATTTGATGCATTTTCCAACGATTAGCTGCAGCCATAGCAATGACTGCTCTTACTGTCCCCATCTTTGCCACTGGACTAAACGTTTCATCATAGTCCAAACCTTGGGTTTGTGCATAACCCTTAGCTACCAATCTTGCTTTATGTCTCTCAATAGAACCATCAGATTTGCACTTCACTTTGTAAACCCATTTACATCCAATAACATTTTTGTCCTTTGGTAGTGCAACCAAATCCCATGTATCATTATGGACCAATGCGTCCATCTCAACATCCATTGTTTTCTCCCATACATGCTCTCCAATAGCTTCTGTATAGCATGTAGGTTCCACATGCTTCACCATAGATGTCATATATGCATAGTGCATAGCAAAATCTCGATATGTCAATCTATCAAACTGGATATCTGACTCTCTGGGATCTCCGCAATGCATGCGGGTCACTCCGAACACCTGTCACTCTAGCATGTGGTGGCACATATCTATCCTGCCTAGCACCAGGTGTGCGTAAAACAGGTATGCCAAGCTCCTCATCCAAACTCTCTGAACTCGATGACTCATAACCTGTGATTCCCATTCCTTCAACCTTCTTATTTCCTTTGTCCATAGCACTACTCCCAGTGCTCACACTCTCATGCCTCAAACGTCCTGACCATGGACGTACACTGCTACTCTCAGCCTTTGCTGTTGGCCCCCAGACATAGTAGTAGAACTAGAACTTGCTTGTGGCAAGTTCACAAGCACATCAACCTCAAGTGACTCAATGACACCCTCATCTTTTGCTTTGTACCAACTAGCAAGCTCATCAAACACCACATCTTGTGAGATGACCACTTGTCTAGTTTGTGGGTTGTAACATTTGTATGCCTTTCGATCCTATGCATATCCAACAAATACACATTTCTCTGCCTTAGGATCCAACTTCCTTCTTCTTTCATCAGGCACATGTACATAAGCTATGCATCCAAAAACTTTGAGGTGTTCAATGTCTGGCCTATAACCTGTAAGCCGCATCTCTGCGTACTTCCATGAATGGCTACTGTAGGTTAGCAATGACTCTACATCCATGTTTGAAGTCCTCAACGAAGCAACCATGCTCGCTTGAAACGAACCTGTAATCCTTGTTCCACCATTTGACCAACTGAGGCCAAGCTCTTTGTGATAGAAGGCACATACAATACATCTGACATAGACTTTGTTTGACCATTGTGCATAACCAATGGTACACTACCAACATGTGTAATGGCATGCTGAGTATCATCTCCTGTTTCCACATAGCCTTTCACATCCATAGGCTTCATATGCTCAAACCATTCACCATGACAAGTCATATGGTTTGATGCTCCAGAGTCCATATACCAAGTATCATCATTCTCAGCATTTGTCACCATGGATCCAACAACATGTTTCATGGCAAACAAGTGATTTGTAGTGCCATCATTACTGCTTGATGCATAGTTTCCACCATGTTGTGCATAATTTCCACCATACTGACCACCACGTTGTGCTCTATCCCCTCTCAAATCAATCTGTTTGCGGAAACAATCTCTTGCCATATGACCAAATTTGCCACAGTAATGGCATTCCACATCTTGCATAGAATTTTGTTGGCCTTGCCAACGTCCTCTACCACAGGGGTTACCTCTGCCTCTCTGAGATGCATAACCACGACCACCTCTAGCACCATATGTGGGCTGAAAATTCTGTTGTGGTGACCTGTCCTGCCATCCACGACCATTACCACCACGGCCACGTGATGCGAATCTCCCCCTGCCTCTAAAACCTCTCTGCGAATAGAAAGTCCGATTTTTGCCATTATCATCATGGCTAGTAGATGCATCCAGAAATGAATCACTGAGTTTGATTTCCTCAACAAGTAAGAGTGAAACCAACTCATCAAAGTCTGGTAAACCTGTACTCCTTACTGAGATAGATGTATCAAAAGATTTATATTCCTTGCCAAGACCACGCAAGGTAATATCCACCAAATCCTCATTAGGCATGGGGGCATTTATTGTTGCCAATGCATCTACAAACTTCTTTATTTCTTGCACATAATCATGGATGCTTCTTTTATTCCGCTTCACATTATGTATCTGCTGTCAACTGAGACTTGCGAGCACTCGTGTCTGTATCAAACATCTTTACCAAAGTATCCCATGCATCTTTGGGATTCTCAGCATCCTGCATGTGTATGAGCATAGCATCAGAAATACAAATAGACAAATATGCAACACTTTGAATGCTCTTTCTGACCATTGCTCTCATGAGCAATAACCTGCTGTGTAGGTTGTCGAGGTAGCTCAAGCTCTGGCTCAGCACCTGTAATGAGATTCCAAAATCCTTTTCCTTTCAAGAAACTTTTTATCCTGTACTTCCATGCCTGGAAGTTCTTCCTATCTAGCTTTTCACCAACAATCTACTGGGTTATCCGACATATTTGCTCAATGCGTACTCCTTCTGCACACTTCCAAATCTATAAACGAGCCTTCCTCAGCTCCACCACACTCCAATGAGTGTTCCAGATACTCCAAAGTAGCCAACAATCTTCAAATTTGATGTAGAAAATCAACCTGTATGCATCCAAAATGAACTGGCTCATGCAGTCTGAGATACCCTGCTTTGATGCACTTTCCAAGGCTCCAAATCACAATGTAGTGGTGCAATCAAGTATGGGCAACTTGCATTGACACCCAAACAACCTCAATGTTGAATATCAACACCATCTGACATGTGTACATATCAATTTTTGAAAACCCCTTTCTCTGTTTTCGGAAATACCAGAAAAATCAAAAAAACCAGTAGTAATCTAGTTTCTTCAATATTTGTCCAAATTGAGCAACCAGGCATTCATTAGCTTAGCAATAGTGTCCATCAACTCCATGTAAGAGGAATTTGTCCAATTGTTTAAGACCAAAGATTAATTGTCTGATTAAAATCACTCTGTTTCTCTGCAACCAGTGGACAGCCTGTTTAATCAGCTCATTCCCAGCTCAATTAAGCATAATTGATTAAACCAACCATGTAGCCCTCTTCTCCAATGTGTGTAGCAGCCAATTGCAAAAGCAATTGTGAAATATATCAAGCAACCAAGTGGAAATCAGTCTCCTCGTAGCAAAAAAGTCAAAAATCTACCCTGTTTCACTGTAGGAGCTGCGCTGCCTGCATTTGAGGAATTTGGGAGTGATTTAAGTGATAATTGAAGTTGGATATAAGTGCCCAACACACTTGGGTATGTGTGCAACCAGTCAATGGTTTGATTTTAGCCAAAAACACGCTCCAAATGCATCAAATTTTGACTCCTTTTTCTCTGTTTTGTGAGAGCTCAAAAAAACCAGAGTTTTTCACTCGTTCAAATGCATGTAAATTACTCCAAAATCACAGTAGGGCTTGCATAGAAGTTGCCAATACATTCCTCCTTGTCAAATACATGTTTGCTTTGCCAGATTTACATGTGTTTCCACCATACATCAGTGCTTCCAAGCTTTAATGGAAAGCTTCCAAAAACCAAAAATTTGCTTTGCTTTTAGTTGCTCTAACTTGCTTTGCTTTTGCCTGAATCACCTGCAATCCGCTCAAGGATGTTTAGAAGACCTTACCCGGTAGGCCAAGCTCTCAGATCTGATAAGAATTGGTGTGCTCTAAGCTTCACAGCTTCAATGGCAAGCTTCACAGCTTCTTCTCCCTCTTCACTCACTCACTCATAAACCCTAATAAACAGCACAAGGCTCTGATACCATGTTGAAAGAACGGTAGAGGGGAAGGAGACACACACACACACGAGTAAGCCCTAATGTATATTGCAAACCCTAACCAAAGAGAGAAGCCATCTCCTTTCTCACACAATGCATAAAGCCATAATCCATAATACACACAACACTATGAGTTGTGTCCACACACATCTAACCCTAGCTAATGTCCACACACTATGACCAGCTGGACACGCGGTCATTTATGTCTCACACATGTTCCTACCTAACATGCCAGCACATAGCATAGCTGGCTCACACACTGACATCGAGCTTGAATCTCAACAGCCCCTCTCAAGCTCATGATGTACTGCCGATGAAGATGTAGATGAGCTTGGGATATCAAGACTCTCAACACCTCACTCCTAACATACCCCAGCCACACATTTTTGGGCATGTTTAGTGCACACAAAGACTACTCTAAGCTTAGAAATAGCTTGCACTAACCTTGGTACCCACCACTACTTGCATTGTAGTCTTTCTTCTAGTGTAGCTTGTGGTGTAGCCTCTACCCATTTTGTTAAGTCTTGTTTTTGCTACATCTAGACCTCTTTCCAAAATTGTGCTTTACACAAAAGCTATCCACGTACTAAAAAACTAAGGAATTAATCCCTACACAAGGAACACCCATGGATGATGGTGCCATGTTCACCTCTTCCCCCACCCCTTTTCACTCTATTGCATAGGGAACCTAGGAACCAGCCCTTAGATCTTCCCAATATACTTAAATGTCATCACATTGGAAGCAAATGCTCCCCGTTTTGTGACAAAAGCTATCTTTTCACGATCATCTGGGGCCATCAGGACTTGATTGTATACAGCGAAACCATCCAAGAAAGAATACATCTCAAGGTCTGCAGGTGGCATCTACCACGGAATCTATGAACAGAAGTGGGAAAGGATTTGTCTCTGTTGCAACATTGAGCTTCCAGTAATCCAAATAGACACGGAGCTTTCCATTCTCTTTCAGCACAATCACTATTGGCAACAACCATGTCACCTTTCCACCACCGGATATATGAATCCTAGTTTTAAGAGTTTATCAATTTCCTCAATTTGTTTTGCATAATTTGGATTCATTCGGTACCATTGTTGCTTGTTTAATGGGAACAACATCCTCCTTAAGATGATGTTGATAAAATTGAGGATCAATGCCCTTCATATCTTTGTAGCTCCAAGGAAATACATCCACATATGATTTTAATAAGTTCTAGAGTTTTTCTTTCAATTCTATATCCAGCTTAGCGCTGATGCAAACTATCTTGGGGTGCTCCACGTCGCCCAGATTCATGTCTTCTAGCTCATCTACTATGACCCGAAGGCTGTGCTTCATTGCTCTCTCATGAGTTTCTTCTACCTGGATAAGGGCTTGAACTTCCTTCGGTACACCCACATGACCTAAGGGGGTGAGAGGTCGGCTTGGCCCTCGTTGATTTAGTTCATAAGAATGACTATGTTTCCTGTGAGATAGAGTTAGGTCCCTTTGTTTGCTCATATCCTCATATTGTCAAGAGATTAAGGTGTCATTAATCGAAAATAAGAGGACTTATCTACCTATCAAAAGGTTTCCCTTGACCTAGCTAGGGCGAGGACCTTACACGTGGTATCCAAGCATGGTTTAGGTAATTGTGTGTCGTATTGTTTGATTACTAGGCTTTCTTGATAGACTAATCTAGTTATGTCTAGATCTACGATGGGATGGATAGACTAATCTAGTTATGTCTAGATGTAGGATGGGATGAATTACTATTCTCAATTCTTAGTGTTCTAGTACATGTTGTTGCTCCCTAAACTTTGAGTTCTGTGATGCCATGATCCACGTCATAGAAAAGATAAATTTTAATCGGAGATCGACGTAAATGAATATTCCTCGAGAAATCCACGTTTTTAAATTTGTAAACGTATATTCGTCGAAAGAAATTTTAGAAAAAGAGAAACTGAGATAGTACCTTTCGAGAAGATAATTTTAGAAAGAACCTTTCAGACCTAAACTCTGACTCAGACTATTGACCAAGACCTAATTCCTTCGTCAGTTTCAATCAATGACGATGTGCCCAGTTCAGGGAAAATGTATTCAATCACCTACCGAATCTGAAACTAAGTTAAGACTTCTGACTTTGATCTAAGGATCAAGTTAACAGAATTTAAAGAATTCTGTTTGGAATTGAAAATTGGATCTAGAAGTATTGAGATAGGGATTTACGATATACTCATGGTATTCAAACAAAAATAAAAAACTATAAACTTGCATAGAAACCCTGCCTTCTTAAAAGACTGTCTTACACCAGAATGCTGGAGGGAGCATTTGGCATATATATTTATCTAAGGGAAGTTCAGTTTTGCAACAGCTGGCGGGGAGTGTTCGAGGGACAGTTCACGCGGCAAAACCTGTCGAGGTCTTGACCAGCCTCGGTATGGTTAAAATGGTGCACTTTCGGTACAATGGACGAGGGCCGACGAAGCGGTCCCTGAGTGAAGTGCCAGGACACCTAAGGAGGATCCTGGAGGGTTCTGACCAGGTGATGCACGGGCTCGCGGTGCCGAGGACATCCATGCGTATGTCGAGGAAGATATTATATAATGGACCTATGTTTTTATAATCTATCACTGAATCTCGTTGTTGACTTGCTGGTCTCAACGGAGAGTACAGAGTGATACTGTTTTGTTGAGAAATAAGGACTCAATGAAAATTTTGAAGTATGACATGTATAAACCGTAAATTATTTATCAAGGGTTGTTTTTATTAAAGTTTTAATAAAGAGGAGTGTGTGCGTATCTGTCTTCTAAAGCTAAAGTTAAGAAAGGCAATTCAATTATGGGTGGGTGAGTACTTGTCTGGTTCCACCGATTCCAGTGGTAGGGTGGTGGCTAACCCATGGGCCGGATGGGGTTAGGCTGGAATCAGTGGAGTTTTAATAATCAAACTTTAAAATCTTAGGATTACGCTAAGATTCGAGTAATTAGACAATTCCCTCTGATAAATTTTTCAATAAGTGGATCAATGGCTGTGCCTGACCTGGATCAAGAAAAAAGCGTTGAATTTACTAAAATGATCAAATTATATCAGTGATAGTTTCCTTCTATCTGGTTTATTCAGTTGAAGGATAGCTTAGAATTGATCACGTTAGAAAAAATCGTTTTAAAAAAAAAATCATAAAGGTGAAAGCGTCCTCGCTTTCTGGGCATGGGAATTTTTCTCGGTTTTGGTTTTTAAAGTGACCACTAACCTAGTCTCGTGCCAGGACATTCGAGGGCGAGGCCTCGAGTGAGAAACCCTGCCCCGCACATGAGGGGGCTGCTTCTGCTGCTTCAGCTACCGGGAGTCCCGGTGCGCGGAGGGGACAGAGGGATCTCAGAGTTGGTATCAGAGCCAAATTGAAAGCTAATAAGGATAAATAAATTCTTATCTGAAATTGATAAATAAGAACTCAGAAAAGACATTTTTTCTTAATGTATTTCATTCCGTAGGCTTATTTAAGGAAGAATTTTTAATCAAAGAAATTATTTTTATAGATGGAAGTCCCCTATTTATCTGGTATTCTCGACCTCACCCAGTCTCAAGATATGACTGCGTTCGCCTTCGAGCATCTCATCTCTTCCGCTTCTACTCGAATAAGCCGAGCAAGACTCACATGCCATTTTGAGGAGTTATATTTTCCTAACCCAGTGGCGAGACTACATAAGTGGTTTGCAGGGCAATATGTCCATGCCCCTTGCGACCGCCGTGCAATGCTGTGGGAGAACCTCTCATTGGCTATGATTCTGTTAAAGCTAAAAATGACACGTGGTGTCATTCTATATCATTCAACACCTCGAAATTTCAGACTTTCATGCCGAATTTATAGATTCCTTAGTCGATTTATCCCTAAGGAGAAAATAATAGCTCCCTTCGGAGTTAGAGAACTTATGTAACAGGATATGACTATGGCCTAGTACGGTCCTCTTATGCATCTCCCGAAGAGATTTTGAATTTTGGAGCCAAGCTGCTCTATGTATAATTTGCAACTTTTATATAAGAATGTTTTCTGAAGAAAAATTCCTTGTTGTATAAGTGATTACTTATAGACGATCTGATAAAGAAAAAAATCCGTTATCGGACATATATCATAGACCTCCAATGAGATCATTGTCTTGTTTAAGAAATTGTTTTTCGAAACTCTTAAGTCCTAGGATCTCGTGGATAATATCAAAATAAAAATTTAATAATATATAAATTTTTGACAGAATCATGAGACGAGAAAATCGTGGTCTCGTCAGACAGACCCTGTCTCTGCTGAAGATGACGAGCTTGACCTTGATGTTCGCAAGGCTCTTCATAGGACACAAGCAGGACCCTTCAAAGGAGAAGGGGAGAACCTGGGCGAGGCTATGGAGAAATGGGTGGAAGCCATGGAAGAGTATTTTGACGTCACAGGTTACAATATGCGAAGCAAAATGGCTCTTGCCTGGCTGAAAATAGTGGAAACAGCCATGGTAGCATGGAGGAACCACTGTGACACCAACCATCTGGACATAAATACTCAGTCCTGGAATGATCTAAAAACCTATCTAAGAAAGAGATTTTGTCCTCCTGGATTTTTAGAAACCAAAATGAATGAATTCTTAGAACTAAAGCAGGAGAGCAGAACCATCGAGGAATACCACGAGGCCTTTGCTTTTCTACTCAAATATTCACCGCCTCTTGATGAAGAGCAACTCATGGCCAGGTTCATTCGAGGAATGAACGAACCCTTGGACACACTGGTCAAAAATGCCAAGCCGGTGTCCATGGCCGAAGCAGTAAGAATGGCAAAAGATTTTGCCAAAGCCTTTGTAGTAAAGGTCCCACCAAAACCTGCACCCTCTAACTTTAAAAGATTCCAAGCCCAGGGAAGTACTTCAAACTTTCCACCCCCAAAGAGCCAGCAAGGCCCGAATCTGAATCAGGATACAGAAAGATTCAGAAGTGAAGGAAGACCCTTCCCCCAGAGTACTTTCTCAGGAACCCCACCTCTTTCAAAAAATCAGAAGGATGAGCTCAGAACTGAAAACTGATGCTTTGGATGCCAGGGTTTTGGTCACCAGTTAAAAGACTGCCCGACTCCTGCCATGTCAAGAGGACAGGGAAGTCGAGGATCCCGAATTCAGAAACCAACCCCTTCATTCCAGTCTAATCAGGGTCCGTCTCGCCCAAGCCAGGGAAACCCCAGAAGAACTCCAGCTCAGCCATCTGCCTCTATCCAGTGTAATCTCAGAACTCCTTCCGAGAACTCGGGCAACCAAAGAGAAAGAGTTCTACCTCAGACTGCAGAGCAGCTAGAGCACTCACCATTTCAGATGTAGTAGAAGAGGAAAAAGGGTAGATCTATGCTGCAATTAAAAATAAAGGGCCTAACCAGCAATTCTCCGTCATCCATACTCCAGCAGAATTTCAAGGTAAGTGGGTGGACCCAACGAGTCGGCGGGTAACTTTCCAACATATTTATTTATTACAATCCGAATAGGACCCAAACAAGTTTCGTTTTAGGGGGCCATGCTAGCGACCATGCCTTGTGAGGACAAGAGGAAAAGGGGTTAGCTTTTATATAAACCAAGTGCAGATTTGTTCTATCCTAGATCACGCACATTGAGTGCCGTTCGATCGGAGGAATAGATTCCTATTAGAATGACTATGTTTCCCGTGAGGTAGAGTTAGGTCCCTTTGTTTGCTCGTATCCTCATATTGTCAAGAGATTAAGGTGTCATTAATCAAAAATAAGGGGACTTATCTACCTATCAAAGGGTTTTTCTTGACCTAGCTAGGGCGAGGACCTTACACGTGGTATCCAAGCATGATTTAGGTAATTGTGTGTCGTATTGTTTGATTGCTAGGCTTTCTTGATAGACTAATCTAGTTATGTCTAGATGTAGGATGGGATGGATTGCTATTCTCAATTCTTAGTGTTCTAGTACATCGTCTCCCCTACTTGGCTAACTCTGCTCTTGCTTGCATAGTCGGTAGGCGAAGGCACAAGCAAGCTCCCAAGGTAATCCCCTCCTATGCCACGAACTGGATTTCCTCCCCAACGAGGGCGGACGTGTGATTATGGATGCTGCCTAGTTTTGTGGGCCCAAGCTAGTGTGGTGAATCAGCCTACCTCATAAGTAGACGTCTCCTATGAGGAGCGGGAGGGTTTGGTACAAGCAGCAGGGGGTGACAGGCTGGCTTGGCCCTTGTCAAGACTAGTCGACGATAGAGTATGTATGGTCCATGAGGTATGCCCAGCTGGTTTAGGCTAGAAGACTAAATTCTAGATCATTACTGGTTTTGGGTTTGGTTTCGATATGTCTATGGACTGTAAAGCTAGTTTCACTGTTTCTTTTCTGAACATTTTGCTATAAGAGCTGTTTGATTAATATTGTTGTTTTCAAAGACTGTTTTAAGGAACATTTTTATGCTTATATTATGGGGAGCCAATATAAGTAGTAAACCCTCCTTTTACTCCTTACACAGTAAGTGGGTAGAGTGCTCCCTACAAAGGGTAGAGCTGGTTTAGCTGGGAGCATTTACATGTACATGCCCAGATAGTCCAAAGGCATATCCCTAAAGTTCCAAAGCTTCTAACCGAAAAGTCCAAAAACCTACACTGATCCCCACACCCATCCCCCATGTTGAAAGAACAGTAGAGGGGAAGGAGACACACACACAGGAGCAAACCCTAATGTATATTGCAAACCCTAACCAAAGAGGGAAGCCATCTCCCTTCTCACACAATCCATAAAGCCATAATCCATAATACACACAACACTATGAGTTGTGTCCACACACATCTAACCCTAACTAATGTCCACACACTATGACCAGCTAGACACGTGGTCATTTATGTCTCACACATGTTCCTACCTAACATGCCAGCACATAGCATAGCTGGCTCACACTGACATCGAGCTTGAATCTCAACAGATCCTCTCAAGCTCATAATGTACTGTCGATGAAGATGTAGATGAGCTTGGAATATCAAGACTCTCAACACTCCCCCTCAAGCTCATCCCATGTACTGCCGATGCTGTAGATGAGCTTGGGATATCAAGACTCTCAACACTCCCCCTCAAGCTCATCCCATGTACTCCCAACATAGTACGGAAGTACTCAAACTTCTCCCTGCTAAGTGGCTTTGTAAAGATGTCTGCCACCTGCTCATCAGTCTTCACATACTGTAGATCAACTGTACCATCAAGCACCTTTTCTCTGACAAAGTGATAATGGACCTCTATGTGTTTGGTCCTCGCATGAAACACTGGATTCTTGGCCAACTGTATACTGCTCATGTTTGTCACAATGAATGACAACTTTGCCATCAATAGGCTCACCCAAATCTGCCAAGAGATTCTTTATCCATACTGCCTCACAAGTAGCAATGGCTGCACCTCTATATTCAGCCTCTGTACTAGATAAAGCAACTGTAGGTTGCTTCTTGATACTCCAACTCACCATGGCACTTCCAAGTGTAAAAGCATATCCACTAGTAGACATCCTGTCATATGAGCTACCTGCCTAATCAGCATCTGTGTAGCCATGTATGTCCAAGCTTTTACCACTCTCATAAAGTAGACCATAATGTGCAGTGGCCTTTACATATCTTATAATGCGTCTCACTACATCTAAATGAGGTTTTCTCGGGCTCTGCATAAACTGGCTGACTAGCCCCACAACATAACTCAAATCCGGGCATGTGATAGTCATGTAAATGAAACTACCAACCATCTTCCTGTACATAGATGGATCATCCAATTCATCACCATAATCAGCCCGCAACTTCACATTTTGCTCCAAAGGTATACTCATAGGCTTACACCCTGTCATGCCATATTTTGTCAATATATCCAATGCATATTGGTGCTGTACTAACCATGTACCTGCATGATCTTTGACCACTTCAATTCCAAGGAAGTATCTCAACTCACCAAGATCTTTCATGTCAAATTGCCCACTCAATGCTTTCTTGACATGCATTACATCTACACCATGATCACCTGTGATAATCAAGTCATCCACATAGATGACGAGTAAAACAATCCCATGCTCTGTCTTCTTCACATAGAGTGAAGAATCTGCTGTAGATATCTGAAATCTGAGAGAGATCAGATATCTGCTCATCTTATCACTCCAAGCACGAGGTGCTTGCTTCAAACCATATAATGCCTTTTTCAATTTGCATACATGAGTGGGATATCGTGGGTGTACATAACCTTCTGGCTGTGCCATATACACCTCCTCTTGAAGATCACCATTTAGAAATGCATTTTTGACATCCATTTGATGCATTTTCCAACGATTAGCTGCAGCCATAGCAATGACTGCTCTTACTGTCCCCATCTTTGCCACTGGACTAAACGTTTCATCATAGTCCAAACCTTGGGTTTGTGCATAACCCTTAGCTACCAATCTTGCTTTATGTCTCTCAATAGAACCATCAGATTTGCACTTCACTTTGTAAACCCATTTACATCCAATAACATTTTTGTCCTTTGGTAGTGCAACCAAATCCCATGTATCATTATGGACCAATGCGTCCATCTCAACATCCATTGTTTTCTCCCATACATGCTCTCCAATAGCTTCTGTATAGCATGTAGGTTCCACATGCTTCACCATAGATGTCATATATGCATAGTGCATAGCAAAATCTCGATATGTCAATCTATCAAACTGGATATCTGACTCTCTGGGATCTCCGCAATGCATGCGGGTCACTCCGAACACCTGTCACTCTAGCATGTGGTGGCACATATCTATCCTGCCTAGCACCAGGTGTGCGTAAAACAGGTATGCCAAGCTCCTCATCCAAACTCTCTGAACTCGATGACTCATAACCTGTGATTCCCATTCCTTCAACCTTCTTATTTCTGCTGTTGGCCCCCAGACATAGTAGTAGAACTAGAACTTGCTTGTGGCAAGTTCTAGTCAAGTGACTCAATGACACCCTCATCTTTTGCTTTGTACCAACTAGCAAGCTCATCAAACACCACATCTTGTGAGATGACCACTTGTCTAGTTTGTGGGTTGTAACATTTGTATGCCTTTCGATCCTATGCATATCCAACAAATACACATTTCTCTGCCTTAGGATCCAACTTCCTTCTTCTTTCATCAGGCACATGTACATAAGCTATGCATCCAAAAACTTTGAGGTGTTCAATGTCTGGCCTATAACCTGTAAGCCGCATCTCTGGCGTACTTCCATGAATGGCTACTGTTGTTGTTTTGTTCAGTATATACACTGTAATAGCACATGCTTCTGCCCAATAATAATCTGGCATGCTCTTTTCATTGAGCATCACCCTAGCCACTTCACATATGACTCTATTCTTTCTCTTAGCCACACCATTTTGCTGAGGTGTATACCTGCAAGTCAATTGTCTTCTTATTCCATGCTTCCTCAAGAAATGCTCAAAAGCCTTTGAGGTGTATTCACCACCTCCATATGTCCTCAAACATTTAATCCAACAACCATATTGCTTTTCTGCAAAAGCTTTAAACCCATGAACTTTTCCAATACTTCACTCTTCTCTCTGAGAAAGTATATCCATGTCATCTTGCTGAAATCATCTATGAATGTCACATAGTATAAACAGCCTTTGATAGATGGGTTTTGTGCAAGGACCCCATACATCACTATGTACTATCTCAAGTGGCTTGCTACTCATGTTTCCTTCTCTAGGAAACCGCAACCTTGCCTGCTTTCCAAACTGACAGGCTTCACAAACATGCATATTCCCATCATATTTGAATCTAGGCAATCCACTGACAATGCCTCTTGCCTGCATGTTCTTCAATCTTTGTATATTGACATGTCCAATCCTCTTATGCCACATATCAATGATCCCAGCATCCAGCTTAAACAACCTGCTTTCTTTCTTGCCTTTAGCAATGACTCTACATCCGTGTTTGAAGTCCTCAACGAAGCAACCATGCTCGCTTGAAACGAACCTGTAATCCTTGTTCCACCATTTGACCAACTGAGGCCAAGCTCTTTGTGATAGAAGGCACATACAATACATCTGACATAGACTTTGTTTGACCATTGTGCATAACCAATGGTACACTACCAACATGTGTAATGGCATGCTGAGTATCATCTCCTGTTTCCACATAGCCTTTCACATCCATAGGCTTCATATGCTCAAACCATTCACCATGACAAGTCATATGGTTTGATGCTCCAGAGTCCATATACCAAGTATCATCATTCTCAGCATTTGTCACCATGGATCCAACAACATGTTTCATGGCAAACAAGTGATTTGCAGTGCTATCATTACTGCTTGATGCATAGTTTCCACCATGTTGTGCATAATTTCCACCATACTGACCACCACGTTGTGCTCTATCCCCTCTCAAATCAATCTGTTTGCGGAAACAATCTCTTGCCATATGACGAAATTTGCCACAGTAATGGCATTCCACATCTTGCATAGAATTTTGTTGGCCTTGCCAACGTCCTCTACCACATGGGTTACCTCTGCCTCTCTGAGATGCATAACCACGACCACCTCTAGCACCATATGTGGGCTGAAAATTCTGTTGTGGTGACCTGTCCTGCCATCCACGACCATTACCACCACGGCCACGTGATGCGAATCTCCCCCTGCCTCTAAAACCTCTCTGCGAATAGAAAGCCTGATTTTTGCCATTATCATCATGGCTAGTAGATGCATCCAGAAATGAATCACTGAGTTTGATTTCCTCAACAAGTAAGAGTGAAACCAACTCATCAAAGTCTGGTAAACCTGTACTCCTTACTGAGATAGATGTATCAAAAGATTTATATTCCTTGCCAAGACCACGCAAGGTAATATCCACCAAATCATCATTAGGCATGGGGGCATTTATTGTTGCCAATGCATCTGCAAACTTCTTTATTTCTTGCACATAATCATGGATGCTTCTTTTATTCCGCTTCACATTATGTATCTGCTGTCAACTGAGACTTGCGAGCACTCGTGTCTGTATCAAACATCTTTACCAAAGTATCCCATGCATCTTTGGGATTCTCAGCATCCTGCATGTGTATGAGCATAGCATCAGAAATACATATAGACAAATATGCAACACTTTGAATGCTCTTTCTGACTATTGCTCTCATGAGCAATAACCTGCTGTGTAGGTTGTCGAGGTAGCTCAAGCTCTGGCTCAGCACCTGTAATGAGATTCCAAAATCCTTTTCCTTTCAAGAAACTTTTTATCCTGTACTTCCATGCCTGGAAGTTCTTCCTATCTAGCTTTTCACCAACAATCTACTGGGTTATCCGACATATTTTCTCAATGCGTACTCCTTTTGCACACTTCCAAATCTATAAACGAGCCTTCCTCAGCTCCACCACACTCCAATGAGTGTTCCAGATACTCCAAAGTAGCCAACAATCTTCAAATTTGATGTAGAAAATTAACCTGTATGCATCCAAAATGAGCTGGCTCATGCAGTCCGAGATACCCTGCTTTGATGCACTTTCCAAGGCTCCAAATCACAATGTAGTGGTGCAATCAAGTATGGGCAACTTGCATTGACACCCAAACAACCTCAATGTTGAATATCAACACCATCTGACATGTGTACATATCAATTTTTGAAAACCCCTTTCTCTGTTTTCGAAAATACCAGAAAAATCAAAAAAACCAGTAGTAATCTAGTTTCTTCAATATTTGTCCAAATTGAGCAACCAGGCATTCATTAGCTTAGCAATAGTGTCCATCAACTCCATGTAAGAGGAATTTGTCCAATTGTTTAAGACCAAAGATTAATTGTCTGATTAAAATCACTCTGTTTCTCTGCAACCAGTGGACAGCCTGTTTAATCAGCTCATTCCCAGCTCAATTAAGCATAATTGATTAAACCAACCATGTAGCCCTCTTCTCCAATGTGTGTAGCAGCCAATTGCAAAAGCAATTGTGAAATATATCAAGCAACCAAGTGGAAATCAATCTCCTCGTAGCAAAAAAGTCAAAAATCTACCCTGTTTCACTGTAGGAGCTGCGCTGCCTGCATTTGAGGAGTGATTTAAGTGATAATTGAAGTTGGATATAAGTGCCCAACACACTTGGGTATGTGTGCAACCAGTCAATGGTTTGATTTTAGCCAAAAACACGCTCCAAATGCATCAAATTTTGACTCCTTTTTCTCTGTTTTGTGAGAGCTCAAAAAAACCAGAGTTTTTCACTCGTTCAAATGCATGTAAATTACTCAAAAATCACAGTAGGGCTTGCATAGAAGTTGCCAATACATTCCTCCTTGTCAAATACATGTTTGCTTTGCCAGATTTACATGTGTTTCCACCATACATAAGTGCTTCCAAGCTTTAATGGAAAGCTTCCAAAAACCAGAAATTTGCTTTGCTTTTAGTTGCTCTAACTTGCTTTGCTTTTGCCTGAATCACCTGCAATCCGCTCAAGGATGTTTAGAAGACCTTACCCGGTAGGCCAAGCTCTCAGATCTGATAAGAATTGGTGTGCTCTAAGCTTCACAGCTTCAATGGCAAGCTTCACAGCTTCTTCTCCCTCTTCACTCACTCACTCATAAACCCTAATAAACAGCACAAGGCTCTGATACCATGTTGAAAGAACGGTAGAGGGGAAGGAGACACACACACACACGAGTAAGCCCTAATGTATATTGCAAACCCTAACCAAAGAGAGAAGCCATCTCCTTTCTCACACAATGCATAAAGCCATAATCCATAATACACACAACACTATGAGTTGTGTCCACACACATCTAACCCTAGCTAATGTCCACACACTATGACCAGCTGGACACGCGGTCATTTATGTCTCACACATGTTCCTACCTAACATGCCAGCACATAGCATAGCTGGCTCACACACTGACATCGAGCTTGAATCTCAACAGCCCCTCTCAAGCTCATGATGTACTGCCGATGAAGATGTAGATGAGCTTGGGATATCAAGACTCTCAACACCCCACTCCTAACATACCCCAGCCACACGTTTTTGGGCATGTTTAGTGCACACAAAGACTACTCTAAGCTTAGAAATAGCTTGCACTAACCTTGGTACCCACCACTACTTGCATTGTAGTCTTTCTTCTAGTGTAGCTTGTGGTGTAGCCTCTACCCATTTTGTTAAGTCTTGTTTTTGCTACATCTAGACCTCTTTCCAAAATTGTGCTTTACACAAAAGCTATCCACGTACTAAAAAACTAAGGAATTAATCCCTACACAAGGAACACCCAAGTTGGAGCCATGGATGATGGTGCCATGTTCACCTCTTTCCCCACCCCTTTTCACTCTATTGCATAGGGAACCTAGGAACCAGCCCTTAGATCTTCCCAATATACTTAAATGTCATCACATTGGAAGCAAATGCTCCCCGTTTTGTGACAAAAGCTGTCTTTTCACGATCATCTGGGGCCATCAGGACTTGATTGTATACAGCGAAACCATCCAAGAAAGAATACATCTCAAGGTCTGCAGGTGGCATCTACCACGGAATCTATGAACAGAAGTGGGAAAGGATTTGTCTCTGTTGCAACATTGAGCTTCCAGTAATCCAAATAGACACGGAGCTTTCCATTCTCTTTCAGCACAATCACTATTGGCAACAACCATGTCACCTTTCCACCACCGGATATATGAATCCTAGTTTTAAGAGTTTATCAATTTCCTCAATTTGTTTTGCATAATTTGGATTCATTCGGTACCGCTGTTGCTTGTTTAATGGGAACAACATCCTCCTTAAGATGATGTTGATAAAATTGAGGATCAATGCCCTTCATATCTTTGTAGCTCCAAGGAAATACATCCACATATGATTTTAATAAGTTCTAGAGTTTTTCTTTCAATTCTATATCCAGCTTAGCGCTGATGCAAACTATCTTGGGGTGCTCCACGTCGCCCAGATTCATGTCTTCTAGCTCATCTGCTATGACCCGAAGGCTGTGCTTCATTGCTCTCTCATGAGTTTCTTCTACCTGGATAAGGGCTTGAACTTCCTTCGGTACACCCACATGACCTAAGGGGGTGAGAGGTCGGCTTGGCCCTCGTTGATTTAGTTCATAAGAATGACTATGTTTCCCGTGAGATAGAGTTAGGTCCCTTTGTTTGCTCATATCCTCATATTGTCAAGAGATTAAGGTGTCATTAATCGAAAATAAGAGGACTTATCTACCTATCAAAAGGTTTCCCTTGACCTAGCTAGGGCAAGGACCTTACACGTGGTATCCAAGCATGGTTTAGGTAATTGTGTGTCGTATTGTTTGATTGCTAGGCTTTCTTGATAGACTAATCTAGTTATGTCTAGATCTAGGATGGGATGGATAGACTAATCTAGTTATGTCTAGATGTAGGATGGGATGAATTACTATTCTCAATTCTTAGTGTTCTAGTACATGTTGTTGCTCCCTAAACTTTGAGTTCTGTGATGCCATGATCCACGTCATAGAAAAGATAAATTTTAATCGGAGATCGACGTAAATGAATATTCCTCGAGAAATCCATGTTTTTAAATTTGTAAACGTATATTCGTCGAAAGAAATTTTAGAAAAAGAGAAACTGAGATAGTACCTTTCGAGAAGATAATTTTAGAAAGAACCTTTCAGACCTAAACTCTGACTCAGACTATTGACCAAGACCTAATTCCTTCGTCAGTTTCAATCAATGACGATGTGCCCAGTTCAGGGAAAATGTATTCAATCACCCACCGAATCTGAAACTAAGTTAAGACTTCTGACTTTGATCTAAGGATCAAGTTAACAGAATTTGAAGAATTCTGTTTGGAATTGAAAATTGGATCTAGAAGTATTGAGATAGGGATTTACGATATACTCATGGTATTCAAACAAAAATAAAAAACTATAAACTTGCATAGAAACCCTGCCTTCTTAAAAGACTGTCTTACACCAGAATGCTGGAGGGAGCATTTGGCATATATATTTATCTAAGGGAAGTTCAGTTTTGCAACAGCTGCTGGCAGGGAGTGTTCGAGGGACAGTTCACGCGGCAAAACCTGCCGAGGTCTTGACCAGCCTCGGTATGGTTAAAATGGTGCACTTTCGGTACAATGGACGAGGGCCGACGAAGCGGTCCCTCAGTGAAGTGCCAGGACACCTAAGGAGGATCCTGGAGGGTTCTGACCAGGTGATGCACGGGCTCGCGGTGCCGAGGACATCCATGCGTATGTCGAGGAAGATATTATATAATGGACCTATGTTTTTATAATCTATCACTGAATCTCGTTGTTGACTTGCTGGTCTCAACGGAGAGTACAGAGTGATACTGTTCTGTTGAGAAATAAGGACTCAATGAAAATTTTGAAGTATGACATGTATAAACCGTAAATTGTTTATCAAGGGTTGTTTTTATTAAAGTTTTAATAAAGAGGAGTGTGTGCGTATCTGTCTTCTAAAGCTAAAGTTAAGAAAGACAATTCAATTATGGGTGGGTGAGTACTTGTCTGGTTCCACCGATTCCAGTGGTGGTAGGGTGGTGGCTAACCCATGGGCCGGATGGGGTTAGGCTGGAATCAGTGGAGTTTTAATAATCAAACTTTAAAGTCTTAGGATTACGCTAAGATTCGAGTAATTAGACAATTCCCTCTGATAAATTTTTCAATAAGTGGATCAATGGCTGTGCCTGACCTGGATCAAGAAAAAAGCGTTGAATTTACTAAAATGATCAAATTATATCAGTGATAGTTTCCTTCTATCTGGTTTATTCAGTTGAAGGATAGCTTAGAATTGATCACGTTAGAAAAAATCGTTTTAAAAAAAAAATCATAAAGGTGAAAGCGTCCTCGCTTTCTGGGCATGGGAATTTTTCTCGGTTTTGGTTTTTAAAGTGACCACTAACCTAGTCTCGTGCCCGGACATTCGAGGGCGAGGCCTCGAGTGAGAAACCCTGCCCCGCACATGAGGGGGCTGCTTCTGCTGCTTTAGCTACCGGGAGTCCGGTGCGCGGAGGGGACAGAGGGATCTCAGAGTTGGTATCAGAGCCAAATTGAAAGCTAATAAGGATAAATAAATTCTTATCTGAAATTGATAAATAGGAACTCAGAAAAGACATTTTTTCTTAATGTATTTCATTCCGTAGGCTTATTTAAGGAAGAATTTTTAATCAAAGAAATTATTTTTATAGATGGAAGTCCCCTATTTATCTGGTATTCTCGACCTCACCCAGTCTCAAGATATGACTGCGTTCGCCTTCGAGCATCTCATCTCTTCCGCTTCTACTCGAATAAGCCGAGCAAGACTCACACGCTATTTTGAGGAGTTATATTTTCCTAACCCAGTGGCGAGACTACATAAGTGGTTTGCAGGGCAATATGTCCATGCCCCTTGCGACCGCCGTGCAATACTGTGGGAGAACCTCTCATTGGCTATGATTCTGTTAAAGCTAAAAATGACACGTGGTGTCATTCTATATCATTCAACACCTCGAAATTTCAGACTTTCATGCCGAATTTATAGATTCCTTAGTCGATTTATCCCTAAGGAGAAAATAATAGCTCCCTTCGGAGTTAGAGAACTTATGTAACAGGATATGACTATGGCCCAGTACGGTCCTCTTATGCATCTCCCGAAGAGATTTTGAATTTTGGAGCCAAGCTGCTCTATGTATAATTTGCAACTTTTATATAAGAATGTTTTCTGAAGAAAAATTCCTTGTTGTATAAGTGATTACTTATAGACGATCTGATAAAGAAAAAAATCCGTTATCGGACATATATCATAGACCTCCAATGAGATCATTGTCTTGTTTAAGAAATTGTTTTTCGAAACTCTTAAGTCCTAGGATCTCGTGGATAATATCAAAATAAAAATTTAATAATATATAAATTTTTGACAGAATCATGAGACGAGGAAATCGTGGTCTCGTCAGACAGACCCTGTCTCTGAAGATGACGAGCTTGACCTTGATGTTCGCAAGGCTCTTCATAGGACACAAGCAGGACCCTTCAAAGGAGAAGGGGAGAACCTGGGCGAGGCTATGGAGAAATGGGTGGAAGCCATGGAAGAGTATTTTGACGTCACAGGTTACAATATGCGAAGCAAAATGGCTCTTGCCTGGCTGAAAATAGTGGAAACAGCCATGGTAGCATGGAGGAACCACTGTGACACCAACCATCTGGACATAAATACTCAGTCCTGGAATGATCTAAAAACCTATCTAAGAAAGAGATTTTGTCCTCCTGGATTTTTAGAAACCAAAATGAATGAATTCTTAGAACCAAAGCAGGAGAGCAGAACCATCGAGGAATACCACGAGGCCTTTGCTTTTCTACTCAAATATTCATCACCTCTTGATGAAGAGCAACTCATGGCCAGGTTCATTCGAGGAATGAACGAACCCTTGGACACACTGGTCAAAAATGCCAAGCCGGTGTCCATGGCCGAAGCAGTAAGAATGGCAAAAGATTTTGCCAAAGCCTTTGTAGTAAAGGTCCCACCAAAACCTGCACCCTCTAACTTTAAAAGATTCCAAGCCCAGGGAAGTACTTCAAACTTTCCACCCCCAAAGAGCCAGCAAGGCCCGAGTCTAAATCAGGATACAGAAAGATTCAGAAGTGAAGGAAGACCCTTCCCCCAGAGTACTTTCTCAAGAACCCCACCTCTTTCAAAAAATCAGAAGGATGAGCTCAGAACTGAAAACTGATGCTTTGGATGCCAGGGTTTTGGTCACCAGTTAAAAGACTGCCCGACTCCTGCCATGTCAAGAGGACAGGGAAGTCGAGGATCCCGAATTCAGAAACCAACCCCTTCATTCCAGTCTAATCAGGGTCCGTCTCGCCCAAGCCAGGGAAACCCCAGAAGAACTCCAGCTCAGCCATCTGCCTCTATCCAGTGTAATCTCAGAACTCCTTCCCAGAACTCGGGCAACCAAAGAGAAAGAGTTCTACCTCAGACTGCAGCAGCCAGAGCAGTCACCATTTCAGATGTAGTAGAAGAGGAAAAAGGGTAGATCTATGCTGCAATTAAAAATAAAGGGCCTAACCAGCAATTCTCCGTCATCCATACTCCAGCAGAATTTCAAGGTAAGTGGGTGGACCCAACGAGTCGGGTAACTTTCCAACATATTTATTTATTACAATCCGAATAGGACCCAAACAAGTTTCGTTTTAGGGGGCCATGCTAGCGACCATGCCTTGTGAGGACAAGAGGAAAAGGGGTTAGCTTTTATATAAACCAAGTGCAGATTTGTTCTATCCTGGATCACGCACATTGAGTGCCGTTCGATCGGAGGAATAGATTCCTATTAGAATGACTATGTTTCCCGTGAGGTAGAGTTAGGTCCCTTTGTTTGCTCGTATCCTCATATTGTCAAGAGATTAAGGTGTCATTAATCAAAAATAAGGGGACTTATCTACCTATCAAAGGGTTTTTCTTGACCTAGCTAGGGCGAGGACCTTACACGTGGTATCCAAGCATGATTTAGGTAATTGTGTGTCGTATTGTTTGATTGCTAGGCTTTCTTGATAGACTAATCTAGTTATGTCTAGATGTAGGATGGGATGGATTGCTATTCTCAATTCTTAGTGTTCTAGTACATCGTCTCCCCTACTTGGCTAACTCTGCTCTTGCTTGCATAGTCGGTAGGCGAAGGCACAAGCAAGCTCCCAAGGTAATCCCCTCCTATGCCACTAGGAATTGGATTTTCTCCCCAACGAGGGCGGACGTGTGATTATGGATGCTGCCTAGTTTTGTGGGCCCAAGCTAGTGTGGTGAATCAGCCTACCTCATAAGTAGACGTCTCCTATGAGGAGCGGGAGGGTTTGGTACAAGCAGCAGGGGGTGACAGGCTGGCTTGGCCCTTGTCAAGACTAGTCGACGATAGAGTATGTATGGTCCATGAGGTATGCCCAGCTGGTTTAGGCTAGAAGACTAAATTCTAGATCATTACTGGTTTTGGGTTTGGTTTGGATATGTCTATGGACTGTAAAGCTAGTTTCACTGTTTCTTTTCTGAACATTTTGCTATAAGAGCTGTTTGATTAATATTGTTGTTTCAAAGACTGTTTTAAGGAACATTTTTATGCTTATATTATGGGGAGCCAATATAAGTAGTAAACCCTCCTTTTACTCCTTACACAGTAAGTGGGTAGAGTGCTCCCTACAAAGGGTAGAGCTGGTTTAGCTGGGAGCATTTACATGTACATGCCCAGATAGTCCAAAGGCATATCCCTAAAGTTCCAAAGCTTCTAACCGAAAAGTCCAAAAACCTACACTGATCCCCACACCCATCCCCCATGTTGAAAGAACAGTAGAGGGGAAGGAGACACACACACAGGAGCAAACCCTAATGTATATTGCAAACCCTAACCAAAGAGGGAAGCCATCTCCCTTCTCACACAATCCATAAAGCCATAATCCATAATACACACAACACTATGAGTTGTGTCCACACACATCTAACCCTAGCTAATGTCCACACACTATGACCAGCTGGACACGTGGTCATTTATGTCTCACACATGTTCCTACCTAACATGCCAGCACATAGCATAGCTGGCTCACACTGACATCGAGCTTGAATCTCAACAGACCCTCTCAAGCTCATAATGTACTGCCGATGAAGATGTAGATGAGCTTGGAATATCAAGACTCTCAACACTCCCCCTCAAGCTCATCCCATGTACTGCCGATGATGTAGATGAGCTTGGGATATCAAGACTCTCAACACTCCCCCTCAAGCTCATCCCATGTACTCCCAACATAGTACGAAAGTACTCAAACTTCTCCCTGCTAAGTGGCTTTGTAAAGATGTCTGCCACCTGCTCATCAGTCTTCACATACTGTAGATCAACTGTACCATCAAGCACCTTTTCTCTGACAAAGTGATAATGGACCTCTATGTGTTTGGTCCTCGCATGAAACACTGGATTCTTGGCCAACTGTATACTGCTCATGTTTGTCACAATGAATGACAACTTTGCCATCAATAGGCTCACCCAAATCTGCCAAGAGATTCTTTATCCATACTGCCTCACAAGTAGCAATGGCTGCACCTCTATATTCAGCCTCTGTACTAGATAAAGCAACTGTAGGTTGCTTCTTGATACTCCAACTCACCATGGCACTTCCAAGTGTAAAAGCATATCCACTAGTAGACATCCTGTCATATGAGCTACCTGCCTAATCAGCATCTGTGTAGCCATGTATGTCCAAGCTTTTACCACTCTCATAAAGTAGACCATAATGTGCAGTGGCCTTTACATATCTTATAATGCGTCTCACTACATCTAAATGAGGTTTTCTCGGGCTCTGCATAAACTGGCTGACTAGCCCCACAACATAACTCAAATCCGGGCATGTGATAGTCATGTAAATGAAACTACCAACCATCTTCCTGTACATAGATGGATCATCCAATTCATCACCATAATCAGCCCGCAACTTCACATTTTGCTCCAAAGGTATACTCATAGGCTTACACCCTGTCATGCCATATTTTGTCAATATATCCAATGCATATTGGTGCTGTACTAACCATGTACCTGCATGATCTTTGACCACTTCAATTCCAAGGAAGTATCTCAACTCACCAAGATCTTTCGTGTCAAATTGCCCACTCAATGCTTTCTTGACATGCATTACATCTACACCATGATCACCTGTGATAATCAAGTCAGTCATCCACATAGATGACGAGTAAAACAATCCCATGCTCTGTCTTCTTCACATAGAGTGAAGAATCTACTGTAGATATCTGAAATCTGAGAGAGATCAGATATCTGCTCATCTTATCACTCCAAGCACGAGGTGCTTGCTTCAAACCATATAATGCCTTTTTCAATTTGCATACATGAGTGGGATATCGTGGGTGTACATAACCTTCTGGCTGTGCCATATACACCGCCTCTTGAAGATCACCATTTAGAAATGCATTTTTGACATCCATTTGATGCGTTTCCCAACGATTAGCTACAGCCATATCAATGACTGCTCTTACTGTCCCCATCTTTGCCACTGGACTAAACGTTTCATCATAGTCCAAACCTTGGGTTTGTGCATAACCCTTAGCTACCAATCTTGCTTTATGTCTCTCAATAGAACCATCAGATTTGCACTTCACTTTGTAAACCCATTTACATCCAATAACATTTTTGTCCTTTGGTAGTGCAACCAAATCCCATGTATCATTATGGACCAATGCGTCCATCTCAACATCCATTGTTTTCTCCCATACATGCTCTCCAATAGCTTCTGTATAGCATGTAGGTTCCACATGCTTCACCATAGATGTCATATATGCATAGTGCATAGCAAAATCTCGATATGTCAATCTGTCAAACTGGATATCTGACTCTCTGGGATCTCTGCAATGCATGCGGGTCACTCCGAACACCTGTCACTCTAGCATGTGGTGGCACATATCTATCCTGCCTAGCACCAGGTGTGCGTAAAACAGGTATGCCAAGCTCCTCATCCAAACTCTCTGAACTCGATGACTCATAACCTGTGATTCCCATTCCTTCAACCTTCTTATTTCCTTTGTCCATAGCACTACTCCCAGTGCTCACACTCTCATGCCTCAAACGTCCTGACCATGGACGTACACTGCTACTCTCAGCCTTTGCTGTTGGCCCCCAGACATAGTAGTAGAACTAGAACTTGCTTGTGGCAAGTTCACAAGCACATCAACCTCAAGTGACTCAATGACACCCTCATCTTTTGCTTTGTACCAACTAGCGAGCTCATCAAACACCACATCTTGTGAGATGACCACTTGTCTAGTTTGTGGGTTGTAACATTTGTATGCCTTTCGATCCTATGCATATCCAACAAATACACATTTCTCTGCCTTAGGATCCAACTTCCTTCTTCTTTCATCAGGCACATGTACATAAGCTATGCATCCAAAAACTTTGAGGTGTTCAATGTCTGGCCTATAACCTGTAAGCCGCATCTCTGGCGTACTTCCATGAATGGCTACTGTAAGTGTTTTGTTCAGTATATACACTGTAATAGCACATGCTTCTGCCCAATAATAATCTGGCATGCTCTTTTCATTGAGCATCACCCTAGCCACTTCACATATGACTCTATTCTTTCTCTTAGCCACACCATTTTGCTGAGGTGTATACCTGCAAGTCAATTGTCTTCGTATACCATGCTTCCTCAAGAAATGCTCAAAAGCCTTTGAGGTGTATTCACCACCTCCATATGTCCTCAAACATTTAATCCAACAACCATATTGCTTTTCTGCAAAAGCTTTAAATCCATGAACTTTTCCAATACTTCACTCTTCTCTCTGAGAAAGTATATCCATGTCATCTTGCTGAAATCGTCTATGAATGTCACATAGTATAAACTGCCTTTGATAGATGGGTTTTGTGCAAGGACCCCATACATCACTATGTACTATCTCAAGTGGCCTGCTACTCATGTTTCCTTCTCTAGGAAACCGCAACCTTGCCTGCTTTCCAAACTGACAGGCTTCACAAACATGCATATTCCCATCATATTTGAATCCAGGCAATCCACTGACAATGCCTCTTGCCTGCATGTTCTTCAATCTTTGTATATTGCCATGTCCAATCCTCTTATGCCACATATCAATGTCCTGTACCACATTTCTGCTTTTAGAGAACATGGCTGATTTTAACTCAGGAATCCCAGCATCCAGCTTAAACAACCTACCTTCTTTCTTGCCTTTAGCAATGACTCTACATCCATGTTTGAAGTCCTCAACGAAGCAACCATGCTCGCTTGAAACGAACCTGTAATCCTTGTTCCACCATTTGACCAACTGAGGCCAAGCTCTTTGTGATAGAAGGCACATACAATACATCTGACATAGACTTTGTTTGACCATTGTGCATAACCAATGATACACTACCAACATGTGTAATGGCATGCTGAGTATCATCTCCTGTTTCCACATAGCCTTTCACATCCATAGGCTTCATATGCTCAAACCATTCACCATGACAAGTCATATGGTTTGATGCTCCAGAGTCCATATACCAAGTATCATCATTCTCAGCATTTGTCACCATGGATCCAACAACATGTTTCATGGCAAACAAGTGATTTGCAGTGCCATCATTACTGCTTGATGCATAGTTTCCACCATGTTGTGCATAATTTCCACCATACTGACCACCACGTTGTGCTCTATCCCCTCTCAAATCAATCTGTTTGCGGAAACAATCTCTTGCCATATGACGAAATTTGCCACAGTAATGGCATTCCACATCTTGCATAGAATTTTGTTGGCCTTGCCAACGTCCTCTACCACAGGGGTTACCTTTGCCTCTCTGAGATGCATAACCACGACCACCTCTAGCACCATATGTGGGCTGAAAATTCTGTTGTGGTGACCTGTCCTGCCATCCACGACCATTACCACCACGGCCACGTGATGCGAATCTCCCCCTGCCTCTAAAACCTCTCTGCGAATAGAAAGCCTGATTTTTGCCATTATCATCATGGCTAGTAGATGCATCCAGAAATGAATCACTGAGTTTGATTTCCTCAACAAGTAAGAGTGAAACCAACTCATCAAAGTCTGGTAAACCTGTACTCCTTACTGAGATAGATGTATCAAAAGATTTATATTCCTTGCCAAGACCACGCAAGGTAATATCCACCAAATCATCATTAGGCATGGGGGCATTTATTGTTGCCAATGCATCTGCAAACTTCTTTATTTCTTGCACATAATCATGGATGCTTCTTTTATTCCGCTTCACATTATGTATCTGCTGTCAACTGAGACTTGCGAGCACTCGTGTCTGTATCAAACATCTTTACCAAAGTATCCCATGCATCTTTGGGATTCTCAGCATCCTGCATGTGTATGAGCATAGCATCAGAAATACATATAGACAAATATGCAACACTTTGAATGCTCTTTCTGACCATTGCTCTCATGAGCAATAACCTGCTGTGTAGGTTGTCGAGGTAGCTCAAGCTCTGGCTCAGCACCTGTAATGAGATTCCAAAATCCTTTTCCTTTCAAGAAGCTTTTTATCCTGTACTTCCATGCCTGGAAGTTCTTCCTATCTAGCTTTTCACCAACAATCTACTGGGTTATCCGACATATTTTCTCAATGCGTACTCCTTCTGCACACTTCCAAATCTATAAACGAGCCTTCCTCAGCTCCACCACACTCCAATGAGTGTTCCAGATACTCCAAAGTAGCCAACAATCTTCAAATTTGATGTAGAAAATCAACCTGTATGCATCCAAAATGAGCTGGCTCATGCAGTCCGAGATACCCTGCTTTGATGCACTTTCCAAGGCTCCAAATCACAATGTAGTGGTGCAATCAAGTACGGGCAACTTGCATTGACACCCAAACAACCTCAATGTTGAATATCAACACCATCTGACATGTGTACATATCAATTTTTGAAAACCCCTTTCTCTGTTTTCGAAAATACCAGAAAAATCAAAAAAACCAGTAGTAATCTAGTTTCTTCAATATTTGTCCAAATTGAGCAACCAGGCATTCATTAGCTTAGCAATACTGTCCATCAACTCCATGTAAGAGGAATTTGTCCAATTGTTTAAGACCAAAGATTAATTGTCTGATTAAAATCACTCTGTTTCTCTGCAACCAGTGGACAGCCTGTTTAATCAGCTCATTCCCAGCTCAATTAAGCATAATTGATTAAACCAACCATGTAGCCCTCTTCTCCAATGTGTGTAGCAGCCAATTGCAAAAGCAATTGTGAATTATATCAAGCAACCAAGTGGAAATACATCTCCTCGTAGCAAAAAAGTCAAAAATCTACCCTGTTTCACTGTAGGAGCTGCGCTGCCTGCATTTGAGAAATTTGGGAGTGATTTAAGTGATAATTGAAGTTGGATATAAGTGCCCAACACACTTGGGTATGTGTGCAACCAGTCAATGGTTTGATTTTAGCCAAAAACACGCTCCAAATGCATCAAATTTTGACTCCTTTTTCTCTGTTTTGTGAGAGCTCAAAAAAACCAGAGTTTTTCACTCGTTCAAATGCATGTAAATTACTCCAAAATCATAGTAGGGCTTGCATAGAAGTTGCCAATACATTCCTCCTTGTCAAATACATGTTTGCTTTGCCAGATTTACATGTGTTTCCACCATACATCAGTGCTTCCAAGCTTTAATGGAAAGCTTCCAAAAACCAAAAATTTGCTTTGCTTTTAGTTGCTCTAACTTGCTTTGCTTTTGCCTGAATCACCTGCAATCCGCTCAAGGATGTTTAGAAGACCTTACCCGGTAGGCCAAGCTCTCAGATCTGATAAGAATTGGTGTGCTCTAAGCTTCACAGCTTCAATGGCAAGCTTCACAGCTTCTTCTCCCTCTTCACTCACTCACTCATAAACCCTAATAAACAGCACAAGGCTCTGATACCATGTTGAAAGAACGGTAGAGGGGAAGGAGACACACACACACACGAGTAAGCCCTAATGTATATTGCAAACCCTAACCAAAGAGAGAAGCCATCTCCTTTCTCACACAATGCATAAAGCCATAATCCATAATACACACAACACTATGAGTTGTGTCCACACACATCTAACCCTAGCTAATGTCCACACACTATGACCAGCTGGACACGCGGTCATTTATGTCTCACACATGTTCCTACCTAACATGCCAGCACATAGCATAGCTGGCTCACACACTGACATCGAGCTTGAATCTCAACAGCCCCTCTCAAGCTCATGATGTACTGCTGATGAAGATGTAGATGAGCTTGGGATATCAAGACTCTCAACACCCCACTCCTAACATACCCCAGCCACACATTTTTGGGCATGTTTAGTGCACACAAAGACTACTCTAAGCTTAGAAATAGCTTGCACTAACCTTGGTACCCACCACTACTTGCATTGTAGTCTTTCTTCTAGTGTAGCTTGTGGTGTAGCCTCTACCCATTTTGTTAAGTCTTGTTTTTGCTACATCTAGACCTCTTTCCAAAATTGTGCTTTACACAAAAGCTATCCACGTACTAAAAAACTAAGGAATTAATCCCTACACAAGGAACACCCAAGTTGGAGCCATGGATGATGGTGCCATGTTCACCTCTTTCCCCACCCCTTTTCACTCTATTGCATAGGGAACCTAGGAACCAGCCCTTAGATCTTCCCAATATACTTAAATGTCATCACATTGGAAGCAAATGCTCCCCGTTTTGTGACAAAAGCTGTCTTTTCACGATCATCTGGGGCCATCAGGACTTGATTGTATACAGCGAAACCATCCAAGAAAGAATACATCTCAAGGTCTGCAGGTGGCATCTACCACGGAATCTATGAACAGAAGTGGGAAAGGATTTGTCTCTGTTGCAACATTGAGCTTCCAGTAATCCAAATAGACACGGAGCTTTCCATTCTCTTTCAGCACAATCACTATTGGCAACAACCATGTCACCTTTCCACCACCGGATATATGAATCCTAGTTTTAAGAGTTTATCAATTTCCTCAATTTGTTTTGCATAATTTGGATTCATTCGGTACCGCTGTTGCTTGTTTAATGGGAACAACATCCTCCTTAAGATGATGTTGATAAAATTGAGGATCAATGCCCTTCATATCTTTGTAGCTCCAAGGAAATACATCCACATATGATTTTAATAAGTTCTAGAGTTTTTCTTTCAATTCTATATCCAGCTTAGCGCTGATGCAAACTATCTTGGGGTGCTCCACGTCGCCCAGATTCATGTCTTCTAGCTCATCTGCTATGACCCGAAGGCTGTGCTTCATTGCTCTCTCATGAGTTTCTTCTACCTGGATAAGGGCTTGAACTTCCTTCGGTACACCCACATGACCTAAGGGGGTGAGAGGTCGGCTTGGCCCTCGTTGATTTAGTTCATAAGAATGACTATGTTTCCCGTGAGATAGAGTTAGGTCCCTTTGTTTGCTCATATCCTCATATTGTCAAGAGATTAAGGTGTCATTAATCGAAAATAAGAGGACTTATCTACCTATCAAAAGGTTTCCCTTGACCTAGCTAGGGCAAGGACCTTACACGTGGTATCCAAGCATGGTTTAGGTAATTGTGTGTCGTATTGTTTGATTGCTAGGCTTTCTTGATAGACTAATCTAGTTATGTCTAGATCTAGGATGGGATGGATAGACTAATCTAGTTATGTCTAGATGTAGGATGGGATGAATTACTATTCTCAATTCTTAGTGTTCTAGTACATGTTGTTGCTCCCTAAACTTTGAGTTCTGTGATGCCATGATCCACGTCATAGAAAAGATAAATTTTAATCGGAGATCGACGTAAATGAATATTCCTCGAGAAATCCATGTTTTTAAATTTGTAAACGTATATTCGTCGAAAGAAATTTTAGAAAAAGAGAAACTGAGATAGTACCTTTCGAGAAGATAATTTTAGAAAGAACCTTTCAGACCTAAACTCTGACTCAGACTATTGACCAAGACCTAATTCCTTCGTCAGTTTCAATCAATGACGATGTGCCCAGTTCAGGGAAAATGTATTCAATCACCCACCGAATCTGAAACTAAGTTAAGACTTCTGACTTTGATCTAAGGATCAAGTTAACAGAATTTGAAGAATTCTGTTTGGAATTGAAAATTGGATCTAGAAGTATTGAGATAGGGATTTACGATATACTCATGGTATTCAAACAAAAATAAAAAACTATAAACTTGCATAGAAACCCTGCCTTCTTAAAAGACTGTCTTACACCAGAATGCTGGAGGGAGCATTTGGCATATATATTTATCTAAGGGAAGTTCAGTTTTGCAACAGCTGCTGGCGGGGAGTGTTCGAGGGACAGTTCACGCGGCAAAACCTGCCGAGGTCTTGACCAGCCTCGGTATGGTTAAAATGGTGCACTTTCGGTACAATGGACGAGGGCCGACGAAGCGGTCCCTCAGTGAAGTGCCAGGACACCTAAGGAGGATCCTGGAGGGTTCTGACCAGGTGATGCACGGGCTCGCGGTGCCGAGGACATCCATGCGTATGTCGAGGAAGATATTATATAATGGACCTATGTTTTTATAATCTATCACTGAATCTCGTTGTTGACTTGCTGGTCTCAACGGAGAGTACAGAGTGATACTGTTCTGTTGAGAAATAAGGACTCAATGAAAATTTTGAAGTATGACATGTATAAACCGTAAATTGTTTATCAAGGGTTGTTTTTATTAAAGTTTTAATAAAGAGGAGTGTGTGCGTATCTGTCTTCTAAAGCTAAAGTTAAGAAAGACAATTCAATTATGGGTGGGTGAGTACTTGTCTGGTTCCACCGATTCCAGTGGTGGTAGGGTGGTGGCTAACCCATGGGCCGGATGGGGTTAGGCTGGAATCAGTGGAGTTTTAATAATCAAACTTTAAAATCTTAGGATTATGCTAAGATTCGAGTAATTAGACAATTCCCTCTGATAAATTTTTCAATAAGTGGATCAATGGCTGTGCCTGACCTGGATCAAGAAAAAAGCGTTGAATTTACTAAAATGATCAAATTATATCAGTGATAGTTTCCTTCTATCTGGTTTATTCAGTTGAAGGATAGCTTAGAATTGATCACGTTAGAAAAAATCGTTTTAAAAAAAAATCATAAAGGTGGAAGCGTCCTCGCTTTCTGGGCATGGGAATTTTTCTCGGTTTTGGTTTTTAAAGTGACCACTAACCTAGTCTCGTGCCCGGACATTCGAGGGCGAGGCCTCGAGTGAGAAACCCTGCCCCGCACATGAGGGGGCTGCTTCTGCTGCTTTAGCTACCGGGAGTCCGGTGCGCGGAGGGGACAGAGGGATCTCAGAGTTGGTATCAGAGCCAAATTGAAAGCTAATAAGGATAAATAAATTCTTATCTGAAATTGATAAATAGGAACTCAGAAAAGACATTTTTCATTAATGTATTTCATTCCGTAGGCTTATTTAAGGAAGAATTTTTAATCAAAGAAATTATTTTTATAGATGGAAGTCCCCTATTTATCTGGTATTCTCGACCTCACCCAGTCTCAAGATATGACTGCGTTCGCCTTCGAGCATCTCATCTCTTCCGCTTCTACTCGAATAAGCCGAGCAAGACTCACACGCCATTTTGAGGAGTTATATTTTCCTAACCCAGTGGCGAGACTACATAAGTGGTTTGCAGGGCAATATGTCCATGCCCCTTGCGACCGCCGTGCAATACTGTGGGAGAACCTCTCATTGGCTATGATTCTGTTAAAGCTAAAAATGACACGTGGTGTCATTCTATATCATTCAACACCTCGAAATTTCAGACTTTCATGCCGAATTTATAGATTCCTTAGTCGATTTATCCCTAAGGAGAAAATAATAGCTCCCTTCGGAGTTAGAGAACTTATGTAACAGGATATGACTATGGCCCAGTACGGTCCTCTTATGCATCTCCCGAAGAGATTTTGAATTTTGGAGCCAAGCTGCTCTATGTATAATTTGCAACTTTTATATCAGAATGTTTTCTGAAGAAAAATTCCTTGTTGTATAAGTGATTACTTATAGACGATCTGATAAAGAAAAAAATCCGTTATCGGACATATATCATAGACCTCCAATGAGATCATTGTCTTGTTTAAGAAATTGTTTTTCGAAACTCTTAAGTCCTAGGATCTCGTGGATAATATCAAAATAAAAATTTAATAATATATAAATTTTTGACAGAATCATGAGACGAGGAAATCGTGGTCTCGTCAGACAGACCCTGTCTCTGAAGATGACGAGCTTGACCTTGATGTTCGCAAGGCTCTTCATAGGACACAAGCAGGACCCTTCAAAGGAGAAGGGGAGAACCTGGGCGAGGCTATGGAGAAATGGGTGGAAGCCATGGAAGAGTATTTTGACGTCACAGGTTACAATATGCGAAGCAAAATGGCTCTTGCCTGGCTGAAAATAGTGGAAACAGCCATGGTAGCATGGAGGAACCACTGTGACACCAACCATCTGGACATAAATACTCAGTCCTGGAATGATCTAAAAACCTATCTAAGAAAGAGATTTTGTCCTCCTGGATTTTTAGAAACCAAAATGAATGAATTCTTAGAACTAAAGCAGGAGAGCAGAACCATCGAGGAATACCACGAGGCCTTTGCTTTTCTACTCAAATATTCATCGCCTCTTGATGAAGAGCAACTCATGGCCAGGTTCATTCGAGGAATGAACGAACCCTTGGACACACTGGTCAAAAATGCCAAGCCGGTGTCCATGGCCGAAGCAGTAAGAATGGCAAAAGATTTTGCCAAAGCCTTTGTAGTAAAGGTCCCACCAAAACCTGCACCCTCTAACTTTAAAAGATTCCAAGCCCAGGGAAGTACTTCAAACTTTCCACCCCCAAAGAGCCAGCAAGGCCCGAGTCTAAATCAGGATACAGAAAGATTCAGAAGTGAAGGAAGACCCTTCCCCCAGAGTACTTTCTCAGGAACCCCACCTCTTTCAAAAAATCAGAAGGATGAGCTCAGAACTGAAAACTGATGCTTTGGATGCCAGGGTTTTGGTCACCAGTTAAAAGACTGCCCGACTCCTGCCATGTCAAGAGGACAGGGAAGTCGAGGATCCCGAATTCAGAAACCAACCCCTTCATTCCAGTCTAATCAGGGTCCGTCTCGCCCAAGCCAGGGAAACCCCAGAAGAACTCCAGCTCAGCCATCTGCCTCTATCCAGTGTAATCTCAGAACTCCTTCCCAGAACTCGGGCAACCAAAGAGAAAGAGTTCTACCTCAGACTGCAGCAGCCAGAGCAGTCACCATTTCAGATGTAGTAGAAGAGGAAAAAGGGTAGATCTATGCTGCAATTAAAAATAAAGGGCCTAACCAGCAATTCTCCGTCATCCATACTCCAGCAGAATTTCAAGGTAAGTGGGTGGACCCAACGAGTCGGGTAACTTTCCAACATATTTATTTATTACAATCCGAATAGGACCCAAACAAGTTTCGTTTTAGGGGGCCATGCTAGCGACCATGCCTTGTGAGGACAAGAGGAAAAGGGGTTAGCTTTTATATAAACCAAGTGCAGATTTGTTCTATCCTGGATCACGCACATTGAGTGCCGTTCGATCGGAGGAATAGATTCCTATTAGAATGACTATGTTTCCCGTGAGGTAGAGTTAGGTCCCTTTGTTTGCTCGTATCCTCATATTGTCAAGAGATTAAGGTGTCATTAATCAAAAATAAGGGGACTTATCTACCTATCAAAGGGTTTTTCTTGACCTAGCTAGGGCGAGGACCTTACACGTGGTATCCAAGCATGATTTAGGTAATTGTGTGTCGTATTGTTTGATTGCTAGGCTTTCTTGATAGACTAATCTAGTTATGTCTAGATGTAGGATGGGATGGATTGCTATTCTCAATTCTTAGTGTTCTAGTACATCGTCTCCCCTACTTGGCTAACTCTGCTCTTGCTTGCATAGTCGGTAGGCGAAGGCACAAGCAAGCTCCCAAGGTAATCCCCTCCTATGCCACTAGGAATTGGATTTTCTCCCCAACGAGGGCGGACGTGTGATTATGGATGCTGCCTAGTTTTGTGGGCCCAAGCTAGTGTGGTGAATCAGCCTACCTCATAAGTAGACGTCTCCTATGAGGAGCGGGAGGGTTTGGTACAAGCAGCAGGGGGTGACAGGCTGGCTTGGCCCTTGTCAAGACTAGTCGACGATAGAGTATGTATGGTCCATGAGGTATGCCCAGCTGGTTTAGGCTAGAAGACTAAATTCTAGATCATTACTGGTTTTGGGTTTGGTTTGGATATGTCTATGGACTGTAAAGCTAGTTTCACTGTTTCTTTTCTGAACATTTTGCTATAAGAGCTGTTTGATTAATATTGTTGTTTTCAAAGACTGTTTTAAGGAACATTTTTATGCTTATATTATGGGGAGCCAATATAAGTAGTAAACCCTCCTTTTACTCCTTACACAGTAAGTGGGTAGAGTGCTCCCTACAAAGGGTAGAGCTGGTTTAGCTGGGAGCATTTACATGTACATGCCCAGATAGTCCAAAGGCATATCCCTAAAGTTCCAAAGCTTCTAACCGAAAAGTCCAAAAACCTACACTGATCCCCACACCCATCCCCCATGTTGAAAGAACAGTAGAGGGGAAGGAGACACACACACAGGAGCAAACCCTAATGTATATTGCAAACCCTAACCAAAGAGGGAAGCCATCTCCCTTCTCACACAATCCATAAAGCCATAATCCATAATACACACAACACTATGAGTTGTGTCCACACACATCTAACCCTAGCTAATGTCCACACACTATGACCAGCTGGACACGTGGTCATTTATGTCTCACACATGTTCCTACCTAACATGCCAGCACATAGCATAGCTGGCTCACACTGACATCGAGCTTGAATCTCAACAGACCCTCTCAAGCTCATAATGTACTGCCGATGAAGATGTAGATGAGCTTGGAATATCAAGACTCTCAACACTCCCCCTCAAGCTCATCCCATGTACTGCCGATGATGTAGATGAGCTTGGGATATCAAGACTCTCAACACTCCCCCTCAAGCTCATCCCATGTACTCCCAACATAGTACGAAAGTACTCAAACTTCTCCCTGCTAAGTGGCTTTGTAAAGATGTCTGCCACCTGCTCATCAGTCTTCACATACTGTAGATCAACTGTACCATCAAGCACCTTTTCTCTGACAAAGTGATAATGGACCTCTATGTGTTTGGTCCTCGCATGAAACACTGGATTCTTGGCCAACTGTATACTGCTCATGTTTGTCACAATGAATGACAACTTTGCCATCAATAGGCTCACCCAAATCTGCCAAGAGATTCTTTATCCATACTGCCTCACAAGTAGCAATGGCTGCACCTCTATATTCAGCCTCTGTACTAGATAAAGCAACTGTAGGTTGCTTCTTGATACTCCAACTCACCATGGCACTTCCAAGTGTAAAAGCATATCCACTAGTAGACATCCTGTCATATGAGCTACCTGCCTAATCAGCATCTATGTAGCCATGTATGTCCAAGCTTTTACCACTCTCATAAAGTAGACCATAATGTGCAGTGGCCTTTACATATCTTATAATGCGTCTCACTACATCTAAATGAGGTTTTCTCGGGCTCTGCATAAACTGGCTGACTAGCCCCACAACATAACTCAAATCCGGGCATGTGATAGTCATGTAAATGAAACTACCAACCATCTTCCTGTACATAGATGGATCATCCAATTCATCACCATAATCAGCCCGCAACTTCACATTTTGCTCCAAAGGTATACTCATAGGCTTACACCCTGTCATGCCATATTTTGTCAATATATCCAATGCATATTGGTGCTGTACTAACCATGTACCTGCATGATCTTTGACCACTTCAATTCCAAGGAAGTATCTCAACTCACCAAGATCTTTCGTGTCAAATTGCCCACTCAATGCTTTCTTGACATGCATTACATCTACACCATGATCACCTGTGATAATCAAGTCAGTCATCCACATAGATGACGAGTAAAACAATCCCATGCTCTGTCTTCTTCACATAGAGTGAAGAATCTGCTGTAGATATCTGAAATCTAAGAGAGATCAGATATCTGCTCATCTTATCACTCCAAGCACGAGGTGCTTGCTTCAAACCATATAATGCCTTTTTCAATTTGCATACATGAGTGGGATATCGTGGGTGTACATAACCTTCTGGCTGTGCCATATACACCTCCTCTTGAAGATCACCATTTAGAAATGCATTTTTGACATCCATTTGATGCGTTTCCCAACGATTAGCTACAGCCATATCAATGACTGCTCTTACTGTCCCCATCTTTGCCACTGGACTAAACGTTTCATCATAGTCCAAACCTTGGGTTTGTGCATAACCCTTAGCTACCAATCTTGCTTTATGTCTCTCAATAGAACCATCAGATTTGCACTTCACTTTGTAAACCCATTTACATCCAATAACATTTTTGTCCTTTGGTAGTGCAACCAAATCCCATGTATCATTATGGACCAATGCGTCCATCTCAACATCCATTGTTTTCTCCCATACATGCTCTCCAATAGCTTCTGTATAGCATGTAGGTTTCACATGCTTCACCATAGATGTCATATATGCATAGTGCATAGCAAAATCTCGATATGTCAATCTGTCAAACTGGATATCTGACTCTCTGGGATCTCTGCAATGCATGCGGGTCACTCCGAACACCTGTCACTCTAGCATGTGGTGGCACATATCTATCCTGCCTAGCACCAGGTGTGCGTAAAACAGGTATGCCAAGCTCCTCATCCAAACTCTCTGAACTCGATGACTCATAACCTGTGATTCCCATTCCTTCAACCTTCTTATTTCCTTTGTCCATAGCACTACTCCCAGTGCTCACACTCTCATGCCTCAAACGTCCTGACCATGGACGTACACTGCTACTCTCAGCCTTTGCTGTTGGCCCCCAGACATAGTAGTAGAACTAGAACTTGCTTGTGGCAAGTTCACAAGCACATCAACCTCAAGTGACTCAATGACACCCTCATCTTTTGCTTTGTACCAACTAGCGAGCTCATCAAACACCACATCTTGTGAGATGACCACTTGTCTAGTTTGTGGGTTGTAACATTTGTATGCCTTTCGATCCTCTGCATATCCAACAAATACACATTTCTCTGCCTTAGGATCCAACTTCCTTCTTCTTTCATCAGGCACATGTACATAAGCTATGCATCCAAAAACTTTGAGGTGTTCAATGTCTGGCCTATAACCTGTAAGCCGCATCTCTGGCGTACTTCCATGAATGGCTACTGTAAGTGTTTTGTTCAGTATATACACTGTAATAGCACATGCTTCTGCCCAATAATAATCTGGCATGCTCTTTTCATTGAGCATCACCCTAGCCACTTCACATATGACTCTATTCTTTCTCTTAGCCACACCATTTTGCTGAGGTGTATACCTGCAAGTCAATTGTCTTCGTATACCATGCTTCCTCAAGAAATGCTCAAAAGCCTTTGAGGTGTATTCACCACCTCCATATGTCCTCAAACATTTAATCCAACAACCATATTGCTTTTCTGCAAAAGCTTTAAATCCATGAACTTTTCCAATACTTCACTCTTCTCTCTGAGAAAGTATATCCATGTCATCTTGCTGAAATCGTCTATGAATGTCACATAGGATAAACTGCCTTTGATAGATGGGTTTTGTGCAAGGACCCCATACATCACTATGTACTATCTCAAGTGGCCTGCTACTCATGTTTCCTTCTCTAGGAAACCGCAACCTTGCCTGCTTTCCAAACTGACAGGCTTCACAAACATGCATATTCCCATCATATTTGAATCCAGGCAATCCACTGACAATGCCTCTTGCCTGCATGTTCTTCAATCTTTGTATATTGCCATGTCCAATCCTCTTATGCCACATATCAATGTCCTGTACCACATTTCTGCTTTTAGAGAACATGGCTGATTTTAACTCAGGAATCCCAGCATCCAGCTTAAACAACCTACCTTCTTTCTTGCCTTTAGCAATGACTCTACATCCATGTTTGAAGTCCTCAACGAAGCAACCATGCTCGCTTGAAACGAACCTGTAATCCTTGTTCCACCATTTGACCAACTGAGGCCAAGCTCTTTGTGATAGAAGGCACATACAATACATCTGACATAGACTTTGTTTGACCATTGTGCATAACCAATGATACACTACCAACATGTGTAATGGCATGCTGAGTATCATCTCCTGTTTCCACATAGCCTTTCACATCCATAGGCTTCATATGCTCAAACCATTCACCATGACAAGTCATATGGTTTGATGCTCCAGAGTCCATATACCAAGTATCATCATTCTCAGCATTTGTCACCATGGATCCAACAACATGTTTCATGGCAAACAAGTGATTTGCAGTGCCATCATTACTGCTTGATGCATAGTTTCCACCATGTTGTGCATAATTTCCACCATACTGACCACCACGTTGTGCTCTATCCCCTCTCAAATCAATCTGTTTGCGGAAACAATCTCTTGCCATATGACAAAATTTGCCACAGTAATGGCATTCCACATCTTGCATAGAATTTTGTTGGCCTTGCCAACGTCCTCTACCACAGGGGTTACCTCTGCCTCTCTGAGATGCATAACCACGACCACCTCTAGCACCATATGTGGGCTGAAAATTCTGTTGTGGTGACCTGTCCTGCCATCCACGACCATTACCACCACGGCCACGTGATGCGAATCTCCCCCTGCCTCTAAAACCTCTCTGCGAATAGAAAGCCTGATTTTTGCCATTATCATCATGGCTAGTAGATGCATCCAGAAATGAATCACTGAGTTTGATTTCCTCAACAAGTAAGAGTGAAACCAACTCATCAAAGTCTGGTAAACCTGTACTCCTTACTGAGATAGATGTATCAAAAGATTTATATTCCTTGCCAAGACCACGCAAGGTAATATCCACCAAATCATCATTAGGCATGGGGGCATTTATTGTTGCCAATGCATCTGCAAACTTCTTTATTTCTTGCACATAATCATGGATGCTTCTTTTATTCCGCTTCACATTATGTATCTGCTGTCAACTGAGACTTGCGAGCACTCGTGTCTGTATCAAACATCTTTACCAAAGTATCCCATGCATCTTTGGGATTCTTAGCATCCTGCATGTGTATGAGCATAGCATCAGAAATACATATAGACAAATATGCAACACTTTGAATGCTCTTTCTGACCATTGCTCTCATGAGCAATAACCTGCTGTGTAGGTTGTCGAGGTAGCTCAAGCTCTGGCTCAGCACCTGTAATGAGATTCCAAAATCCTTTTCCTTTCAAGAAGCTTTTTATCCTGTACTTCCATGCCTGGAAGTTCTTCCTATCTAGCTTTTCACCAACAATCTACTGGGTTATCCGACATATTTTCTCAATGCGTACTCCTTCTGCACACTTCCAAATCTATAAACGAGCCTTCCTCAGCTCCACCACACTCCAATGAGTGTTCCAGATACTCCAAAGTAGCCAACAATCTTCAAATTTGATGTAGAAAATCAACCTGTATGCATCCAAAATGAGCTGGCTCATACAGTCCGAGATACCCTGCTTTGATGCACTTTCCAAGGCTCCAAATCACAATGTAGTGGTGCAATCAAGTATGGGCAACTTGCATTGACACCCAAACAACCTCAATGTTGAATATCAACACCATCTGACATGTGTACATATCAATTTTTGAAAACCCCTTTCTCTGTTTTCGAAAATACCAGAAAAATCAAAAAAATCAGTAGTAATCTAGTTTCTTCAATATTTGTCCAAATTGAGCAACCAGGCATTCATTAGCTTAGCAATAGTGTCCATCAACTCCATGTAAGAGGAATTTGTCCAATTGTTTAAGACCAAAGATTAATTGTCTGATTAAAATCACTCTGTTTCTCTGCAACCAATGGACAGCCTGTTTAATCAGCTCATTCCCAGCTCAATTAAGCATAATTGATTAAACCAACCATGTAGCCCTCTTCTCCAATGTGTGTAGCAGCCAATTGCAAAAGCAATTGTGAATTATATCAAGCAACCAAGTGGAAATACATCTCCTCGTAGCAAAAAAGTCAAAAATCTACCCTGTTTCACTGTAGGAGCTGCGCTGCCTGCATTTGAGAAATTTGGGAGTGATTTAAGTGATAATTGAAGTTGGATATAAGTGCCCAACACACTTGGGTATGTGTGCAACCAGTCAATGGTTTGATTTTAGCCAAAAACACGCTCCAAATGCATCAAATTTTGACTCCTTTTTCTCTGTTTTGTGAGAGCTCAAAAAAACCAGAGTTTTTCACTCGTTCAAATGCATGTAAATTACTCCAAAATCATAGTAGGGCTTGCATAGAAGTTGCCAATACATTCCTCCTTGTCAAATACATGTTTGCTTTGCCAGATTTACATGTGTTTCCACCATACATCAGTGCTTCCAAGCTTTAATGGAAAGCTTCCAAAAACCAAAAATTTGCTTTGCTTTTAGTTGCTCTAACTTGCTTTGCTTTTGCCTGAATCACCTGCAATCCGCTCAAGGATGTTTAGAAGACCTTACCCGGTAGGCCAAGCTCTCAGATCTGATAAGAATTGGTGTGCTCTAAGCTTCATAGCTTCAATGGCAAGCTTCACAGCTTCTTCTCCCTCTTCACTCACTCACTCATAAACCCTAATAAACAGCACAAGGCTCTGATACCATGTTGAAAGAACGGTAGAGGGGAAGGAGACACACACACACACGAGTAAGCCCTAATGTATATTGCAAACCCTAACCAAACAGAGAAGCCATCTCCTTTCTCACACAATGCATAAAGCCATAATCCATAATACACACAACACTATGAGTTGTGTCCACACACATCTAACCCTAGCTAATGTCCACACACTATGACCAGCTGGACACGCGGTCATTTATGTCTCACACATGTTCCTACCTAACATGCCAGCACATAGCATAGCTGGCTCACACACTGACATCGAGCTTGAATCTCAACAGCCCCTCTCAAGCTCATGATGTACTGCCGATGAAGATGTAGATGAGCTTGGGATATCAAGACTCTCAACACCCCACTCCTAACATACCCCAGCCACACATTTTTGGGCATGTTTAGTGCACACAAAGACTACTCTAAGCTTAGAAATAGCTTGCACTAACCTTGGTACCCACCACTACTTGCATTGTAGTCTTTCTTCTAGTGTAGCTTGTGGTGTAGCCTCTACCCATTTTGTTAAGTCTTGTTTTTGCTACATCTAGACCTCTTTCCAAAATTGTGCTTTACACAAAAGCTATCCACGTACTAAAAAACTAAGGAATTAATCCCTACACAAGGAACACCCAAGTTGGAGCCATGGATGATGGTGCCATGTTCACCTCTTTCCCCACCCCTTTTCACTCTATTGCATAGGGAACCTAGGAACCAGCCCTTAGATCTTCCCAATATACTTAAATGTCATCACATTGGAAGCAAATGCTCCCCGTTTTGTGACAAAAGCTGTCTTTTCACGATCATCTGGGGCCATCAGGACTTGATTGTATACAGCGAAACCATCCAAGAAAGAATACATCTCAAGGTCTGTAGGTGGCATCTACCACGGAATCTATGAACAGAAGTGGGAAAGGATTTGTCTCTGTTGCAACATTGAGCTTCCAGTAATCCAAATAGACACGGAGCTTTCCATTCTCTTTCAGCACAATCACTATTGGCAACAACCATGTCACCTTTCCACCACCGGATATATGAATCCTAGTTTTAAGAGTTTATCAATTTCCTCAATTTGTTTTGCATAATTTGGATTCATTCGGTACCGCTGTTGCTTGTTTAATGGGAACAACATCCTCCTTAAGATGATGTTGATAAAATTGAGGATCAATGCCCTTCATATCTTTGTAGCTCCAAGGAAATACATCCACATATGATTTTAATAAGTTCTAGAGTTTTTCTTTCAATTCTATATCCAGCTTAGCGCTGATGCAAACTATCTTGGGGTGCTCCACGTCGCCCAGATTCATGTCTTCTAGCTCATCTGCTATGACCCGAAGGCTGTGCTTCATTGCTCTCTCATGAGTTTCTTCTACCTGGATAAGGGCTTGAACTTCCTTCGGTACACCCACATGACCTAAGGGGGTGAGAGGTCGGCTTGGCCCTCGTTGATTTAGTTCATAAGAATGACTATGTTTCCCGTGAGATAGAGTTAGGTCCCTTTGTTTGCTCATATCCTCATATTGTCAAGAGATTAAGGTGTCATTAATCGAAAATAAGAGGACTTATCTACCTATCAAAAGGTTTCCCTTGACCTAGCTAGGGCAAGGACCTTACACGTGGTATCCAAGCATGGTTTAGGTAATTGTGTGTCGTATTGTTTGATTGCTAGGCTTTCTTGATAGACTAATCTAGTTATGTCTAGATCTAGGATGGGATGGATAGACTAATCTAGTTATGTCTAGATGTAGGATGGGATGAATTACTATTCTCAATTCTTAGTGTTCTAGTACATGTTGTTGCTCCCTAAACTTTGAGTTCTGTGATGCCATGATCCACGTCATAGAAAAGATAAATTTTAATCGGAGATCGACGTAAATGAATATTCCTCGAGAAATCCATGTTTTTAAATTTGTAAACGTATATTCGTCGAAAGAAATTTTAGAAAAAGAGAAACTGAGATAGTACCTTTCGAGAAGATAATTTTAGAAAGAACCTTTCAGACCTAAACTCTGACTCAGACTATTGACCAAGACCTAATTCCTTCGTCAGTTTCAATCAATGACGATGTGCCCAGTTCAGGGAAAATGTATTCAATCACCCACCGAATCTGAAACTAAGTTAAGACTTCTGACTTTGATCTAAGGATCAAGTTAACAGAATTTGAAGAATTCTGTTTGGAATTGAAAATTGGATCTAGAAGTATTGAGATAGGGATTTACGATATACTCATGGTATTCAAACAAAAATAAAAAACTATAAACTTGCATAGAAACCCTGCCTTCTTAAAAGACTGTCTTACACCAGAATGCTGGAGGGAGCATTTGGCATATATATTTATCTAAGGGAAGTTCAGTTTTGCAACAGCTGCTGGCGGGGAGTGTTCGAGGGACAGTTCACGCGGCAAAACCTGCCGAGGTCTTGACCAGCCTCGGTATGGTTAAAATGGTGCACTTTCGGTACAATGGACGAGGGCCGACGAAGCGGTCCCTCAGTGAAGTGCCAGGACACCTAAGGAGGATCCTGGAGGGTTCTGACCAGGTGATGCACGGGCTCGCGGTGCCGAGGACATCCATGCGTATGTCGAGGAAGATATTATATAATGGACCTATGTTTTTATAATCTATCACTGAATCTCGTTGTTGACTTGCTGGTCTCAACGGAGAGTACAGAGTGATACTGTTCTGTTGAGAAATAAGGACTCAATGAAAATTTTGAAGTATGACATGTATAAACCGTAAATTGTTTATCAAGGGTTGTTTTTATTAAAGTTTTAATAAAGAGGAGTGTGTGCGTATCTGTCTTCTAAAGCTAAAGTTAAGAAAGACAATTCAATTATGGGTGGGTGAGTACTTGTCTGGTTCCACCGATTCCAGTGGTGGTAGGGTGGTGGCTAACCCATGGGCCGGATGGGGTTAGGCTGGAATCAGTGGAGTTTTAATAATCAAACTTTAAAATCTTAGGATTATGCTAAGATTCGAGTAATTAGACAATTCCCTCTGATAAATTTTTCAATAAGTGGATCAATGGCTGTGCCTGACCTGGATCAAGAAAAAAGCGTTGAATTTACTAAAATGATCAAATTATATCAGTGATAGTTTCCTTCTATCTGGTTTATTCAGTTGAAGGATAGCTTAGAATTGATCACGTTAGAAAAAATCGTTTTAAAAAAAAATCATAAAGGTGGAAGCGTCCTCGCTTTCTGGGCATGGGAATTTTTCTCGGTTTTGGTTTTTAAAGTGACCACTAACCTAGTCTCGTGCCCGGACATTCGAGGGCGAGGCCTCGAGTGAGAAACCCTGCCCCGCACATGAGGGGGCTGCTTCTGCTGCTTTAGCTACCGGGAGTCCGGTGCGCGGAGGGGACAGAGGGATCTCAGAGTTGGTATCAGAGCCAAATTGAAAGCTAATAAGGATAAATAAATTCTTATCTGAAATTGATAAATAGGAACTCAGAAAAGACATTTTTCATTAATGTATTTCATTCCGTAGGCTTATTTAAGGAAGAATTTTTAATCAAAGAAATTATTTTTATAGATGGAAGTCCCCTATTTATCTGGTATTCTCGACCTCACCCAGTCTCAAGATATGACTGCGTTCGCCTTCGAGCATCTCATCTCTTCCGCTTCTACTCGAATAAGCCGAGCAAGACTCACACGCCATTTTGAGGAGTTATATTTTCCTAACCCAGTGGCGAGACTACATAAGTGGTTTGCAGGGCAATATGTCCATGCCCCTTGCGACCGCCGTGCAATACTGTGGGAGAACCTCTCATTGGCTATGATTCTGTTAAAGCTAAAAATGACACGTGGTGTCATTCTATATCATTCAACACCTCGAAATTTCAGACTTTCATGCCGAATTTATAGATTCCTTAGTCGATTTATCCCTAAGGAGAAAATAATAGCTCCCTTCGGAGTTAGAGAACTTATGTAACAGGATATGACTATGGCCCAGTACGGTCCTCTTATGCATCTCCCGAAGAGATTTTGAATTTTGGAGCCAAGCTGCTCTATGTATAATTTGCAACTTTTATATAAGAATGTTTTCTGAAGAAAAATTCCTTGTTGTATAAGTGATTACTTATAGACGATCTGATAAAGAAAAAAATCCGTTATCGGACATATATCATAGACCTCCAATGAGATCATTGTCTTGTTTAAGAAATTGTTTTTCGAAACTCTTAAGTCCTAGGATCTCGTGGATAATATCAAAATAAAAATTTAATAATATATAAATTTTTGACAGAATCATGAGACGAGGAAATCGTGGTCTCGTCAGACAGACCCTGTCTCTGAAGATGACGAGCTTGACCTTGATGTTCGCAAGGCTCTTCATAGGACACAAGCAGGACCCTTCAAAGGAGAAGGGGAGAACCTGGGCGAGGCTATGGAGAAATGGGTGGAAGCCATGGAAGAGTATTTTGACGTCACAGGTTACAATATGCGAAGCAAAATGGCTCTTGCCTGGCTGAAAATAGTGGAAACAGCCATGGTAGCATGGAGGAACCACTGTGACACCAACCATCTGGACATAAATACTCAGTCCTGGAATGATCTAAAAACCTATCTAAGAAAGAGATTTTGTCCTCCTGGATTTTTAGAAACCAAAATGAATGAATTCTTAGAACCAAAGCAGGAGAGCAGAACCATCGAGGAATACCACGAGGCCTTTGCTTTTCTACTCAAATATTCATCGCCTCTTGATAAAGAGCAACTCATGGCCAGGTTCATTCGAGGAATGAACGAACCCTTGGACACACTGGTCAAAAATGCCAAGCCGGTGTCCATGGCCGAAGCAGTAAGAATGGCAAAAGATTTTGCCAAAGCCTTTGTAGTAAAGGTCCCACCAAAACCTGCACCCTCTAACTTTAAAAGATTCCAAGCCCAGGGAAGTACTTCAAACTTTCCACCCCCAAAGAGCCAGCAAGGCCCGAGTCTAAATCAGGATACAGAAAGATTCAGAAGTGAAGGAAGACCCTTCCCCCAGAGTACTTTCTCAGGAACCCCACCTCTTTCAAAAAATCAGAAGGATGAGCTCAGAACTGAAAACTGATGCTTTGGATGCCAGGGTTTTGGTCACCAGTTAAAAGACTGCCCGACTCCTGCCATGTCAAGAGGACAGGGAAGTCGAGGATCCCGAATTCAGAAACCAACCCCTTCATTCCAGTCTAATCAGGGTCCGTCTCGCCCAAGCCAGGGAAACCCCAGAAGAACTCCAGCTCAGCCATCTGCCTCTATCCAGTGTAATCTCAGAACTCCTTCCCAGAACTCGGGCAACCAAAGAGAAAGAGTTCTACCTCAGACTGCAGCAGCCAGAGCAGTCACCATTTCAGATGTAGTAGAAGAGGAAAAAGGGTAGATCTATGCTGCAATTAAAAATAAAGGGCCTAACCAGCAATTCTCCGTCATCCATACTCCAGCAGAATTTCAAGGTAAGTGGGTGGACCCAACGAGTCGGGTAACTTTCCAACATATTTATTTATTACAATCCGAATAGGACCCAAACAAGTTTCGTTTTAGGGGGCCATGCTAGCGACCATGCCTTGTGAGGACAAGAGGAAAAGGGGTTAGCTTTTATATAAACCAAGTGCAGATTTGTTCTATCCTGGATCACGCACATTGAGTGCCGTTCGATCGGAGGAATAGATTCCTATTAGAATGACTATGTTTCCCGTGAGGTAGAGTTAGGTCCCTTTGTTTGCTCGTATCCTCATATTGTCAAGAGATTAAGGTGTCATTAATCAAAAATAAGGGGACTTATCTACCTATCAAAGGGTTTTTCTTGACCTAGCTAGGGCGAGGACCTTACACGTGGTATCCAAGCATGATTTAGGTAATTGTGTGTCGTATTGTTTGATTGCTAGGCTTTCTTGATAGACTAATCTAGTTATGTCTAGATGTAGGATGGGATGGATTGCTATTCTCAATTCTTAGTGTTCTAGTACATCGTCTCCCCTACTTGGCTAACTCTGCTCTTGCTTGCATAGTCGGTAGGCGAAGGCACAAGCAAGCTCCCAAGGTAATCCCCTCCTATGCCACTAGGAATTGGATTTTCTCCCCAACGAGGGCGGACGTGTGATTATGGATGCTGCCTAGTTTTGTGGGCCCAAGCTAGTGTGGTGAATCAGCCTACCTCATAAGTAGACGTCTCCTATGAGGAGCGGGAGGGTTTGGTACAAGCAGCAGGGGGTGACAGGCTGGCTTGGCCCTTGTCAAGACTAGTCGACGATAGAGTATGTATGGTCCATGAGGTATGCCCAGCTGGTTTAGGCTAGAAGACTAAATTCTAGATCATTACTGGTTTTGGGTTTGGTTTGGATATGTCTATGGACTGTAAAGCTAGTTTCACTGTTTCTTTTCTGAACATTTTGCTATAAGAGCTGTTTGATTAATATTGTTGTTTTCAAAGACTGTTTTAAGGAACATTTTTATGCTTATATTATGGGGAGCCAATATAAGTAGTAAACCCTCCTTTTACTCCTTACACAGTAAGTGGGTAGAGTGCTCCCTACAAAGGGTAGAGCTGGTTTAGCTGGGAGCATTTACATGTACATGCCCAGATAGTCCAAAGGCATATCCCTAAAGTTCCAAAGCTTCTAACCGAAAAGTCCAAAAACCTACACTGATCCCCACACCCATCCCCCATGTTGAAAGAACAGTAGAGGGGAAGGAGACACACACACAGGAGCAAACCCTAATGTATATTGCAAACCCTAACCAAAGAGGGAAGCCATCTCCCTTCTCACACAATCCATAAAGCCATAATCCATAATACACACAACACTATGAGTTGTGTCCACACACATCTAACCCTAGCTAATGTCCACACACTATGACCAGCTGGACACGTGGTCATTTATGTCTCACACATGTTCCTACCTAACATGCCAGCACATAGCATAGCTGGCTCACACTGACATCGAGCTTGAATCTCAACAGACCCTCTCAAGCTCATAATGTACTGCCGATGAAGATGTAGATGAGCTTGGAATATCAAGACTCTCAACACTCCCCCTCAAGCTCATCCCATGTACTGCCGATGATGTAGATGAGCTTGGGATATCAAGACTCTCAACACTCCCCCTCAAGCTCATCCCATGTACTCCCAACATAGTACGAAAGTACTCAAACTTCTCCCTGCTAAGTGGCTTTGTAAAGATGTCTGCCACCTGCTCATCAGTCTTCACATACTGTAGATCAACTGTACCATCAAGCACCTTTTCTCTGACAAAGTGATAATGGACCTCTATGTGTTTGGTCCTCGCATGAAACACTGGATTCTTGGCCAACTGTATACTGCTCATGTTTGTCACAATGAATGACAACTTTGCCATCAATAGGCTCACCCAAATCTGCCAAGAGATTCTTTATCCATACTGCCTCACAAGTAGCAATGGCTGCACCTCTATATTCAGCCTCTGTACTAGATAAAGCAACTGTAGGTTGCTTCTTGATACTCCAACTCACCATGGCACTTCCAAGTGTAAAAGCATATCCACTAGTAGACATCCTGTCATATGAGCTACCTGCCTAATCAGCATCTATGTAGCCATGTATGTCCAAGCTTTTACCACTCTCATAAAGTAGACCATAATGTGCAGTGGCCTTTACATATCTTATAATGCGTCTCACTACATCTAAATGAGGTTTTCTCGGGCTCTGCATAAACTGGCTGACTAGCCCCACAACATAACTCAAATCCGGGCATGTGATAGTCATGTAAATGAAACTACCAACCATCTTCCTGTACATAGATGGATCATCCAATTCATCACCATAATCAGCCCGCAACTTCACATTTTGCTCCAAAGGTATACTCATAGGCTTACACCCTGTCATGCCATATTTTGTCAATATATCCAATGCATATTGGTGCTGTACTAACCATGTACCTGCATGATCTTTGACCACTTCAATTCCAAGGAAGTATCTCAACTCACCAAGATCTTTCGTGTCAAATTGCCCACTCAATGCTTTCTTGACATGCATTACATCTACACCATGATCACCTGTGATAATCAAGTCAGTCATCCACATAGATGACGAGTAAAACAATCCCATGCTCTGTCTTCTTCACATAGAGTGAAGAATCTGCTGTAGATATCTGAAATCTAAGAGAGATCAGATATCTGCTCATCTTATCACTCCAAGCACGAGGTGCTTGCTTCAAACCATATAATGCCTTTTTCAATTTGCATACATGAGTGGGATATCGTGGGTGTACATAACCTTCTGGCTGTGCCATATACACCTCCTCTTGAAGATCACCATTTAGAAATGCATTTTTGACATCCATTTGATGCGTTTCCCAACGATTAGCTACAGCCATATCAATGACTGCTCTTACTGTCCCCATCTTTGCCACTGGACTAAACGTTTCATCATAGTCCAAACCTTGGGTTTGTGCATAACCCTTAGCTACCAATCTTGCTTTATGTCTCTCAATAGAACCATCAGATTTGCACTTCACTTTGTAAACCCATTTACATCCAATAACATTTTTGTCCTTTGGTAGTGCAACCAAATCCCATGTATCATTATGGACCAATGCGTCCATCTCAACATCCATTGTTTTCTCCCATACATGCTCTCCAATAGCTTCTGTATAGCATGTAGGTTTCACATGCTTCACCATAGATGTCATATATGCATAGTGCATAGCAAAATCTCGATATGTCAATCTGTCAAACTGGATATCTGACTCTCTGGGATCTCTGCAATGCATGCGGGTCACTCTGAACACCTGTCACTCTAGCATGTGGTGGCACATATCTATCCTGCCTAGCACCAGGTGTGCGTAAAACAGGTATGCCAAGCTCCTCATCCAAACTCTCTGAACTCGATGACTCATAACCTGTGATTCCCATTCCTTCAACCTTCTTATTTCCTTTGTCCATAGCACTACTCCCAGTGCTCACACTCTCATGCCTCAAACGTCCTGACCATGGACGTACACTGCTACTCTCAGCCTTTGCTGTTGGCCCCCAGACATAGTAGTAGAACTAGAACTTGCTTGTGGCAAGTTCACAAGCACATCAACCTCAAGTGACTCAATGACACCCTCATCTTTTGCTTTGTACCAACTAGCGAGCTCATCAAACACCACATCTTGTGAGATGACCACTTGTCTAGTTTGTGGGTTGTAACATTTGTATGCCTTTCGATCCTATGCATATCCAACAAATACACATTTCTCTGCCTTAGGATCCAACTTCCTTCTTCTTTCATCAGGCACATGTACATAAGCTATGCATCCAAAAACTTTGAGGTGTTCAATGTCTGGCCTATAACCTGTAAGCCGCATCTCTGGCGTACTTCCATGAATGGCTACTGTAAGTGTTTTGTTCAGTATATACACTGTAATAGCACATGCTTCTGCCCAATAATAATCTGGCATGCTCTTTTCATTGAGCATCACCCTAGCCACTTCACATATGACTCTATTCTTTCTCTTAGCCACACCATTTTGCTGAGGTGTATACCTGCAAGTCAATTGTCTTCGTATACCATGCTTCCTCAAGAAATGCTCAAAAGCCTTTGAGGTGTATTCACCACCTCCATATGTCCTCAAACATTTAATCCAACAACCATATTGCTTTTCTGCAAAAGCTTTAAATCCATGAACTTTTCCAATACTTCACTCTTCTCTCTGAGAAAGTATATCCATGTCATCTTGCTGAAATCGTCTATGAATGTCACATAGGATAAACTGCCTTTGATAGATGGGTTTTGTGCAAGGACCCCATACATCACTATGTACTATCTCAAGTGGCCTGCTACTCATGTTTCCTTCTCTAGGAAACCGCAACCTTGCCTGCTTTCCAAACTGACAGGCTTCACAAACATGCATATTCCCATCATATTTGAATCCAGGCAATCCACTGACAATGCCTCTTGCCTGCATGTTCTTCAATCTTTGTATATTGCCATGTCCAATCCTCTTATGCCACATATCAATGTCCTGTACCACATTTCTGCTTTTAGAGAACATGGCTGATTTTAACTCAGGAATCCCAGCATCCAGCTTAAACAACCTACCTTCTTTCTTGCCTTTAGCAATGACTCTACATCCATGTTTGAAGTCCTCAACGAAGCAACCATGCTCGCTTGAAACGAACCTGTAATCCTTGTTCCACCATTTGACCAACTGAGGCCAAGCTCTTTGTGATAGAAGGCACATACAATACATCTGACATAGACTTTGTTTGACCATTGTGCATAACCAATGATACACTACCAACATGTGTAATGGCATGCTGAGTATCATCTCCTGTTTCCACATAGCCTTTCACATCCATAGGCTTCATATGCTCAAACCATTCACCATGACAAGTCATATGGTTTGATGCTCCAGAGTCCATATACCAAGTATCATCATTCTCAGCATTTGTCACCATGGATCCAACAACATGTTTCATGGCAAACAAGTGATTTGCAGTGCCATCATTACTGCTTGATGCATAGTTTCCACCATGTTGTGCATAATTTCCACCATACTGACCACCACGTTGTGCTCTATCCCCTCTCAAATCAATCTGTTTGCGGAAACAATCTCTTGCCATATGACAAAATTTGCCACAGTAATGGCATTCCACATCTTGCATAGAATTTTGTTGGCCTTGCCAACGTCCTCTACCACAGGGGTTACCTCTGCCTCTCTGAGATGCATAACCACGACCACCTCTAGCACCATATGTGGGCTGAAAATTCTGTTGTGGTGACCTGTCCTGCCATCCACGACCATTACCACCACGGCCACGTGATGCGAATCTCCCCCTGCCTCTAAAACCTCTCTGCGAATAGAAAGCCTGATTTTTGCCATTATCATCATGGCTAGTAGATGCATCCAGAAATGAATCACTGAGTTTGATTTCCTCAACAAGTAAGAGTGAAACCAACTCATCAAAGTCTGGTAAACCTGTACTCCTTACTGAGATAGATGTATCAAAAGATTTATATTCCTTGCCAAGACCACGCAAGGTAATATCCACCAAATCATCATTAGGCATGGGGGCATTTATTGTTGCCAATGCATCTGCAAACTTCTTTATTTCTTGCACATAATCATGGATGCTTCTTTTATTCCGCTTCACATTATGTATCTGCTGTCAACTGAGACTTGCGAGCACTCGTGTCTGTATCAAACATCTTTACCAAAGTATCCCATGCATCTTTGGGATTCTCAGCATCCTGCATGTGTATGAGCATAGCATCAGAAATACATATAGACAAATATGCAACACTTTGAATGCTCTTTCTGACCATTGCTCTCATGAGCAATAACCTGCTGTGTAGGTTGTCGAGGTAGCTCAAGCTCTGGCTCAGCACCTGTAATGAGATTCCAAAATCCTTTTCCTTTCAAGAAGCTTTTTATCCTGTACTTCCATGCCTGGAAGTTCTTCCTATCTAGCTTTTCACCAACAATCTACTGGGTTATCCGACATATTTTCTCAATGCGTACTCCTTCTGCACACTTCCAAATCTATAAACGAGCCTTCCTCAGCTCCACCACACTCCAATGAGTGTTCCAGATACTCCAAAGTAGCCAACAATCTTCAAATTTGATGTAGAAAATCAACCTGTATGCATCCAAAATGAGCTGGCTCATACAGTCCGAGATACCCTGCTTTGATGCACTTTCCAAGGCTCCAAATCACAATGTAGTGGTGCAATCAAGTATGGGCAACTTGCATTGACACCCAAACAACCTCAATGTTGAATATCAACACCATCTGACATGTGTACATATCAATTTTTGAAAACCCCTTTCTCTGTTTTCGAAAATACCAGAAAAATCAAAAAAATCAGTAGTAATCTAGTTTCTTCAATATTTGTCCAAATTGAGCAACCAGGCATTCATTAGCTTAGCAATAGTGTCCATCAACTCCATGTAAGAGGAATTTGTCCAATTGTTTAAGACCAAAGATTAATTGTCTGATTAAAATCACTCTGTTTCTCTGCAACCAATGGACAGCCTGTTTAATCAGCTCATTCCCAGCTCAATTAAGCATAATTGATTAAACCAACCATGTAGCCCTCTTCTCCAATGTGTGTAGCAGCCAATTGCAAAAGCAATTGTGAATTATATCAAGCAACCAAGTGGAAATACATCTCCTCGTAGCAAAAAAGTCAAAAATCTACCCTGTTTCACTGTAGGAGCTGCGCTGCCTGCATTTGAGAAATTTGGGAGTGATTTAAGTGATAATTGAAGTTGGATATAAGTGCCCAACACACTTGGGTATGTGTGCAACCAGTCAATGGTTTGATTTTAGCCAAAAACACGCTCCAAATGCATCAAATTTTGACTCCTTTTTCTCTGTTTTGTGAGAGCTCAAAAAAACCAGAGTTTTTCACTCGTTCAAATGCATGTAAATTACTCCAAAATCATAGTAGGGCTTGCATAGAAGTTGCCAATACATTCCTCCTTGTCAAATACATGTTTGCTTTGCCAGATTTACATGTGTTTCCACCATACATCAGTGCTTCCAAGCTTTAATGGAAAGCTTCCAAAAACCAAAAATTTGCTTTGCTTTTAGTTGCTCTAACTTGCTTTGCTTTTGCCTGAATCACCTGCAATCCGCTCAAGGATGTTTAGAAGACCTTACCCGGTAGGCCAAGCTCTCAGATCTGATAAGAATTGGTGTGCTCTAAGCTTCATAGCTTCAATGGCAAGCTTCACAGCTTCTTCTCCCTCTTCACTCACTCACTCATAAACCCTAATAAACAGCACAAGGCTCTGATACCATGTTGAAAGAACGGTAGAGGGGAAGGAGACACACACACACACGAGTAAGCCCTAATGTATATTGCAAACCCTAACCAAACAGAGAAGCCATCTCCTTTCTCACACAATGCATAAAGCCATAATCCATAATACACACAACACTATGAGTTGTGTCCACACACATCTAACCCTAGCTAATGTCCACACACTATGACCAGCTGGACACGCGGTCATTTATGTCTCACACATGTTCCTACCTAACATGCCAGCACATAGCATAGCTGGCTCACACACTGACATCGAGCTTGAATCTCAACAGCCCCTCTCAAGCTCATGATGTACTGCCGATGAAGATGTAGATGAGCTTGGGATATCAAGACTCTCAACACCCCACTCCTAACATACCCCAGCCACACATTTTTGGGCATGTTTAGTGCACACAAAGACTACTCTAAGCTTAGAAATAGCTTGCACTAACCTTGGTACCCACCACTACTTGCATTGTAGTCTTTCTTCTAGTGTAGCTTGTGGTGTAGCCTCTACCCATTTTGTTAAGTCTTGTTTTTGCTACATCTAGACCTCTTTCCAAAATTGTGCTTTACACAAAAGCTATCCACGTACTAAAAAACTAAGGAATTAATCCCTACACAAGGAACACCCAAGTTGGAGCCATGGATGATGGTGCCATGTTCACCTCTTTCCCCACCCCTTTTCACTCTATTGCATAGGGAACCTAGGAACCAGCCCTTAGATCTTCCCAATATACTTAAATGTCATCACATTGGAAGCAAATGCTCCCCGTTTTGTGACAAAAGCTGTCTTTTCACGATCATCTGGGGCCATCAGGACTTGATTGTATACAGCGAAACCATCCAAGAAAGAATACATCTCAAGGTCTGTAGGTGGCATCTACCACGGAATCTATGAACAGAAGTGGGAAAGGATTTGTCTCTGTTGCAACATTGAGCTTCCAGTAATCCAAATAGACACGGAGCTTTCCATTCTCTTTCAGCACAATCACTATTGGCAACAACCATGTCACCTTTCCACCACCGGATATATGAATCCTAGTTTTAAGAGTTTATCAATTTCCTCAATTTGTTTTGCATAATTTGGATTCATTCGGTACCGCTGTTGCTTGTTTAATGGGAACAACATCCTCCTTAAGATGATGTTGATAAAATTGAGGATCAATGCCCTTCATATCTTTGTAGCTCCAAGGAAATACATCCACATATGATTTTAATAAGTTCTAGAGTTTTTCTTTCAATTCTATATCCAGCTTAGCGCTGATGCAAACTATCTTGGGGTGCTCCACGTCGCCCAGATTCATGTCTTCTAGCTCATCTGCTATGACCCGAAGGCTGTGCTTCATTGCTCTCTCATGAGTTTCTTCTACCTGGATAAGGGCTTGAACTTCCTTCGGTACACCCACATGACCTAAGGGGGTGAGAGGTCGGCTTGGCCCTCGTTGATTTAGTTCATAAGAATGACTATGTTTCCCGTGAGATAGAGTTAGGTCCCTTTGTTTGCTCATATCCTCATATTGTCAAGAGATTAAGGTGTCATTAATCGAAAATAAGAGGACTTATCTACCTATCAAAAGGTTTCCCTTGACCTAGCTAGGGCAAGGACCTTACACGTGGTATCCAAGCATGGTTTAGGTAATTGTGTGTCGTATTGTTTGATTGCTAGGCTTTCTTGATAGACTAATCTAGTTATGTCTAGATCTAGGATGGGATGGATAGACTAATCTAGTTATGTCTAGATGTAGGATGGGATGAATTACTATTCTCAATTCTTAGTGTTCTAGTACATGTTGTTGCTCCCTAAACTTTGAGTTCTGTGATGCCATGATCCACGTCATAGAAAAGATAAATTTTAATCGGAGATCGACGTAAATGAATATTCCTCGAGAAATCCATGTTTTTAAATTTGTAAACGTATATTCGTCGAAAGAAATTTTAGAAAAAGAGAAACTGAGATAGTACCTTTCGAGAAGATAATTTTAGAAAGAACCTTTCAGACCTAAACTCTGACTCAGACTATTGACCAAGACCTAATTCCTTCGTCAGTTTCAATCAATGACGATGTGCCCAGTTCAGGGAAAATGTATTCAATCACCCACCGAATCTGAAACTAAGTTAAGACTTCTGACTTTGATCTAAGGATCAAGTTAACAGAATTTGAAGAATTCTGTTTGGAATTGAAAATTGGATCTAGAAGTATTGAGATAGGGATTTACGATATACTCATGGTATTCAAACAAAAATAAAAAACTATAAACTTGCATAGAAACCCTGCCTTCTTAAAAGACTGTCTTACACCAGAATGCTGGAGGGAGCATTTGGCATATATATTTATCTAAGGGAAGTTCAGTTTTGCAACAGCTGCTGGCGGGGAGTGTTCGAGGGACAGTTCACGCGGCAAAACCTGCCGAGGTCTTGACCAGCCTCGGTATGGTTAAAATGGTGCACTTTCGGTACAATGGACGAGGGCCGACGAAGCGGTCCCTCAGTGAAGTGCCAGGACACCTAAGGAGGATCCTGGAGGGTTCTGACCAGGTGATGCACGGGCTCGCGGTGCCGAGGACATCCATGCGTATGTCGAGGAAGATATTATATAATGGACCTATGTTTTTATAATCTATCACTGAATCTCGTTGTTGACTTGCTGGTCTCAACGGAGAGTACAGAGTGATACTGTTCTGTTGAGAAATAAGGACTCAATGAAAATTTTGAAGTATGACATGTATAAACCGTAAATTGTTTATCAAGGGTTGTTTTTATTAAAGTTTTAATAAAGAGGAGTGTGTGCGTATCTGTCTTCTAAAGCTAAAGTTAAGAAAGACAATTCAATTATGGGTGGGTGAGTACTTGTCTGGTTCCACCGATTCCAGTGGTGGTAGGGTGGTGGCTAACCCATGGGCCGGATGGGGTTAGGCTGGAATCAGTGGAGTTTTAATAATCAAACTTTAAAATCTTAGGATTACGCTAAGATTCGAGTAATTAGACAATTCCCTCTGATAAATTTTTCAATAAGTGGATCAATGGCTGTGCCTGACCTGGATCAAGAAAAAAGCGTTGAATTTACTAAAATGATCAAATTATATCAGTGATAGTTTCCTTCTATCTGGTTTATTCAGTTGAAGGATAGCTTAGAATTGATCACGTTAGAAAAAATCGTTTTAAAAAAAAATCATAAAGGTGAAAGCGTCCTCGCTTTCTGGGCATGGGAATTTTTCTCGGTTTTGGTTTTTAAAGTGACCACTAACCTAGTCTCGTGCCCGGACATTCGAGGGCGAGGCCTCGAGTGAGAAACCCTGCCCCGCACATGAGGGGGCTGCTTCTGCTGCTTTAGCTACCGGGAGTCCGGTGCGCGGAGGGGACAGGATCTCAGAGTTGGTATCAGAGCCAAATTGAAAGCTAATAAGGATAAATAAATTCTTATCTGAAATTGATAAATAAGAACTCAGAAAAGACATTTTTTCTTAATGTATTTCATTCCGTAGGCTTATTTAAGGAAGAATTTTTAATCAAAGAAATTATTTTTATAGATGGAAGTCCCCTATTCATTTGGTATTCTCGACCTCACCCAGTCTCAAGATATGACTGCGTTCGCCTTCGAGCATCTCATCTCTTCCGCTTCTACTCGAATAAGCCGAGCAAGACTCACACGCCATTTTGAGGAGTTATATTTTTCTAACCCAGTGGCGAGACTACATAAGTGGTTTGCAGGGCAATATGTCCATGCCCCTTGCGACCGCCGTGCAATGCTGTGGGAGAACCTCTCATTGGCTATGATTCTGTTAAAGCTAAAAATGGCACGTGGTGTCATTCTATATCATTCAACACCTCGAAATTTCAGACTTTCATGCCGAATTTATAGATTCCTTAGTCGATTTATCCCTAAGGAGAAAATAATAGCTCCCTTCGGAGTTAGAGAACTTATGTAACAGGATATGACTATGGCCCAGTACGGTCCTCTTATGCATCTCCCGAAGAGATTTTGAATTTTGGAGCCAAGCTGCTCTATGTATAATTTGCAACTTTTATATAAGAATGTTTTCTGAAGAAAAATTCCTTGTTGTATAAGTGATTACTTATAGACGATCTGATAAAGAAAAAAATCCGTTATCGGACATATATCATAGACCTCCAATGAGATCATTGTCTTGTTTAAGAAATTGTTTTTCGAAACTCTTAAGTCCTAGGATCTCGTGGATAATATCAAAATAAAAATTTAATAATATATAAATTTTTGACAGAATCATGAGACGAGGAAATCGTGGTCTCGTCAGACAGACCCTGTCTCTGAAGATGACGAGCTTGACCTTGATGTTCGCAAGGCTCTTCATAGGACACAAGCAGGACCCTTCAAAGGAGAAGGGGAGAACCTGGGCGAGGCTATGGAGAAATGGGTGGAAGCCATGGAAGAGTATTTTGACGTCACAAGTTACAATATACGAAGCAAAATGGCTCTTGCCTGGCTGAAAATAGTGGAAACAGCCATGGTAGCATGGAGGAACCACTGTGACACCAACCATCTGGACATAAATACTCAGTCCTGGAATGATCTAAAAACCTATCTAAGAAAGAGATTTTGTCCTCCTGGATTTTTAGAAACCAAAATGAATGAATTCTTAGAACTAAAGCAGGAGAGTAGGACCATCGAGGAATACCACGAGGCCTTTGCTTTTCTACTCAAATATTCACCGCCTCTTGATGAAGAGCAACTCATGGCCAGGTTCATTCGAGGAATGAACGAACCCTTGGACACACTGGTCAAAAATGCCAAGCCGGTGTCCATGGCCGAAGCAGTAAGAATGGCAAAAGATTTTGCCAAAGCCTTTGTAGTAAAGGTCCCACCAAAGCCTGCACCCTCTAACTTTAAAAGATTCCAAGCCCAGGGAAGTACTTCAAACTTTCCACCCCCAAAGAGCCAGCAAGGCCCGAATCTGAATTAGGATACAGAAAGATTCAGAAGTGAAGGAAGACCCTTCCCCCAGAGTACTTTCTCAGGAACCCCACCTCTTTCAAAAAATCAGAAGGATGAGCTCAGAACTGAAAACTGATGCTTTGGATGCCAGGGTTTTGGTCACCAGTTAAAAGACTGCCCGACTCCTGCCATGTCAAGAGGACAGGGAAGTCGAGGATCCCGAATTCAGAAACCAACCCCTTCATTCCAGTCTAATCAAGGTCCGTCTTGCCCAAGCCAGGGAAGCCCCAGAAGAACTCCAGCTCAGCCATCTGCCTCTATCCAGTGTAATCTCAGAACTCCTTCCCAGAAGTCGGGCAACCAAAGAGAAAGAGTTCTACCTCAGACTGCAGCAGCCAGAGCAGTCACCATTTCAGATGTAGTAGAAGAGGAAAAAGGGTAGATCTATGCTGCAATTAAAAATAAAGGGCCTAACCAGCAATTCTCCGTCATCCATACTCCAGCAAAATTTCAAGGTAAGTGGGTGGACCCAACGAGTCGGGTAACTTTCCAACATATTTATTTATTGCAATCCGTGGACCCAAACAAGTTTCGTTTTAGGGGGCCATGCTAGCGACCATGCCTTGTGAGGACAAGAGGAAAAGGGGTTAGCTTTTATATAAACCAAGTGCAGATTTGTTCTATCCCTGGATCACGCACATTGAGTGCCGTTCGATCGGAGGAATAGATTCCTATTAGAATGACTATGTTTCCCGTGAGATAGAGTTAGGTCCCTTTGTTTGCTCGTATCCTCATATTGTCAAGAGATTAAGGTGTCATTAATAAAAAATAAGGGGACTTATCTACCTATCAAAGGGTTTTTCTTGACCTAGCTAGGGCGAGGACCTTACACGTGGTATCCAAGCATGATTTAGGTAATTGTATGTCGTATTGTTTGATTGCTAGGCTTTCTTGATAGACTAATCTAGTTATGTCTAGATGTAGGATGGGATGGATTGCTATTCTCAATTCTTAGTGTTCTAGTACATCGTCTCCCCTACTTGGCTAACTCTGCTCTTGCTTGCATAGTCGGTAGGCGAAGGCACAAGCAAGCTCCCAAGGTAATCCCCTCCTATGCCACTAGGAATTGGATTTCCTCCCCAACGAGGGCGGACGTGTGATTATGGATGCTGCCTAGTTTTGTGGGCCCAAGCTAGTGTGGTGAATCAGCCTACCTCATAAGTAGACGTCTCCTATGAGGAGCGGGAGGGTTTGGTACAAGCAGCAGGGGGTGACAGGCTGGCTTGGCCCTTGTCAAGACTAGTCGATGATAGAGTATGTATGGTCCATGAGGTATGCCCAGCTGGTTTAGGCTAGAAGACTAAATTCTAGATCATTACTGGTTTTGGGTTTGGTTTGGATATGTCTATGGACTGTAAAGCTAGTTTCACTGTTTCTTTTCTGAACATTTTGCTATAAGAGCTGTTTGATTAATATTGTTGTTTTCAAAGACTGTTTTAAGGAACATTTTTATGCTTATATTATGGGGAGCCAATATAAGTAGTAAACCCTCCTTTTACTCCTTACACAGTAAGTGGGTAGAGTGCTCCCTACAAAGGGTAGAGCTGGTTTAGCTGGGAGCATTTACATGTACATGCCCAGATAGTCCAAAGGCATATCCCTAAAGTTCCAAAGCTTCTAACCGAAAAGTCCAAAAACCTACACTGATCCCCACACCCATCCCCCATGTTGAAAGAACAGTAGAGGGGAAGGAGACACACACACAGGAGCAAACCCTAATGTATATTGCAAACCCTAACCAAAGAGGGAAGCCATCTCCCTTCTCACACAATCCATAAAGCCATAATCCATAATACACACAACACTATGAGTTGTGTCCACACACATCTAACCCTAGCTAATGTCCACACACTATGACCAGCTGGACACGTGGTCATTTATGTCTCACACATGTTCCTACCTAACATGCCAGCACATAGCATAGCTGGACATCGAGCTTGAATCTCAACAGATCCTCTCAAGCTCATAATGTACTGCCGATGAAGATGTAGATGAGCTTGGAATATCAAGACTCTCAACACTCCCCCTCAAGCTCATCCCATGTACTGCCGATGATGTAGATGAGCTTGGGATATCAAGACTCTCAACACTCCCCCTCAAGCTCATCCCATGTACTCCCAACATAGTACGAAAGTACTCAAACTTCTCCCTGCTAAGTGGCTTTGTAAAGATGTCTGCCACCTGCTCATCAATCTTCACATACTGTAGATCAACTGTACCATCAAGCACCTTTTCTGTGACAAAGTGATAATGGACCTCTATGTGTTTGGTCCTCGCATGAAACACTGGATTCTTGGCCAACTGTATACTGCTCATGTTTGTCACAATGAATGACAACTTTGCCATCAATAGGCTCACCCAAATCTGCCAAGAGATTCTTTATCCATACTGCCTCACAAGTAGCAATGGCTGCACCTCTATATTCAGCCTCTGTACTAGATAAAGCAAGTGTAGGTTGCTTCTTGATACTCCAACTCACCATGGCACTTCCAAGTGTAAAAGCATATCCACTAGTAGACATCCTGTCATATGAGCTACCTGCCTAATCAGCATCTGTGTAGCCATGTATGTCCAAGCTTTTACCACTCTCATAAAGTAGACCATAATGTGCAGTGGCCTTTACATATCTTATAATGCGTCTCACTACATCTAAATGAGGTTTTCTCGGGCTCTGCATAAACTGGCTGACTAGCCCCACAACATAACTCAAATCCGGGCATGTGATAGTCATGTAAATGAAACTACCAACCATCTTCCTGTACATAGATGGATCAACCAATTCATCACCATAATCAGCCCGCAACTTCACATTTTGCTCCAAAGGTATACTCATAGGCTTACACCCTATCATGCCATATTTTGTCAATATATCCAATGCATATTGGTGCTGTACTAACCATGTACCTGCATGATCTTTGACCACTTCAATTCCAAAGAAGTATCTCAACTCACCAAGATCTTTCGTGTCAAATTGCCCACTCAATGCTTTCTTGACATGCATTACATCTACACCATGATCACCTGTGATAATCAAGTCAGTCATCCACATAGATGACGAGTAAAACAATCCCATGCTCTGTCTTCTTCACATAGAGTGAAGAATCTGTTGTAGATATCTGAAATCTGAGAGAGATCAGGTATCTGCTCATCTTATCACTCCAAGCACGAGGTGCTTGCTTCAAACCATATAATGCCTTTTTCAATTTGCATACATGAGTGGGATATCGTGGGTGTACATAACCTTCTGGCTGTGCCATATACACCTCCTCTTGAAGATCACCATTTAGAAATGCATTTTTGACATCCATTTGATGCATTTCCCAACGATTAGCTGCAGCCATAGCAATGACTGCTCTTACTGTCCCCATCTTTGCCACTGGACTAAACGTTTCATCATAGTCCAAACCTTGGGTTTGTGCATAACCCTTAGCTACCAATCTTGCTTTATGTCTCTCAATAGAACCATCAGATTTGCACTTCACTTTGTAAACCCATTTACATCCAATAACATTTTTGTCCTTTGGTAGTGCAACCAAATCCCATGTATCATTATGGACCAATGCGTCCATCTCAACATCCATTGTTTTCTCCCATACATGCTCTCCAATAGCTTCTGTATAGCATGTAGGTTCCACATGCTTCACCATAGATGTCATATATGCATAGTGCATAGCAAAATCTCGATATGTCAATCTGTCAAACTGGATATTTGACTCTCTGGGATCTCCGCAATGCATGCGGGTCACTCCGAACACCTGTCACTCTAGCATGTGGTGGCACATATCTATCCTGCCTAGCACCAGGTGTGCGTAAAACAGGTATGCCAAGCTCCTCATCCAAACTCTCTAAACTTGATGACTCATAACATGTGATTCCCATTCCTTCAACCTTCTTATTTCCTTTGTCCATAGCACTACTCCCAGTGCTCACACTCTCATGCCTCAAACGTCCTGACCATGGACGTACACTGCTACTCTCAGCCTTTGCTGTTGGCCCCCAGACATAGTAGTAGAACTAGAACTTGCTCACAAGCACATTAACCTCAAGTGACTCAATGACACCCTCATCTTTTGCTTTGTACCAACTAGCAAGCTCATCAAACACCACATCTTGTGAGATGACCACTTGTCTAGTTTGTGGGTTGTAACATTTGTATGCCTTTCGATCCTATGCATATCCAACAAATACACATTTCTCTGCCTTAGGATCCAACTTCCTTCTTCTTTCATCAGGCACATGTACATAAGCTATGCATCCAAAAACTTTGAGGTGTTCAATGTCTGGCCTATAACCTGTAAGCCGCATCTCTGGCGTACTTCCATGAATGGCTACTGTAGGTGTTTTGTTCAGTATATACACTGTAATAGCACATGCTTCTGCCCAATAATAATCTGGCATGCTCTTTTCATTGAGCATCACCCTAGCCACTTCACATATGACTCTATTCTTTCTCTTAGCCACACCATTTTGCTGAGGTGTATACCTGCAAGTCAATTGTCTTCTTATTCCATGCTTCCTCAAGAAATGCTCAAAAGCCTTTGAGGTGTATTCACCACCTCCATATGTCCTCAAACATTTAATCCAACAACCATATTGCTTTTCTGCAAAAGCTTTAAATCCATGAACTTTTCCAATACTTCACTCTTCTCTCTGAGAAAGTATATCCATGTCATCTTGCTGAAATCATCTATGAATGTCACATAGTATAAACTGCCTTTGATAGATGGGTTTTGTGCAAGGACCCCATACATCACTATGTACTATCTCAAGTGGCCTGCTACTCATGTTTCCTTCTCTAGGAAACCGCAACCTTGCCTGCTTTCCAAACTGACAGGCTTCACAAACATGCATATTCCCATCATATTTGAATCTAGGCAATCCACTGACAATGCCTCTTGCCTGCATGTTCTTCAATCTTTGTATATTGACATGTCCAATCCTCTTATGCCACATATCAATGTCCTGTACCACATTTCTGCTTTTAGAGAACATGGCTGATTTTAACTCAGGAATCCCAGCATCCAGCTTAAACAACCTGCCTTCTTTCTTGCCTTTAGCAATGACTCTACATCCATGTTTGAAGTCCTCAACGAAGCAACCATGCTCGCTTGAAACGAACCTGTAATCCTTGTTCCACCATTTGACCAACTGAGGCCAAGCTCTTTGTGATAGAAGGCACATACAATACATCTGACATAGACTTTGTTTGACCATTGTGCATAACCAATGGTACACTACCAACATGTGTAATGGCATGCTGAGTATCATCTCCTGTTTCCACATAGCCTTTCACATCCATAGGCTTCATATGCTCAAACCATTCACCATGACAAGTCATATGGTTTGATGCTCCAGAGTCCATATACCAAGTATCATCATTCTCAGCATTTGTCACCATGGATCCAACAACATGTTTCATGGCAAACAAGTGATTTGCAGTGCCATCATTACGGCTTGATGCATAGTTTCCACCATGTTGTGCATAATTTCCACCATACTGACCACCACGTTGTGCTCTATCCCCTCTCAAATCAATCTGTTTGCGGAAACAATCTCTTGCCATATGACCAAATTTGCCACAGTAATGGCATTCCACATCTTGCATAGAATTTTGTTGGCCTTGCCAACGTCCTCTACCACAGGGGTTACCTCTGCCTCTCTGAGATGCATAACCACGACCACCTCTAGCACCATATGTGGGCTGAAAATTCTGTTGTGGTGACCTGTCCTGCCATCCACGACCATTACCACCACGGCCACGTGATGCGAATCTCCCCCTGCCTCTAAAACCTCTCTGCGAATAGAAAGCCTGATTTTTGCCATTATCATCATGGCTAGTAGATGCATCCAGAAATGAATCACTGAGTTTGATTTCCTCAACAAGTAAGAGTGAAACCAACTCATCAAAGTCTGGTAAACCTGTACTCCTTACTGAGATAGATGTATCAAAAGATTTATATTCCTTGCCAAGACCACGCAAGGTAATATCCACCAAATCATCATTAGGCATGGGGGCATTTATTGTTGCCAATGCATCTGCAAACTTCTTTATTTCTTGCACATAATCATGGATGCTTCTTTTATTCCGCTTCACATTATGTATCTGCTGTCAACTGAGACTTGCGAGCACTCGTGTCTGTATCAAACATCTTTACCAAAGTATCCCATGCATCTTTGGGATTCTCAGCATCCTGCATGTGTATGAGCATAGCATCAGAAATACATATAGACAAATATGCAACACTTTGAATGCTCTTTCTGACCATTGCTCTCATGAGCAATAACCTGCTGTGTAGGTTGTCGAGGTAGCTCAAGCTCTGGCTCAGCACCTGTAATGAGATTCCAAAATCCTTTTCCTTTCAAGAAACTTTTTATCCTGTACTTCCATGCCTGGAAGTTCTTCCTATCTAGCTTTTCACCAACAATCTACTGGGTTATCCGACATATTTGCTCAATGCGTACTCCTTCTGCACACTTCCAAATCTATAAACGAGCCTTCCTCATCTCCACCACACTCCAATGAGTGTTCCAGATACTCCAAAGTAGCCAACAATCTTCAAATTTGATGTAGAAAATCAACCTGTATGCATCCAAAATGAACTGGCTCATGCAGTCCAAGATACCTTGCTTTGATGCACTTTCCAAGGCTCCAAATCACAATGTAGTGGTGCAATCAAGTATGGGCAACTTGCATTGACACCCAAACAACCTCAATGTTGAATATCAACACCATCTGACATGTGTACATATCAATTTTTGAAAACCCCTTTCTCTGTTTTCGGAAATACCAGAAAAATCAAAAAAACCAGTAGTAATCTAGTTTCTTCAATATTTGTCCAAATTGAGCAACCAGGCATTCATTAGCTTAGCAATAGTGTCCATCAACTCCATGTAAGAGGAATTTGTCCAATTGTTTAAGACCAAAGATTAATTGTCTGATTAAAATCACTCTGTTTCTCTGCAACCAGTGGACAGCCTGTTTAATCAGCTCATTCCCAGCTCAATTAAGCATAATTGATTAAACCAACCATGTAGCCCTCTTCTCCAATGTGTGTAGCAACCAATTGCAAAAGCAATTGTGAAATATATCAAGCAACCAAGTGGAAATCAATCTCCTCGTAGCAAAAAAGTCAAAAATCTACCCTGTTTCACTGTAGGAGCTGCGCTGCCTGCATTTGAGGAATTTGGGAGTGATTTAAGTGATAATTGAAGTTGGATATAAGTGCCCAACACACTTGGGTATGTGTGCAACCAGTCAATGGTTTGATTTTAGCCAAAAACACGCTCCAAATGCATCAAATTTTGACTCCTTTTTCTCTGTTTTGTGAGAGCTCAAAAAAACCAGAGTTTTTCACTCGTTCAAATGCATGTAAATTGCTCCAAAATCTCAGTAGGGCTTGCATAGAAGTTGCCAATACATTCCTCCTTGTCAAATACATGTTTGCTTTGCCAGATTTACATGTGTTTCCACCATACATCAGTGCTTCCAAGCTTTAATGGAAAGCTTCCAAAAACCAGAAATTTGCTTTGCTTTTAGTTGCTCTAACTTGCTTTGCTTTTGCCTGAATCACCTGCAATCCGCTCAAGGATGTTTAGAAGACCTTACCCGGTAGGCCAAGCTCTCAGATCTGATAAGAATTGGTGTGCTCTAAGCTTCACAGCTTCAATGGCAAGCTTCACAGCTTCTTCTCCCTCTTCACTCACTCACTCATAAACCCTAATAAACAGCACAAGGCTCTGATACCATGTTGAAAGAACGGTAGAGGGGAAGGAGACACACACACACACGAGTAAGCCCTAATGTATATTGCAAACCCTAACCAAAGAGAGAAGCCATCTCCTTTCTCACACAATGCATAAAGCCATAATCCATAATACACACAACACTATGAGTTGTGTCCACACACATCTAACCCTAGCTAATGTCCACACACTATGACCAGCTAGACACGCGGTCATTTATGTCTCACACATGTTCCTACCTAACATGCCAGCACATAGCATAGCTGGCTCACACACTGACATCGAGCTTGAATCTCAACAGCCCCTCTCAAGCTCATGATGTACTGCCGATGAAGATGTAGATGAGCTTGGGATATCAAGACTCTCAACACCCCACTCCTAACATACCCCAGCCACACATTTTTGGGCATGTTTAGTGCACACAAAGACTACTCTAAGCTTAGAAATAGCTTGCACTAACCTTGGTACCCACCACTACTTGCATTGTAGTCTTTCTTCTAGTGTAGCTTGTGGTGTAGCCTCTACCCATTTTGTTAAGTCTTGTTTTTGCTACATCTAGACCTCTTTCCAAAATTGTGCTTTACACAAAAGCTATCCACGTACTTAAAAACTAAGGAATTAATCCCTACACAAGGAACACCCAAGTTGGAGCCATGGATGATGGTGCCATGTTCACCTCTTCCCCCACCCCTTTTCACTCTATTGCATAGGGAACCTAGGAACCAGCCCTTAGATCTTCCCAATATACTTAAATGTCATCACATTGGAAGCAAATGCTCCCCGTTTTGTGACAAAAGCTGTCTTTTCACGATCATCTGGGGCCATCAGGACTTGATTGTATACAGCGAAACCATCCAAGAAAGAATACATCTCAAGGTCTGCAGGTGGCATCTACCACGGAATCTATGAACAGAAGTGGGAAAGGATTTGTCTCTGTTGCAACATTGAGCTTCCAGTAATCCAAATAGACACGGAGCTTTCCATTCTCTTTCAGCACAATCACTATTGGCAACAACCATGTCACCTTTCCACCACCGGATATATGAATCCTAGTTTCAAGAGTTTATCAATTTCCTCAATTTGTTTTGCATAATTTGGATTCATTCGGTACCGCTGTTGCTTGTTTAATGGGAACAACATCCTCCTTAAGATGATGTTGATAAAATTGAGGATCAATGCCCTTCATATCTTTGTAGCTCCAAGGAAATACATCCACATATGATTTTAATAAGTTCTAGAGTTTTTCTTTCAATTCTATATCCAGCTTAGCGCTGATGCAAACTATCTTGGGGTGCTCCACGTCGCCCAGATTCATGTCTTCTAGCTCATCTGCTATGACCCGAAGGCTGTGCTTCATTGCTCTCTCATGAGTTTCTTCTACCTGGATAAGGGCTTGAACTTCCTTCGGTACACCCACATGACCTAAGGGGGTGAGAGGTCGGCTTGGCCCTCGTTGATTTAGTTCATAAGAATGACTATGTTTCCCGTGAGATAGAGTTAGGTCCCTTTGTTTGCTCATATCCTCATATTGTCAAGAGATTAAGGTGTCATTAATCAAAAATAAGAGGACTTATCTACCTATCAAAAGGTTTCCCTTGACCTAGCTAGGGCGAGGACCTTACACGTGGTATCCAAGCATGGTTTAGGTAATTGTGTGTCGTATTGTTTGATTGCTAGGCTTTCTTGATAGACTAATCTAGTTATGTCTAGATCTAGGATGGGATGGATAGACTAATCTAGTTATGTCTAGATGTAGGATGGGATGAATTACTATTCTCAATTCTTAGTGTTCTAGTACATGTTGTTGCTCCCTAAACTTTGAGTTCTGTGATGCCATGATCCACGTCATAGAAAAGATAAATTTTAATCGGAGATCGACGTAAATGAATATTCCTCGAGAAATCCATGTTTTTAAATTTGTAAACGTATATTCGTCGAAAGAAATTTTAGAAAAAGAGAAACTGAGATAGTACCTTTCGAGAAGATAATTTTAGAAAGAACCTTTCAGACCTAAACTCTGACTCAGACTATTGACCAAGACCTAATTCCTTCGTCAGTTTCAATCAATGACGATGTGCCCAGTTCAGGAAAAATGTATTCAATCACCCACCGAATCTGAAACTAAGTTAAGACTTCTGACTTTGATCTAAGGATCAAGTTAACAGAATTTGAAGAATTCTGTTTGGAATTGAAAATTGGATCTAGAAGTATTGAGATAGGGATTTACGATATACTCATGGTATTCAAACAAAAATAAAAAACTATAAACTTGCATAGAAACCCTGCCTTCTTAAAAGACTGTCTTACACCAAAATGCTGGAGGCAGCATTTGGCATATATATTTATCTAAGGGAAGTTCAGTTTTGCAACAGCTGGCGGGGAGTGTTCGAGGGACAGTTCACGCAGCAAAACCTGTCGAGGTCTTGACCAGCCTCGGTATGGTTAAAATGGTGCACTTTCGGTACAATGGACGAGGGCCGACGAAGCGGTCCCTTAGTGAAGTGCCAGGACACCTAAGGAGGATCCTGGAGGGTTCTGACCAGGTGATGCACGGGCTCGCGGTGCCGAGGACATCCATGCGTATGTCGAGGAAGATATTATATAATGGACCTATGTTTTTATAATCTATCACTGAATCTCGTTGTTGACTTGCTGGTCTCAACGGAGAGTACAGAGTGATACTGTTTTGTTGAGAAATAAGGACTCAATGAAAATTTTGAAGTATGACATGTATAAACCGTAAATTGTTTATCAAGGGTTGTTTTTATTAAAGTTTTAATAAAGAGGAGTGTGTGCGTATCTGTCTTCTAAAGCTAAAGTTAAGAAAGGCAATTCAATTATGGATGGGTGAGTACTTGTCTGGTTCCACCGATTCCAGTGGGGTAGGGTGGTGGCTAACCCATGGGCCGGATGGGGTTAGGCTGGAATCAGTGGATTTTTAATAATCAAACTTTAAAATCTTAGGATTACGCTAAGATTCGAGTAATTAGACAATTCCCTCTGATAAATTTTTCAATAAGTGGATCAATGGCTGTGCCTGACCTGGATCAAGAAAAAAGCGTTGAATTTACTAAAATGATCAAATTATATCAGTGATAGTTTCCTTCTATCTGGTTTATTCAGTTGAAGGATAGCTTAGAATTGATCACGTTAGAAAAAATTGTTTTTAAAAAAAATCATAAAGGTGAAAGCGTCCTCGCTTTCTGGGCATGGGAATTTTTCTCGGTTTTGGTTTTTAAAGTGACCACTAACCTAGTCTCGTGCCCGGACATTCGAGGGCGAGGCCTCGAGTGAGAAACCCTGCCCCGCACATGAGGGGGCTGCTTCTGCTGCTTCAGCTACCGGGAGTCCCGGTGCGCGGAGGGGACAGAGGGATCTCAGAGTTGGTATCAGAGCCAAATTGAAAGCTAATAAGGATAAATAAATTCTTATCTGAAATTGATAAATAAGAACTCAGAAAAGACATTTTTTCTTAATGTATTTCATTCCGTAGGCTTATTTAAGGAAGAATTTTTAATCAAAGAAATTATTTTTATAGATGGAAGTCCCCTATTCATTTGGTATTCTCGACCTCACCTAGTCTCAAGATATGACTGCGTTCGCCTTCGAGCATCTCATCTCTTCCGCTTCTACTCGAATAAGCCGAGCAAGACTCACACGCCATTTTGAGGAGTTATATTTTCCTAACCCAGTGGCGAGACTACATAAGTGGTTTGCAGGGCAATATGTCCATGCCCCTTGCGACCGCCGTGCAATGCTGTGGGAGAACCTCTCATTGGCTATGATTCTGTTAAAGCTAAAAATGACACGTGGTGTCATTCTATATCATTCAACACCTCGAAATTTCAGACTTTCATGCCGAATTTATAGATTCCTTAGTCGATTTATCCCTAAGGAGAAAATAATAGCTCCCTTCGGAGTTAGAGAACTTATGTAACAGGATATGACTATGGCCCAGTACGGTCCTCTTATGCATCTCCCGAAGAGATTTTGAATTTTGGAGCCAAGCTGCTCTATGTATAATTTGCAACTTTTATATAAGAATGTTTTCTGAAGAAAAATTCCTTGTTGTATAAGTGATTACTTATAGACGATCTGATAAAGAAAAAAATCCGTTATCGGACATATATCATAGACCTCCAATGAGATCATTGTCTTGTTTAAGAAATTGTTTTTCGAAACTCTTAAGTCCTAGGATCTCGTGGATAATATCAAAATAAAAATTTAATAATATATAAATTTTTGACAGAATCATGAGACGAGGAAATCGTGGTCTCGTCAGACAGACCCTATCTCTGAAGATGACGAGCTTGACCTTGATGTTCGCAAGGCTCTTCATAGGACACAAGCAGGACCCTTCAAAGGAGAAGGGGAGAACCTGGGCCCTCAGGCTATGGAGAAATGGGTGGAAGCCATGGAAGAGTATTTTGACGTCACAAGTTACAATATGCGAAGCAAAATGTCTCTTGCCTGGCTGAAAATAGTGGAAACAGCCATGGTAGCATGGAGGAACCACTGTGACACCAACCATCTGGACATAAATACTCAGTCCTGGAATGATCTAAAAACCTATCTAAGAAAGAGATTTTGTCCTCCTGGATTTTTAGAAACCAAAATGAATGAATTCTTAGAACTAAAGCAGGAGAGCAGAACCATCGAGGAATACCACGAGGCCTTTGCTTTTCTACTCAAATATTCACCGCCTCTTGATGAAGAGCAACTCATGGCCAGGTTCATTCGAGGAATGAACGAACCCTTGGACACATTGGTCAAAAATGCCAAGCCGGTGTCCATGGCCGAAGCAGTAAGAATGGCAAAAGATTTTGCCAAAGCCTTTGTAGTAAAGGTCCCACCAAAGCCTGCACCCTCTAACTTTAAAAGATTCCAAGCCCAGGGAAGTACTTCAAACTTTCCACCCCCAAAGAGCCAGCAAGGCCCGAATCTGAATCAGGATACAGAAAGATTCAGAAGTGAAGGAAGACCCTTCCCCCAGAGTACTTTCTCAGGAACCCCACCTCTTTCAAAAAATCAGAAGGATGAGTTCAGAACTGAAAACTGATGCTTTGGATGCCAGGGTTTTGGTCACCAGTTAAAAGACTGCCCGACTCCTGCCATGTCAAGAGGACAGGGAAGTCGAGGATCCCGAATTCAGAAACCAACCCCTTCATTCCAGTCTACCGTCTCGCCCAAGCCAGGGAAACCCCAGAAGAACTCCAGCTCAGCCATCTGCCTCTATCCAGTGTAATCTCAGAACTCCTTCCCAGAAGTCGGGCAACCAAAGAGAAAGAGTTCTACCTCAGACTGCAGCAGCCAGAGCAGTCACCATTTCAGATGTAGTAGAAGAGGAAAAAGGGTAGATCTATGCTGCAATTAAAAATAAAGGGCCTAACCAGCAATTCTCCGTCATCCATACTCCAGCAGAATTTCAAGGTAAGTGGGTGGACCCAACGAGTCGGGTAACTTTCCAACATATTTATTTATTACAATCCGAATAGGACCCAAACAAGTTTCGTTTTAGGGGGCCATGCTAGCGACCATGCCTTGTGAGGACAAGAGGAAAAGGGGTTAGCTTTTATATAAACCAAGTGCAGATTTGTTCTATCCCTGGATCACGCACATTGAGTGCCGTTCGATCGGAGGAATAGATTCCTATTAGAATGACTATGTTTCCCGTGAGATAGAGTTAGGTCCCTTTGTTTGCTCGTATCCTCATATTGTCAAGAGATTAAGGTGTCATTAATAAAAAATAAGGGGACTTATCTACCTATCAAAGGGTTTTTCTTGACCTAAGCTAGGGCGAGGACCTTACACGTGGTATCCAAGCATGATTTAGGTAAATTGTGTGTCGTATTGTTTGATTGCTAGGCTTTCTTGATAGACTAATCTAGTTATGTCTAGATGTAGGATGGGATGGATTGCTATTCTCAATTCTTAGTGTTCTAGTACATCGTCTCCCCTACTTGGCTAACTCTGCTCTTGCTTGCATAGTCGGTAGGCGAAGGCACAAGCAAGCTCCCAAGGTAATCCCCTCCTATGCCACTAGGAATTGGATTTCCTCCCCAACGAGGGCGGACGTTGGATTATGGATGCTGCCTAGTTTTGTGGGCCCAAGCTAGTGTGGTGAATCAGCCTACCTCATAATTAGACGTCTCCTATGAGGAGCGGGAGGGTTTGGTACAAGCAGCAGGGGGTGACAGGCTGGCTTGGCCCTTGTCAAGACTAGTCGACGATAGAGTATGTATGGTCCATGAGGTATGCCCAGCTAGTTTAGGCTAGAAGACTAAATTCTAGATCATTACTGGTTTTGGGTTTGGTTTGGATATGTCTATGGACTGTAAAGCTAGTTTCACTGTTTCTTTTTTGAACATTTTGCTATAAGAGCTGTTTGATTAATATTGTTGTTTTCAAAGACTGTTTTAAGGAACATTTTTATGCTTATATTATGGGGAGCCAATATAAGTAGTAAACCCTCCTTTTACTCCTTACACAGTAAGTGGGTAGAGTGCTCCCTACAAAGGGTAGAGCTGGTTTAGCTGGGAGCATTTACATGTACATGCCCAGATAGTCCAAAGGCATATCGCTAAAGTTCCAAAGCTTCTAACCGAAAAGTCCAAAAACCTACATTGATCCCCACACCCATCCCCCATGTTGAAAGAACAGTAGAGGGGAAGGAGACACACACACAGGAGCAAACCCTACTGTATATTGCAAACCCTAACCAAAGAGGGAAGCCATCTCCCTTCTCACACAATCCATAAAGCCATAATCCATAATACACACAACACTATGAGTTGTGTCCACACACATCTAACCCTAGCTAATGTCCACACACTATGACCAGCTGGACACTTGGTCATTTATGTCTCACACATGTTCCTACCTAACATGCCAGCACATAGCATAGCTGGCTCACACTGACATCGAGCTTGAATCTCAACAGATCCTCTAAAGCATATAATGTACTGCCGATGAAGATGTAGATGAGCTTGGAATATCAAGACTCTCAACACTCCCCCTCAAGCTCATCCCATGTACTGCCGATGAATATGTAGATGAGCTTGGGATATCAAGACTCTCAACACTCCCCCTCAAGCTCATCCCATGTACTCCCAACATAGTACGGAAGTACTCAAACTTCTCCCTGCTAAGTGGCTTTGTAAAGATGTCTGCCACCTGCTCATCAGTCTTCACATACTGTAGATCAACTGTACCATCAAGCACCTTTTCTGTGACAAAGTGATAATGGACCTCTATGTGTTTGGTCCTCGCATGAAACACTGGATTCTTGGCCAACTGTATACTGCTCATGTTTGTCACAATGAATGACAACTTTGCCATCAATAGGCTCACCCAAATCTGCCAAGAGATTCTTTATCCATACTGCCTCACAAGTAGCAATGGCTGCACCTCTATATTCAGCCTCTGTACTAGATAAAGCAACTGTAGGTTGCTTCTTGATACTCCAACTCACCATGGCACTTCCAAGTGTAAAAGCATATCCACTAGTAGACATCCTGTCATATGAGCTACCTGCCTAATCAGCATCTGTGTAGCCATGTATGTCCAAGCTTTTACCACTCTCATAAAGTAGACCATAATGTGTAGTGGCCTTTACATATCTTATAATGCGTCTCGCTACATCTAAATGAGGTTTTCTCGGGCTCTGCATAAACTGGCTGACTAGCCCCACAACATAACTCAAATCCGGGCATGTGATAGTCATGTAAATGAAACTACCAACCATCTTCCTGTACATAGATGGATCATCCAATTCATCACCATAATCAGCCCGCAACTTCACATTTTGCTCCAAAGGTATACTCATAGGCTTACACCCTGTCATGCCATATTTTGTCAATATATCCAATGCATATTGGTGCTGTACTAACCATGTACCTGCATGATCTTTGACCACTTCAATTCCAAGGAAGTATCTCAACTCACCAAGATCTTTCGTGTCAAATTGCCCACTCAATGCTTTCTTGACATGCATTACATCTACACCATGATCACCTGTGATAATCAAGTCAGTCATCCACATAGATGACGAGTAAAACAATCCCATGCTCTGTCTTCTTCACATAGAGTGAAGAATCTGCTGTAGATATCTGAAATCTGAGAGAGATCAGATATCTGCTCATCTTATCACTCCAAGCACGAGGTGCTTGCTTCAAACCATATAATGCCTTTTTCAATTTGCATACATGAGTGGGATATCGTGGGTGTACATAACCTTCTGGCTGTGCCATATACACCTCCTCTTGAAGATCACCATTTAGAAATGCATTTTTGACATCCATTTGATGCATTTCCCAACGATTAGCTGCAGCCATAGCAATGACTGCTCTTACTGTCCCCATCTTTGCCACTGGACTAAATGTTTCATCATAGTCCAAACCTTGGGTTTGTGCATAACCCTTAGCTACCAATCTTGCTTTATGTCTCTCAATAGAACCATCAGATTTGCACTTCACTTTGTAAACCCATTTACATCCAATAACATTTTTGTCCTTTGGTAGTGCAACCAAATCCCATGTATCATTATGGACCAATGTGTCCATCTCAACATCCATTGTTTTCTCCCATACATGCTCTCCAATAGCTTCTGTATAGCATGTAGGTTCCACATGCTTCACCATAGATGTCATATATGCATAGTGCATAGCAAAATCTCGATATGTCAATCTGTCAAACTGGATATCTGACTCTCTGGGATCTCCGCAATGCATGCGGGTCACTCCGAACACCTGTCACTCTAGCATGTGGTGGCACATATCTATCCTGCCTAGCACCAGGTGTGCGTAAAACAGGTATGCCAAGCTCCTCATCCAAACTCTCTGAACTCGATGACTCATAACCTGTGATTCCCATTCCTTCAACCTTCTTATTTCCTTTGTCCATAGCACTACTCCCAGTGCTCACACTCTCATGCCTCAAACGTCCTGACCATGGACGTACACTGCTACTCTCAGCCTTTGCTGTTGGCCCCCAGACATAGTAGTAGAACTAGAACTTGCTTGTGGCAAGTTCACAAGCACATTAACCTCAAGTGAATCAATGACACCCTCATCTTTTGCTTTGTATCAACTCGCAAGCTCATCAAACACCACATCTTGTGAGATGACCACTTGTCTAGTTTGTGGGTTGTAACATTTGTATGCCTTTCGATCCTATGCATATCCAACAAATACACATTTCTCTGCCTTAGGATCCAACTTCCTTCTTCTTTCATCAGGCACATGTACATAAGCTATGCATCCAAAAACTTTGAGGTGTTCAATGTCTGGCCTATAACCTGTAAGCCGCATCTCTGGCGTACTTCCATGAATGGCTACTGTAGGTGTTTTGTTCAGTATATACACTGTAATAGCACATGCTTCTGCCCAATAATAATCTGGCATGCTCTTTTCATTGAGCATCACCCTAGCCACTTCACATATGACTCTATTCTTTCTCTTAGCCACACCATTTTGCTGAGGTGTATACCTGCAAGTCAATTGTCTTCTTATTCCATGCTTCCTCAAGAAATGCTCAAAAGCCTTTGAGGTGTATTCACCACCTCCATATGTCCTCAAACATTTAATCCAACAACCATATTGCTTTTCTGCAAAAGCTTTAAATCCATGAACTTTTCCAATACTTCACTCTTCTCTCTGAGAAAGTATATCCATGTCATCTTGCTGAAATCATCTATGAATGTCACATAGTATAAACTGCCTTTGATAGATGGGTTTTGTGCAAGGACCCCATACATCACTATGTACTATCTCAAGTGGCCTGCTACTCATGTTTCCTTCTCTAGGAAACCGCAACCTTGCCTGCTTTCCAAACTGACAGGCTTCACAAACATGCATATTCCCATCATATTTGAATCTAGGCAATCCACTGACAATGCCTCTTGCCTGCATGTTCTTCAATCTTTGTATATTGACATGTCCAATCCTCTTATGCCACATATCAATGTCCTGTACCACATTTGTGCTTTTAGAGAACATGGCTGATTTTAACTCAGGAATCCCAGCATCCAGCTTAAACAACCTGCCTTCTTTCTTGCCTTTAGCAATGACTCTACATCCATGTTTGAAGTCCTCAACGAAGCAACCATGCTCGCTTGAAACGAACCTGTAATCCTTGTTCCACCATTTGACCAACTGAGGCCAAGCTCTTTGTGATAGAAGGCACATACAATACATCTAACATAGACTTTGTTTGACCATTGTGCATAACCAATGGTACACTACCAACATGTGTAATGGCATGCTGAGTATCATCTCCTGTTTCCACATAGCCTTTCACATCCATAGGCTTCATATGCTCAAACCATTCACCATGACAAGTCATATGGTTTGATGCTCCAGAGTCCATATACCAAGTATCATCATTCTCAGCATTTGTCACCATGGATCCAACAACATGTTTCATGGCAAACAAGTGATTTGCAGTGCCATCATTACGGCTTGATGCATAGTTTCCACCATGTTGTGCATAATTTCCACCATACTGACCACCACGTTGTGCTCTATCCCCTCTCAAATCAATCTGTTTGCGGAAACAATCTCTTGCCATATGACCAAATTTGCCACAGTAATGGCATTCCACATCTTGCATAGAATTTTGTTGGCCTTGCCAACGTCCTCTACCACAGGGGTTACCTCTGCCTCTCTGAGATGCATAACCACGACCACCTCTAGCACCATATGTGGGCTGAAAATTCTGTTGTGGGGACCTGTCCTGCCATCCACGACCATTACCACCACGGCCACGTGATGCGAATCTCCCCCTGCCTCTAAAACCTCTCTGCGACGAATAGAAAGCCTGATTTTTGCCATTATCATCATGGCTAGTAGATGCATCGAGAAATGAATCACTGAGTTTGATTTCCTCAACAAGTAAGAGTGAAACCAACTCATCAAAGTCTGGTAAACCTGTACTCCTTACTGAGATAGATGTATCAAAAGATTTATATTCCTTGCCAAGACCACGCAAGGTAATATCCACCAAATCATCATTAGGCATGGGGGCATTTATTGTTGCCAATGCATCTGCAAACTTCTTTATTTCTTGCACATAATCATGGATGCTTCTTTTATTCCGCTTCACATTATGTATCTGCTGACAACTGAGACTTGCGAGCACTCATGTCTGTATCAAACATCTTTACCAAAGTATCCCATGCATCTTTGGGATTCTCAGCATCCTGCATGTGTATGAGCATAGCATCAGAAATACATATAGACAAATATGCAACACTTTGAATGCTCTTTCTGACCATTGCTCTCATGAGCAATAACCTGCTGTGTAGGTTGTCGAGGTAGCTCAAGCTCTGGCTCAGCACCTGTAATGAGATTCCAAAATCCTTTTCCTTTCAAGAAGCTTTTTATCCTGTACTTCCATGCCTGGAAGTTCTTCCTATCTAGCTTTTCACCAACAATCTACTGGGTTATCCGACATATTTGCTCAATGCGTACTCCTTCTGCACACTTCCAAATCTATAAACGAGCCTTCCTCAGCTCCACCACACTCCAATGAGTGTTCCAGATACTCCAAAGTAGCCAACAATCTTCAAATTTGATGTAGAAAATCAACCTGTATGCATCCAAAATGAACTGGCTCATGCAGTCCGAGATACCTTGCTTTGATGCACTTTCCAAGGCTCCAAATCACAATGTAGTGGTGCAATCAAGTATGGGCAACTTGCATTGACACCCAAACAACCTCAATGTTGAATATCAACACCATCTGACATGTGTACATATCAATTTTTGAAAACCCCTTTCTCTGTTTTCGAAAATACCAGAAAAATCAAAAAAACTAGTAGTAATCTAGTTTCTTCAATATTTGTCCAAATTGAGCAACCAGGCATTCATTAGCTTAGCAATAGTGTCCATCAACTCCATGTAAGAGGAATTTGTCCAATTGTTTAAGACCAAAGATTAATTGTCTGATTAAAATCACTCTGTTTCTCTGCAACCAGTGGACAGCCTGTTTAATCAGCTCATTCCCAGCTCAATTAAGCATAATTGATTAAACCAACCATGTAGCCCTCTTCTCCAATGTGTGTAGCAACCAATTGCAAAAGCAATTGTGAAATATATCAAGCAACCAAGTGGAAATCAATCTCCTCGTAGCAAAAAAGTCAAAAATCTACCTTGTTTCACTGTAGGAGCTGCGCTGCCTGCATTTGAGGAATTTGGGAGTGATTTAAGTGATAATTGAAGTTGGATATAAGTGCCCAACACACTTGGGTATGTGTGCAACCAGTCAATGGTTTGATTTTAGCCAAAAACACGCTCCAAATGCATCAAATTTTGACTCCTTTTTCTCTGTTTTGTGAGAGCTCAAAAAAACCAGAGTTTTTCACTCGTTCAAATGCATGTAGATTGCTCCAAAATCACAGTAGGGCTTGCATAGAAGTTGCCAATACATTCCTCCTTGTCAAATACATGTTTGCTTTGCCAGATTTACATGTGTTTCCACCATACATCAGTGCTTCCAAGCTTTAATGGAAAGCTTCCAAAAACCAGAAATTTGCTTTGCTTTTAGTTGCTCTAACTTGCTTTGCTTTTGCCTGAATCACCTGCAATCCGCTCAAGGATGTTTAGAAGACCTTACCCGGTAGGCCAAGCTCTCAGATCTGATAAGAATTGGTGTGCTCTAAGCTTCACAGCTTCAATGGCAAGCTTCACAGCTTCTTCTCCCTCTTCACTCACTCACTCATAAACCCTAATAAACGGCACAAGGCTCTGATACCATGTTGAAAGAACGGTAGAGGGGAAGGAGACACACACACACACGAGTAAGCCCTAATGTATATTGCAAACCCTAACCAAAGAGAGAAGCCATCTCCTTTCTCACACAATGCATAAAGCCATAATCCATAATACACACAACACTATGAGTTGTGTCCACACACATCTAACCCTAGCTAATATCCACACACTATGACCAGCTGGACACGCGGTCATTTATGTCTCACACATGTTCCTACCTAACATGCCAGCACATAGCATAGCTGGCTCACACACTGACATCGAGCTTGAATCTCAACAGCCCCTCTCAAGCTCATGATGTACTGCCGATGAAGATGTAGATGAGCTTGGGATATCAAGACTCTCAACACCCCACTCCTAACATACCCCAGCCACACATTTTTGGGCATGTTTAGTGCACACAAAGACTACTCTAAGCTTAGAAATAGCTTGCACTAACCTTGGTACCCACCACTACTTGCATTGTAGTCTTTCTTCTAGTGTAGCTTGTGGTGTAGCCTCTACCCATTTTGTTAAGTCTTGTTTTTGCTACATCTAGACCTCTTTCCAAAATTGTGCTTTACACAAAAGCTATCCACGTACTAAAAAACTAAGGAATTAATCCCTACACAAGGAACACCCAAGTTGGAGCCATGGATGATGGTGCCATGTTCACCTCTTCCCCCACCCCTTTTCACTCTATTGCATAGGGAACCTAGGAACCAGCCCTTAGATCTTCCAAAAATACTTAAATGTCATCACATTGGAAGCAAATGCTCCCCGTTTTGTGACAAAAGCTGTCTTTTCACGATCATCTGGGGCCATCAGGACTTGATTGTATACAGCGAAACCATCCAAGAAAGAATACATCTCAAGGTCTGCAGGTGGCATCTACCACGGAATCTATGAACAGAAGTGGGAAAGGATTTGTCTCTGTTGCAACATTGAGCTTCCAGTAATCCAAATAGACACGGAGCTTTCCATTCTCTTTCAGCACAATCACTATTGGCAACAACCATGTCACCTTTCCACCACCGGATATATGAATCCTAGTTTCAAGAGTTTATCAATTTCCTCAATTTGTTTTGCATAATTTGGATTCATTCGGTACCGCTGTTGCTTGTTTAATGGGAACAACATCCTCCTTAAGATGATGTTGATAAAATTGAGGATCAATGCCCTTCATATCTTTGTAGCTCCAAGGAAATACATCCACATATGATTTTAATAAGTTCTAGAGTTTTTCTTTCAATTCTATATCCAGCTTAGCGCTGATGCAAACTATCTTGGGGTGCTCCACGTCGCCCAGATTCATGTCTTCTAGCTCATCTGCTATGACCCGAAGGCTGTGCTTCATTGCTCTCTCATGAGTTTCTTCTACCTGGATAAGGGCTTGAACTTCCTTCGGTACACCCACATGACCTAAGGGGGTGAGAGGTCGGCTTGGCCCTCGTTGATTTAGTTCATAAGAATGACTATGTTTCCCGTGAGATAGAGTTAGGTCCCTTTGTTTGCTCATATCCTCATATTGTCAAGAGATTAAGGTGTCATTAATCGAAAATAAGAGGACTTATCTACCTATCAAAAGGTTTCCCTTGACCTAGCTAGGGCGAGGACCTTACACGTGGTATCCAAGCATGGTTTAGGTAATTGTGTGTCGTATTGTTTGATTGCTAGGCTTTCTTGATAGACTAATCTAGTTATGTCTAGATCTAGGATGGGATGGATAGACTAATCTAGTTATGTCTAGATGTAGGATGGGATGAATTACTATTCTCAATTCTTAGTGTTCTAGTACATGTTGTTGCTCCCTAAACTTTGAGTTCTGTGATGCCATGATCCACGTCATAGAAAAGATAAATTTTAATCGGAGATCGACGTAAATGAATATTCCTCGAGAAATCCATGTTTTTAAATTTGTAAACGTATATTCGTCGAAAGAAATTTTAGAAAAAGAGAAACTGAGATAGTACCTTTCGAGAAGATAATTTTAGAAAGAACCTTTCAGACCTAAACTCTGACTCAGACTATTGACCAAGACCTAATTCCTTCGTCAGTTTCAATCAATGACGATGTGCCCAGTTCAGGAAAAATGTATTCAATCACCCACCGAATCTGAAACTAAGTTAAGACTTCTGACTTTGATCTAAGGATCAAGTTAACAGAATTTGAAGAATTCTGTTTGGAATTGAAAATTGGATCTAGAAGTATTGAGATAGGGATTTACGATATACTCATGGTATTCAAACAAAAATAAAAAACTATAAACTTGCATAGAAACCCTGCCTTCTTAAAAGACTGTCTTACACCAGAATGCTGGAGGGAGCATTTGGCATATATATTTATCTAAGGGAAGTTCAGTTTTGCAACAGCTGGCGGGGAGTGTTCGAGGGACAGTTCACGCGGCAAAACCTGTCGAGGTCTTGACCAGCCTCGGTATGGTTAAAATGGTGCACTTTCGGTACAATGGACGAGGGCCGACGAAGCGGTCCCTTAGTGAAGTGCCAGGACACCTAAGGAGGATCCTGGAGGGTTCTGACCAGGTGATGCACGGGCTCGCGGTGCCGAGGACATCCATGCGTATGTCGAGAAAGATATTATATAATGGACCTATGTTTTTATAATCTATCACTGAATCTCGTTGTTGACTTGCTGGTCTCAACGGAGAGTACAGAGTGATACTGTTTTGTTGAGAAATAAGGACTCAATGAAAATTTTGAAGTATGACATGTATAAACCGTAAATTGTTTATCAAGGGTTGTTTTTATTAAAGTTTTAATAAAGAGGAGTGTGTGCGTATCTGTCTTCTAAAGCTAAAGTTAAGAAAGGCAATTCAATTATGGGTGGGTGAGTACTTGTCTGGTTCCACCGATTCCAGTGGTAGGGTGGTGGCTAACCCATGGGCCGGATGGGGTTAGGCTGGAATCAGTGGAGTTTTAATAATCAAACTTTAAAATCTTAGGATTACGCTAAGATTCGAGTAATTAGACAATTCCCTCTGATAAATTTTTCAATAAGTGGATCAATGGCTGTGCCTGACCTAGATCAAGAAAAAAGCGTTGAATTTACTAAAATGATCAAATTATATCAGTGATAGTTTCCTTCTATCTGGTTTATTCAGTTGAAGGATAGCTTAGAATTGATCACGTTAGAAAAAATCGTTTTTTTAAAAAATCATAAAGGTGAAAGCGTCCTCGCTTTCTGGGCATGGGAATTTTTCTCGGTTTTGGTTTTTAAAGTGACCACTAACCTAGTCTCGTGCCCGGACATTCGAGGGCGAGGCCTCGAGTGAGAAACCCTGCCCCGCACATGAGGGGGCTGCTTCTGCTGCTTCTGCTACCGGGAGTCCCGGTGCGCGGAGGGGACAGAGGGATCTCAGAGTTGGTATCAGAGCCAAATTGAAAGCTAATAAGGATAAATAAATTCTTATCTGAAATTGATAAATAAGAACTCAGAAAAGACATTTTTTCTTAATGTATTTCATTCCATAGGCTTATTTAAGGAAGAATTTTTAATCAAAGAAATTATTTTTATAGATGGAAGTCCCCTATTCATTTGGTATTCTCGACCTCACCCAGTCTCAAGATATGACTGCGTTCGCCTTCGAGCATCTCATCTCTTCCGCTTCTACTCGAATAAGCCGAGCAAGACTCACACGCCATTTTGAGGAGTTATATTTTCCTAACCCAGTGGCGAGACTACATAAGTGGTTTGCAGGGCAATATGTCCATGCCCCTTGCGACCGCCGTGCAATGCTGTGGGAGAACCTCTCATTGGCTATGATTCTGTTAAAGCTAAAAATGACACGTGGTGTCATTCTATATCATTCAACACCTCGAAATTTCAGACTTTCATGCCGAATTTATAGATTCCTTAGTCGATTTATCCCTAAGGAGAAAATAATAGCTCCCTTCGGAGTTAGAGAACTTATGTAACAGGATATGACTATGGCCCAGTACGGTCCTCTTATGCTTCTCTCGAAGAGATTTTGAATTTTGGAGCCAAGCTGCTCTATGTATAATTTGCAACTTTTATATAAGAATGTTTTCTGAAGAAAAATTCCTTGTTGTATAAGTGATTACTTATAGACGATCTGATAAAGAAAAAAATCCGTTATCGGACATATATCATAGACCTCCAATGAGATCATTGTCTTGTTTAAGAAATTGTTTTTCGAAACTCTTAAGTCCTAGGATCTCGTGGATAATATCAAAATAAAAATTTAATAATATATAAATTTTTGACAGAATCATGAGACGAGGAAATCGTGGTCTCGTCAGACAGACCCTGTCTCTGAAGATGACGAGCTTGACCTTGATGTTCGCAAGGCTCTTCATAGGACACAAGCAGGACCCTTCAAAGGAGAAGGGGAGAACCTGGGCCCTCAGGCTATGGAGAAATGGGTGGAAGCCATGGAAGAGTATTTTGACGTCACAAGTTACAATATGCGAAGCAAAATGTCTCTTGCCTGGCTGAAAATAGTGGAAACAGCCATGGTAGCATGGAGGAACCACTGTGACACCAACCATCTGGACATAAATACTCAGTCCTGGAATGATCTAAAAACCTATCTAAGAAAGAGATTTTGTCCTCCTGGATTTTTAGAAACCAAAATGAATGAATTCTTAGAACTAAAGCAGGAGAGCAGAACCATCGAGGAATACCACGAGGCCTTTGCTTTTCTACTCAAATATTCACCGCCTCTTGATGAAGAGCAACTCATGGCCAGGTTCATTCGAGGAATGAACGAACCCTTGGACACACTGGTCAAAAATGCCAAGCCGGTGTCCATGGCCGAAGCAGTAAGAATGGCAAAAGATTTTGCCAAAGCCTTTGTAGTAAAGGTCCCACCAAAACCTGCACCCTCTAACTTTAAAAGATTCCAAGCCCAGGGAAGTACTTCAAACTTTCCACCCCCAAAGAGCCAGCAAGGCCCGAATCTGAATCAGGATACAGAAAGATTCAGAAGTGAAGGAAGACCCTTCCCCCAGAGTACTTTCTCAGGAACCCCACCTCTTTCAAAAAATCAGAAGGATGAGCTCAGAACTGAAAACTGATGCTTTGGATGCCAGGGTTTTGGTCACCAGCTAAAAGACTGCCCGACTCCTGCCATGTCAAGAGGACAGGGAAGTCGAGGATCCCGAATTCAGAAACCAACCCCTTCATTCCAGTCTAATCAGGGTCCGTCTCGCCCAAGCCAGGGAAACCCCAGAAGAACTCCAGCTCAGCCATCTGTCTCTATCCAGTGTAATCTCAGAACTCCTTCCCAGAAGTCGGGCAACCAAAGAGAAAGAGTTCTACCTCAGACTGCAGCAGCCAGAGTAGTCACCATTTCAGATGTAGTAGAAGAGGAAAAAGGGTAGATCTATGCTGCAATTAAAAATAAAGGGCCTAACCAGCAATTCTCCGTCATCCATACTCTAGCAGAATTTCAAGGTAAGTGGGTGGACCCAACGAGTCGCGTAACTTTCCAACATATTTATTTATTACAATCCGAATAGGACCCAAACAAGTTTCGTTTTAGGGGGCCATGCTAGCGACCATGCCTTGTGAGGACAAGAGGAAAAGGGGTTAGCTTTTATATAAACCAAGTGCAGATTTGTTCTATCCTGGATCACGCACATTGAGTGCCGTTCGATCGGAGGAATAGATTCCTATTAGAATGACTATGTTTCCCGTGAGATAGAGTTAGGTCCCTTTGTTTGCTCGTATCCTCATATTGTCAAGAGATTAAGGTGTCATTAATAAAAAATAAGGGGACTTATCTACCTATCAAAGGGTTTTTCTTGACCTAGCTAGGGCGAGGACCTTACACGTGGTATCCAAGCATGATTTAGGTAAATTGTGTGTCGTATTGTTTGATTGCTAGGCTTTCTTGATAGACTAATCTAGTTATGTCTAGATGTAGGACGGGATGGATTGCTATTCTCAATTCTTAGTGTTCTAGTACATCGTCTCCCCTACTTGGCTAACTCTGCTCTTGCTTGCATAGTCGGTAGGCGAAGGCACAAGCAAGCTCCCAAGGTAATCCCCTCCTATGCCACTAGGAATTGGATTTCCTCCCCAACGAGGGCGGACGTTGGATTATGGATGCTGCCTAGTTTTGTGGGCCCAAGCTAGTGTGGTGAATCAGCCTACCTCATAATTAGACGTCTCCTATGAGGAGCGGGAGGGTTTGGTACAAGCAGCAGGGGGTGACAGGCTGGCTTGGCCCTTCTCAAGACTAGTCGATGATAGAGTATGTATGGTCCATGAGGTATGCCCAGCTAGTTTAGGCTAGAAGACTAAATTCTAGATCATTACTGGTTTTGGGTTTGGTTTGGATATGTCTATGGACTGTAAAGCTAGTTTCACTGTTTCTTTTCTGAACATTTTGCTATAAGAGCTGTTTGATTAATATTGTTGTTTTCAAAGACTGTTTTAAGGAACATTTTTATGCTTATATTATGGGGAGCCAATATAAGTAGTAAACCCTCCTTTTACTCCTTACACAGTAAGTGGGTAGAGTGCTCCCTACAAAGGGTAGAGCTGGTTTAGCTGGGAGCATTTACATGTACATGCCCAGATAGTCCAAAGGCATATCGCTAAAGTTCCAAAGCTTCTAACCGAAAAGTCCAAAAACCTACACTGATCCCCACACCCATCCCCCATGTTGAAAGAACAGTAGAGGGGAAGGAGACACACACACAGGAGCAAACCCTAATGTATATTGCAAACCCTAACCAAAGAGGGAAGCCATCTCCCTTCTCACACAATCCATAAAGCCATAATCCATAATACACACAACACTATGAGTTGTGTCCACACACATCTAACCCTAGCTAATGTCCACACACTATGACCAGCTGGACACTTGGTCATTTATGTCTCACACATGTTCCTACCTAACATGCCAGCACATAGCATAGCTGGCTCACACTGACATCGAGCTTGAATCTTAACAGATCCTCTCAAGCTCATAATGTACTGCCGATGAAGATGTAGATGAGCTTGGAATATCAAGACTCTCAACACTCCCCCTCAAGCTCATCCCATGTACTGCCGATGAAGATGTAGATGAGCTTGGGATATCAAGACTCTCAACACTCCCCCTCAAGCTCATCCCATGTACTCCCAACATAGTACGGAAGTACTCAAACTTCTCCCTGCTAAGTGGCTTTGTAAAGATGTCTGCCACCTGCTCATCAGTCTTCACATACTGTAGATCAACTGTACCATCAAGCACCTTTTCTGTGACAAAGTGATAATGGACCTCTATGTGTTTGGTCCTCGCATGAAACACTGGATTCTTGGCCAACTGTATACTGCTCATGTTTGTCACAATGAATGACAACTTTGCCATAAATAGGCTCACCCAAATCTGCCAAGAGATTCTTTATCCATACTGCCTCACAAGTAGCAATGGCTGCACCTCTATATTCAGCCTCTGTACTAGATAAAGCAACTGTAGGTTGCTTCTTGATACTCCAACTCACCATGGCACTTCCAAGTGTAAAAGCATATCCACTAGTAGACATCCTGTCATATGAGCTACCTGCCTAATCAGCATCTGTGTAGCCATGTATGTCCAAGCTTTTACCACTCTCATAAAGTAGACCATAATGTGTAGTGGCCTTTACATATCTTATAATGCGTCTCACTACATCTAAATGAGGTTTTCTTGGGCTCTGCATAAACTGGCTGACTAGCCCCACAACATAACTCAAATCCGGGCATGTGATAGTCATGTAAATGAAACTACCAACCATCTTCCTGTACATAGATGGATCATCCAATTCATCACCATAATCAGCCCGCAACTTCACATTTTGCTCCAAAGGTATACTCATAGGCTTACACCCTGTCATGCCATATTTTGTCAATATATCCAATGCATATTGGTGCTGTACTAACCATGTACCTGCATGATCTTTGACCACTTCAATTCCAAGGAAGTATCTCAACTCACCAAGATCTTTCGTGTCAAATTGCCCACTCAATGCTTTCTTGACATGCATTACATCTACACCATGATCACCTGTGATAATCAAGTCAGTCATCCACATAGATGACGAGTAAAACAATCCCATGCTCTGTCTTCTTCACATAGAGTGAAGAATCTGCTGTAGATATCTGAAATCTGAGAGAGATCAGATATCTGCTCATCTTATCACTCCAAGCACGAGGTGCTTGCTTCAAACCATATAATGCCTTTTTCAATTTGCATACATGAGTGGGATATCGTGGGTGTACATAACCTTCTGGCTGTGCCATATACACCTCCTCTTGAAGATCACCATTTAGAAATGCATTTTTGACATCCATTTGATGCATTTCCCAACGATTAGCTGCAGCCATAGCAATGACTGCTCTTACTGTCCCCATCTTTGCCACTGGACTAAATGTTTCATCATAGTCCAAACCTTGGGTTTGTGCATAACCCTTAGCTACCAATCTTGCTTTATGTCTCTCAATAGAACCATCAGATTTGCACTTCACTTTGTAAACCCATTTACATCCAATAACATTTTTGTCCTTTGGTAGTGCAACCAAATCCCATGTATCATTATGGACCAATGTGTCCATCTCAACATCCATTGTTTTCTCCCATACATGCTCTCCAATAGCTTCTGTATAGCATGTAGGTTCCACATGCTTCACCATAGATGTCATATATGCATAGTGCATAGCAAAATCTCGATATGTCAATCTGTCAAACTGGATATCTGACTCTCTGGGATCTCCGCAATGCATGCGGGTCACTCCGAACACCTGTCACTCTAGCATGTGGTGGCACATATCTATCCTGCCTAGCACCAGGTGTGCGTAAAACAGGTATGCCAAGCTCCTCATCCAAACTCTCTGAACTCGATGACTCATAACCTGTGATTCCCATTCCTTCAACCTTCTTATTTCCTTTGTCCATAGCACTACTCCCAGTGCTCACACTCTCATGCCTCAAACGTCCTGACCATGGACGTACACTGCTACTCTCAGCCTTTGCTGTTGGCCCCCAGACATAGTAGTAGAACTAGAACTTGCTTGTGGCAAGTTCACAAGCACATTAACCTCAAGTGAATCAATGACACCCTCATCTTTTGCTTTGTATCAACTCGCAAGCTCATCAAACACCACATCTTGTGAGATGACCACTTGTCTAGTTTGTGGGTTGTAACATTTGTATGCCTTTCGATCCTATGCATATCCAACAAATACACATTTCTCTGCCTTAGGATCCAACTTCCTTCTTCTTTCATCAGGCACATGTACATAAGCTATGCATCCAAAAACTTTGAGGTGTTCAATGTCTGGCCTATAACCTGTAAGCCGCATCTCTGGCGTACTTCCATGAATGGCTACTGTAGGTGTTTTGTTCAGTATATACACTGTAATAGCACATGCTTCTGCCCAATAATAATCTGGCATGCTCTTTTCATTGAGCATCACCCTAGCCACTTCACATATGACTCTATTCTTTCTCTTAGCCACACCATTTTGCTGAGGTGTATACCTGCAAGTCAATTGTCTTCTTATTCCATGCTTCCTCAAGAAATGCTCAAAAGCCTTTGAGGTGTATTCACCACCTCCATATGTCCTCAAACATTTAATCCAACAACCATATTGCTTTTCTGCAAAAGCTTTAAATCCATGAACTTTTCCAATACTTCACTCTTCTCTCTGAGAAAGTATATCCATGTCATCTTGCTGAAATCATCTATGAATGTCACATAGTATAAACTGCCTTTGATAGATGGGTTTTGTGCAAGGACCCCATACATCACTATGTACTATCTCAAGTGGCCTGCTACTCATGTTTCCTTCTCTAGGAAACCGCAACCTTGCCTGCTTTCCAAACTGACAGGCTTCACAAACATGCATATTCCCATCATATTTGAATCTAGGCAATCCACTGACAATGCCTCTTGCCTGCATGTTCTTCAATCTTTGTTGACGATGTGCCCAGTTCAGGAAAAATGTATTCAATCACCCACCGAATCTGAAACTAAGTTAAGACTTCTGACTTTGATCTAAGGATCAAGTTAACAGAATTTGAAGAATTCTGTTTGGAATTGAAAATTGGATCTAGAAGTATTGAGATAGGGATTTACGATATACTCATGGTATTCAAACAAAAATAAAAAACTATAAACTTGCATAGAAACCCTGCCTTCTTAAAAGACTGTCTTACACCAGAATGCTGGAGGGAGCATTTGGCATATATATTTATCTAAGGGAAGTTCAGTTTTGCAACAGCTGGCGGGGAGTGTTCGAGGGACAGTTCACGCGGCAAAACCTATCGAGGTCTTGACCAGCCTCGGTATGGTTAAAATGGTGCACTTTCGGTACAATGGACGAGGGCCGACGAAGCGGTCCCTTAGTGAAGTGCCAGGACACCTAAGGAGGATCCTGGAGGGTTCTGACCAGGTGATGCACGGGCTCGCGGTGCCGAGGACATCCATGCGTATGTCGAGGAAGATATTATATAATGGACCTATGTTTTTATAATCTATCACTGAATCTCGTTGTTGACTTGCTGGTCTCAACGGAGAGTACAGAGTGATACTGTTTTGTTGAGAAATAAGGACTCAATGAAAATTTTGAAGTATGACATGTATAAACCGTAAATTGTTTATCAAGGGTTGTTTTTATTAAAGTTTTAATAAAGAGGAGTGTGTGCGTATCTGTCTTCTAAAGCTAAAGTTAAGAAAGGCAATTCAATTATGGGTGGGTGAGTACTTGTCTGGTTCCACCGATTCCAGTGGTAGGGTGGTGGCTAACCCATGGGCCGGATGGGGTTAGGCTGGAATCAGTGGAGTTTTAATAATCAAACTTTAAAATCTTAGGATTATGCTAAGATTCGAGTAATTAGACAATTCCCTCTGATAAATTTTTCAATAAGTGGATCAATGGCTGTGCCTGACCTAGATCAAGAAAAAAGCGTTGAATTTACTAAAATGATCAAATTATATCAGTGATAGTTTCCTTCTATCTGGTTTATTCAGTTGAAGGATAGCTTAGAATTGATCACGTTAGAAAAAATCGTTTTTTAAAAAAATCATAAAGGTGAAAGCGTCCTCGCTTTCTGGGCATGGGAATTTTTCTCGGTTTTGGTTTTTAAAGTGACCACTAACCTAGTCTCGTGCCCGGACATTCGAGGGCGAGGCCTCGAGTGAGAAACCCTGCCCCGCACATGAGGGGGCTGCTTCTGCTGCTTCTGCTACCGGGAGTCCCGGTGCGCGGAGGGGACAGAGGGATCTCAGAGTTGGTATCAGAGCCAAATTGAAAGCTAATAAGGATAAATAAATTCTTATCTGAAATTGATAAATAAGAACTCAGAAAAGACATTTTTTCTTAATGTATTTCATTCCATAGGCTTATTTAAGGAAGAATTTTTAATCAAAGAAATTATTTTTATAGATGGAAGTCCCCTATTCATTTGGTATTCTCGACCTCACCCAGTCTCAAGATATGACTGCGTTCGCCTTCGAGCATCTCATCTCTTCCGCTTCTACTCGAATAAACCGAGCAAGACTCACACGCCATTTTGAGGAGTTATATTTTCCTAACCCAGTGGCGAGACTACATAAGTGGTTTGCAGGGCAATATGTCCATGCCCCTTGCGACCGCCGTGCAATGCTGTGGGAGAACCTCTCATTGGCTATGATTCTGTTAAAGCTAAAAATGACACGTGGTGTCATTCTATATCATTCAACACCTCGAAATTTCAGACTTTCATGCCGAATTTATAGATTCCTTAGTCGATTTATCCCTAAGGAGAAAATAATAGCTCCCTTCGGAGTTAGAGAACTTATGTAACAGGATATGACTATGGCCCAGTACGGTCCTCTTATGCTTCTCTCGAAGAGATTTTGAATTTTGGAGCCAAGCTGCTCTATGTATAATTTGCAACTTTTATATAAGAATGTTTTCTGAAGAAAAATTCCTTGTTGTATAAGTGATTACTTATAGACGATCTGATAAAGAAAAAAATCCGTTATCGGACATATATCATAGACCTCCAATGAGATCATTGTCTTGTTTAAGAAATTGTTTTTCGAAACTCTTAAGTCCTAGGATCTCGTGGATAATATCAAAATAAAAATTTAATAATATATAAATTTTTGACAGAATCATGAGACGAGGAAATCGTGGTCTCGTCAGACAGACCCTGTCTCTGAAGATGACGAGCTTGACCTTGATGTTCGCAAGGCTCTTCATAGGACACAAGCAGGACCCTTCAAAGGAGAAGGGGAGAACCTGGGCCCTCAGGCTATGGAGAAATGGGTGGAAGCCATGGAAGAGTATTTTGACGTCACAAGTTACAATATGCGAAGCAAAATGTCTCTTGCCTGGCTGAAAATAGTGGAAACAGCCATGGTAGCATGGAGGAACCACTGTGACACCAACCATCTGGACATAAATACTCAGTCCTGGAATGATCTAAAAACCTATCTAAGAAAGAGATTTTGTCCTCCTGGATTTTTAGAAACCAAAATGAATGAATTCTTAGAACTAAAGCAGGAGAGCAGAACCATCGAGGAATACCACGAGGCCTTTGCTTTTCTACTCAAATATTCACCGCCTCTTGATGAAGAGCAACTCATGGCCAGGTTCATTCGAGGAATGAACGAACCCTTGGACACACTGGTCAAAAATGCCAAGCCGGTGTCCATGGCCGAAGCAGTAAGAATGGCAAAAGATTTTGCCAAAGCCTTTGTAGTAAAGGTCCCACCAAAACCTGCACCCTCTAACTTTAAAAGATTCCAAGCCCAGGGAAGTACTTCAAACTTTCCACCCCCAAAGAGCCAGCAAGGCCCGAATCTGAATCAGGATACAGAAAGATTCAGAAGTGAAGGAAGACCCTTCCCCCAGAGTACTTTCTCAGGAACCCCACCTCTTTCAAAAAATCAGAAGGATGAGCTCAGAACTGAAAACTGATGCTTTGGATGCCAGGGTTTTGGTCACCAGCTAAAAGACTGCCCGACTCCTGCCATGTCAAGAGGACAGGGAAGTCGAGGATCCCGAATTCAGAAACCAACCCCTTCATTCCAGTCTAATCAGGGTCCGTCTCGCCCAAGCCAGGGAAACCCCAGAAGAACTCCAGCTCAGCCATCTGTCTCTATCCAGTGTAATCTCAGAACTCCTTCCCAGAAGTCGGGCAACCAAAGAGAAAGAGTTCTACCTCAGACTGCAGCAGCCAGAGTAGTCACCATTTCAGATGTAGTAGAAGAGGAAAAAGGGTAGATCTATGCTGCAATTAAAAATAAAGGGCCTAACCAGCAATTCTCCGTCATCCATACTCTAGCAGAATTTCAAGGTAAGTGGGTGGACCCAACGAGTCGCGTAACTTTCCAACATATTTATTTATTACAATCCGAATAGGACCCAAACAAGTTTCGTTTTAGGGGGCCATGCTAGCGACCATGCCTTGTGAGGACAAGAGGAAAAGGGGTTAGCTTTTATATAAACCAAGTGCAGATTTGTTCTATCCTGGATCACGCACATTGAGTGCCGTTCGATCGGAGGAATAGATTCCTATTAGAATGACTATGTTTCCCGTGAGATAGAGTTAGGTCCCTTTGTTTGCTCGTATCCTCATATTGTCAAGAGATTAAGGTGTCATTAATCAAAAATAAGGGGACTTATCTACCTATCAAAGGGTTTTTCTTGACCTAGCTAGGGCGAGGACCTTACACGTGGTATCCAAGCATGATTTAGGTAAATTGTGTGTCGTATTGTTTGATTGCTAGGCTTTCTTGATAGACTAATATAGTTATGTCTAGATGTAGGACGGGATGGACTGCCATTCTCAATTCTTAGTGTTCTAGTACATCGTCTCCCCTACTTGGCTAACTCTGCTCTTGCTTGCATAGTCGGTAGGCGAAGGCACAAGCAAGCTCCCAAGGTAATCCCCTCCTATGCCACTAGGAATTGGATTTCCTCCCCAACGAGGGCGGACGTTGGATTATGGATGCTGCCTAGTTTTGTGGGCCCAAGCTAGTGTGGTGAATCAGCCTACCGCATAATTAGACGTCTCCTATGAGGAGCGGGAGGGTTTGGTACAAGCAGCAGGGGGTGACAGGCTGGCTTGGCCCTTGTCAAGACTAGTCGATGATAGAGTATGTATGGTCCATGAGGTATGCCCAGCTAGTTTAGGCTAGAAGACTAAATTCTAGATCATTACTGGTTTTGGGTTTGGTTTGGATATGTCTATGGACTGTAAAGCTAGTTTCACTGTTTCTTTTCTGAACATTTTGCTATAAGAGCTGTTTGATTAATATTGTTGTTTTCAAAGACTGTTTTAAGGAACATTTTTATGCTTATATTATGGGGAGCCAATATAAGTAGTAAACCCTCCTTTTACTCCTTACACAGTAAGTGGGTAGAGTGCTCCCTACAAAGGGTAGAGCTGGTTTAGCTGGGAGCATTTACATGTACATGCCCAGATAGTCCAAAGGCATATCGCTAAAGTTCCAAAGCTTCTAACCGAAAAGTCCAAAAACCTACACTGATCCCCACACCCATCCCCCATGTTGAAAGAACAGTAGAGGGGAAGGAGACACACACACAGGAGCAAACCCTAATGTATATTGCAAACCCTAACCAAAGAGGGAAGCCATCTCCCTTCTCACACAATCCATAAAGCCATAATCCATAATACACACAACACTATGAGTTGTGTCCACACACATCTAACCCTAGCTAATGTCCACACACTATGACCAGCTGGACACGTGGTCATTTATGTCTCACACATGTTCCTACCTAACATGCCAGCACATAGCATAGCTGGCTCACACATAGCATAGCTGATAATCAAGTCAGTCATCCACATAGATGACGAGTAAAACAATCCCATGCTCTGTCTTCTTCACATAGAGTGAAGAATCTGCTGTAGATATCTGAAATCTGAGAGAGATCAGATATCTGCTCATCTTATCACTCCAAGCACGAGGTGCTTGCTTCAAACCATATAATGCCTTTTTCAATTTGCATACATGAGTGGGATATCGTGGGTGTACATAACCTTCTGGCTGTGCCATATACACCTCCTCTTCAAGATCACCATTTAGAAATGCATTTTTGACATCCATTTGATGCATTTCCCAACGATTAGCTGCAGCCATAGCAATGACTGCTCTTACTGTCCCCATCTTTGCCACTGGACTAAACGTTTCATCATAGTCCAAACCCTGGGTTTGTGCATAACCCTTAGCTACCAATCTTGCTTTATGTCTCTCAATAGAACCATCAGATTTGCACTTCACTTTGTAAACCCATTTACATCCAATAACATTTTTGTCCTTTGGTAGTGCAACCAAATCCCATGTATCATTATGGACCAATGCGTCCATCTCAACATCCATTGTTTTCTCCCATACATGCTCTCCAATAGCTTCTGTATAGCATGTAGGTTCCACATGCTTCACCATAGATGTCATATATGCATAGTGCATAGCAAAATCTCGATATGTCAATCTGTCAAACTGGATATTTGACTCTCTGGGATCTCCGCAATGCATGCGGGTCACTCCGAACACCTGTCACTCTAGCATGTGGTGGCACATATCTATCCTGCCTAGCACCAGGTGTGCGTAAAACAGGTATGCCAAGCTCCTCATCCAAACTCTCTGAACTCGATGACTCATAACCTGTGATTCCCATTCCTTCAACCTTCTTATTTCCTTTGTCCATAGCACTACTCCCAGTGCTCACACTCTCATGCCTCAAACGTCCTGACCATGGACGTACACTGCTACTCTCAGCCTTTGCTGTTGGCCCCCAGACATAGTAGTAGAACTAGAACTTGCTTGTGGCAAGTTCACAAGCACATCAACCTCAAGTGACTCAATGACACCCTCATCTTTTGCTTTGTACCAACTAGCAAGCTCATCAAACACCACATCTTGTGAGATGACCACTTGTCTAGTTTGTGGGTTGTAACATTTGTATGCCTTTCGATCCTATGCATATCCAACAAATACACATTTCTCTGCCTTACGATCCAACTTCCTTCTTCTTTCATCAGGCACATGTACATAAGCTATGCATCCAAAAACTTTGAGGTGTTCAATGTCTGGCCTATAACCTGTAAGCCGCATCTCTGGCGTACTTCCATGAATGGCTACTGTAGGTGTTTTGTTCAGTATATACACTGTAATAGCACATGCTTCTGCCCAATAATAATCTGGCATGCTCTTTTCATTGAGCATCACCCTAGCCACTTCACATATGACTCTATTCTTTCTCTTAGCCACACCATTTTGCTGAGGTGTATACCTGCAAGTCAATTGTCTTCTTATTCCATGCTTCCTCAAGAAATGCTCAAAAGCCTTTGAGGTGTATTCACCACCTCCATATGTCCTCAAACATTTAATCCAACAACCATATTGCTTTTCTGCAAAAGCTTTAAATCCATGAACTTTTCCAATACTTCACTCTTCTCTCTGAGAAAGTATATCCATGTCATCTTGCTGAAATCATCTATGAATGTCACATAGTATAAACTGCCTTTGATAGATGGGTTTTGTGCAAGGACCCCATACATCACTATGTACTATCTCAAGTGGCCTGCTACTCATGTTTCCTTCTCTAGGAAACCGCAACCTTGCCTGCTTTCCAAACTGACAGGCTTCACAAACATGCATATTCCCATCATATTTGAATCTAGGCAATCCACTGACAATGCCTCTTGCCTGCATGTTCTTCAATCTTTGTATATTGACATGTCCAATCCTCTTATGCCACATATCAATGTCCTGTACCACATTTCTGCTTTTAGAGAACATGGCTGATTTTAACTCAGGAATCCCAGCATCCAGCTTAAACAACCTGCCTTCTTTCTTGCCTTTAGCAATGACTCTACATCCATGTTTGAAATCCTCAACGAAGCAACCATCCTCGCTTGAAACGAACCTGTAATCCTTGTTCCACCATTTGACCAACTGAGGCCAAGCTCTTTGTGATAGAAGGCACATACAATACATCTGACATAGACTTTGTTTGACCATTGTGCATAACCAATGGTACACTACCAACATGTGTAATGGCATGCTGAGTATCATCTCCTGTTTCCACATAGCCTTTCACATCCATAGGCTTCATATGCTCAAACCATTCACCATGACAAGTCATATGGTTTGATGCTCCAGAGTCCATATACCAAGTATCATCATTCTCAGCATTTGTCACCATGGATCCAACAACATGTTTCATGGCAAACAAGTGATTTGCAGTGCCATCATTACGGCTTGATGCATAGTTTCCACCATGTTGTGCATAATTTCCACCATACTGACCACCACGTTGTGCTCTATCCCCTCTCAAATCAATCTGTTTGCGGAAACAATCTCTTGCCATATGACCAAATTTGCCACAGTAATGGCATTCCAGATCTTGCATAGAATTTTGTTGGCCTTGCCAACGTCCTCTACCACAGGGGTTACCTCTGCCTCTCTGAGATGCATAACCACGACCACCTCTAGCACCATATGTGGGCTGAAAATTCTGTTGTGGTGACCTGTCCTGCCATCCACGACCATTACCACCACGGCCACGTGATGCGAATCTCCCCCTGCCTCTAAAACCTCTCTGCGAATAGAAAGCCTGATTTTTGCCATTATCATCATGGCTAGTAGATGCATCCAGAAATGAATCACTGAGTTTGATTTCCTCAACAAGTAAGAGTGAAACCAACTCATCAAAGTCTGGTAAACCTGTACTCCTTACTGAGATAGATGTATCAAAAGATTTATATTCCTTGCCAAGACCACGCAAGGTAATATCCACCAAATCATCATTAGGCATGGGGGCATTTATTGTTGCCAATGCATCTGCAAACTTCTTTATTTCTTGCACATAATCATGGATGCTTCTTTTATTCCGCTTCACATTATGTATCTGCTATCAACTGAGACTTGCGAGCACTCGTGTCTGTATCAAACATCTTTACCAAAGTATCCCATGCATCTTTGGGATTCTCAGCATCCTGCATGTGTATGAGCATAGCATCAGAAATACATATAGACAAATATGCAACACTTTGAATGCTCTTTCTGACCATTGCTCTCATGAGCAATAACCTGCTGTGTAGGTTGTCGAGGTAGCTCAAGCTCTGGCTCAGCACCTGTAATGAGATTCCAAAATCCTTTTCCTTGCAAGAAACTTTTTATCCTGTACTTCCATGCCTGGAAGTTCTTCCTATCTAGCTTTTCACCAACAATCTACTGGGTTATCCGACATATTTGCTCAATGCGTACTCCTTCTGCACACTTCCAAATCTATAAACGAGCCTTCCTCAGCTCCACCACACTCCAATGAGTGTTCCAGATACTCCAAAGTAGCCAACAATCTTCAAATTTGATGTAGAAAATCAACCTGTATGCATCCAAAATGAACTGGCTCATGCAGTCTGAGATACCGTGCTTTGATGCACTTTCCAAGGCTCCAAATCACAATGTAGTGGTGCAATCAAGTATGGGCAACTTGCATTGACACCCAAACAACCTCAATGTTGAATATCAACACCATCTGACATGTGTACATATCAATTTTTGAAAACCCCTTTCTCTGTTTTCGGAAATACCATAAAAATCAAAAAAACCAGTAGTAATCTAGTTTCTTCAATATTTGTCCAAATTGAGCAACCAGGCATTCATTAGCTTAGCAATAGTGTCCATCAACTCCATGTAAGAGGAATTTGTCCAATTGTTTAAGACCAAAGATTAATTGTCTGATTAAAATCACTCTGTTTCTCTGCAACCAGTGGACAGCCTGTTTAATCAGCTCATTCCCAGCTCAATTAAGCATAATTGATTAAACCAACCATGTAGCCCTCTTCTCCAATGTGTGTAGCAACCAATTGCAAAAGCAATTGTGAAATATATCAAGCAACCAAGTGGAAATCAATCTCCTCGTAGCAAAAAAGTCAAAAATCTACCCTATTTCACTGTAGGAGCTGCGCTGCCTGCATTTGAGGAATTTGGGAGTGATTTAAGTGATAATTGAAGTTGGATATAAGTGCCCAACACACTTGGGTATGTGTGCAACCAGTCAATGGTTTGATTTTAGCCAAAAACACGCTCCAAATGCATCAAATTTTGACTCCTTTTTCTCTTTTTTGTGAGAGCTCAAAAAAACCAGAGTTTTTCACTCGTTCAAATGCATGTAAATTGCTCCAAAATCACAGTAGGGCTTGCATAGAAGTTGCCAATACATTCCTCCTTGTCAAATACATGTTTGCTTTGCCAGATTTACATGTGTTTCCACCATACATCAGTGCTTCCAAGCTTTAATGGAAAGCTTCCAAAAACCAGAAATTTGCTTTGCTTTTAGTTGCTCTAACTTGCTTTGCTTTTGCCTGAATCACCTGCAATCCGCTCAAGGATGTTTAGAAGACCTTACCCGGTAGGCCAAGCTCTCAGATCTGATAAGAATTGGTGTGCTCTAAGCTTCACAGCTTCAATGGCAAGCTTCACAGCTTCTTCTCCCTCTTCACTCACTCACTCATAAACCCTAATAAACAGCACAAGGCTCTGATACCATGTTGAAAGAACGGTAGAGGGGAAGGAGACACACACACACACGAGTAAGCCCTAATGTATATTGCAAACCCTAACCAAAGAGAGAAGCCATCTCCTTTCTCACACAATGCATAAAGCCATAATCCATAATACACACAACACTATGAGTTGTGTCCACACACATCTAACCCTAGCTAATAACCACACACTATGACCAGCTGGACACGCGGTCATTTATGTCTCACACATGTTCCTACCTAACATGCCAGCACATAGCATAGCTGGCTCACACACTGACATCGAGCTTGAATCTCAACAGCCCCTCTCAAGCTCATGATGTACTGCCGATGAAGATGTAGATGAGCTTGGGATATCAAGACTCTCAACACCCCACTCCTAACATACCCCAGCCACACATTTTTGGGCATGTTTAGTGCACACAAAGACTACTCTAAGCTTAGAAATAGCTTGCACTAACCTTGGTACCCACCACTACTTGCATTGTAGTCTTTCTTCTAGTGTAGCTTGTGGTGTAGCCTCTACCCATTTTGTTAAGTCTTGTTTTTGCTACATCTAGACCTCTTTCCAAAATTGTGCTTTACACAAAAGCTATCCACGTACTAAAAAACTAAGGAATTAATCCCTACACAAGGAACACCCAAGTTGGAGCCATGGATGATGGTGCCATGTTCACCTCTTCCCCCACCCCTTTTCACTCTATTGCATAGGGAACCTAGGAACCAGCCCTTAGATCTTCCCAATATACTTAAATGTCATCACATTGGAAGCAAATGCTCCCCGTTTTGTGACAAAAGCTGTCTTTTCACGATCATCTGGGGCCATCAGGACTTGATTGTATACAGCGAAACCATCCAAGAAAGAATACATCTCAAGGTCTGCCAGCAGGTGGCATCTACCACGGAATCTATGAACAGAAGTGGGAAAGGATTTGTCTCTGTTGCAACATTGAGCTTCCAGTAATCCAAATAGACACGGAGCTTTCCATTCTCTTTCAGCACAATCACTATTGGCAACAACCATGTCACCTTTCCACCACCGGATATATGAATCCTAGTTTCAAGAGTTTATCAATTTTCTCAATTTGTTTTGCATAATTTGGATTCATTCGGTACCGCTGTTGCTTGTTTAATGGGAACAACATCCTCCTTAAGATGATGTTGATAGTTCATATCTTTGTAGCTCCAAGGAAATACATCCACATATGATTTTAATAAGTTCTAGAGTTTTTCTTTCAATTCTATATCCAGCTTAGCGCTGATGCAAACTATCTTGGGGTGCTCCACGTCGCCCAGATTCATGTCTTCTAGCTCATCTGCTATGACCCGAAGGCTGTGCTTCATTGCTCTCTAATGAGTTTCTTCTACCTGGATAAGGGCTTGAACTTCCTTCGGTACACCCACATGACCTAAGGGGGTGAGAGGTCGGCTTGGCCCTCGTTGATTTAGTTCATAAGAATGACTATGTTTCCCGTGAGATAGAGTTAGGTCCCTTTGTTTGCTCATATCCTCATATTGTCAAGAGATTAAGGTGTCATTAATCGAAAATAAGAGGACTTATCTACCTATCAAAAGGTTTCCCTTGACCTAGCTAGGGCGAGGACCTTACACGTGGTATCCAAGCATGGTTTAGGTAATTGTGTGTCGTATTGTTTGATTGCTAGGCTTTCTTGATAGACTAATCTAGTTATGTCTAGATCTAGGATGGGATGGATAGACTAATCTAGTTATGTCTAGATGTAGGATGGGATGAATTACTATTCTCAATTCTTAGTGTTCTAGTACATGTTGTTGCTCCCTAAACTTTGAGTTCTATGATGCCATGATCCACGTCATAGAAAAGATAAATTTTAATCGGAGATCGACGTAAATGAATATTCCTCGAGAAATCCATGTTTTTAAATTTGTAAACGTATATTCGTCGAAAGAAATTTTAGAAAAAGAGAAACTGAGATAGTACCTTTCGAGAAGATAATTTTAGAAAGAACCTTTCAGACCTAAACTCTGACTCAGACTATTGACCAAGACCTAATTCCTTCGTCAGTTTCAATCAATGACGATGTGCCCAGTTCAGGAAAAATGTATTCAATCACCCACCGAATCTGAAACTAAGTTAAGACTTCTGACTTTGATCTAAGGATCAAGTTAACAGAATTTGAAGAATTCTGTTTGGAATTGAAAATTGGATCTAGAAGTATTGAGATAGGGATTTACGATATACTCATGGTATTCAAACAAAAATAAAAAACTATAAACTTGCATAGAAACCCTGCCTTCTTAAAAGACTGTCTTACACCAGAATGCTGGAGGGAGCATTTGGCATATATATTTATCTAAGGGAAGTTCAGTTTTGCAACAGCTGGCGGGGAGTGTTCGAGGGACAGTTCACGCGGCAAAACCTGTCGAGGTCTTGACCAGCCTCGGTATGGTTAAAATGGTGCACTTTCGGTACAATGGACGAGGGCCGACGAAGCGGTCCCTCAGTGAAGTGCCAGGACACCTAAGGAGGATCCTGGAGGGTTCTGACGAGGTGATGCAAGGGCTCGCGGTGCCGAGGACATCCATGCGTATGTCGAGGAAGATATTATATAATGGACCTATGTTTTTATAATCTATCACTGAATCTCGTTGTTGACTTGCTGGTCTCAACGGAGAGTACAGAGTGATACTGTTTTGTTGAGAAATAAGGACTCAATGAAAATTTTGAAGTATGACATGTATAAACCGTAAATTGTTTATCAAGGGTTGTTTTTATTAAAGTTTTAATAAAGAGGAGTGTGTGCGTATCTGTCTTCTAAAGCTAAAGTTAAGAAAGGCAATTCAATTATGGGTGGGTGAGTACTTGTCTGGTTCCACCGATTCCAGTGGTAGGGTGGTGGCTAACCCATGGGCCGGATGGGGTTAGGCTGGAATCAGTGGAGTTTTAATAATCAAACTTTAAAATCTTAGGATTACGCTAAGATTCGAGTAATTAGACAATTCCCTCTGATAAATTTTTCAATAAGTGGATCAATGGCTGTGCCTGACCTGGATCAAGAAAAAAGCGTTGAATTTACTAAAATGATCAAATTATATCAGTGATAGTTTCCTTCTATCTGGTTTATTCAGTTGAAGGATAGCTTAGAATTGATCACGTTAGAAAAAATCGTTTTAAAAAAAAATCATAAAGGTGAAAGCGTCCTCGCTTTCTGGGCATGGGAATTTTTCTCGGTTTGGTTTTTAAAGTGACCACTAACCTAGTCTCGTGCCCGGACATTCGAGGGCGAGGCCTCGAGTGAGAAACCCTGCCTCGCACATGAGGGGGCTGCTTCTGCTGCTTCAGCTACCGGGAGTCCCGTCCGGTGCGCGGAGGGGACAGAGGGATCTCAGAGTTGGTATCAGAGCCAAATTGAAAGCTAATAAGGATAAATAAATTCTTATCTGAAATTGATAAATAAGAACTCGGAAAAGACATTTTTTCTTAATGTATTTCATTCCGTAGGCTTATTTAAGGAAGAATTTCTAATCAAAGAAATTATTTTTATAGATGGAAGTCCCCTATTTATCTGGTATTCTCGACCTCACCCAGTCTCAAGATATGACTGCGTTCGCCTTCGAGCATCTCATCTCTTCCGCTTCTACTCGAATAAGCCGAGAAAGACTCACACGCCATTTTGAGGAGTTATATTTTCCTAACCCAGTGGCGAGACTACATAAGTGGTTTGCAGGGCAATATGTCCATGCCCCTTGCGACCGCCGTGCAATGCTGTGGGAGAACCTCTCATTGGCTATGATTCTGTTAAAGCTAAAAATGACACGTGGTGTTATTCTATATCATTCAACACCTCGAAATTTCAGACTTTCATGCCGAATTTATAGATTCCTTAGTCAATTTATCCCTAAGGAGAAAATAATAGCTCCCTTCGGAGTTAGAGAACTTATGTAACAGGATATGACTATGGCCCAGTATGGTCCTCTTATGCATCTCCCGAAGAGATTTTGAATTTTGGAGCCAAGCTGCTCTATGTATAATTTGCAACTTTTATATAAGAATGTTTTCTGAAGAAAAATTCCTTGTTGTATAAGTGATTACTTATAGACGATCTGATAAAGAAAAAAATCCGTTATCGGACATATATCATAGACCTCCAATGAGATCATTGTCTTGTTTAAGAAATTGTTTTTCGAAACTCTTAAGTCCTAGGATCTCGTGGATAATATCAAAATAAAAATTTAATAATATATAAATTTTTGACAGAATCATGAGATGAGGAAATCGTGGTCTCGTCAGACAGACCCTGTCTCTGAAGATGACGAGCTTGACCTTGATGTTCGCAAGGCTCTTCATAGGACACAAGCAGGACCCTTCAAAGGAGAAGGGGAGAACCTGGGCCCTCAGGCTATGGAGAAATGGGTGGAAGCCATGGAAGAGTATTTTGACGTCACAAGTTACAATATGCGAAGCAAAATGGCTCTTGCCTGGCTGAAAATAGTGGAAACAGCCATGGTAGCATGGAGGAACCACTGTGACACCAACCATCTGGACATAAATACTCAGTCCTGAAATGATCTAAAAACCTATCTAAGAAAGAGATTTTGTCCTCCTGGATTTTTAGAAACCAAAATGAATGAATTCTTAGAACTAAAGCAGGAGAGCAGAACCATCGAGGAATACCACGAGGCCTTTGCTTTTCTACTCAAATATTCACCGCCTCTTGATGAAGAGCAACTCATGGCCAGGTTCATTCGAGGAATGAACGAACCCTTGGACACACTGGTCAAAAATGCCAAGCCGGTGTCCATGGCCGAAGCAGTAAGAATGGCAAAAGATTTTGCCAAAGCCTTTGTAGTAAAGGTCCCACCAAAACCTGCACCCTCTAACTTTAAAAGATTCCAAGCCCAGGGAAGTACTTCAAACTTTCCACCCCCAAAGAGCCAGCAAGGCCCGAATCTGAATCAGGATACAGAAAGATTCAGAAGTGAAGGAAGACCCTTTCCCCAGAGTACTTTCTCAGGAACCCCACCTCTTTCAAAAAATCAGAAGGATGAGCTCAGAACTGAAAACTGATGCTTTGGATGCCAGGGTTTTGGTCACCAGTTAAAAGACTGCCCGACTCCTGCCATGTCAAGAGGACAGGGAAGTCAAGGATCCCGAATTCAGAAACCAACCCCTTCATTCCAGTCTAATCAGGGTCCGTCTCGCCCAAGCCAGGGAAACCCCAGAAGAACTCCAGCTCAGCCATCTGCCTCTATCCAGTGTAATCTCAGAACTCCTTCCCAGAACTCGGGCAACCAAAGAGAAAGAGTTCTACCTCAGACTGCAGCAGCCAGAGCAGTCACCATTTCAGATGTAGTAGAAGAGGAAAAAGGGTAGATCTATGCTGCAATTAAAAATAAAGGGCCTAACCAGCAATTCTCCGTCATCCATACTCCAGCAGAATTTCAAGGTAAGTGGGTGGACCCAACGAGTCGGGTAACTTTCCAACATATTTATTTATTACAATCCGAATAGGACCCAAACAAGTTTCGTTTTAGGGGGCCATGCTAGCGACCATGCCTTGTGAGGACAAGAGGAAAAGGGGTTAGCTTTTATATAAACCAAGTGCAGATTTGTTCTATCCTGGATCACGCACATTGAGTGCCGTTCGATCGGAGGAATAGATTCCTATTAGAATGACTATGTTTCCCGTGAGATAGAGTTAGGTCCCTTTGTTTGCTCGTATCCTCATATTGTCAAGAGATTAAGGTGTCATTAATCAAAAATAAGGGGACTTATCTACCTATCAAAGGGTTTTTCTTGACCTAGCTAGGGCGAGGACCTTACACGTGGTATCCAAGCATGATTTAGGTAATTGTGTGTCGTACTGTTTGATTGCTAGGCTTTCTTGATAGACTAATCTAGTTATGTCTAGATGTAGGATGGGATGGATTGCTATTCTCAATTCTTAGTGTTCTAGTACATCGTCTCCCCTACTTGGCTAACTCTGCTCTTGCTTGCATAGTCGGTAGGCGAAGGCACAAGCAAGCTCCCAAGGTAATCCCCTCCTATGCCACTAGGAATTGGATTTCCTCCCCAACGAGGGCGGACGTGTGATTATGGATGCTGCCTAGTTTTGTGGGCCCAAGCTAGTGTGGTGAATCAGCCTACCTCATAAGTAGACGTCTCCTATGTGAGGAGCGGGAGGGTTTGGTACAAGCAGCAGGGGGTGACAGGCTGGCTTGGCCCTTGTCAAGACTAGTCGACGATAGAGTATGTATGGTCCATGAGGTATGCCCAGCTGGTTTAGGCTAGAAGACTAAATTCTAGATCATTACTGGTTTTGGGTTTGGTTTGGATATGTCTATGGACTGTAAAGCTAGTTTCACTATTTCTTTTCTGAACATTTTGCTATAAGAGCTGTTTGATTAATATTGTTGTTTTCAAAGACTGTTTTAAGGAACATTTTTATGCTTATATTATGGGGAGCCAATATAAGTAGTAAACCCTCCTTTTACTCCTTACACAGTAAGTGGGTAGAGTGCTCCCTACAAAGGGTAGAGCTGGTTTAGCTGGGAGCATTTACATGTACATGCCTAGATAGTCCAAAGGCATATCCCTAAAGTTCCAAAGCTTCTAACCGAAAAGTCCAAAAACCTACACTGATCCCCACACCCATCCCCCATGTTGAAAGAACAGTAGAGGGGAAGGAGACACACACACAGGAGCAAACCCTAATGTATATTGCAAACCCTAACCAAAGAGGGAAGCCATCTCCCTTCTCACACAATCCATAAAGCCATAATCCATAATACACACAACACTATGAGTTGTGTCCACACACATCCAACCCTAGCTAATGTCCACACACTATGACCAGCTGGACATGTGGTCATTTATGTCTCACACATGTTCCTACCTAACATGCCAGCACATAGCATAGCTGGCTCACACTGACATCGAGCTTGAATCTCAACAGATCCTCTCAAGCTCATAATGTACTGCCGATGAAGATGTAGATGAGCTTGGAATATCAAGACTCTCAACACTCCCCCTCAAGCTCATCCCATGTACTGCCGATGATGTAGATGAGCTTGGGATATCAAGACTCTCAACACTCCCCCTCAAGCTCATCCCATGTACTCCCAACATAGTACGGAAGTACTCAAACTTCTCCCTGCTAAGTGGCTTTGTAAAGATGTCTGCCACCTGCTCATCAGTCTTCACATACTGTAGATCAACTGTACCATCAAGCACCTTTTCTGTGACAAAGTGATAATGGACCTCTATGTGTTTGGTCCTCGCATGAAACACTGGATTCTTGGCCAACTGTATACTGCTCATGTTTGTCACAATGAATGACAACTTTGCCATCAATAGGCTCACCCAAATCTGCCAAGAGATTCTTTATCCATACTGCCTCACAAGTAGCAATGGCTGCACCTCTATATTCAGCCTCTGTACTAGATAAAGCAACTGTAGGTTGCTTCTTGATACTCCAACTCACCATGGCACTTCCAAGTGTAAAAGCATATCCACTAGTAGACATCCTGTCATATGAGCTACCTGCCTAATCAGCATCTGTGTAGCCATGTATGTCCAAGCTTTTACCACTCTCATAAAGTAGACCATAATGTGCAGTGGCCTTTACATATCTTATAATGCGTCTCACTACATCTAAATGAGGTTTTCTCGGGCTCTGCATAAACTGGCTGACTAGCCCCACAACATAACTCAAATCCGGGCATGTGATAGTCATGTAAATGAAACTACCAACCATCTTCCTGTACATAGATGGATCATCCAATTCATCACCATAATCAGCCCGCAACTTCACATTTTGCTCCAAAGGTATACTCATAGGCTTACACCCTGTCATGCCATATTTTGTCAATATATCCAATGCATATTGGTGCTGTACTAACCATGTACCTGCATGATCTTTGACCACTTCAATTCCAAGGAAGTATCTCAACTCACCAAGATCTTTCGTGTCAAATTGCCCACTCAATGCTTTCTTGACATGCATTACATCTACACCATGATCACCTGTGATAATCAAGTCAGTCATCCACATAGATGACGAGTAAAACAATCCCATGCTCTGTCTTCTTCACATAGAGTGAAGAATCTGCTGTAGATATCTGAAATCTGAGAGAGATCAGATATCTGCTCATCTTATCACTCCAAGCACGAGGTGCTTGCTTCAAACCATATAATGCCTTTTTCAATTTGCATACATGAGTGGGATATCGTGGGTGTACATAACCTTCTGGCTGTGCCATATACACCTCCTCTTGAAGATCACCATTTAGAAATGCATTTTTGACATCCATTTGATGCATTTCCCAACGATTAGCTGCAGCCATAGCAATGACTGCTCTTACTGTCCCCATCTTTGCCACTGGACTAAACGTTTCATCATAGTCCAAACCTTGGGTTTGTGCATAACCCTTAGCTACCAATCTTGCTTTATGTCTCTCAATAGAACCATCAGATTTGCACTTCACTTTGTAAACCCATTTACATCTAATAACATTTTTGTCCTTTGGTAGTGCAACCAAATCCCATGTATCATTATGGACCAATGCGTCCATCTCAACATCCATTGTTTTCTCCCATACATGCTCTCCAATAGCTTCTGTATAGCATGTAGGTTCCACATGCTTCACCATAGATGTCATATATGCATAGTGCATAGCAAAATCTCGATATGTCAATCTGTCAAACTGGATATCTGACTCTCTGGGATCTCCGCAATGCATGCGGGTCACTCCGAACACCTGTCACTCTAGCATGTGGTGGCACATATCTATCCTGCCTTAGCACCAGGTGTGCGTAAAACAGGTATGCCAAGCTCCTCATCCAAACTCTCTGAACTCGATGACTCATAACCTGTGATTCCCATTCCTTCAACCTTCTTATTTCCTTTGTCCATAGCACTACTCCCAGTGCTCACACTCTCATGCCTCAAACGTCCTGACCATGGACGTACACTGCTACTCTCAGCCTTTGCTGTTGCCCCCCAGACATAGTAGTAGAACTAGAACTTGCTTGTGGCAAGTTCACAAGCACATCAACCTCAAGTGACTCAATGACACCCTCATCTTTTGCTTTGTACCAACTAGCAAGCTCATCAAACACCACATCTTGTGAGATGACCACTTGTCTAGTTTGTGGGTTGTAACATTTGTATGCCTTTCGATCCTATGCATATCCAACAAATACACATTTCTCTGCCTTAGGATCCAACTTCCTTCTTCTTTCATCAGGCACATGTACATAAGCTATGCATCCAAAAACTTTGAGGTGTTCAATGTCTGGCCTATAACCTGTAAGCCGCATCTCTGGCGTACTTCCATGAATGGCTACTGTAGGTGTTTTGTTCAGTATATACACTGTAATAGCACATGCTTCTGCCCAATAATAATCTGGCATGCTCTTTTCATTGAGCATCACCCTAGCCACTTCACATATGACTCTATTCTTTCTCTTAGCCACACCATTTTGCTGAGGTGTATACCTGCAAGTCAATTGTCTTCTTATTCCATGCTTCCTCAAGAAATGCTCAAAAGCCTTTGAGGTGTATTCACCACCTCCATATGTCCTCAAACATTTAATCCAACAACCATATTGCTTTTCTGCAAAAGCTTTAAATCCATGAACTTTTCCAATACTTCACTCTTCTCTCTGAGAAAGTATATCCATGTCATCTTGCTGAAATCATCTATGAATGTCACATAGTATAAACTGCCTTTGATAGATGGGTTTTGTGCAAGGACCCCATACATCACTATGTACTATCTCAAGTGGCCTGCTACTCATGTTTCCTTCTCTAGGAAACCGCAACCTTGCCTGCTTTCCAAACTGACAGGCTTCACAAACATGCATATTCCCATCATATTTGAATCTAGGCAATCCACTGACAATGCCTCTTGCCTGCATGTTCTTCAATCTTTGTATATTGACATGTCCAATCCTCTTATGCCACATATCAATGTCCTGTACCACATTTCTGCTTTTAGAGAACATGGCTGATTTTAACTCAGGAATCCTAGCATCCAGCTTAAACAACCTGCCTTCTTTCTTGCCTTTAGCAATGACTCTACATCCATGTTTGAAGTCCTCAACGAAGCAACCATGCTCGCTTGAAACGAACCTGTAATCCTTGTTCCACCATTTGACCAACTGAGGCCAAGCTCTTTGTGATAGAAGGCACATACAATACATCTGACATAGACTTTGTTTGACCATTGTGCATAACCAATGGTACACTACCAACATGTGTAATGGCATGCTGAGTATCATCTCCTGTTTCCACATAGCCTTTCACATCCATAGGCTTCATATGATCAAACCATTCACCATGACAAGTCATATGGTTTGATGCTCGAGAGTCCATATACCAAGTATCATCATTCTCAGCATTTGTCACCATGGATCCAACAACATGTTTCATGGCAAACAAGTGATTTGCAGTGCCATCATTACTGCTTGATGCATAGTTTCCACCATGTTGTGCATAATTTCCACCATACTGACCACCACGTTGTGCTCTATCCCCTCTCAAATCAATCTGTTTGCGGAAACAATCTCTTGCCATATGACCAAATTTGCCACAGTAATGGCATTCCACATCTTGCATAGAATTTTGTTGGCCTTGCCAACGTCCTCTACCACAGGGGTTACCTCTTGTAAGATTCCTCCCCCAACCCCTTTTTGATGTCTAGTATATTCCCCTGTAATCAATTCCTTTTCTGAAATATAAGAGATCTTGTTTGTGACTGTTTTAACCTAGAGAGAGAAAATATTCTAGAGAGAGAATATTCAGATTTTGATTATTTCTGGATAGAAAAATATCTCTTATAATTCAGATGAGTTCCCCTGAAAGAGAAATTTAAAAAGAATTTTCCAATGTGCAATTGGAATTAATTGGAAATAGGTATAAAGAACCTTAGCCTAAGGGTCTAGATTTTCATAAATCTTTAGACTATCGTCCAATTAAGGTTCCTATGGGCCAATAGCATCAATCCATGTGTAGGGAGGAGATAAATCCAAATTGTAAAAAGAAAATACCCAAAAATGAGTAAATGCTCACATAAGATGAAGAGTTGAAAATGTACAAGGTTTATTAGTAAAAAACTATATTAAAAATATGAGATATTTTGGGAATAATGATTTTATTATGACACATATGTAAGGAAGGGGAGTCCCTTAAATGCTCACATAAGATGAAGAGTTGAAAATGTACAAGGTTTATTAGTAAAAAACTATGAGCAATATTAAAATGATTCCATTATGACACATATGTAAGGAAGGAGAGTTCTTTAAAGGAGGTGCATATTTCACATAAGATGAAGAGTTGAAAATGTACAAGGTTTATTAATAAAAAACTATGAGCAATATTAAAATGATTCCATTATGACACATATGTAAGGAAGGGGAATTCTTTAAAGGAGGTGCATATTTCACATGCTTGAATAAATTTTAAACTCATAAAAATTGAGATATTTTATCTCTCCTCTCTCCTCATTCAAGTCTAGTTCCAAAAAGTTAGCTTAACTGACCTAAAAATGGTCAAAAAGTGACCAAACTGACTTGGAAAATTCTAGAATCAGTTTGTTTGGTTAGGAGCTCAAATTTTCCTATAAATAGAAGCCTCCCCTTGTTGAAAAAGATATAGAGTCTTATGCCTTGTTACTCTACTCCACCTAAGCCAAAAAAATATAGTGTCTTATGCTTTGTTACTCTACTCCACCTAAGCCAAATTAGATAGTGTCTTATGCTTTGTTACTCTACTCCACCTAAGCCAAGAACTATGAATTCTTTATGTAGATATAGTGTCTTATGCATTGTTACTCTACTCTACCTAAGCCAAGAACTGTGAATTCTTTAATAATTCACTAGTTTTTGATACTTCTCTCTTTCTTCAATCCCCATTGGTGGCTCCATCAACATACTAAACCAATTGATTGGTTGGGGGCCTCTACCGTGAATAAAGAATCAAGCAAATTATAAGGTAAGTATATTGAATCTTGATCTTTTCTATAATTTCTCAATGATTCTCTCTTCTCAACCCCTCTCAAGCTTGAGAAGCTTAATTGATATGGTTTTTGAAATGCTATTCAAGTTAATTAATTAATGATAGTAAAGAATTACATAAGATTTTATTTATATTTAATTCTAATCGTTTTTCTCTCTCTCACTTAAGAAATGGTCATACTCATGACCCTTTTCAATCCAAATGAAACTTTTCATAAGGCTTTCCCTTAATCCAAGATTAAGCTATGCTTGAGGCCAAATTAATGGCTTTTTTTCTATGCTTTTAGTTTATGTATATTGATGATTCAATCCATTATGGATTGATGATCCAATTAGAGACCATTCTAATTATTTTCTTAATGATCCAATTAGAGACCATTATGGATTGATGATCCAATTAGAGACCATTCTAATTATTTTCTTAATGATCCAATTAGAGACCATTATGGATTGATGATCCAATTAGAGACCATTCTAATTATATCCTTAATGATAAGCTTTATCCCTTAGAAAAAAAAAATTGAGATTTATCAGTCATAGTAGCGGAGCTATGGCAAAATTTTTATAGAAATTACGCATAAAATAAATTCACTCAAAGCATAAAAAGAGGACTTCCTACCATATTCTAGGAACTATCATCCTAGATTAATTAAAAGAATTTTATTATGCATGGAGATGTGGATGTTGCATGTAGATGTAGATGTATGGATGTGAGTGTGAATGTGGAGATGGATGTATGCATGGAGATGTGGATGTATGCATGTAGAAGTAGATGTATAGATAAGGATGTAAATAGAGATATGGATGGATGCATGTAGATGTAGATGTATAGATGTGGATGTGAATGGAGATGTAGATGTATGCATGTAGATGTAGATGTATAGATGTGGATGTGGATGTATGCATGTAGATGTAGATGTATAGATGTGGATGTGGATGTGGAGGTGGATGTATGCATGTAGATGTAGATGTGGATGTGGATGTGGAGGTGGATGTATGCATGTAGATGTAGATGTATATATGTAGGTGTGAATGTGGAGGTGGATGTATGCATGTAGATGTAGATGTATGAGGAGAATGTGAATGTGGATGTGGATGTGGATATATGCATAGAGATGTGGAAGTATGCATGTAGATGAGAATGTACGCATATAGATGTGGATGTATGGATGTGAATGTGCATGTAGATGTGGATGTATGGATGTGGATGCATGAATGTGCATGTAGATGTGGATGTGAAATTAGATGTATGGATGTAGATGTGGATGTGTGGATGTGAATGTGGATGTGGATGTGGATGTGGACGTGGATATATTTATGGATGTGAATATACGATATGTGATGTGAAGGAATATGAAGTGTTGAGATAGAAAATGATGTGATGGGATGAGTATACATATAAATGGAATATGGAATAAGTAATGTGGATTGATGAGGGATAATGTGGAAAAATGAAAGTAAAAATAGAAACTGTATTGTAAACTGTTTGTAAATGCTGTTTGTAAATGATTGTTTTATGTCAAGATTGCTGGGGGAGCATTGTGACTATCTTGTGATTAAGGTCGTGAGACCTAACTGATAATGTTGCAACTGCTGACGGAGAGTCAATGAAGGACGTCTCGCGTAGCAAGGTCGGCCGAGGTCTTGACCAGCCTCGGTGCGATTAAAATGGTGAGCTTCCGGTACGGTGGATGAGGGGCCAAGGAAGCGGCCTATGAGTGAAGCGCTAGGTCACCTGCGAAGGATCCTAGAGGGTGCTGACCATACGGTGCTCGCGCTCTGGGTCGCCTAGGATACCCACGCGTGCGTCGAGGAAGATATTGGAACAGAGTTGGAGTTGTTTTCTGAAATCGAGCATGGATCTGGTTGATTGACCTTGCTGGTCTTCAATGGATGAGTCCATGGCTCCTTATATGGATCCGTTGGTTGATCTTGCTGATCTTCAACGAGAGTCCATCTTGATAAGTGATTATATTGCCGAGTATTAAGGGCTAGGAACTAAGAAACGACCCTTGAGTGGACAGGTGGTGAGCGTCCTAGTTGCCAATGATGCCATAGATACTCTGATGAAGGAATGATGGAAAAATTAAGAATCAACTGGATAAATTGGAAGATGGTGATCAGTGATACCATGGTTTTATTAAAGGATTATTTTAAACTGGTTGAATCTGTGAAAAGGCAATTTCATATTGGGTGTGTGAGTGGTGTGACTAGCTTTATTTTGCATGAACATCCGGCTAGGGGGCCTTGGAACTCTTTTCCTTGGTACCCGGGACAAAACCTAACCAAATTTTTAATTGGATCCCATCACTACAGTGGTTGGGCGGTTGGCTAACCCATGGGATTGGATGGGGTTAGGCTGGACTGATGGATCCGTAAATCGAGACTCAAACTTTTGTTTTTTTACGATAGATAAAATAAATCCCGGACAGTAACTGTTCTATGGATAGGAATCAACGGCTGTGCCTCTTGAATGGGGAAAAAAGCGTTGATCCCAATGATCCAAGTGCAAGTTTCTTCCTTAATCTGACCATGTATCTTATAGATGCAATTGGATCAGCTCAATCAGAAATGTTCTTGACTACGTTAGAGTAAAAAGTTATCCAGGTGGAATCACTCGTGCTTTCCGGTAAAGGAAGTTTTTCGGGTTCGGTTTTGGAACAACCGACGGATTAGTCTCTTATCCGGATATCCGTGGGTGAGGCCCCGAATGTGAGAACCCTGTCCCGCGCGAGAAGTGCTACTTCCGCTGCCAGTATCTTGAATTCGTTGCTCGGTGGGAACAGGGATCCTACACCTTTGCCTCTCTGAGATGCATAACCACGACCACCTCTAGCACCATATGTGGGCTGAAAATTCTGTTGTGGTGACCTGTCCTGCCATCCACGACCATTACCACCACGGCCATGTGATGCGAATCTCCCCCTGCCTCTAAAACCTCTCTGCGAATAGAAAGCCTGACTTTTGCCATTATCATCATGGCTAGTAGATGCATCCAGAAATGAATCACTGAGTTTGATTTCCTCAACAAGTAAGAGTGAAACCAACTCATCAAAGTCTGGTAAACCTGTACTCCTTACTGAGATAGATGTATCAAAAGATTTATATTCCTTGCCAAGACCACGCAAGGTAATATCCACCAAATCATCATTAGGCATGGGGGCATTTATTGTTGCCAATGCATCTGCAAACTTCTTTATTTCTTGCACATAATCATGGATGCTTCTTTTATTCCGCTTCACATTATGTATCTGCTGTCAATTGAGACTTGCGAGCACTCGTGTCTGTATCAAACATCTTTACCAAAGTATCCCATGCATCTTTGGGATTCTCAGCATCCTGCATGTGTATGAGCATAGCATCAGAAATACATATAGACAAATATGCAACACTTTGAATGCTCTTTCTGACCATTGCTCTCATGAGCAATAACCTGCTGTGTAGGTTGTCGAGGTAGCTCAAGCTCTGGCTCAGCACCTGTAATGAGATTCCAAAATCCTTTTCCTTTCAAGAAACTTTTTATCCTGTACTTCCATGCCTGGAAGTTCTTCCTATCTAGCTTTTCACCAACAATCTACTGGGTTATCCGACATATTTGCTCAATGCGTACTCCTTCTGCACACTTCCAAATCTATAAACGAGCCTTCCTCAGCTCCACCACACTCCAATGAGTGTTCCAGATACTCCAAAGTAGCCAATAATCTTCAAATTTGATGTAGAAAATCAACCTGTATGCATCCAAAATGAACTGGCTCATGCAGTCCGAGATACCCTGCTTTGATGCACTTTCCAAGGCTCCAAATCACAATGTAGTGGTGCAATCAAGTATGGGCAACTTGCATTGACACCCAAACAACCTCAATGTTGAATATCAACACCATCTGACATGTGTACATATCAATTTTTGAAAACCCCTTTCTCTGTTTTCGAAAATACCAGAAAAATCAAAAAAACCAGTAGTAATCTAGTTTCTTCAATATTTGTCCAAATTGAGCAACCAGGCATTCATTAGCTTAGCAATAGTGTCCATCAACTCCAGGTAAGAGGAATTTGTCCAATTGTTTAAGACCAAAGATTAATTGTCTGATTAAAATCACTCTGTTTCTCTGCAACCAGTGGACAGCCTGTTTAATCAGCTCATTCCCAGCTCAATTAAGCATAATTGATTAAACCAACCATGTAGCCCTCTTCTCCAATGTGTGTAGCAACCAATTGCAAAAGCAATTGTGAAATATATCAAGCAACCAAGTGGAAATCAATCTCCTCGTAGCAAAAAAGTCAAAAGTCTACCCTGTTTCACTGTAGGAGCTGCGCTGCCTGCATTTGAGGAATTTGGGAGTGATTTAAGTGATAATTGAAGTTGGATATAAGTGCCCAACACACTTGGGTATGTGTGCAACCAGTCAATGGTTTGATTTTAGCCAAAAACACGCTCCAAATGCATCAAATTTTGACTCCTTTTTCTCTGTTTTGTGAGAGCTCAAAAAAACCAGAGTTTTTCACTCGTTCAAATGCATGTAAATTGCTCCAAAATCACAGTAGGGCTTGCATAGAAGTTGCCAATACATTCCTCCTTGTCAAATACATGTTTGCTTTGCCAGATTTACATGTGTTTCCACCATACATTAGTGCTTCCAAGCTTTAATGGAAAGCTTCCAAAAACCAGAAATTTGCTTTGCTTTTAGTTGCTCTAACTTGCTTTGCTTTTGCCTGAATCACCTGCAATCCGCTCAAGGATGTTTAGAAGACCTTACCCGGTAGGCCAAGCTCTCAGATCTGATAAGAATTGGTGTGCTCTAAGCTTCACAGCTTCAATGGCAAGCTTCACAGCTTCTTCTCCCTCTTCACTCACTCACTCATAAACCCTAATAAACAGCACAAGGCTCTGATACCATGTTGAAAGAACGGTAGAGGGGAAGGAGACACACACACACACGAGTAAGCCCTAATGTATATTGCAAACCCTAACCAAAGAGAGAAGCCATCTCCTTTCTCACACAATGCATAAAGCCATAATCCATAATACACACAACACTATGAGTTGTGTCCACACACATCTAACCCTAGCTAATGTCCACACACTATGACCAGCTGGACACGCGATCATTTATGTCTCACATATGTTCCTACCTAACATGCCAGCACATAGCATAGCTGGCTCACACACTGACATCGAGCTTGAATCTCAAAAGCCCCTCTCAAGCTCATGATGTACTGCCGATGAAGATGTAGATGAGCTTGGGATATCAAGACTCTCAACACCCCACTCCTAACATACCCCAGCCACACATTTTTGGGCATGTTTAGTGCACACAAAGACTACTCTAAGCTTAGAAATAGCTTGCACTAACCTTGGTACCCACCACTGCTTGCATTGTAGTCTTTCTTCTAGTGTAGCTTGTGGTGTAGCCTCTACCCATTTTGTTAAGTCTTGTTTTTGCTACATCTAGACCTCTTTCCAAAATTGTGCTTTACACAAAAGCTATCCACGTACTAAAAAACTAAGGAATTAATCCCTACACAAGGAACACCCAAGTTGGAGCCATGGATGATGGTGCCATGTTCACCTCTTCCCCCACCCCTTTTCACTCTATTGCATAGGGAACCTAGGAACCAGCCCTTAGATCTTCCCAATATACTTAAATGTCATCACATTGGAAGCAAATGCTCCCCGTTTTGTGACAAAAGCTGTCTTTTCACGATCATCTGGGGCCATCAGGACTTGATTGTATACAGCGAAACCATCCAAGAAAGAATACATCTCAAGGTCTGCAGGTGGCATCTACCACGGAATCTATGAACAGAAGTGGGAAAGGATTTGTCTCTGTTGCAACATTGAGCTTCCAGTAATCCAAATAGACACGGAGCTTTCCATTCTCTTTCAGCACAATCACTATTGGCAACAACCATGTCACCTTTCCACCACCGGATATATGAATCCTAGTTTCAAGAGTTTATCAATTTCCTCAATTTGTTTTGCATAATTTGGATTCATTCGGTACCGCTGTTGCTTGTTTAATGGGAACAACATCCTCCTTAAGATGATGTTGATAAAATTGAGGATCAATGTCCTTCATATCTTTGTAGCTCCAAGGAAATACATCCACATATGATTTTAATAAGTTCTAGAGTTTTTCTTTCAATTCTATATCCAGCTTAGCGCTGATGCAAACTATCTTGGGGTGCTCCACGTCGCCCAGATTCATGTCTTCTAGCTCATCTGCTATGACCCAAAGGCTGTGCTTCATTGCTCTCTCATGAGTTTCTTCTACCTGGATAAGGGCTTGAACTTCCTTCGGTACACCCACATGACCTAAGGGGGTGAGAGGTCGGCTTGTCCCTCGTTGATTTAGTTCATAAGAATGACTATGTTTCCCGTGAGATAGAGTTAGGTCCCTTTGTTTGCTCATATCCTCATATTGTCAAGAGATTAAGGTGTCATTAATCGAAAATAAGAGGACTTATCTACCTATCAAAAGGTTTCCCTTGACCTAGCTAGGGCGAGGACCTTACACGTGGTATCCAAGCATGGTTTAGGTAATTGTGTGTCGTATTGTTTGATTGCTAGGCTTTCTTGATAGACTAATCTAGTTATGTCTAGATCTAGGATGGGATGGATAGACTAATCTAGTTATGTCTAGATGTAGGATGGGATGAATTACTATTCTCAATTCTTAGTGTTCTAGTACATGTTGTTGCTCCCTAAACTTTGAGTTCTGTGATGCCATGATCCACGTCATAGAAAAGATAAATTTTAATCGGAGATCGACGTAAATGAATATTCCTCGAGAAATCCATGTTTTTAAATTTGTAAACGTATATTCGTCGAAAGAAATTTTAGAAAAAGAGAAACTGAGATAGTACCTTTCGAGAAGATAATTTTAGAAAGAACCTTTCAGACCTAAACTCTGACTCAGACTATTGACCAAGACCTAATTCCTTCGTCAGTTTCAATCAATGACGATGTGCCCAGTTCAGGGAAAATGTATTCAATCACCCACCGAATCTGAAACTAAGTTAAGACTTGTGACTTTGATCTAAGGATCAAGTTAACAGAATTTGAAGAATTCTGTTTGGAATTGAAAATTGGATCTAGAAGTATTGAGATAGGGATTTACGATATACTCATGGTATTCAAACAAAAATAAAAAACTATAAACTTGCATAGAAACCCTGCCTTCTTAAAAGACTGTCTTACACCAGAATGCTGGAGGGAGCATTTGGCATATATATTTATCTAAGGGAAGTTCAGTTTTGCAACAGCTGGCGGGGAGTGTTCGAGGGACAGTTCACGCGGCAAAACCTGCCGAGGTCTTGACCAGCCTCGGTATGGTTAAAATGGTGCACTTTCGGTACAATGGACGAGGGCCAACGAAGTGGTCCCTCAGTGAAGTGCCAGGACACCTAAGGAGGATCCTGACCAGGTGATGCACGGGCTCGCGGTGCCGAGGACATCCATGCGTATGTCGAGGAAGATATTATATAATGGACCTATGTTTTTATAATCTATCACTGAATCTCGTTGTTGACTTGCTGGTCTCAACGGAGAGTACAGAGTGATACTGTTTTGTTGAGAAATAAGGACTCAATGAAAATTTTGAAGTATGACATGTATAAACTGTAAATTGTTTATCAAGGGTTGTTTTTATTAAAGTTTTAATAAAGAGGAGTGTGTGCGTATCTGTCTTCTAAAGCTAAAGTTAAGAAAGGCAATTCAATTATGGGTGGGTGAGTACTTGTATGGTTCCACCGATTCCAGTGGTAGGGTGGTGGCTAACCCATGGGCCGGATGGGGTTAGGCTGGAATCAGTGGAGTTTTAATAATCAAACTTTAAAATCTTAGGATTACGCTAAGATTCGAGTAATTAGACAATTCCCTCTGATAAATTTTTCAATAAGTGGATCAATGGCTGTGCCTGACCTGGATCAAGAAAAAAGCGTTGAATTTACTAAAATGATCAAATTATATCAGTGATAGTTTCCTTCTATCTGGTTTATTCAGTTGAAGGATAGCTTAGAATTGATCACGTTAGAAAAAATCGTTTTAAAAAAAAATCATAAAGGTGAAAGCGTCCTTGCTTTCTGGGCATGGGAATTTTTCTCGGTTTTGGTTTTTAAAGTGACCACTAACCTAGTCTCGTGCCCGGACATTCGAGGGCGAGGCCTCGAGTGAGAAACCCTGCCCCGCACATGAGGGGGCTGCTTCTGCTGCTTCAGCTACCGGGAGTCCGGTGCGCGGAGGGGACAGAGGGATCTCAGAGTTGGTATCAGAGCCAAATTGAAAGCTAATAAGGATAAATAAATTCTTATCTGAAATTGATAAATAAGAACTCAGAAAAGACATTTTTTCTTAATGTATTTCATTCCGTAGGCTTATTTAAGGAAGAATTTTTAATCAAAGAAATTATTTTTATAGATGGAAGTCCCCTATTTATCTGGTATTCTCGACCTCACCCAGTCTCAAGATATGACTGCGTTCGCCTTCGAGCTTCTCATCTCTTCCGCTTCTACTCGAATAAGCCGAGAAAGACTCACATGCCATTTTGAGGAGTTATATTTTCCTAACCCAGTGGCGAGACTACATAAGTGGTTTGCAGGGCAATATGTCCATGCCCCTTGCGACCGCCGTGCAATGCTGTGGGAGAACCTCTCATTGGCTATGATTCTGTTAAAGCTAAAAATGACATGTGGTGTCATTCTATATCATTCAACACCTCGAAATTTCAGACTTTCATACCGAATTTATAGATTCCTTAGTCGATTTATCCCTAAGGAGAAAATAATAGCTCCCTTCGGAGTTAGAGAACTTATGTAACAGGATATGACTATGGCCCAGTACGGTCCTCTTATGCATCTCCCGAAGAGATTTTGAATTTTGGAGCCAAGCTGCTCTATGTATAATTTGCAACTTTTATATAAGAATGTTTTCTGAAGAAAAATTCCTTGTTGTATAAGTGATTACTTATAGACGATCTGATAAAGAAAAAAATCCGTTATCGGACATATATCATAGACCTCCAATGAGATCATTGTCTTGTTTAAGAAATTGTTTTTCGAAACTCTTAAGTCCTAGGATCTCGTGGATAATATCAAAATAAAAATTTAATAATATATAAATTTTTGACAGAATCATGAGACGAGGAAATCGTGGTCTCGTCAGACAGACCCTGTCTCTGAAGATGACGAGCTTGACCTTGATGTTCGCAAGGCTCTTCATAGGACACAAGCAGGACCCTTCAAAGGAGAAGGGGAGAACCTGGGCCCTCAGGCTATGGAGAAATGGGTGGAAGCCATGGAAGAGTATTTTGACGTCACAAGTTACAATATGCGAAGCAAAATGTCTCTTGCCTGGCTGAAAATAGTGGAAACAGCCATGGTAGCATGGAGGAACCACTGTGACACCAACCATCTAGACATAAATACTCAGTCCTGGAATGATCTAAAAACCTATCTAAGAAAGAGATTTTGTCCTCCTGGATTTTTAGAAACCAAAATGAATGAATTCTTAGAACTAAAGCAGGAGAGCAGAACCATCGAGGAATACCACGAGGCCTTTGCTTTTCTACTCAAATATTCACCGCCTCTTGATGAAGAGCAACTCATGGCCAGGTTCATTCGAGGAATGAACGAACCCTTGGACACACTGGTCAAAAATGCCAAGCCGGTGTCCATGGCCGAAGCAGTAAGAATGGCAAAAGATTTTGCCAAAGCCTTTGTAGTAAAGGTCCCACCAAAACCTGCACCCTCTAACTTTAAAAGATTCCAAGCCCCGGGAAGTACTTCAAACTTTTCACCCCCAAAGAGCCAGCAAGGCCCGAATCTGAATCAGGATACAGAAAGATTCAGAAGTGAAGGAAGACCCTTCCCCCAGAGTACTTTCTCAGGAATCCCACCTCTTTCAAAAAATCAGAAGGATGAGCTCAGAACTGAAAACTGATGCTTTGGATGCCAGGGTTTTGGTCACCAGTTAAAAGACTGCCCGACTCCTGCCATGTCAAGAGGACAGGGAAGTCGAGGATCCCGAATTCAGAAACCAACCCCTTCATTCCAGTCTAATCAGGGTCCGTCTCGCCCAAGCCAGGGAAACCCCAGAAGAACTCCAGCTCAGCCATCTGCCTCTATCCAGTGTAATCTCAGAACTCCTTCCCAGAACTCGAGCAACCAAAGAGAAAGAGTTCTACCTCAGACTGCAGCAGCCAGAGCAGTCACCATTTCAGATGTAGTAGAAGAGGAAAAAGGGTAGATCTGTGCTGCAATTAAAAATAAAGGGCCTAACCAGCAATTCTCCGTCATCCATACTCCAGCAAAATTTCAAGGTAAGTGGGTGGACCCAACGAGTCGGGTAACTTTCCAACATATTTATTTATTACAATCCGAATAGGACCCAAACAAGTTTCGTTTTAGGGGGCCATGCTAGCGACCATGCCTTGTGAGGACAAGAGGAAAAGGGGTTAGCTTTTATATAAACCAAGTGCAGATTTGTTCTATCCTGGATCACGCACATTGAGTGCCGTTCGATCGGAGGAATAGATTCCTATTAGAATGACTATGTTTCCCGTGAGATAGAGTTAGATCCCTTTGTTTGCTCGTATCCTCATATTGTCAAGAGATTAAGGTGTCATTAATCAAAAATAAGGGGACTTATCTACCTATCAAAGGGTTTTTCTTGACCTAGCTAGGGCGAGGACCTTACACGTGGTATCCAAGCATGATTTAGGTAATTGTGTGTCGTACTGTTTGATTGCTAGGCTTTCTTGATAGACTAATCTAGTTATGTCTAGATGTAGGATGGGATGGATTGCTATTCTCAATTCTTAGTGTTCTAGTACATCGTCTCCCCTACTTGGCTAACTCTGCTCTTGCTTGCATAGTCGGTAGGCGAAGGCACAAGCAAGCTCCCAAGGTAATCCCCTCCTATGCCACTAGGAATTGGATTTCCTCCCCAACGAGGGCGGACGTGTGATTATGGATGCTGCCTAGTTTTGTGGGCCCAAGCTAGTGTGGTGAATCAGCCTACCTCATAAGTAGACGTCTCCTATGAGGAGCGGGAGGGTTTGGTACAAGCAGCAGGGGGTGACAGGCTGGCTTGGCCCTTGTCAAGACTAGTCGATGATAGAGTATGTATGGTCCATGAGGTATGCCCAGCTGGTTTAGGCTAGAAGACTAAATTCTAGATCATTACTGGTTTTGGGTTTGGTTTGGATATGTCTATGGACTGTAAAGCTAGTTTCACTGTTTCTTTTCTGAACATTTTGCTATAAGAGCTGTTTGATTAATATTGTTGTTTTCAAAGACTGTTTTAAGGAACATTTTTATGCTTATATTATGGGGAGCCAATATAAGTAGTAAACCCTCCTTTTACTCCTTACACAGTAAGTGGGTAGAGTGCTCCCTACAAAGGGTAGAGCTGGTTTAGCTGGGAACATTTACATGTACATGCCCAGATAGTCCAAAGGCATATCCCTAAAGTTCCAAAGCTTCTAACCGAAAAGTCCAAAAACCTACACTGATCCCCACACCCATCCCCCATGTTGAAAGAACAGTAGAGGGGGAGAGACACACACACAGGAGCAAACCCTAATGTATATTGCAAACCCTAACCAAAGAGGGAAGCCATCTCCCTTCTCACACAATCCATAAAGCCATAATCCATAATACACACAACACTATGAGTTGTGTCCACACACATCTAACCCTAGCTAATGTCCACACACTATGACCAGCTGGACACGTGGTCATTTATGTCTCACACACGTTCCTACCTAACATGCCAGCACATAGCATAGCTGGCTCACACTGACATCGAGCTTGAGTCTCAACAGATCCTCTCAAGCTCATAATGTACTGCCGATGAAGATGTAGATGAGCTTGGAATATCAAGACTCTCAACACTCCCCCTCAAGCTCATCCCATGTACTGTCGATGATGTAGATGAGCTTGGGATATCAAGACTCTCAACACTCCCCCTCAAGCTCATCCCATGTACTCCCAACATAGTACGGAAGTACTCAAACTTCTCCCTGCTAAGTGGCTTTGTAAAGATGTCTGCCACCTGCTCATCAGTCTTCACATACTGTAGATCAACTGTACCATCAAGCACCTTTTCTCTGACAAAGTGATAATGGACCTCTATGTGTTTGGTCCTCGCATGAAACACTGGATTCTGGCCAATTGTATACTGCTCATGTTTGTCACAATGAATGACAACTTTGCCATCAATAGGCTCACCCAAATCTGCCAAGAGATTCTTTATCCATACTGCCTCACAAGTAGCAATGGCTGCACCTCTATATTCAGCCTTTGTACTAGATAAAGCAACTGTAGGTTGCTTCTTGATACTCCAACTCACCATGGCACTTCCAAGTGTAAAAGCATATCCACTAGTAGACATCCTGTCATATGAGCTACCTACCTAATCAGCATCTGTGTAGCCATGTATGTCCAAGCTTTTACCACTCTCATAAAGTAGACCATAATGTGCAGTGGCCTTTACATATCTTATAATGCGTCTCACTACATCTAAATGAGGTTTTCTCGGGCTCTGCATAAACTGGCTGACTAGCCCCACAACATAACTCAATTCCGGGCATGTGATAGTCATGTAAATGAAACTACCAACCATCTTCCTGTACATAGATGGATCATCCAATTCATCACCATAATCAGTCCGCAACTTCACATTTTGCTCCAAAGGTATACTCATAGGCTTACACCCTGTCATGCCATATTTTGTCAATATATCCAATGCATATTGGTGCTGTACTAACCATGTACCTGCATGATCTTTGACCACTTCAATTCCAAGGAAGTATCTCAACTCACCAAGATCTTTCGTGTCAAATTGCCCACTCAATGCTTTCTTGACATGCATTACATCTACACCATGATCACCTGTGATAATCAAGTCAGTCATCCACATAGATGATGAGTAAAACAATCCCATGCTCTGTCTTCTTCACATAGAGTGAAGAATCTGCTGTAGATATCTGAAATCTGAGAGAGATCAGATATCTGCTCATCTTATCACTCCAAGCACGAGGTGCTTGCTTCAAACCATATAATGCCTTTTTCAATTTGCATACATGAGTGGGATATCGTGGGTGTACATAACCTTCTGGCTGTGCCATATACACCTCCTCTTGAAGATCACCATTTAGAAATGCATTTTTGACATCCATTTGATGCATTTCCCAACGATTAGCTGCAGCCATAGCAATGACTGCTCTTACTGTCCCCATCTTTGCCACTGGACTAAACGTTTCATCATAGTCCAAACCTTGGGTTTGTGCATAACCCTTAGCTACCAATCTTGCTTTATGTCTCTCAATAGAACCATCAGATTTGCACTTCACTTTGTAAACCCATTTACATCCAATAACATTTTTGTCCTTTGGTAGTGCAACCAAATCCCATGTATCATTATGGACCAATGCGTCCATCTCAACATCCATTGTTTTCTCCCATACATGCTCTCCAATAGCTTCTGTATAGCATGTAGGTTCCACATGCTTCACCATAGATGTCATATATGCATAGTGCATAGCAAAATCTCGATATGTCAATTTGTCAAATTGGATATCTGACTCTCTGGGATCTCCGCAATGCATGCGGGTCACTCCGAACACCTGTCACTCTAGCATGTGGTGGCACATATCTATCCTGCCTAGCACCAGGTGTGCGTAAAACAGGTATGCCAAGCTCCTCATCCAAACTCTCTGAACTCGATGACTCATAACCTGTGATTCCCATTCCTTCAACCTTCTTATTTCCTTTGTCCATAGCACTACTCCCAGTGCTCACACTCTCATGCCTCAAACGTCCTGACCATGGACGTACACTGCTACTCTCAGCCTTTGCTGTTGCCCCCAGACATAGTAGTAGAACTAGAACTTGCTTGTGGCAAGTTCACAAGCACATCAACCTCAAGTGACTCAATGACACCCTCATCTTTTGCTTTGTACCAACTAGCAAGCTCATCAAACACATCTTGTGAGATGACCACTTGTCTAGTTTGTGGGTTGTAACATTTGTATGCCTTTCGATCCTATGCATATCCAACAAATACATATTTCTCTGCCTTAGGATCCAACTTCCTTCTTCTTTCATCAGGCACATGTACATAAGCTATGCATCCAAAAACTTTGAGGTGTTCAATGTCTGGCCTATAACTTGTAAGCCGCATCTCTGGCATACTTCCATGAATGGCTACTGTAGATGTTTTGTTCAGTATATACACTGTAATAGCACATGCTTCTGCCCAATAATAATCTGGCATGCTCTTTTCATTGAGCATCACCCTAGCCACTTCACATATGACTCTATTCTTTCTCTTAGCCACACCATTTTGCTGAGGTGTATACCTGCAAGTCAATTGTCTTCTTATTCCATGCTTCCTCAAGAAATGCTCAAAAGCCTTTGAGGTGTATTCACCACCTCCATATGTCCTCAAACATTTAATCCAACAACCATATTGCTTTTCTGCAAAAGCTTTAAATCCATGAACTTTTCCAATACTTCACTCTTCTCTCTGAGAAAGTATATCCATGTCATCTTGCTGAAATCATCTATGAATGTCACATAGTATAAACTGCCTTTGATAGATGGGTTTTGTGCAAGGACCCCATACATCACTATGTACTATCTCAAGTGGCCTGCTACTCATGTTTCCTTCTCTAGGAAACCGCAACCTTGCCTGCTTTCCAAACTGACAGGCTTCACAAACATGCATATTCCCATCATATTTGAATCTAGGCAATCCACTGACAATGCCTCTTGCCTGCATGTTCTTCAATCTTTGTATATTGACATGTCCAATCCTCTTATGCCACATATCAATGTCCTGTACCACATTTCTGCTTTTAGAGAACATGGCTGATTTTAACTCAGGAATCCTAGCATCCAGCTTAAACAACCTGCCTTCTTTCTTGCCTTTAGCAATGACTCTACATCCATGTTTGAAGTCCTCAACGAAGCAACCATGCTCGCTTGAAACGAACCTGTAATCCTTGTTCCACCATTTGACCAACTGAGGCCAAGCTCTTTGTGATAGAAGGCACATACAATACATCTGACATAGACTTTGTTTGACCATTGTGCATAACCAATGGTACACTACCAACATGTGTAATGGCATGCTGAGTATCATCTCCTGTTTCCACATAGCCTTTCACATCCATAGGCTTCATATGCTCAAACCATTCACCATGACAAGTCATATGGTTTGATGCTCCAGAGTCCATATACCAAGTATCATCATTCTCAGCATTTGTCACCATGGATCCAACAACATGTTTCATGGCAAACAAGTGATTTGCAGTGCCATCATTACGGCTTGATGCATAGTTTCCACCATGTTGTGCATAATTTCCACCATACTGACCACCACGTTGTGCTCTATCCCCTCTCAAATCAATCTGTTTGCGGAAACAATCTCTTGCCATATGACCAAATTTGCCACAGTAATGGCATTCCACATCTTGCATTGAATTTTGTTGGCCTTGCCAACGTCCTCTACCACAGGGGTTACCTCTGCCTCTCTGAGATGCATAACCACGACCACCTCTAGCACCATATGTGGGCTGAAAATTCTGTTGTGGTGACCTGTCCTGCCATCCACGACCATTACCACCACGGCCACGTGATGCGAATCTCCCCCTGCCTCTAAAACCTCTCTGCGAATAGAAAGCCTGATTTTTGCCATTATCATCATGGCTAGTAGATGCATCCAGAAATGAATCACTGAGTTTGATTTCCTCAACAAGTAAGAGTGAAACCAACTCATCAAAGTCTGGTAAACCTGTACTCCTTACTGAGATAGATGTATCAAAAGATTTATATTCCTTGCCAAGACCATGCAAGGTAATATCCACCAAATCATCATTAGGCATGGGGGCATTTATTGTTGCCAATGCATCTGCAAACTTCTTTATTTCTTGCACATAATCATGGATGCTTCTTTTATTCCGCTTCACATTATGTATCTGCTGTCAACTGAGACTTGCGAGCTCTCGTGTCTGTATCAAACATCTTTACCAAAGTATCCCATGCATCTTTGGGATTCTCAGCATCCTGCATGTGTATGAGCATAGCATCAGAAATACATATAGACAAATATGCAACACTTTGAATGCTCTTTCTGACCATTGCTCTCATGAGCAATAACTTGCTGTGTAGGTTGTCGAGGTAGCTCAAGCTCTGGCTCAGCACCTGTAATGAGATTCCAAAATCCTTTTCCTTTCAAGAAACTTTTTATCCTGTACTTCCATGCCTGGAAGTTCTTCCTATCTAGCTTTTCACCAACAATCTACTGGGTTATCCGACATATTTGCTCAATGCGTACTCCTTCTGCACACTTCCAAATCTATAAACGAGCCTTCCTCAGCTCCACCACACTCCAATGAGTGTTCCAGATACTCCAAAGTAGCCAACAATCTTCAAATTTGATGTAGAAAATCAACCTGTATGCATCCAAAATGAACTGGCTCATGCAGTCCGAGATACCCTGCTTTGATGCACTTTCCAAGGCTCCAAATCACAATGTAGTGGTGCAATCAAGTATGGGCAACTTGCATTGACACCCAAACAACCTCAATGTTGAATATCAACACCATCTGACATGTGTACATATCAATTTTTGAAAACCCCTTTCTCTGTTTTCGGAAATACCAGAAAGATCAAAAAAACCAGTAGTAATCTAGTTTCTTCAATATTTGTCCAAATTGAGCAACCAGGCATTCATTAGCTTAGCAATAGTGTCCATCAACTCCATGTAAGAGGAATTTGTCCAATTGTTTAAGACCAAAGATTAATTGTCTGATTAAAATCACTCTGTTTCTCTGCAACCAGTGGACAGCCTGTTTAATCAGCTCATTCCCAGCTCAATTAAGCATAATTGATTAAACCAACCATGTAGCCCTCTTCTCCAATGTGTGTAGCAACCAATTGCAAAAGCAATTGTGAAATATATCAAGCAACCAAGTGGAAATCAATCTCCTCGTAGCAAAAAAGTTAAAAATCTACCCTGTTTCATTGTAGGAGCTGTGCTGCCTGCATTTGAGGAATTTGGGAGTGATTTAAGTGATAATTGAAGTTGGATATAAGTGCCCAACACACTTGGGTATGTGTGCAGCCAGTCAATGGTTTGATTTTAGCCAAAAACACGCTCCAAATGCATCAAATTTTGACTCCTTTTTCTCTGTTTTGTGAGAGCTCAAAAAAACCAGAGTTTTTCACTCGTTCAAATGCATGTAAATTGCTCCAAAATCACAGTAGGGCTTGCATAGAAGTTGCCAATACATTCCTCCTTGTCAAATACATGTTTGCTTTGCCAGATTTACATGTGTTTCCACCATACATCAGTGCTTCCAAGCTTTAATGGAAAGCTTCCAAAAACCAAAAATTTGCTTTGCTTTTAGTTGCTCTAACTTGCTTTGCTTTTGCCTGAATCACCTGCAATCCGCTCAAGGATGTTTAGAAGACCTTACCCGGTAGGCCAAGCTCTCAGATCTGATAAGAATTGGTGTGCTCTAAGCTTCACAGCTTCAATGGCAATCTTCACAGCTTCTTCTCCCTCTTCACTCACTCACTCATAAACCCTAATAAACAGCACAAGGCTCTGATACCAAGTTGAAAGAACGGTAGAGGGGAAGGAGACACACACACACACGAGTAAGCCCTAATGTATATTGCAAACCCTAACCAAAGAGAGAAGCCATCTCCTTTCTCACACAATGCATAAAGCCATAATCCATAATACACACAACACTATGAGTTGTGTCCACACACATCTAACCCTAGCTAATGTCCACACACTATGACCAGCTGGACACGCGGTCATTTATGTCTCACACATGTTTCTACCTAACATGCCAGCACATAGCATAGCTGGCTCACACACTGACATCGAGCTTGAATCTCAACAGCCCCTCTCAAGCTCATGATGTACTGCCGATGAAGATGTAGATGAGCTTGGGATATCAAGACTCTCAACACCCCACTCCTAACATACCCCAGCCACACATTTTTGGGCATGTTTAGTGCACACAAAGACTACTCTAAGCTTAGAAATAGCTTGCACTAACCTTGGTACCCACCACTGCTTGCATTGTAGTCTTTCTTCTAGTGTAGCTTGTGGTGTAGCCTCTACCCATTTTGTTGAGTCTTGTTTTTGCTACATCTAGACCTCTTTCCAAAATTGTGCTTTACACAAAAGCTATCCACGTACTAAAAAACTAAGGAATTAATCCCTACACAAGGAACACCCAAGTTGGAGCCATGGATGATGGTGCCATGTTCACCTCTTCCCCCACCCCTTTTCACTCTATTGCATAGGGAACCTAGGAACCAGCCCTTAGATCTTCCCAATATACTTAAATGTCATCACATTGGAAGCAAATGCTCCCCGTTTTGTGACAAAAGCTGTCTTTTCACGATCATCTGGGGCCATCAGGACTTGATTGTATACAGCGAAACCATCCAAGAAAGAATACATCTCAAGGTCTGCAGGTGGCATCTACCACGGAATCTATGAACAGAAGTGGGAAAGGATTTGTCTCTGTTGCAACATTGAGCTTCCAGTAATCCAAATAGACACGGAGCTTTCCATTCTCTTTCAGCACAATCACTATTGGCAACAACCATGTCACCTTTCCACCACCGGATATATGAATCCTAGTTTCAAGAGTTTATCAATTTCCTCAATTTGTTTTGCATAATTTGGATTCATTCGGTACCGCTGTTGCTTGTTTAATGGGAACAACATCCTCCTTAAGATGATGTTGATAAAATTGAGGATCAATGCCCTTCATATCTTTGTAGCTCCAAGGAAATACATCCACATATGATTTTAATAAGTTCTAGAGTTTTTCTTTCAATTCTATATCCAGCTTAGCGCTGATGCAAACTATCTTGGGGTGCTCCACATCACCCAGATTCATGTCTTCTAGCTCATCTGCTATGACCCGAAGGCTGTGCTTCATTGCTCTCTCATGAGTTTCTTCTACCTGGATAAGGGCTTGAACTTCCTTCGGTACACCCACATGACCTAAGGGGGTGAGAGGTCGGCTTGGCCCTCGTTGATTTAGTTCATAAGAATGACTATGTTTCCCGTGAGATAGAGTTAGGTCCCTTTGTTTGCTCATATCCTCATATTGTCAAGAGATTAAGGTGTCATTAATCGAAAATAAGAGGACTTATCTACCTATCAAAAGGTTTCCCTTGACCTAGCTAGGGCGAGGACCTTACACGTGGTATCCAAGCATGGTTTAGGTAATTGTGTGTCGTATTGTTTGATTGCTAGGCTTTCTTGATAGACTAATCTAGTTATGTCTAGATCTAGGATGGGATGGATAGACTAATCTAGTTATGTCTAGATGTAGGATGGGATGAATTACTATTCTCAATTCTTAGTGTTCTAGTACATGTTGTTGCTCCCTAAACTTTGAGTTCTGTGATGCCATGATCCACGTCATAGAAAAGATAAATTTTAATCGGAGATCGACGTAAATGAATATTCCTCGAGAAATCCATGTTTTTAAATTTGTAAACGTATATTCGTCGAAAGAAATTTTAGAAAAAGAGAAACTGAGATAGTACCTTTCGAGAAGATAATTTTAGAAAGAACCTTTCAGACCTAAACTCTGACTCAGACTATTGACCAAGACCTAATTTCTTCGTCAGTTTCAATCAATGACGATGTGCCCAGTTCAGGGAAAATGTATTCAATCACCCACCGAATCTGAAACTAAGTTAAGACTTCTGACTTTGATCTAAGGATCAAGTTAACAGAATTTGAAGAATTCTGTTTGGAATTGAAAATTGGATCTAGAAGTATTGAGATAGGGATTTACGATATACTCATGGTATTCAAACAAAAATAAAAAACTATAAACTTGCATAGAAACCTTGCCTTCTTAAAAGACTGTCTTACACCAGAATGCTGGAGGGAGCATTTGGCATATATATTTATCTAAGGGAACTTTTTATCCTGTACTTCCATGCCTGGAAGTTCTTCCTATCTAGCTTTTCACCAACAATCTACTGGGTTATCCGACATATTTGCTCAATGCGTACTCCTTCTGCACACTTCCAAATCTATAAACGAGCCTTCCTCAGCTCCACCACACTCCAATGAGGGTTCCAGATACTCCAAAGTAGCCAACAATCTTCAAATTTGATGTAGAAAATCAACCTGTATGCATCCGAAATGAACTAGCTCATGCAGTCCGAGATACCCTGCTTTGATGCACTTTCCAAGGCTCCAAATCACAATGTAGTGGTGCAATCAAGTATGTGCAACTTGCATTGACACCCAAACAACCTCAATGTTGAATATCAACACCATCTGACATGTGTACATATCAATTTTTGAAAACCCCTTTCTCTGTTTTCGGAAATACCAGAAAAATCAAAAAAACCAGTAGTAATCTAGTTTCTTCAATATTTGTCCAAATTGAGCAACCAGGCATTCATTAGCTTAGCAATAGTGTCCATCAACTCCATGTAAGAGGAATTTGTCCAATTGTTTAAGACCAAAGATTAATTGTCTGATTAAAATCACTCTGTTTCTCTGCAACCAGTGGACAGCCTGTTTAATCAGCTCATTCCCAGCTCAATTAAGCATAATTGATTAAACCAACCATGTAGCCCTCTTCTCCAATGTGTGTAGCAACCAATTCCAAAAGCAATTGTGAAATATATCAAGCAACCAAGTGGAAATCAATCTCCTCGTAGCAAAGAAGTTAAAAATCTACCCTGTTTCATTGTAGGAGCTGCGCTGCCTGCATTTGAGGAATTTGGGAGTGATTTAAGTGATAATTGAAGTTGGATATAAGTGCCCAACACACTTGGGTATGTGTGCAACCAGTCAATGGTTTGATTTTAGCCAAAAACACGCTCCAAATGCATCAAATTTTGACTCCTTTTTCTCTGTTTTGTGAGAGCTCAAAAAAACCAGAGTTTTTCACTCGTTCAAATGCATGTAAATTGCTCCAAAATCACAGTAGGGCTTGCATAGAAGTTGCCAATACATTCCTCCTTGTCAAATACATGTTTGCTTTGCCAGATTTACATGTGTTTCCACCATACATCAGTGCTTCCAAGCTTTAATGGAAAGCTTCCAAAAACCAAAAATTTGCTTTGCTTTTAGTTGCTCTAACTTGCTTTGCTTTTGCCTGAATCACCTGCAATCCGCTCAAGGATGTTTAGAAGACCTTACCCGGTAGGCCAAGCTCTCAGATCTGATAAGAATTGGTGTGCTCTAAGCTTCACAGCTTCAATGGCAAGCTTCACAGCTTCTTCTCCCTCTTCACTCACTCACTCATAAACCCTAATAAACAGCACAAGGCTCTGATACCAAGTTGAAAGAACGGTAGAGGGGAAGGAGACACACACACACACGAGTAAGCCCTAATGTATATTGCAAACCCTAACCAAAGAGAGAAGCCATCTCCTTTCTCACACAATGCATAAAGCCATAATCCATAATACACACAACACTATGAGTTGTGTCCACACACATCTAACCCTAGCTAATGTCCACACACTATGACCAGCTGGACACGCGGTCATTTATGTCTCACACATGTTTCTACCTAACATGCCAGCACATAGCATAGCTGGCTCACACACTGACATCGAGCTTGAATCTCAACAGCCCCTCTCAAGCTCATGATGTACTGCCGATGAAGATGTAGATGAGCTTGGGATATCAAGACTCTCAACACCCCACTCCTAACATACCCCAGCCACACATTTTTGGGCATGTTTAGTGCACACAAAGACTACTCTAAGCTTAGAAATAGCTTGCACTAACCTTGGTACCCACCACTGCTTGCATTGTAGTCTTTCGTCTAGTGTAGCTTGTGGTGTAGCCTCTACCCATTTTGTTGAGTCTTGTTTTTGCTACATCTAGACCTCTTTCCAAAATTGTGCTTTACACAAAAGCTATCCACGTACTAAAAAACTAAGGAATTAATCCCTACACAAGGAACACCCAAGTTGGAGCCATGGATGATGGTGCCATGTTCACCTCTTCCCCCACCCCTTTTCACTCTATTGCATAGGGAACCTAGGAACCAGCCCTTAGATCTTCCCAATATACTTAAATGTCATCACATTGGAAGCAAATGCTCCCCGTTTTGTGACAAAAGCTGTCTTTTCACGATCATCTGGGGCCATCAGGACTTGATTGTATACAGCGAAACCATCCAAGAAAGAATACATCTCAAGGTCTGCAGGTGGCATCTACCACGGAATCTATGAACAGAAGTGGGAAAGGATTTGTCTCTGTTGCAACATTGAGCTTCCAGTAATCCAAATAGACACGGAGCTTTCCATTCTCTTTCAGCACAATCACTATTGGCAACAACCATGTCACCTTTCCACCACCGGATATATGAATCCTAGTTTCAAGAGTTTATCAATTTCCTCAATTTGTTTTGCATAATTTGGATTCATTCGGTACCGCTGTTGCTTGTTTAATGGGAACAACATCCTCCTTAAGATGATGTTGATAAAATTGAGGATCAATGCCCTTCATATCTTTGTAGCTCCAAGGAAATACATCCACATATGATTTTAATAAGTTCTAGAGTTTTTCTTTCAATTCTATATCCAGCTTAGCGCTGATGCAAACTATCTTGGGGTGCTCCACATCACCCAGATTCATGTCTTCTAGCTCATCTGCTATGACCCGAAGGCTGTGCTTCATTGCTCTCTCATGAGTTTCTTCTACCTGGATAAGGGCTTGAACTTCCTTCGGTACACCCACATGACCTAAGGGGGTGAGAGGTCGGCTTGGCCCTCGTTGATTTAGTTCATAAGAATGACTATGTTTCCCGTGAGATAGAGTTAGGTCCCTTTGTTTGCTCATATCCTCATATTGTCAAGAGATTAAGGTGTCATTAATCGAAAATAAGAGGACTTATCTACCTATCAAAAGGTTTCCCTTGACCTAGCTAGGGCGAGGACCTTACACGTGGTATCCAAGCATGGTTTAGGTAATTGTGTGTCGTATTGTTTGATTGCTAGGCTTTCTTGATAGACTAATCTAGTTATGTCTAGATCTAGGATGGGATGGATAGACTAATCTAGTTATGTCTAGATGTAGGATGGGATGAATTACTATTCTCAATTCTTAGTGTTCTAGTACATGTTGTTGCTCCCTAAACTTTGAGTTCTGTGATGCCATGATCCACGTCATAGAAAAGATAAATTTTAATCGGAGATCGACGTAAATGAATATTCCTCGAGAAATCCATGTTTTTAAATTTGTAAACGTATATTCATCGAAAGAAATTTTAGAAAAAGAGAAACTGAGATAGTACCTTTCGAGAAGATAATTTTAGAAAGAACCTTTCAGACCTAAACTCTGACTCAGACTATTGACCAAGACCTAATTTCTTCGTCAGTTTCAATCAATGACGATGTGCCCAGTTCAGGGAAAATGTATTCAATCACCCACCGAATCTGAAACTAAGTTAAGACTTCTGACTTTGATCTAAGGATCAAGTTAACAGAATTTGAAGAATTCTGTTTGGAATTGAAAATTGGATCTAGAAGTATTGAGATAGGGATTTACGATATACTCATGGTATTCAAACAAAAATAAAAAACTATAAACTTGCATAGAAACCTTGCCTTCTTAAAAGACTGTCTTACACCAGAATGCTGGAGGGAGCATTTGGCATATATATTTATCTAAGGGAACTTTTTATCCTGTACTTCCATGCCTGGAAGTTCTTCCTATCTAGCTTTTCACCAACAATCTACTGGGTTATCCGACATATTTGCTCAATGCGTACTCCTTCTGCACACTTCCAAATCTATAAACGAGCCTTCCTCAGCTCCACCACACTCCAATGAGGGTTCCAGATACTCCAAAGTAGCCAACAATCTTCAAATTTGATGTAGAAAATCAACCTGTATGCATCCGAAATGAACTAGCTCATGCAGTCCGAGATACCCTGCTTTGATGCACTTTCCAAGGCTCCAAATCACAATGTAGTGGTGCAATCAAGTATGTGCAACTTGCATTGACACCCAAACAACCTCAATGTTGAATATCAACACCATCTGACATGTGTACATATCAATTTTTGAAAACCCCTTTCTCTGTTTTCGGAAATACCAGAAAAATCAAAAAAACCAGTAGTAATCTAGTTTCTTCAATATTTGTCCAAATTGAGCAACCAGGCATTCATTAGCTTAGCAATAGTGTCCATCAACTCCATGTAAGAGGAATTTGTCCAATTGTTTAAGACCAAAGATTAATTGTCTGATTAAAATCACTCTGTTTCTCTGCAACCAGTGGACAGCCTGTTTAATCAGCTCATTCCCAGCTCAATTAAGCATAATTGATTAAACCAACCATGTAGCCCTCTTCTCCAATGTGTGTAGCAACCAATTCCAAAAGCAATTGTGAAATATATCAAGCAACCAAGTGGAAATCAATCTCCTCGTAGCAAAGAAGTTAAAAATCTACCCTGTTTCATTGTAGGAGCTGCGCTGCCTGCATTTGAGGAATTTGGGAGTGATTTAAGTGATAATTGAAGTTGGATATAAGTGCCCAACACACTTGGGTATGTGTGCAACCAGTCAATGGTTTGATTTTAGCCAAAAACACGCTCCAAATGCATCAAATTTTGACTCCTTTTTCTCTGTTTTGTGAGAGCTCAAAAAAACCAGAGTTTTTCACTCGTTCAAATGCATGTAAATTGCTCCAAAATCACAGTAGGGCTTGCATAGAAGTTGCCAATACATTCCTCCTTGTCAAATACATGTTTGCTTTGCCAGATTTACATGTGTTTCCACCATACATCAGTGCTTCCAAGCTTTAATGGAAAGCTTCCAAAAACCAAAAATTTGCTTTGCTTTTAGTTGCTCTAACTTGCTTTGCTTTTGCCTGAATCACCTGCAATCCGCTCAAGGATGTTTAGAAGACCTTACCCGGTAGGCCAAGCTCTCAGATCTGATAAGAATTGGTGTGCTCTAAGCTTCACAGCTTCAATGGCAAGCTTCACAGCTTCTTCTCCCTCTTCACTCACTCACTCATAAACCCTAATAAACAGCACAAGGCTCTGATACCAAGTTGAAAGAACGGTAGAGGGGAAGGAGACACACACACACACGAGTAAGCCCTAATGTATATTGCAAACCCTAACCAAAGAGAGAAGCCATCTCCTTTCTCACACAATGCATAAAGCCATAATCCATAATACACACAACACTATGAGTTGTGTCCACACACATCTAACCCTAGCTAATGTCCACACACTATGACCAGCTGGACACGCGGTCATTTATGTCTCACACATGTTTCTACCTAACATGCCAGCACATAGCATAGCTGGCTCACACACTGACATCGAGCTTGAATCTCAACAGCCCCTCTCAAGCTCATGATGTACTGCCGATGAAGATGTAGATGAGCTTGGGATATCAAGACTCTCAACACCCCACTCCTAACATACCCCAGCCACACATTTTTGGGCATGTTTAGTGCACACAAAGACTACTCTAAGCTTAGAAATAGCTTGCACTAACCTTGGTACCCACCACTGCTTGCATTGTAGTCTTTCGTCTAGTGTAGCTTGTGGTGTAGCCTCTACCCATTTTGTTGAGTCTTGTTTTTGCTACATCTAGACCTCTTTCCAAAATTGTGCTTTACACAAAAGCTATCCACGTACTAAAAAACTAAGGAATTAATCCCTACACAAGGAACACCCAAGTTGGAGCCATGGATGATGGTGCCATGTTCACCTCTTCCCCCACCCCTTTTCACTCTATTGCATAGGGAACCTAGGAACCAGCCCTTAGATCTTCCCAATATACTTAAATGTCATCACATTGGAAGCAAATGCTCCCCGTTTTGTGACAAAAGCTGTCTTTTCACGATCATCTGGGGCCATCAGGACTTGATTGTATACAGCGAAACCATCCAAGAAAGAATACATCTCAAGGTCTGCAGGTGGCATCTACCACGGAATCTATGAACAGAAGTGGGAAAGGATTTGTCTCTGTTGCAACATTGAGCTTCCAGTAATCCAAATAGACACGGAGCTTTCCATTCTCTTTCAGCACAATCACTATTGGCAACAACCATGTCACCTTTCCACCACCGGATATATGAATCCTAGTTTCAAGAGTTTATCAATTTCCTCAATTTGTTTTGCATAATTTGGATTCATTCGGTACCGCTGTTGCTTGTTTAATGGGAACAACATCCTCCTTAAGATGATGTTGATAAAATTGAGGATCAATGCCCTTCATATCTTTGTAGCTCCAAGGAAATACATCCACATATGATTTTAATAAGTTCTAGAGTTTTTCTTTCAATTCTATATCCAGCTTAGCGCTGATGCAAACTATCTTGGGGTGCTCCACATCACCCAGATTCATGTCTTCTAGCTCATCTGCTATGACCCGAAGGCTGTGCTTCATTGCTCTCTCATGAGTTTCTTCTACCTGGATAAGGGCTTGAACTTCCTTCGGTACACCCACATGACCTAAGGGGGTGAGAGGTCGGCTTGGCCCTCGTTGATTTAGTTCATAAGAATGACTATGTTTCCCGTGAGATAGAGTTAGGTCCCTTTGTTTGCTCATATCCTCATATTGTCAAGAGATTAAGGTGTCATTAATCGAAAATAAGAGGACTTATCTACCTATCAAAAGGTTTCCCTTGACCTAGCTAGGGCGAGGACCTTACACGTGGTATCCAAGCATGGTTTAGGTAATTGTGTGTCGTATTGTTTGATTGCTAGGCTTTCTTGATAGACTAATCTAGTTATGTCTAGATCTAGGATGGGATGGATAGACTAATCTAGTTATGTCTAGATGTAGGATGGGATGAATTACTATTCTCAATTCTTAGTGTTCTAGTACATGTTGTTGCTCCCTAAACTTTGAGTTCTGTGATGCCATGATCCACGTCATAGAAAAGATAAATTTTAATCGGAGATCGACGTAAATGAATATTCCTCGAGAAATCCATGTTTTTAAATTTGTAAACGTATATTCATCGAAAGAAATTTTAGAAAAAGAGAAACTGAGATAGTACCTTTCGAGAAGATAATTTTAGAAAGAACCTTTCAGACCTAAACTCTGACTCAGACTATTGACCAAGACCTAATTTCTTCGTCAGTTTCAATCAATGACGATGTGCCCAGTTCAGGGAAAATGTATTCAATCACCCACCGAATCTGAAACTAAGTTAAGACTTCTGACTTTGATCTAAGGATCAAGTTAACAGAATTTGAAGAATTCTGTTTGGAATTGAAAATTGGATCTAGAAGTATTGAGATAGGGATTTACGATATACTCATGGTATTCAAACAAAAATAAAAAACTATAAACTTGCATAGAAACCTTGCCTTCTTAAAAGACTGTCTTACACCAGAATGCTGGAGGGAGCATTTGGCATATATATTTATCTAAGGGAACTTTTTATCCTGTACTTCCATGCCTGGAAGTTCTTCCTATCTAGCTTTTCACCAACAATCTACTGGGTTATCCGACATATTTGCTCAATGCGTACTCCTTCTGCACACTTCCAAATCTATAAACGAGCCTTCCTCAGCTCCACCACACTCCAATGAGGGTTCCAGATACTCCAAAGTAGCCAACAATCTTCAAATTTGATGTAGAAAATCAACCTGTATGCATCCGAAATGAACTAGCTCATGCAGTCCGAGATACCCTGCTTTGATGCACTTTCCAAGGCTCCAAATCACAATGTAGTGGTGCAATCAAGTATGTGCAACTTGCATTGACACCCAAACAACCTCAATGTTGAATATCAACACCATCTGACATGTGTACATATCAATTTTTGAAAACCCCTTTCTCTGTTTTCGGAAATACCAGAAAAATCAAAAAAACCAGTAGTAATCTAGTTTCTTCAATATTTGTCCAAATTGAGCAACCAGGCATTCATTAGCTTAGCAATAGTGTCCATCAACTCCATGTAAGAGGAATTTGTCCAATTGTTTAAGACCAAAGATTAATTGTCTGATTAAAATCACTCTGTTTCTCTGCAACCAGTGGACAGCCTGTTTAATCAGCTCATTCCCAGCTCAATTAAGCATAATTGATTAAACCAACCATGTAGCCCTCTTCTCCAATGTGTGTAGCAACCAATTCCAAAAGCAATTGTGAAATATATCAAGCAACCAAGTGGAAATCAATCTCCTCGTAGCAAAGAAGTTAAAAATCTACCCTGTTTCATTGTAGGAGCTGCGCTGCCTGCATTTGAGGAATTTGGGAGTGATTTAAGTGATAATTGAAGTTGGATATAAGTGCCCAACACACTTGGGTATGTGTGCAACCAGTCAATGGTTTGATTTTAGCCAAAAACACGCTCCAAATGCATCAAATTTTGACTCCTTTTTCTCTGTTTTGTGAGAGCTCAAAAAAACCAGAGTTTTTCACTCGTTCAAATGCATGTAAATTGCTCCAAAATCACAGTAGGGCTTGCATAGAAGTTGCCAATACATTCCTCCTTGTCAAATACATGTTTGCTTTGCCAGATTTACATGTGTTTCCACCATACATCAGTGCTTCCAAGCTTTAATGGAAAGCTTCCAAAAACCAAAAATTTGCTTTGCTTTTAGTTGCTCTAACTTGCTTTGCTTTTGCCTGAATCACCTGCAATCCGCTCAAGGATGTTTAGAAGACCTTACCCGGTAGGCCAAGCTCTCAGATCTGATAAGAATTGGTGTGCTCTAAGCTTCACAGCTTCAATGGCAAGCTTCACAGCTTCTTCTCCCTCTTCACTCACTCACTCATAAACCCTAATAAACAGCACAAGGCTCTGATACCAAGTTGAAAGAACGGTAGAGGGGAAGGAGACACACACACACACGAGTAAGCCCTAATGTATATTGCAAACCCTAACCAAAGAGAGAAGCCATCTCCTTTCTCACACAATGCATAAAGCCATAATCCATAATACACACAACACTATGAGTTGTGTCCACACACATCTAACCCTAGCTAATGTCCACACACTATGACCAGCTGGACACGCGGTCATTTATGTCTCACACATGTTTCTACCTAACATGCCAGCACATAGCATAGCTGGCTCACACACTGACATCGAGCTTGAATCTCAACAGCCCCTCTCAAGCTCATGATGTACTGCCGATGAAGATGTAGATGAGCTTGGGATATCAAGACTCTCAACACCCCACTCCTAACATACCCCAGCCACACATTTTTGGGCATGTTTAGTGCACACAAAGACTACTCTAAGCTTAGAAATAGCTTGCACTAACCTTGGTACCCACCACTGCTTGCATTGTAGTCTTTCGTCTAGTGTAGCTTGTGGTGTAGCCTCTACCCATTTTGTTGAGTCTTGTTTTTGCTACATCTAGACCTCTTTCCAAAATTGTGCTTTACACAAAAGCTATCCACGTACTAAAAAACTAAGGAATTAATCCCTACACAAGGAACACCCAAGTTGGAGCCATGGATGATGGTGCCATGTTCACCTCTTCCCCCACCCCTTTTCACTCTATTGCATAGGGAACCTAGGAACCAGCCCTTAGATCTTCCCAATATACTTAAATGTCATCACATTGGAAGCAAATGCTCCCCGTTTTGTGACAAAAGCTGTCTTTTCACGATCATCTGGGGCCATCAAGACTTGATTGTATACAGCGAAACCATCCAAGAAAGAATACATCTCAAGGTCTGCAGGTGGCATCTACCACGGAATCTATGAACAGAAGTGGGAAAGGATTTGTCTCTGTTGCAACATTGAGCTTCCAGTAATCCAAATAGACACGGAGCTTTCCATTCTCTTTCAGCACAATCACTATTGGCAACAACCATGTCACCTTTCCACCACCGGATATATGAATCCTAGTTTCAAGAGTTTATCAATTTCCTCAATTTGTTTTGCATAATTTGAATTCATTCGGTACCGCTGTTGCTTGTTTAATGGGAACAACATCCTCCTTAAGATGATGTTGATAAAATTGAGGATCAATGCCCTTCATATCTTTGTAGCTCCAAGGAAATACATCCACATATGATTTTAATAAGTTCTAGAGTTTTTCTTTCAATTCTATATCCAGCTTAGCGCTGATGCAAACTATCTTGGGGTGCTCCACGTCGCCCAGATTCATGTCTTCTAGCTCATCTGCTATGACCCGAAGGCTGTGCTTCATTGCTCTCTCATGAGTTTCTTCTACCTGGATAAGGGCTTGAACTTCCTTCGGTACACCCACATGACCTAAGGGGGTGAGAGGTCGGCTTGGCCCTCGTTGATTTAGTTCATAAGAATGACTATGTTTCCTGTGAGATAGAGTTAGGTCCCTTTGTTTGCTCATATCCTCATATTGTCAAGAGATTAAGGTGTCATTAATCGAAAATAAGAGGACTTATCTACCTATCAAAAGGTTTCCCTTGACCTAGCTAGGGCGAGGACCTTACACGTGGTATCCAAGCATGGTTTAGGTAATTGTGTGTCGTATTGTTTGATTGCTAGGCTTTCTTGATAGACTAATCTAGTTATGTCTAGATCTAGGATGGGATGGATAGACTAATCTAGTTATGTCTAGATGTAGGATGGGATGAATTACTATTCTCAATTCTTAGTGTTCTAGTACATGTTGTTGCTCCCTAAACTTTGAGTTCTGTGATGCCATGATCCACGTCATAGAAAAGATAAATTTTAATCGGAGATCGACGTAAATGAATATTCCTCGAGAAATCCATGTTTTTAAATTTGTAAACGTATATTCGTCGAAAGAAATTTTAGAAAAAGAGAAACTGAGATAGTACCTTTCGAGAAGATAATTTTAGAAAGAACCTTTCAGACCTAAACTCTGACTCAGACTATTGACCAAGACCTAATTCCTTCGTCAGTTTCAATCAATGACGATGTGCCCAGTTCAGGAAAAATGTATTCAATCACCCACCGAATTTGAAACTAAGTTAAGACTTCTGACTTTGATCTAAGGATCAAGTTAACAGAATTTGAAGAATTCTGTTTGGAATTGAAAATTGGATCTAGAAGTATTGAGATAGGGATTTACGATATACTCATGGTATTCAAACAAAAATAAAAAACTATAAACTTGCATAGAAACCCTGCCTTCTTAAAAGACTGTCTTACACCAGAATGCTGGAGGGAGCATTTGGCATATATATTTATCTAAGGGAAGTTCAGTTTTGCAACAGCTGGCGGGGAGTGTTCGAGGGACAGTTCACGCGGCAAAACCTGCCGAGGTCTTGACCAGCCTCGGTATGGTTAAAATGGTGCACTTTCGGTACAATGGACGAGGGCCAACGAAGCGGTCCCTCAGTGAAGTGCTAGGACACCTAAGGAGGATCCTGGAGGGTTCTGACGAGGTGATGCAAGGGCTCTCGGTGCCGAGGAAATCCATGCGTATGTCGAGGAAGATATTATATAATGGACCTATGTTTTTATAATCTATCACTGAATCTCGTTGTTGACTTGCTGGTCTCAACGGAGAGTACAGAGTGATACTGTTTTGTTGAGAAATAAGGACTCAATGAAAATTTTGAAGTATGACATGTATAAACCATAAATTGTTTATCAAGGGTTGTTTTTATTAAAGTTTTAATAAAGAGGAGTGTGTGCGTATCTGTCTTCTAAAGCTAAAGTTAAGAAAGGCAATTCAATTATGGGTGGGTGAGTACTTGTCTGGTTCCACCAATTCCAGTGGTAGGGTGGTGGCTAACCCATGGGCCGGATGGGGTTAGGCTGGAATCAGTGGAGTTTTAATAATCAAACTTTAAAATCTTAGGATTACGCTAAGATTCGAGTAATTAGACAATTCCCTCTGATAAATTTTTCAATAAGTGGATCAATGGCTGTGCCTGACCTGGATCAAGAAAAAAGCGTTGAATTTACTAAAATGATCAAATTATATCAGTGATAGTTTCCTTCTATCTGGTTTATTCAGTTGAAGGATAGCTTAGAATTGATCACGTTAGAAAAAATCGTTTTAAAAAAAAATCATAAAGGTAAAAGCGTCCTCGCTTTCTGGGCATGGGAATTTTTCTCGGTTTTGGTTTTTAAAGTGACCACTAACCTAGTCTCGTGCCCGGACATTCGAGGGCGAGGCCTCGAGTGAGAAACCCTGCCCCGCACATGAGGGGGCTGCTTCTGCTGCTTTAGCTACCGGGAGTCCGCCGGTGCGCGGAGGGGACAGAGGGATCTCAGAGTTGGTATCAGAGCCAAATTGAAAGCTAATAAGGATAAATAAATTCTTATCTGAAATTGATAAATAAGAACTCAGAAAAGACATTTTTTCTTAATGTATTTCATTCCGTAGGCTTATTTAAGGAAGAATTTTTAATCAAAGAAATTATTTTTATAGATGGAAGTCCCCTATTTATCTGGTATTCTCGACCTCACCCAGTCTCAAGATATGACTGCGTTCGCCTTCGAGCATCTCATCTCTTCCGCTTCTACTCGAATAAGCCGAGAAAGACTCACACGCCATTTTGAGGAGTTATATTTTCCTAACCCAGTGGCGAGACTACATAAGTGGTTTGCAGGGCAATATGTCCATGCCCCTTGCGACCGCCGTGCAATGCTGTGGGAGAACCTCTCATTGGCTATGATTCTGTTAAAGCTAAAAATGACACGTGGTGTCATTCTATATCATTCAACACCTCGAAATTTCAGACTTTCATGCCGAATTTATAGATTCCTTAGTCGATTTATCCCTAAGGAGAAAATAATAGCTCCCTTCGGAGTTAGAGAACTTATGTAACAGGATATGACTATGGCCCAGTACGGTCCTCTTATGCATCTCCCGAAGAGATTTTGAATTTTGGAGCCAAGCTGCTCTATGTATAATTTGCAACTTTTATATAAGAATGTTTTCTGAAGAAAAATTCCTTGTTGTATAAGTGATTACTTATAGACGATCTGATAAAGAAAAAAATCCGTTATCGGACATATATCATAGACCTCCAATGAGATCATTGTCTTGTTTAAGAAATTGTTTTTCGAAACTCTTAAGTCCTAGGATCTCGTGGATAATATCAAAATAAAAATTTAATAATATATAAATTTTTGACAGAATCATGAGACGAGAAAATCGTGGTCTCGTCAGACAGACCCTGTCTCTGAAGATGACGAGCTTGACCTTGATGTTCGCAAGGCTCTTCATAGGACACAAGCAGGACCCTTCAAAGGAGAAGGGGAGAACCTGGGCCCTCAGGCTATGGAGAAATGGGTGGAAGCCATGGAAGAGTATTTTGACGTCACAAGTTACAATATGCGAAGCAAAATGGCTCTTGCCTGGCTGAAAATAGTGGAAACAGCCATGGTAGCATGGAGGAACCACTGTGACACCAACCATCTGGACATAAATACTCAGTCCTAGAATGATCTAAAAACCTATCTAAGAAAGAGATTTTGTCCTCCTGGATTTTTAGAAACCAAAATGAATGAATTCTTAGAACTAAAGCAGGAGAGCAGAACCATCGAGGAATACCACGAGGCCTTTGCTTTTCTACTCAAATATTCACCGCCTCTTGATGAAGAGCAACTCATGGCCAGGTTCATTCGAGGAATGAACGAACCCTTGGACACACTGGTCAAAAATGCCAAGCCGGTGTCCATGGCCGAAGCAGTAAGAATGGCAAAAGATTTTGCCAAAGCCTTTGTAGTAAAGGTCCCACCAAAACCTGCACCCTCTAACTTTAAAAGATTCCAAGCCCAGGGAAGTACTTCAAACTTTCCACCCCCAAAGAGCCAGCAAGGCCCGAATCTGAATCAGGATACAGAAAGATTCAGAAGTGAAGGAAGACCCTTTCCCCAGAGTACTTTCTCAGGAACCCCACCTCTTTCAAAAAATCAGAAGGATGAGCTCAGAACTGAAAACTGATGCTTTGGATGCCAGGGTTTTGGTCACCAGTTAAAAGACTGCCCGACTCCTGCCATGTCAAGAGGACAGGGAAGTCAAGGATCCCGAATTCAGAAACCAACCCCTTCATTCCAGTCTAATGAGGGTCCGGCTCGCCCAAGCCAGGGAAACCCCAGAAGAACTCCAGCTCAGCCATCTGCCTCTATCCAGTGTAATCTCAGAACTCCTTCCCAGAACTCGGGCAACCAAAGAGAAAGAGTTCTACCTCAGACTGCACAGCAGCCAGAGCAATCACCATTTCAGATGTAGTAGAAGAGGAAAAAGGGTAGATCTATGCTGCAATTAAAAATAAAGGGCCTAACCAGCAATTCTCCGTCATCCATACTCCAGCAAAATTTCAAGGTAAGTGGGTGGACCCAACGAGTCGGGTAACTTTCCAACATATTTATTTATTACAATCCGAATAGGACCCAAACAAGTTTCGTTTTAGGGGGCCATGCTAGCGACCATGCCTTGTGAGGACAAGAGGAAAAGGGGTTAGCTTTTATATAAACCAAGTGCAGATTTGTTCTATCCTGGATCACGCACATTGAGTGCCGTTCGATCGGAGGAATAGATTCCTATTAGAATGACTATGTTTCCCGTGAGATAGAGTTAGATCCCTTTGTTTGCTCGTATCCTCATATTGTCAAGAGATTAAGGTGTCATTAATCAAAAATAAGGGGACTTATCTACCTATCAAAGGGTTTTTCTTGACCTAGCTAGGGCGAGGACCTTACACGTGGTATCCAAGCATGATTTAGGTAATTGTGTGTCGTACTGTTTGATTGCTAGGCTTTCTTGATAGACTAATCTAGTTATGTCTAGATGTAGGATGGGATGGATTGCTATTCTCAATTCTTAGTGTTCTAGTACATCGTCTCCCCTACTTGGCTAACTCTGCTCTTGCTTGCATAGTCGGTAGGCGAAGGCACAAGCAAGCTCCCAAGGTAATCCCCTCCTATGCCACTAGGAATTGGATTTCCTCCCCAACGAGGGCGGACGTGTGATTATGGATGCTGCCTAGTTTTGTGGGCCCAAGCTAGTGTGGTGAATCAGCCTACCTCATAAGTAGACGTCTCCTATGAGGAGCGGGAGGGTTTGGTACAAGCAGCAGGGGGTGACAGGCTGGCTTGGCCCTTGTCAAGACTAGTCGACGATAGAGTATGTATGGTCCATGAGGTATGCCCAGCTGGTTTAGGCTAGAAGACTAAATTCTAGATCATTACTGGTTTTGGGTTTGGTTTGGATATGTCTATGGACTGTAAAGCTAGTTTCATTGTTTCTTTTCTGAACATTTTGCTATAAGAGCTGTTTGATTAATATTGTTGTTTTCAAAGACTGTTTTAAGGAACATTTTTATGCTTATATTATGGGGAGCCAATATAAGTAGTAAACCCTCCTTTTACTCCTTACACAGTAAGTGCGTAGAGTGCTCCCTACAAAGGGTAGAGCTGGTTTAGCTGGGAGCATTTACATGTACATGCCCAGATAGTCCAAAGGCATATCCCTAAAGTTCCAAAGCTTCTAACCGAAAAGTCCAAAAACCTACACTGATCCCCACACCCATCCCCCATGTTGAAAGAACAGTAGAGGGGAAGGAGACACACACACATAGGAGCAAACCCTAATGTATATTGCAAACCCTAACCAAAGAGGGAAGCCATCTCCCTTCTCACACAATCCATAAAGCCATAATCCATAATACACACAACACTATGAGTTGTGTCCACACACATCTAACCCTAGCTAATGTCCACACACTATGACCAGCTGGACACGTGGTCATTCATGTCTCACACATGTTCCTACCTAACATGCCAGCACATAGCATAGCGGCTCACACTGACATCGACGAGCTTGAATCTCAACAGATCCTCTCAAGCTCATAATGTACTGCCGATGAAGATGTAGATGAGCTTGGGATATCAAGACTCTCAACACTCCCCCTCAAGCTCATCCCATGTACTGCCGATGATGTAGATGAGCTTGGGATATCAAGACTCTCAACACTCCCCCTCAAGCTCATCCCATGTACTCCCAACATAGTACGGAAGTACTCAAACTTCTTAAGATGTCTGCCACCTGCTCATCAGTCTTCACATAGTGTAGATCAACTGTACCATCAAGCACCTTTTCTCTGACAAAGTGATAATGGACCTCTATGTGTTTGGTCCTCGCATGAAACATTGGATTCTTGGCCACTTGTATACTGCTCATGTTTGTCACAATGAATGACAACTTTGCCATCAATAGGCTCACCCAAATCTGCCAAGAGATTCTTTATCCATACTGCCTCACAGGTAGCAATGGCTGCACCTCTATATTCAGCCTCTGTACTAGATAAAGCAACTGTAGGTTGCTTCTTGATACTCCAACTCACCATGGCACTTCCAAGTGTAAAAGCATATCCACTAGTAGACATCCTGTCATATGAGCTACCTGCCTAATCAGCATCTGTGTAGCCATGTATGTCCAAGCTTTTACCACTCTCATAAAGTAGACCATGATGTGCAGTGGCCTTTACATATCTTATAATGCGTCTCACTACATCTAAATGAGGTTTTCTCGGGCTCTGCATAAACTGGCTGACTAGCCCCACAACATAACTCAAATCCGGGCATGTGATAGTCATGTAAATGAAACTACCAACCATCTTCCTGTACATAGATGGATCATCCAATTCATCACCATAATCAGCCCGCAACTTCACATTTTGCTCCAAAGGTATACTCATAGGCTTACACCCTGTCATGCCATATTTTGTCAATATATCCAATGCATATTGGTGCTGTACTAACCATGTACCTGCATGATCTTTGACCACTTCAATTCCAAGGAAGTATCTCAACTCACCAAGATCTTTCGTGTCAAATTGCCCACTCAATGCTTTCTTGACATGCATTACATCTACACCATGATCACCTGTGATAATCAAGTCAGTCATCCACATAGATGACGAGTAAAACAATCCCATGCTCTGTCTTCTTCACATAGAGTGAAGAATCTGCTGTAGATATCTGAAATCTGAGAGAGATCAGATATCTGCTCATCTTATCACTCCAAGCACGAGGTGCTTGCTTCAAACCATATAATGCCTTTTTCAATTTGCATACATGAGTGGGATATCGTGGGTGTACATAACCTTCTGGCTGTGCCATATACACCTCCTCTTCAAGATCACCATTTAGAAATGCATTTTTGACATCCATTTGATGCATTTCCCAAGGATTAGCTGCAGCCATAGCAATGACTGCTCTTACTGTCCCCATCTTTGCCACTGGACTAAACGTTTCATCATAGTCCAAACCTTGGGTTTGTGCATAACCCTTAGCTACCAATCTTGCTTTATGTCTCTCAATAGAACCATCAGATTTGCACTTCACTTTGTAAACCCATTTACATCCAATAACATTTTTGTCCTTTGGTAGTGCAACTAAATCCCATGTATCATTATGGACCAATGCGTCCATCTCAACATCCATTGTTTTCTCCTATACATGCTCTCCAATAGCTTCTGTATAGCATGTAGGTTCCACATGCTTCACCATAGATGTCATATATGCATAGTGCATAGCAAAATCTCGATATGTCAATCTGTCAAACTGGATATCTGACTCTCTGGGATCTCCGCAATGCATGCGGGTCACTCCGAACACCTGTCACTGTAGCATGTGGTGGCACATATCTATCCTGCCTAGCACCAGGTGTGCGTAAAACAGGTATGCCAAGCTCCTCATCCAAACTCTCTGAACTCGATGACTCATAACCTGTGATTCCCATTCCTTCAACCTTCTTATTTCCTTTGTCCATAGCACTACTCCCAGTGCTCACACTCTCATGCCTCAAACGTCCTGACCATGGACGTACACTGCTACTCTCAGCCTTTGCTGTTGGCCCCCAGACATAGTAGTAGAACTAGAACTTGCTTGTGGCAAGTTCACAAGCACATCAACCTCAAGTGACTCAATGACACCCTTATCTTTTGCTTTGTACCAACTAGCAAGCTCATCAAACACCACATCTTGTGAGATGACCACTTGTCTAGTTTGTGGGTTGTAACATTTGTATGCCTTTCGATCCTATGCATATCCAACAAATACACATTTCTCTGCCTTAGGATCCAACTTCCTTCTTCTTTCATCAGGCACATGTACATAAGCTATGCATCCAAAAACTTTGAGGTGTTCAATGTCTGGCCTATAACCTGTAAGCCGCATCTCTGGCGTACTTCCATGAATGGCTACTGTAGGTGTTTTGTTCAGTATATACACTGTAATAGCACATGCTTCTGCCCAATAATAATCTGGCATGCTCTTTTCATTGAGTATCACCCTAGCCACTTCACATATGACTCTATTCTTTCTCTTAGCCATACCATTTTGCTGAGGTGTATACCTGCAAGTCAATTGTCTTCTTATTCCATGCTTCCTCAAGAAATGCTCAAAAGCCTTTGAGGTGTATTCACCACCTCCATATGTCCTCAAACATTTAATCCAACAACCATATTGCTTTTCTGCAAAAGCTTTAAATCCATGAACTTTTCCAATACTTCACTCTTCTCTCTGAGAAAGTATATCCATGTCATCTTGCTGAAATCATCTATGAATGTCACATAGTATAAACTGCCTTTGATAGATGGGTTTTGTGCAAGGACCCCATACATCACTATGTACTATCTCAAGTGGCCTGCTACTCATGTTTCCTTCTCTAGGAAACCGCAACCTTGCCTGCTTTCCAAACTGACAGGCTTCACAAACATGCATATTCCCATCATATTTGAATCTAGGCAATCCACTGACAATGCCTCTTGCCTGCATGTTCTTCAATCTTTGTATATTGACATGTCCAATCCTCTTATGCCACATATCAATGTCCTGTACCACATTTCTGCTTTTAGAGAACATGGCTGATTTTAACTCAGGAATCCCAGCATCCAGCTTAAACAACCTGCCTTCTTTCTTGCCTTTAGCAATGACTCTACATCCATGTTTGAAGTCCTCAACGAAGCAACCATGCTCGCTTGAAACGAACCTGTAATCCTTGTTCCACCATTTGACCAACTGAGGCCAAGCTCTTTGTGATAGAAGGCACATACAATACATCTGACATAGACTTTGTTTGACCATTGTGCATAACCAATGGTACACTACCAACATGTGTAATGGCATGCTGAGTATCATCTCCTGTTTCCACATAGCCTTTCACATCCATAGGCTTCATATGCTCAAACCATTCACCATGACAAGTCATATGGTTTGATGCTCCAGAGTCCATATACCAAGTATCATCATTCTCAGCATTTGTCACCATGGATCCAACAACATGTTTCATGGCAAACAAGTGATTTGCAGTGCCATCATTACTGCTTGATGCATAGTTTCCACCATGTTGTGCATAATTTCCACCATACTGACCACCACGTTGTGCTTTATCCCCTCTCAAATCAATCTGTTTGCGGAAACAATCTCTTGCCATATGACCAAATTTGCCACAGTAATGGCATTCCACATCTTGCATAGAATTTTGTTGGCCTTGCCAACGTCCTCTACCACAGGGGTTACCTCTTGTAAGATTCCTCCCCCAACCCCTTTTTGATGTCTAGTATATTCCCCTGTAATCAATTCCTTTTCTGAAATATAAGAGATCTTGTTTGTGACTGTTTTAACCTAGAGAGAGAAAATATTCTAGAGAGAGAATATTCAGATTTTGAATATTTCTGGATAGAAAAATATCTCTTATAATTCAGATGAGTTCCCCTGAAAGAGAAATTTAAAAAGAATTTTCCAATGTGCAATTGGAATTAATTGGAAATAGGTATAAAGAACCTTAGCCTAAGGGTCTAGATTTTCATAAATCTTTAGACTATCGTCCAATTAAGGTTCCTATGGGCCAATAGCATCAATCCATGTGTAGGGAGGAGATAAATCCAAATTGTAAAAAGAAAATACCCAAAAATGAGTAAATGCTCACATAAGATGAAGAGTTGAAAATGTACAAGGTTTATTAGTAAAAAACTATATTAAAAATATGAGATATTTTGGGAATAATGATTTTATTATGACACATATGTAAGGAAGGGGAGTCCCTTAAATGCTCACATAAGATGAAGAGTTGAAAATGTACAAGGTTTATTAGTAAAAAACTATGAGCAATATTAAAATGATTCCATTATGACACATATGTAAGGAAGGAGAGTTCTTTAAAGGAGGTGCATATTTCACATAAGACGAAGAGTTGAAAATGTACAAGGTTTATTAATAAAAAACTATGAGCAATATTAAAATGATTCCATTATGACACATATGTAAGGAAGGGAAATTCTTTAAAGGAGGTGCATATTTCACATGCTTGAATAAATTTTAAACTCATAAAAATTGAGATATTTTATCTCTCCTCTCTCCTCATTCAAGTCTAGTTCCAAAAAGTTAGCTTAACTGACCTAAAAATGGTCAAAAAGTGACCAAACTGACTTGGAAAATTCTAGAATCAGTTTGTTTGGTTAGGAGCTCAAATTTTCCTATAAATAGAAGCCTCCCCTTGTTGAAAAAGATATAGAGTCTTATGCCTTGTTACTCTACTCCACCTAAGCCAAAAAAATATAGTGTCTTATGCCTTGTTACTCTACTCCACCTAAGCCAAAAAAATATAGTGTCTTATGCTTTGTTACTCTACTCCACCTAAGCCAAATTAGATAGTGTCTTATGCTTTGTTACTCTACTCCACCTAAGCCAAGAACTATGAATTTTTTAAATAGATATAGTGTCTTATGCATTGTTACTCTACTCTACCTAAGCCAAGAACTGTGAATTCTTTAATAATTCACTAGTTTTTGATACTTCTCTCTTTCTTCAATCCCCATTGGTGACTCCATCAACATACTAAACCAATTGATTGGTTGGGGGCCTCTACCGTGAATAAAGAATCAAGCAAATTATAAGGTAAGTATATTGAATCTTGATCTTTTCTATAATTTCTCAATGATTCTCTCTTCTCAACCCCTCTCAAGCTTGAGAAGCTTAATTGATATGGTTTTTGAAATGCTATTCAAGTTAATTAATTAATGATAGTAAAGAATTACATAAGATTCTATTTATATTTAATTCTAATGGTTTTTCTCTCTCTCACTTAAGAAATGGTCATACTCATGACCCTTTTCAATCCAAATGAAACTTTTCATAAGGCTTTCCCTTAATCCAAGATTAAGCTATGCTTGAGGCCAAATTAATGGCTTTTTTTTCTATGCTTTTAGTTTATGTATATTGATGATTCAATCCATTATGGATTGATGATCCAATTAGAGACCATTCTAATTATTTTCTTAATGATCCAATTAGAGACCATTATGGATTGATGATCCAATTAGAGACCATTCTAATTATTTTCTTAATGATCCAATTAGAGACCATTGTGGATTGATGATCCAATTAGAGACCATTCTAATTATATCCTTAATGATAAGCTTTATCCCTTAGAAAAAAAAAATTGAGATTTATCAGTCATAGTAGCGGAGCTATGGCAAAATTTTTATAGAAATTACGCATAAAATAAATTCACTCAAAGCATAAAAAGAGGACTTCCTACCATATTCTAGGAACTATCATCCTAGATTAATTAAAAGAATTTTATTATGCATGGAGATGTGGATGTTGCATGTAGATGTAGATGTATGGATGTGAGTGTGAATGTGGAGATGGATGTATGCATGGAGATGTGGATGTATGCATGTAGAAGTAGATGTATAGATGAGGATGTAAATAGAGATATGGATGGATGCATGTAGATGTAGATGTATAGATGTGGATGTGAATGGAGATGTAGATGTATGCATGTAGATGTAGATGTATAGATGTGGATGTGGATGTATGCATGTAGATGTAGATGTATAGATGTGGATGTGGATGTGGAGGTGGATGTATGCATGTAGATGTAGATGTGGATGTGGATGTGGAGGTGGATGTATGCATGTAGATGTAGATGTATATATGTAGGTGTGAATGTGGAGGTGGATGTATGCATGTAGATGTAGATGTATGAGGAGAATGTGAATGTGGATGTGGATGTGGATATATGCATAGAGATGTGGAAGTATGCATGTAGATGAGAATGTACGCATATAGATGTGGATGTATGGATGTGAATGTGCATGTAGATGTGGATGTATGGATGTGGATGCATGAATGTGCATGTAGATGTGGATGTGAAATTAGATGTATGGATGTAGATGTGGATGTGTGGATGTGAATGTGGATGTGGATGTGGATGTGGACGTGGATATATTTATGGATGTGAATATACGATATGTGATGTGAAGGAATATGAAGTGTTGAGATAGAAAATGATGTGATGGGATGAGTATACATATAAATGGAATATGGAATAAGTAATGTGGATTGATGAGGGATAATGTGGAAAAATGAAAGTAAAAATAGAAACTGTATTGTAAACTGTTTGTAAATGATTGTTTTATGTCAAGATTGCTGGGGGAGCATTGTGACTATCTTGTGATTAAGGTCGTGAGACCTAACTGATAATGTTGCAACTGCTGACGGAGAGTCAATGAAGGACGTCTCGCGTAGCAAGGTCGGCCGAGGTCTTGACCAGCCTCGGTGCGATTAAAATGGTGAGCTTCCGGTACGGTGGATGAGGGGCCAAGGAAGCGGCCTATGAGTGAAGCGCTAGGTCACCTGCGAGCGAAGGATCCTAGAGGGTGCTGACCATACGGTGCTCGGGCTCTGGGTCGCCTAGGATACCCACGCGTGCGTCGAGGAAGATATTGGAACAGAGTTGGAGTTGTTTTCTGAAATCGAGCATGGATCTGGTTGATTGACCTTGCTGGTCTTCAATGGATGAGTCCATGGCTCCTTATATGGATCCGTTGGTTGATCTTGCTGATCTTCAACGAGAGTCCATCTTGATAAGTGATTATATTGCCGAGTATTAAGGGCTAGGAACTAAGAAACGGCCCTTGAGTGGACAGGTGGTGAGCGTCCTAGTTGCCAATGATGCCATAGATACTCTGATGAAGGAATGATGGAAAAATTAAGAATCAACTGGATAAATTGGAAGATGGTGATCAGTGATACCATGGTTTTATTAAAGGATTGTTTTAAACTGGTTGAATCTGTGAAAAGGCAATTTCATATTGGGTGTGTGAGTGGTGTGACTAGCTTTATTTTGCATGAACATCCGGCTAGGGGGCCTTGGAACTCTTTTCCTTGGTACCCGGGACAAAACCTAACCAAATTTTTAATTGGATCCCATCACTACAGTGGTTGGGCGGTTGGCTAACCCATGGGATTGGATGGGGTTAGGCTGGACTGATGGATCCGTAAATCGAGACTCAAACTTTTGTTTTTTTACGATAGATAAAATAAATCCCGGACAGTAACTGTTCTATGGATAGGAATCAACGGCTGTGCCTCTTGAATGGGGAAAAAAGCGTTGATCCCAATGATCCAAGTGCAAGTTTCTTCCTTAATCTGACCATGTATCTTATAGATGCAATTGGATCAGCTCAATCAGAAATGTTCTTGACTACGTTAGAGTAAAAAGTTATCCAGGTGGAATCACTCGTGCTTTCCGGTAAAGGAAGTTTTTCGGGTTCGGTTTTGGAACAACCGACGGATTAGTCTCTTATCCGGATATCCGTGGGTGAGGCCCCGAATGTGAGAACCCTGTCCCGCGCGAGAAGTGCTACTTCCGCTGCCAGTATCTTGAATTCGTTGCTCGGTGGGAACAGGGATCCTACACCTCTGCCTCTCTGAGATGCATAACCACGACCACCTCTAGCACCATATGTGGGCTGAAAATTCTGTTGTGGTGACCTGCCCTGCCATCCACGACCATTACCACCACGGCCATGTGATGCGAATCTCCCCCTGCCTCTAAAACCTCTCTGCGAATAGAAAGCCTGACTTTTGCCATTATCATCATGGCTAGTAGATGCATCCAGAAATGAATCACTGAGTTTGATTTCCTCAACAAGTAAGAGTGAAATCAACTCATCAAAGTCTGGTAAACCTGTACTCCTTACTGAGATAGATGTATCAAAAGATTTATATTCCTTGCCAAGACCACGCAAGGTAATATCCACCAAATCATCATTAGGCATGGGGGCATTTATTGTTGCCAATGCATCTGCAAACTTCTTTATTTCTTGCACATAATCATGGATGCTTCTTTTATTCCGCTTCACATTATGTATCTGCTGTCAACTGAGACTTGCGAGCACTCGTGTCTGTATCAAACATCTTTACCAAAGTATCCCATGCATCTTTGGGATTCTCAGCATCCTGCATGTGTATGAGCATAGCATCAGAAATACATATAGACAAATATGCAACACTTTGAATGCTCTTTCTGACCATTGCTCTCATGAGCAATAACCTGCTGTGTAGGTTGTCGAGGTAGCTCAAGCTCTGGCTCAGCACCTGTAATGAGATTCCAAAATCCTTTTCCTTTCAAGAAACTTTTTATCCTGTACTTCCATGCCTGGAAGTTCTTCCTATCTAGCTTTTCACCAACAATCTACTGGGTTATCTGACATATTTGCTCAATGCGTACTCCTTCTGCACACTTCCAAATCTATAAACGAGCCTTCCTCAGCTCCACCACACTCCAATGAGTGTTCCAGATACTCCAAAGTAGCCAACAATCTTCAAATTTGATGTAGAAAATCAACCTGTATGCATCCAAAATGAACTGGCTCATGCAGTCCGAGATACCCTGCTTTGATGCACTTTCCAAGGCTCCAAATCACAATGTAGTGGTGCAATCAAGTATGGGCAACTTGCATTGACACCCAAACAACCTCAATGTTGAATATCAACACCATCTGACATGTGTACATATCAATTTTTGAAAACCCCTTTCTCTGTTTTCGGAAGTACCAGAAAGATCAAAAAAACCAGTAGTAATCTAGTTTCTTCAATATTTGTCCAAATTGAGCAACCAGGCATTCATTAGCTTAGCAATAGTGTCCATCAACTCCATGTAAGAGGAATTTGTCCAATTGTTTAAGACCAAAGATTAATTGTCTGATTAAAATCACTCTGTTTCTCTGCAACCAGTGGACAGCCTGTTTAATCAGCTCATTCCCAGCTCAATTAAGCATAATTGATTAAACCAACCATGTAGCCCTCTTCTCCAATGTGTGTAGCAACCAATTGCAAAAGCAATTGTGAAATATATCAAGCAACCAAGTGGAAATCAATCTCCTCGTAGCAAAAAAGTCAAAAGTCTACCCTATTTCACTGTAGGAGCTGCGTTGCCTGCATTTGAGGAATTTGGGAGTGATTTAAGTGATAATTGAAGTTGGATATAAGTGCCCAACACACTTGGGTATGTGTGCAACCAGTCAATGGTTTGATTTTAGCCAAAAACACGCTCCAAATGCATCAAATTTTGACTCCTTTTTCTCTGTTTTGTGAGAGCTCAAAAAAACCAGAGTTTTTCACTCGTTCAAATGCATGTAAATTGCTCCAAAATCACAGTAGGGCTTGCATAGAAGTTGCCAATACATTCCTCCTTGTCAAATACATGTTTGCTTTGCCAGATTTACATGTGTTTCCACCATACATCAGTGCTTCCAAGCTTTAATGGAAAGCTTCCAAAAACCAGAAATTTGCTTTGCTTTTAGTTGCTCTAACTTGCTTTGCTTTTGCCTGAATCACCTGCAATCCGCTCAAGGATGTTTAGAAGACCTTACCCGGTAGGCCAAGCTCTCAGATCTGATAAGAATTGGTGTGCTCTAAGCTTCACAGCTTCAATGGCAAGCTTCACAGCTTCTTCTCCCTCTTCACTCACTCACTCATAAACCCTAATAAACAGCACAAGGCTCTGATACCAAGTTGAAAGAACGGTAGAGGGGAAGGAGACACACACACACACGAGTAAGCCCTAATGTATATTGCAAACCCTAACCAAAGAGAGAAGCCATCTCCTTTCTCACACAATGCATAAAGCCATAATCCATAATACACACAACACTATGAGTTGTGTCCACACACATCTAACCCTAGCTAATGTCCACACACTATGACCAGCTGGACACGCGATCATTTATGTCTCACACATGTTCCTAGCCTTATTGTCTCACTCTTTCTAATTACACTCTCTTTTCTTATTGAAATCTATATTAAAGGAGACACATACGTACATGGCTTGGGAGGGACGTTACAATCTCCCCCACTTAAAAGATTCGAGATGTCCTCATCTCGCGAGCTAGGGTAGTATCTAAGTAAATCCTCCTGTCTCTTTCAAATTGGTGTCCCCACCACTAGGTAAAAATCTTCTTTTATCTAAACATTGTTCTTAAAGAGTCTTTTATTTCATGTGTTTGGCTTGTTTTATTGTGCCTCCAAAATGTCTATCATTCTAAAGTTAATAGGCCTTATTATCCTAAATTCATGCATCCATATACCTCTCATATGATATGAACCTTCGAAATCCTTATTCTATACCCCCATGTAATATGGTACTTAACAAATTTTCATGGAAAAATGTAAGGAAATCAATTCTTTACGCAATCTAACCTATGATAGCAATTTCATAATTTTAGTATCGTCTTGTAGAATACCTCTATTCATCATGCACATTACTTCACATGAATCTTACACCAATCCTCTTCTATTTACTCATAGAAATACTTGTTGAATTCGGTTATCTTTAACCCAGCTATCTCTCTTTCTTGACCTAATTTTTACTCTAGCTCATGATTCCTTGTAGCTAGGGGTGGGCTAGACGTTCCTCTTGCATTACGAGACCTCTTCTTGATTAACATGGAAGGACTCATGTCCTTCTCGACACTTTGTATAAAAAAACTTTATCACAGTCTCTGGCTATAATTATGGCTTCTGAAATAGAGGATAGTTTTACATTCTTGATGAGGTTATTCAAAGGTAGATTAAGCTTCCAGATGAATTGATGGAGAAGAGTTACCTCATCCATCTCTGCAGCAGCAAATCAGAGAAGTTTAACAAAATTTTGGTGGTATTCTTTTAGGGTCTTCCTTTCTTGGGTTAGCTCAGAAAATTCATTCATTTTATCCTCTCAAAATCCTGGAGAACAAAACCTTTCACGAAGGTGTACTTTCATGGCATCTCATAACTAATTCTAGCTCTAGTGGTTAGATTGACAACAATGCTTCTAACTTTCTAGCTCCAATGGTTAAATTGACAACAATGCTTCCAACTAATTTGGCATTTCTTACGATTTTTAGAAGCGAGCAAGGGTGAGCTTGCTTCTTTCATTATATCCATTAAAAGTTCAAAACTATCAAATACTTATTATAGCACCACATTTGAAGGCAGTCAGGATTAATACATCTGAGATCTTCATTTTCTTGAGAATTACACATCTGGTGCCTTGGGATTGACACATCCAAAGATTTATCAGGATTGACATATCTGAGATGATTAGTTTTCTGAAAATTACACACCTAGTATCTAGGGATTAACACATCTAAGAGCATGATCCTCTGGGAATTACACATCCGAAGTTAGACCCATTGTCTGAGATGGATTCAAGATCTTGGATGATCGTCCTAGTGTAAAGCATCCAATGGATGGCATTCACACGTCAACTATTCAAACCTTAATGGAGTTATAATCTTAATAATTTATAATATGCAAGTTGATGAGATATATCCTGAAAATTTCTCTAAACAAAGTTTCGGTCTATCCTTCTAGTCATTCAGTCTCTCACTAGTTTCTTAATTTGATCACCCTATGTTTTTTTCTCATAAAAGGTTTTCTTCCCAATCTTATTTCTCAAATTTATTGTACAAATATCTTGCGTGTGCACCCCCAAGATACAAGCACAAATTAATAGGATGATTGTCTCAACATGTGAGGATATTCAAATCACTTCTATGGCCAGTAGAGATGATTGATTCGTCCTCATATGATAAACAATCACTTGTTTTAATCCCTTGATAGTTAACCTTTGAAAAATAAATCCTAGGAACTAAGATCGGCTCTGATACCAATTGTAAGGTTCCTCCCTTTAAAAATGGGAGAAACACTTAAGATAGTCCGCTAAGTCTTATCTTGGGAAAAATTTCCTATTCATCGACACCTTGACCCTGTAGAGATTCAAGGATACGATTCATAGGTATGACCTAGCTCTATCCCACAGGGGGAGCGTGATTTCCTAAACATCAAATCACCCATAGGGCAATTGATCAAAAAAATTGGGCAACTACTTAGACTTGATTTCTAGGGACAACGCTTTTTTCCTCATCTTATGCAAGGCACAGCCGCTGACCTAGTCTTCTTGAATAGAGTTGCCCAAGAACCTAACTATCTAACGTAGGGCTTCCACTTAATTTGCTGGAAAGCTACCCGACTAATCGGGTCCACCCGTCCGTAGGATGGTGCCGTCGGGGCATTCCATCCTCCCACTTTCCATCCTACTCACGCGTCAATTTGTTTTCTAATTAATCCTACCACACTGTTTGACATAAACAAACATGTTCCTTAATTAAGGCCCTTTCACAAGGTTTATTAAAACAGCCTTTGCCTTTTTCCACAATACAATAATGCCAAAGATAAGATTTATAAAAACAAAGTTTAAACATGAATCAATTTCATACAAGCCAAACTGGCTCTCTTATTCTTTTCCTTTATACCGCCGATGATCTAGAATTCGGCCTTCCAGCCTCCACATGCTGGGCAAAACCCTACGGGACCATACACCTCATCGTTGGCCGCTGGCGAGGACTCAAGCCGGCCTGTCGCCCTCTCAGGCTCCATCGCTCGATCCTCCCGCTCCTCAGAGGGATGTCTGCGCACTAGGGTGGGCTAATTCACCGCACTAGCTTGGGCCCTCAGAACTAGGCAGCATCATCACAATCACTTGCCTCAATCGGCAAACCTCATTCTCCCAATGGTATGAGGGTACCATGGGCCAACTCCGGGCCTTACCAACGTCTCCGCCGTCCGGCTATACAAGCACAAGAACGGGGCAGCGTCAAGGCAGGGAGAAGTTATACCTGTACCTTAATTTAACCAAGATAGCAATCCATTTATTCAACTAAACCATAGAACTAGAATCCATGTTACCTTCTCAAGAAAACAATCCTTTTCACAAAGATTTTAGCATTTCAACTTGAGATTGCGATAAGACATTCTTTATTCAAGCATATGCTATTGCTTAAAAGAATACAAACTTTAAATGGTAAATCAATCAAATAGATTACTGTAACAATCAATAGAGAAGCCGGGGCCATACCTCAACCCCTAAGAATGATATGTAAATGAAAAATAAAATATGTATATACCTTATAGAAATTTGTCGTTTAATCGTTGCCTTTGCTCGTTATTAACAAGAGCTTTAGAATATAGAGTCTTCTAATACCTTCTCTTATGATTGAAATCATCCAATCATCTCCAAGCTTTATCTCCTCTTACTCATACTGTGACTCTTCTCTCTTTCTAAGATCTATGGCAAAATAGCCTTCTCTTACAGGGCTATGGCATACTATTCTTTCTCTAAAAGAAAAGCTATGGAGTTTTGGTCTCTTCTTCCGAAAGACTATAGCAATCTAAGCTTCTTTTCTGAGATATTAGATAAGAATGAAGGGATATATACATCTCAAACTCTAGGATTACCTTGAGGCTACTTGCTGCCTTCTCACAGTTTTCTCTATGTAGAGACCCTGACAGAAACAGCAAACTGTTTTGGCCATAACTCTCTGATAAAAACTCAGAATATGGTCATGTAACCAGTCAAAAGAACGGGAATGCATCTGGTCTACAAGCCATCGCGGGCAGAATAGGCAAAAACGTGTGTATATAGCCACAAACGCACCATCTTTGGAAACGCGTTGTTTTTTCTTATTTTTAGTATGCATGGACTCTAAAGGTGTAAAAGTACTCTAAATATGACCTCTTATCACCTAAACTCGAAATTCTATTTTTGGGGATACTTATCTCTTATTAATAGAACTATTCTTATGTTCTTATTTCTTTTAGGATTTTTGAAGCTAATATTTTTATTCTAACACTTTTCTAATGTTTCTAGCCTTATTGTCTCACTCTTTCTAATTACACTCTCTTTTCTTATTGAAATCTATATTAAAAGAGACACATACGTACATGGCTTGGGAGGGACGTTACAATCTCCCCCACTTAAAAGATTCGAGATGTCCTCATCTCGCGAGCTAGGGTAGTATCTAAGTAAATCCTCCTGTCTCTTTCAAATTGGTGTCCCCACCACTAGGTAAAAATCTTCTTTTATCTAAACATTGTTCTTAAAGAGTCTTTTATTTCATGTGTTTGGCTTGTTTTATTGTGCCTCCAAAATGTCTATCATTCTAAAGTTAATAGGCCTTATTATCCTAAATTCATGCATCCATATACCTCTCATATGATATGAACCTTCGAAATCCTTATTCTATACCCCCATGTAATATGGTACTTAACAAATTTTCATGGAAAAATGTAAGGAAATCAATTCTTTACGCAATCTAACCTATGATAGCAATTTCATAATTTTAGTATCGTCTTGTAGAATACCTCTATTCATCATGCACATTACTTCACATGAATCTTACACCAATCCTCTTCTATTTACTCATAGAAATACTTGTTGAATTCGGTTATCTTTAACCCAGCTATCTCTCTTTCTTGACCTAATTTTTACTCTAGCTCATGATTCCTTGTAGCTAGGGGTGGGCTAGACGTTCCTCTTGCATTACGAGACCTCTTCTTGATTAACATGGAAGGACTCATGTCCTTCTCGACACTTTGTATAAAAAAACTTTATCACAGTCTCTGGCTATAATTATGGCTTCTGAAATAGAGGATAGTTTTACATTATTGATGAGGTTATTCAAAGGTAGATTAAGCTTCCAGATGAATTGATGGAGAAGAGTTACCTCATCCATCTCTGCAGCAGCAAATCAGAGAAGTTTAACAAAATTTTGGTGGTATTCTTTTAGGGTCTTCCTTTCTTGGGTTAGCTCAGAAAATTCATTCATTTTATCCTCTCAAAATCCTGGAGAACAAAACCTTTCACGAAGGTGTACTTTCATGGCATCTCATAACTAATTCTAGCTCTAGTGGTTAGATTGACAACAATGCTTCTAACTTTCTAGCTCCAATGGTTAAATTGACAACAATGCTTCCAACTAATTTGGCATTTCTTACGATTTTTAGAAGCGAGCAAGGGTGAGCTTGCTTCTTTCATTATATCCATTAAAAGTTCAAAACTATCAAATACTTATTATAGCACCACATTTGAAGGCAGTCAGGATTAATACATCTGAGATCTTCATTTTCTTGAGAATTACACATCTGGTGCCTTGGGATTGACACATCCAAAGATTTATCAGGATTGACATATCTGAGATGATTAGTTTTCTGAAAATTACACACCTAGTATCTAGGGATTAACACATCTAAGAGCATGATCCTCTGGGAATTACACATCCGAAGTTAGACCCATTGTCTGAGATGGATTCAAGATCTTGGATGATCGTCCTAGTGTAAAGCATCCAATGGATGGCATTCACACGTCAACTATTCAAACCTTAATGGAGTTATAATCTTAATAATTTATAATATGCAAGTTGATGAGATATATCCTGAAAATTTCTCTAAACAAAGTTTCGGTCTATCCTTCTAGTCATTCAGTCTCTCACTAGTTTCTTAATTTGATCACCCTATGTTTTTTTCTCATAAAAGGTTTTCTTCCCAATCTTATTTCTCAAATTTATTGTACAAATATCTTGCGTGTGCACCCCCAAGATACAAGCACAAATTAATAGGATGATTGTCTCAACATGTGAGGATATTCAAATCACTTCTATGGCCAGTAGAGATGATTGATTCGTCCTCATATGATAAACAATCACTTGTTTTAATCCCTTGATAGTTAACCTTTGAAAAATAAATCCTAGGAACTAAGATCGGCTCTGATACCAATTGTAAGGTTCCTCCCTTTAAAAATGGGAGAAACACTTAAGATAGTCCGCTAAGTCTTATCTTGGGAAAAATTTCCTATTCATCGACACCTTGACCCTGTAGAGATTCAAGGATACGATTCATAGGTATGACCTAGCTCTATCCCGCAGGGGGAGCGTGATTTCCTAAACATCAAATCACCCATAGGGCAATTGATCAAAAAAATTGGGCAACTACTTAGACTTGATTTCTAGGGACAACGCTTTTTTCCTCATCTTATGCAAGGCACAGCCGCTGACCTAGTCTTCTTGAATAGAGTTGCCCAAGAACCTAACTATCTAACGTAGGGCTTCCACTTAATTTGCTGGAAAGCTACCCGACTAATCGGGTCCACCCGTCCGTAGGATGGTGCCGTCGGGGCATTCCATCCTCCCACTTTCCATCCTACTCACGCGTCAATTTGTTTTCTAATTAATCCTACCACACTGTTTGACATAAACAAACATGTTCCTTAATTAAGGCCCTTTCACAAGGTTTATTAAAACAGCCTTTGCCTTTTTCCACAATACAATAATGCCAAAGATAAGATTTATAAAAACAAAGTTTAAACATGAATCAATTTCATACAAGCCAAACTGGCTCTCTTATTCTTTTCCTTTATACCGCCGATGATCTAGAATTCGGCCTTCCAGCCTCCACATGCTGGGCAAAACCCTACGGGACCATACACCTCATCGTCGGCCGCTGGCGAGGACTCAAGCCGGCCTATCGCCCTCTCAGGCTCCATCGCTCGATCCTCCCGCCCCTCAGAGGGATGTCTGCGCACTAGGGTGGGCTAATTCACCGCACTAGCCTGGGCCCTCAGAACTAGGCAGCATCATCACAATCACTTGCCTCAATCGGCAAACCTCATTCTCCCAATGGTATGAGGGTACCATGGGCCAACTCCGGGCCTTACCAACGTCTCCGCCGTCCGGCTATACAAGCACAAGAACGGGGCAGCGTCAAGGCAGGGAGAAGTTATACCTGTACCTTAATTTAACCAAGATAGCAATCCATTTATTCAACTAAACCATAGAACTAGAATCCATGTTACCTTCTCAAGAAAACAATCCTTTTCACAAAGATTTTAGCATTTCAACTTGAGATTGCGATAAGACATTCTTTATTCAAGCATATGCTATTGCTTAAAAGAATACAAACTTTAAATGGTAAATCAATCAAATAGATTACTGTAACAATCAATAGAGAAGCCGGGGCCATACCTCAACCCCTAAGAATGATATGTAAATGAAAAATAAAATATGTATATACCTTATAGAAATTTGTCGTTTAATCGTTGCCTTTGCTCGTTATTAACAAGAGCTTTAGAATATAGAGTCTTCTAATACCTTCTCTTATGATTGAAATCATCCAATCATCTCCAAGCTTTATCTCCTCTTACTCATACTGTGACTCTTCTCTCTTTCTAAGATCTATGGCAAAATAGCCTTCTCTTACAGGGCTATGGCATACTATTCTTTCTCTAAAAGAAAAGCTATGGAGTTTTGGTCTCTTCTTCCGAAAGACTATAGCAATCTAAGCTTCTTTTCTGAGATATTAGATAAGAATGAAGGGATATATACATCTCAAACTCTAGGATTACCTTGAGGCTACTTGCTGCCTTCTCACAGTTTTCTCTATGTAGAGACCCTGACAGAAACAGCAAACTGTTTCGGCCATAACTCTCTGATAAAAACTCAGAATATGGTCATGTAACCAGTCAAAAGAACGGGAATGCATCTGGTCTACAAGCCATCGCGGGCAGAATAGGCAAAAACGTGTGTATATAGCCACAAACGCACCATCTTTGGAAACGCGTTGTTTTTTCTTATTTTTAGTATGCATGGACTCTAAAGGTGTAAAAGTACTCTAAATATGACCTCTTATCACCTAAACTCGAAATTCTATTTTTGGGGATACTTATCTCTTATTAATAGAACTATTCTTATGTTCTTATTTCTTTTAGGATTTTTGAAGCTAATATTTTTATTCTAACACTTTTCTAATGTTTCTAGCCTTATTGTCTCACTCTTTCTAATTACACTCTCTTTTCTTATTGAAATCTATATTAAAAGAGACACATACGTACATGGCTTGGGAGGGACGTTACAAGTACTTTCTCAGGAATCCCACCTCTTTCAAAAAATCAGAAGGATGAGCTCAGAACTGAAAACTGATGCTTTGGATGCCAGGGTTTTGGTCACCAGTTAAAAGACTGCCCGACTCCTACCATGTCAAGAGGACAGGGAAGTCGAGGATCCCGAATTCAGAAACCAACCCCTTCATTCCAGTCTAATCAGGGTCCGTCTCGCCCAAGCCAGGGAAACCCCAGAAGAACTCCAGCTCAGCCATCTGCCTCTATCCAGTGTAATCTCAGAACTCCTTCCCAGAACTCGAGCAACCAAAGAGAAAGAGTTCTACCTCAGACTGCAGCAGCCAGAGCAGTCACCATTTCAGATGTAGTGAAGAGGAAAAAGGGTAGATCTGTGCTGCAATTAAAAATAAAGGGCCTAACCAGCAATTCTCCGTCATCCATACTCCAGCAGAATTTCAAGGTAAGTGGGTGGACCCAACGAGTCGGGTAACTTTCCAACATATTTATTTATTACAATTCGAATAGGACCCAAACAAGTTTCGTTTTAGGGGGCCATGCTAGCGACCATGCCTTGTGAGGACAAGAGGAAAAGGGGTTAGCTTTTATATAAACCAAGTGCAGATTTGTTCTATCCTGGATCACGCACATTGAGTGCCGTTCGATCGGAGGAATAGATTCCTATTAGAATGACTATGTTTCCCGTGAGATAGAGTTAGGTCCCTTTGTTTGCTCGTATCCTCATATTGTCAAGAGATTAAGGTGTCATTAATAAAAAATAAGGGGACTTATCTACCTATCAAAGGGTTTTTCTTGACCTAGCTAGGGCGAGGACCTTACACGTGGTATCCAAGCATGATTTAGGTAATTGTGTGTCGTATTGTTTGATTGCTAGGCTTTCTTGATAGACTAATCTAGTTATGTCTAGATGTAGGATGGGATGGATTGCTATTCTCAATTCTTAGTGTTCTAGTACATCGTCTCCCCTACTTGGCTAACTCTGCTCTTGCTTGCATAGTCGGTAGGCGAAGGCACAAGCAAGCTCCCAAGGTAATCCCCTCCTATGCCACTAGGAATTGGATTTCCTCCCCAACGAGGGCGGACGTGTGATTATGGATGCTGCCTAGTTTTGTGGGCCCAAGCTAGTGTGGTGAATCAGCCTACCTCATAAGTAGACGTCTCCTATGAGGAGCGGGAGGGTTTGGTACAAGCAGCAGGGGGTGACAGGCTGGCTTGGCCCTTGTCAAGACTAGTCGACGATAGAGTATGTATGGTCCATGAGGTATGCCTAGCTGGTTTAGGCTAGAAGACTAAATTCTAGATCATTACTGGTTTTGGGTTTGGTTTGGATATGTCTATGGACTGTAAAGCTAGTTTCACTGTTTCTTTTCTGAACATTTTGCTATAAGAGCTGTTTGATTAATATTGTTGTTTTCAAAGACTGTTTTAAGGAACATTTTTATGCTTATATTATGGGGAGCCAATATAAGTAGTAAACCCTCCTTTTACTCCTTACACAGTAAGTGCGTAGAGTGCTCCCTACAAAGGGTAGAGCTGGTTTAGCTGGGAGCATTTACATGTACATGCCCAGATAGTCCAAAGGCATATCCCTAAAGTTCCAAAGCTTCTAACCGAAAAGTCCAAAAACCTACACTGATCCCCACACCCATCCCCCATGTTGAAAGAACAGTAGAGGGGAAGGAGACACACACACATAGGAGCAAACCCTAATGTATATTGCAAACCCTAACCAAAGAGGGAAGCCATCTCCCTTCTCACACAATCCATAAAGCCATAATCCATAATACACACAACACTATGAGTTGTGTCCACACACATCTAACCCTAGCTAATGTCCACACACTATGACCAGCTGGACACGTGGTCATTTATGTCTCACACATGTTCCTACCTAACATGCCAGCACATAGCATAGCTGGCTCACACTGACATCGACGAGCTTGAATCTCAATAGATCCTCTCAAGCTCATAATGTACTGCCGATGAAGATGTAGATGAGCTTGGGATATCAAGACTCTCAACACTCCCCCTCAAGCTCATCCCATGTACTGCCGATGATGTAGATGAGCTTGGGATATCAAGACTCTCAACACTCCCCCTCAAGCTCATCCCATGTACTCCCAACATAGTACGGAAGTACTCAAACTTCTCCCTGCTAAGTGGCTTTGTAAAGATGTCTGCCACCTGCTCATCAGTCTTCACATAGTGTAGATCAACTGTACCATCAAGCACCTTTTCTCTGACAAAGTGATAATGGACCTCTATGTGTTTGGTCCTCGCATGAAACATTGGATTCTTGGCCAATTGTATACTGCTCATGTTTGTCACAATGAATGACAACTTTGCCATCAATAGGCTCACCCAAATCTGCCAAGAGATTCTTTATCCATACTGCCTCACAAGTAGCAATGGCTGCACCTCTATATTCAGCCTCTGTACTAGATAAAGCAACTGTAGGTTGCTTCTTGATACTCCAACTCACCATGGCACTTCCAAGTGTAAAAGCATATCCACTAGTAGACATCCTGTCATATGAGCTACCTGCCTAATCAGCATCTGTGTAGCCATGTATGTCCAAGCTTTTACCACTCTCATAAAGTAGACCATAATGTGCAGTGGCCTTTACATATCTTATAATGCGTCTCACTACATCTAAATGAGGTTTTCTCGGGCTCTGCATAAACTGGCTGACTAGCCCCACAACATAACTCAAATCCGGGCATGTGATAGTCATGTAAATGAAACTACCAACCATCTTCCTGTACATAGATGGATCATCCAATTCATCACCATAATCAGCCCGCAACTTCACATTTTGCTCCAAAGGTATACTCATAGGCTTACACCCTGTCATGCCATATTTTGTCAATATATCCAATGCATATTGGTGCTGTACTAACCATGTACCTGCATGATCTTTGACCACTTCAATTCCAAGGAAGTATCTCAACTCACCAAGATCTTTCGTGTCAAATTGCCCACTCAATGCTTTCTTGACATGCATTACATCTACACCATGATCACCTGTGATAATCAAGTCAATCATCCACATAGATGACGAGTAAAACAATCCCATGCTCTGTCTTCTTCACATAGAGTGAAGAATCTGCTGTAGATATCTGAAATCTGAGAGAGATCAGATATCTGCTCATCTTATCACTCCAAGCACGAGGTGCTTGCTTCAAACCATATAATGCCTTTTTCAATTTGCATACATGAGTGGGATATCGTGGGTGTACATAACCTTCTAGCTGTGCCATATACACCTCCTCTTGAAGATCACCATTTAGAAATGCATTTTTGACATCCATTTGATGCATTTCCCAAGGATTAGCTGCAGCCATAGACTAAACGTTTCATCATAGTCCAAACCTTGGGTTTGTGCATAACCCTTAGCTACCAATCTTGCTTTATGTCTCTCAATAGAACCATCAGATTTGCACTTCACTTTGTAAACCCATTTACATCCAATAACATTTTTGTCCTTTGGTAGTGCAACTAAATCCCATGTATCATTATGGACCAATGCGTCCATCTCAACATCCATTGTTTTCTCCTATACATGCTCTCCAATAGCTTCTGTATAGCATGTAGGTTCCACATGCTTCACCATAGATGTCATATATGCATAGTGCATAGCAAAATCTCGATATGTCAATCTGTCAAACTGGATATCTGACTCTCTGGGATCTCCGCAATGCATGCGGGTCACTCCGAACACCTGTCACTGTAGCATGTGGTGGCACATATCTATCCTGCCTAGCACCAGGTGTGCGTAAAACAGGTATGCCAAGCTCCTCATCCAAACTCTCTGAACTCGATGACTCATAACCTGTGATTCCCATTCCTTCAACCTTCTTATTTCCTTTGTCCATAGCACTACTCCCAGTGCTCACACTCTCATGCCTCAAACGTCCTGACCATGGACGTACACTGCTACTCTCAGCCTTTGCTGTTGGCCCCCAGACATAGTAGTAGAACTAGAACTTGCTTGTGGCAAGTTCACAAGCACATCAACCTCAAGTGACTCAATGACACCCTTATCTTTTGCTTTGTACCAACTAGCAAGCTCATCAAACACCACATCTTGTGAGATGACCACTTGTCTAGTTTGTGGGTTGTAACATTTGTATGCCTTTCGATCCTATGCATATCCAACAAATACACATTTCTCTGCCTTAGGATCCAACTTCCTTCTTCTTTCATCAGGCACATGTACATAAGCTATGCATCCAAAAACTTTGAGGTGTTCAATGTCTGGCCTATAACCTGTAAGCCGCATCTCTGGCGTACTTCCATGAATGGCTACTGTAGGTGTTTTGTTCAGTATATACACTGTAATAGCACATGCTTCTGCCCAATAATAATCTGGCATGCTCTTTTCATTGAGTATCACCCTAGCCACTTCACATATGACTCTATTCTTTCTCTTAGCCATACCATTTTGCTGAGGTGTATACCTGCAAGTCAATTGTCTTCTTATTCCATGCTTCCTCAAGAAATGCTCAAAAGCCTTTGAGGTGTATTCACCACCTCCATATGTCCTCAAACATTTAATCCAACAACCATATTGCTTTTCTGCAAAAGCTTTAAATCCATGAACTTTTCCAATACTTCACTCTTCTCTCTGAGAAAGTATATCCATGTCATCTTGCTGAAATCATCTATGAATGTCACATAGTATAAACTGCCTTTGATAGATGGGTTTTGTGCAAGGACCCCATACATCACTATGTACTATCTCAAGTGGCCTGCTACTCATGTTTCCTTCTCTAGGAAACCGCAACCTTGCCTGCTTTCCAAACTGACAGGCTTCACAAACATGCATATTCCCATCATATTTGAATCTAGGCAATCCACTGACAATGCCTCTTGCCTGCATGTTCTTCAATCTTTGTATATTGACATGTCCAATCCTCTTATGCCACATATCAATGTCCTGTACCACATTTCTGCTTTTAGAGAACATGGCTGATTTTAACTCAGGAATCCCAGCATCCAGCTTAAACAACCTGCCTTCTTTCTTGCCTTTAGCAATGACTCTACATCCATGTTTGAAGTCCTCAACGAAGCAACCATGCTCGCTTGAAACGAACCTGTAATCCTTGTTCCACCATTTGACCAACTGAGGCCAAGCTCTTTGTGATAGAAGGCACATACAATACATCTGACATAGACTTTGTTTGACCATTGTGCATAACCAATGGTACACTACCAACATGTGTAATGGCATGCTGAGTATCATCTCCTGTTTTCACATAGCCTTTCACATCCATAGGCTTCATATGCTCAAACCATTCACCATGACAAGTCATATGGTTTGATGCTCCAGAGTCCATATACCAAGTATCATCATTCTCAGCATTTGTCACCATGGATCCAACAACATGTTTCATGGCAAACAAGTGATTTGCAGTGCCATCATTACTGCTTGATGCATAGTTTCCACCATGTTGTGCATAATTTCCACCATACTGACCACCACGTTGTGCTTTATCCCCTCTCAAATCAATCTGTTTGCGGAAACAATCTCTTGCCATATGACCAAATTTGCCACAGTAATGGCATTCCACATCTTGCATAGAATTTTGTTGGCCTTGCCAACGTCCTCTACCACAGGGGTTACCTCTTGTAAGATTCCTCCCCCAACCCCTTTTTGATGTCTAGTATATTCCCCTGTAATCAATTCCTTTTCTGAAATATAAGAGATCTTGTTTGTGACTGTTTTAACCTAGAGAGAGAAAATTTTTGGATAGAAAAATATCTCTTATAATTCAGATGAGTTCCCCTGAAAGAGAAATTTAAAAAGAATTTTCCAATGTGCAATTGGAATTAATTGGAAATAGGTATAAAGAACCTTAGCCTAAGGGTCTAGATTTTCATAAATCTTTAGACTATCGTCCAATTAAGGTTCCTATGGGCCAATAGCATCAATCCATGTGTAGGGAGGAGATAAATCCAAATTGTAAAAAGAAAATACCCAAAAATGAGTAAATGCTCACATAAGATGAAGAGTTGAAAATGTACAAGGTTTATTAGTAAAAAACTATATTAAAAATATGAGATATTTTGGGAATAATGATTTTATTATGACACATATGTAAGGAAGGGGAGTCCCTTAAATGCTCACATAAGATGAAGAGTTGAAAATGTACAAGGTTTATTAGTAAAAAACTATGAGCAATATTAAAATGATTCCATTATGACACATATGTAAGGAAGGAGAGTTCTTTAAAGGAGGTGCATATTTCACATAAGACGAAGAGTTGAAAATGTACAAGGTTTATTAATAAAAAACTATGAGCAATATTAAAATGATTCCATTATGACACATATGTAAGGAAGGGGAATTCTTTAAAGGAGGTGCATATTTCACATGCTTGAATAAATTTTAAACTCATAAAAATTGAGATATTTTATCTCTCCTCTCTCCTCATTCAAGTCTAGTTCCAAAAAGTTAGCTTAACTGACCTAAAAATGGTCAAAAAGTGACCAAACTGACTTGGAAAATTCTAGAATCAGTTTGTTTGGTTAGGAGCTCAAATTTTCCTATAAATAGAAGCCTCCCCTTGTTGAAAAAGATATAGAGTCTTATGCCTTGTTACTCTACTCCACCTAAGCCAAAAAAATATAGTGTCTTATGCCTTGTTACTCTACTCCACCTAAGCCAAAAAAATATAGTGTCTTATGCTTTGTTACTCTACTCCACCTAAGCCAAATTAGATAGTGTCTTATGCTTTGTTACTCTACTCCACCTAAGCCAAGAACTATGAATTCTTTATGTAGATATAGTGTCTTATGCATTGTTACTCTACTCTACCTAAGCCAAGAACTGTGAATTCTTTAATAATTCACTAGTTTTTGATACTTCTCTCTTTCTTCAATCCCCATTGGTGGCTCCATCAACATACTAAACCAATTGATTGGTTGGGGGCCTCTACCGTGAATAAAGAATCAAGCAAATTATAAGGTAAGTATATTGAATCTTGATCTTTTCTATAATTTCTCAATGATTCTCTCTTCTCAACCCCTCTCAAGCTTGAGAAGCTTAATTGATATGGTTTTTGAAATGCTATTCAAGTTAATTAATTAATGATAGTAAAGAATTACATAAGATTCTATTTATATTTAATTCTAATGGTTTTTCTCTCTCTCACTTAAGAAATGGTCATACTCATGACCCTTTTCAATCCACATGAAACTTTTCATAAGGCTTTCCCTTAATCCAAGATTAAGCTATGCTTGAGGCCAAATTAATGGCTTTTTTTCTATGCTTTTAGTTTATGTATATTGATGATTCAATCCATTATGGATTGATGATCCAATTAGAGACCATTCTAATTATTTTCTTAATGATCCAATTAGAGACCATTATGGATTGATGATCCAATTAGAGACCATTCTAATTATTTTCTTAATGATCCAATTAGAGACCATTGTGGATTGATGATCCAATTAGAGACCATTCTAATTATATCCTTAATGATAAGCTTTATCCCTTAGAAAAAAAAAATTGAGATTTATCAGTCATAGTAGCGGAGCTATGGCAAAATTTTTATAGAAATTACGCATAAAATAAATTCACTCAAAGCATAAAAAGAGGACTTCCTACCATATTATAGGAACTATCATCCTAGATTAATTAAAAGAATTTTATTATGCATGGAGATGTGGATGTTGCATGTAGATGTAGATGTATGGATGTGAGTGTGAATGTGGAGATGGATGTATGCATGGAGATGTGGATGTATGCATGTAGAAGTAGATGTATAGATGAGGATGTAAATAGAGATATGGATGGATGCATGTAGATGTAGATGTATAGATGTGGATGTGATTGGAGATGTAGATGTATGCATGTAGATGTAGATGTATAGATGTGGATGTGGATGTATGCATGTAGATGTAGATGTATAGATGTGGATGTGGATGTGGAGGTGGATGTATGCATGTAGATGTAGATGTGGATGTGGATGTGGAGGTGGATGTATGCATGTAGATGTAGATGTATATATGTAGGTGTGAATGTGGAGGTGGATGTATGCATGTAGATGTAGATGTATGAGGAGAATGTGAATGTGGATGTGGATGTGGATATATGCATAGAGATGTGGAAGTATGCATGTAGATGAGAATGTACGCATATAGATGTGGATGTATGGATGTGAATGTGCATGTAGATGTGGATGTATGGATGTGGATGCATGAATGTGCATGTAGATGTGGATGTGAAATTAGATGTATGGATGTAGATGTGGATGTGTGGATGTGAATGTGGATGTGGATGTGGATGTGGACGTGGATATATTTATGGATGTGAATATACGATATGTGATGTGAAGGAATATGAAGTGTTGAGATAGAAAATGATGTGATGGGATGAGTATACATATAAATGGAATATGGAATAAGTAATGTGGATTGATGAGGGATAATGTGGAAAAATGAAAGTAAAAATAGAAACTGTATTGTAAACTGTTTGTAAATGATTGTTTTATGTCAAGATTGCTGGGGGAGCATTGTGACTATCTTGTGATTAAGGTCGTGAGACCTAACTGATAATGTTGCAACTGCTGACGGAGAGTCAATGAAGGACGTCTCGCGTAGCAAGGTCGGCCGAGGTCTTGACCAGCCTCGGTGCGATTAAAATGGTGAGCTTCCGGTACGGTGGATGAGGGGCCAAGGAAGCGGCCTATGAGTGAAGCGCTAGGTCACCTGCGAGCGAAGGATCCTAGAGGGTGCTGACCATACGGTGCTCGGGCTCTGGGTCGCCTAGGATACCCACGCGTGCGTCGAGGAAGATATTGGAACAGAGTTGGAGTTGTTTTCTGAAATCGAGCATGGATCTGGTTGATTGACCTTGCTGGTCTTCAATGGATGAGTCCATGGCTCCTTATATGGATCCGTTGGTTGATCTTGCTGATCTTCAACGAGAGTCCATCTTGATAAGTGATTATATTGCCGAGTATTAAGGGCTAGGAACTAAGAAACGGCCCTTGAGTGGACAGGTGGTGAGCGTCCTAGTTGCCAATGATGCCATAGATACTCTGATGAAGGAATGATGGAAAAATTAAGAATCAACTGGATAAATTGGAAGATGGTGATCAGTGATACCATGGTTTTATTAAAGGATTGTTTTAAACTGGTTGAATCTGTGAAAAGGCAATTTCATATTGGGTGTGTGAGTGGTGTGACTAGCTTTATTTTGCATGAACATCCGGCTAGGGGGCCTTGGAACTCTTTTCCTTGGTACCCGGGACAAAACCTAACCAAATTTTTAATTGGATCCCATCACTACAGTGGTTGGGCGGTTGGCTAACCCATGGGATTGGATGGGGTTAGGCTGGACTGATGGATCCGTAAATCGAGACTCAAACTTTTGTTTTTTTACGATAGATAAAATAAATCCCGGACAGTAACTGTTCTATGGATAGGAATCAACGGCTGTGCCTCTTGAATGGGGAAAAAAGCGTTGATCCCAATGATCCAAGTGCAAGTTTCTTCCTTAATCTGACCATGTATCTTATAGATGCAATTGGATCAGCTCAATCAGAAATGTTCTTGACTACGTTAGAGTAAAAAGTTATCCAGGTGGAATCACTCGTGCTTTCCGGTAAAGGAAGTTCTTCGGGTTCGGTTTTGGAACAACCGACGGATTAGTCTCTTATCCGGATATCCGTGGGTGAGGCCCCGAATGTGAGAACCCTGTCCCGCGCGAGAAGTGCTACTTCCGCTGCCAGTATCTTGAATTCGTTGCTCGGTGGGAACAGGGATCCTACACCTCTGCCTCTCTGAGATGCATAACCACGACCACCTCTAGCACCATATGTGGGCTGAAAATTCTGTTGTGGTGACCTGCCCTGCCATCCACGACCATTACCACCACGGCCATGTGATGCGAATCTCCCCCTGCCTCTAAAACCTCTCTGCGAATAGAAAGCCTGACTTTTGCCATTATCATCATGGCTAGTAGATGCATCCAGAAATGAATCACTGAGTTTGATTTCCTCAACAAGTAAGAGTGAAATCAACTCATCAAAGTCTGGTAAACCTGTACTCCTTACTGAGATAGATGTATCAAAAGATTTATATTCCTTGCCAAGACCACGCAAGGTAATATCCACCAAATCATCATTAGGCATGGGGGCATTTATTGTTGCCAATGCATCTGCAAACTTCTTTATTTCTTGCACATAATCATGGATGCTTCTTTTATTCCGCTTCACATTATGTATCTGCTGTCAACTGAGACTTGCGAGCACTCGTGTCTGTATCAAACATCTTTACCAAAGTATCCCATGCATCTTTGGGATTCTCAGCATCCTGCATGTGTATGAGCATAGCATCAGAAATACATATAGACAAATATGCAACACTTTGAATGCTCTTTCTGACCATTGCTCTCATGAGCAATAACCTGCTGTGTAGGTTGTCGAGGTAGCTCAAGCTCTGGCTCAGCACCTGTAATGAGATTCCAAAATCCTTTTCCTTTCAAGAAACTTTTTATCCTGTACTTCCATGCCTGGAAGTTCTTCCTATCTAGCTTTTCACCAACAATCTACTGGGTTATCCGACATATTTGCTCAATGCGTACTCCTTCTGCACACTTCCAAATCTATAAACGAGCCTTCCTCAGCTCCACCACACTCCAATGAGTGTTCCAGATACTCCAAAGTAGCCAACAATCTTCAAATTTGATGTAGAAAATCAACCTGTATGCATCCAAAATGAACTGGCTCATGCAGTCCGAGATACCCTGCTTTGATGCACTTTCCAAGGCTCTAAATCACAATGTAGTGGTGCAATCAAGTATGGGCAACTTGCATTGACACCCAAACAACCTCAATGTTGAATATCAACACCATCTGACATGTGTACATATCAATTTTTGAAAACCCCTTTCTCTGTTTTCGGAAATACCAGAAAGATCAAAAAAACCAGTAGTAATCTAGTTTCTTCAATATTTGTCCAAATTGAGCAACCAGGCATTCATTAGCTTAGCAATAGTGTCCATCAACTCCATGTAAGAGGAATTTGTCCAATTGTTTAAGACCAAAGATTAATTGTCTGATTAAAATCACTCTGTTTCTCTGCAACCAGTGGACAGCCTGTTTAATCAGCTCATTCCCAGCTCAATTAAGCATAATTGATTAAACCAACCATGTAGCCCTCTTCTCCAATGTGTGTAGCAACCAATTGCAAAAGCAATTGTGAAATATATCAAGCAACCAAGTGGAAATCAATCTCCTCGTAGCAAAAAAGTCAAAAGTCTACCCTGTTTCACTGTAGGAGCTGCGTTGCCTGCATTTGAGGAATTTGGGAGTGATTTAAGTGATAATTGAAGTTGGATATAAGTGCCCAACACACTTGGGTATGTGTGCAACCAGTCAATGGTTTGATTTTAGCCAAAAACACGCTCCAAATGCATCAAATTTTGACTCCTTTTTCTCTGTTTTGTGAGAGCTCAAAAAAACCAGAGTTTTTCACTCGTTCAAATGCATGTAAATTGCTCCAAAATCACAGTAGGGCTTGCATAGAAGTTGCCAATACATTCCTCCTTGTCAAATACATGTTTGCTTTGCCAGATTTACATGTGTTTCCACCATACATCAGTGCTTCCAAGCTTTAATGGAAAGCTTCCAAAAACCAGAAATTTGCTTTGCTTTTAGTTGCTCTAACTTGCTTTGCTTTTGCCTGAATCACCTGCAATCCGCTCAAGGATGTTTAGAAGACCTTACCCGGTAGGCCAAGCTCTCAGATCTGATAAGAATTGGTGTGCTCTAAGCTTCACAGCTTCAATGGCAAGCTTCACAGCTTCTTCTCCCTCTTCACTCACTCACTCATAAACCCTAATAAACAGCACAAGGCTCTGATACCAAGTTGAAAGAACGGTAGAGGGGAAGGAGACACACACACACACGAGTAAGCCCTAATGTATATTGCAAACCCTAACCAAAGAGAGAAGCCATCTCCTTTCTCACACAATGCATAAAGCCATAATCCATAATACACACAACACTATGAGTTGTGTCCACACACATCTAACCCTAGCTAATGTCCACACACTATGACCAGCTGGACACGCGATCATTTATGTCTCACACATGTTCCTACCTAACATGCCAGCACATAGCATAGCTGGCTCACACACTGACATCGAGCTTGAATCTCAAAAGCCCCTCTCAAGCTCATGATGTACTGCCGATGAAGATGTAGATGAGCTTGGGATATCAAGACTCTCAACACCCCACTCCTAACATACCCCAGCCACACATTTTTGGGCATGTTTAGTGCACACAAAGACTACTCTAAGCTTAGAAATAGCTTGCACTAACCTTGGTACCCACCACTACTTGCATTGTAGTCTTTCTTCTAGTGTAGCTTGTGGTGTAGCCTCTACCCATTTTGTTATGTCTTGTTTTTGCTACATCTAGACCTCTTTCCAAAATTGTGCTTTACACAAAAGCTATCCACGTACTAAAAAACTAAGGAATTAATCCCTACACAAGGAACACCCAAGTTGGAGCCATGGATGATGGTGCCATGTTCACCTCTTCCCCCACCCCTTTTCACTCTACTGCATAGGGAACCTAGGAACCAGCCCTTAGATCTTCCAAAAATACTTAAATGTCATCACATTGGAAGCAAATGCTCCCCGTTTTGTGACAAAAGCTGTCTTTTCACGATCATCTGGGGCCATCAGGACTTGATTGTATACAGCGAAACCATCCAAGAAAGAATACATCTCAAGGTCTGCAGGTGGCATCTACCACGGAATCTATGAACAGAAGTGGGAAAGGATTTGTCTCTGTTGCAACATTGAGCTTCCAGTAATCCAAATAGACACGGAGCTTTCCATTCTCTTTCAGCACAATCACTATTGGCAACAACCATGTCACCTTTCCACCACCGGATATATGAATCCTAGTTTCAAGAGTTTATCAATTTCCTCAATTTGTTTTGCATAATTTGGATTCATTCGGTACCGCTGTTGCTTGTTTAATGGGAACAACATCCTCCTTAAGATGATGTTGATAAAATTGAGGATCAATGTCCTTCATATCTTTGTAGCTCCAAGGAAATACATCCACATATGATTTTAATAAGTTCTAGAGTTTTTCTTTCAATTCTATATCCAGCTTAGCGCTGATGCAAACTATCTTGGGGTGCTCCACGTCGCCCAGATTCATGTCTTCTAGCTCATCTGCTATGACCCAAAGGCTGTGCTTCATTGCTCTCTCATGAGTTTCTTCTACCTGGATAAGGGCTTGAACTTCCTTCGGTACACCCACATGACCTAAGGGGGTGAGAGGTCGGCTTGTCCCTCGTTGATTTAGTTCATAAGAATGACTATGTTTCCCGTGAGATAGAGTTAGGTCCCTTTGTTTGCTCATATCCTCATATTGTCAAGAGATTAAGGTGTCATTAATCGAAAATAAGAGGACTTATCTACCTATCAAAAGGTTTCCCTTGACCTAGCTAGGGCGAGGACCTTACACGTGGTATCCAAGCATGGTTTAGGTAATTGTGTGTCGTATTGTTTGATTGCTAGGCTTTCTTGATAGACTAATCTAGTTATGTCTAGATCTAGGATGGGATGGATAGACTAATCTAGTTATGTCTAGATGTAGGATGGGATGAATTACTATTCTCAATTCTTAGTGTTCTAGTACATGTTGTTGCTCCCTAAACTTTGAGTTCTGTGATGCCATGATCCACGTCATAGAAAAGATAAATTTTAATCGGAGATCGACGTAAATGAATATTCCTCGAGAAATCCATGTTTTTAAATTTGTAAACGTATATTCGTCGAAAGAAATTTTAGAAAAAGAGAAACTGAGATAGTACCTTTCGAGAAGATAATTTTAGAAAGAACCTTTCAGACCTAAACTCTGACTCAGACTATTGACCAAGACCTAATTCCTTCGTCAGTTTCAATCAATGACGATGTGCCCAGTTCAGGGAAAATGTATTCAATCACCCACCGAATCTGAAACTAAGTTAAGACTTGTGACTTTGATCTAAGGATCAAGTTAACAGAATTTGAAGAATTCTGTTTGGAATTGAAAATTGGATCTAGAAGTATTGAGATAGGGATTTACGATATACTCATGGTATTCAAACAAAAATAAAAAACTATAAACTTGCATAGAAACCCTGCCTTCTTAAAAGACTGTCTTACACCAGAATGCTGGAGGGAGCATTTGGCATATATATTTATCTAAGGGAAGTTCAGTTTTGCAACAGCTGGCGGGGAGTGTTCGAGGGACAGTTCACGCGGCAAAACCTGCCGAGGTCTTGACCAGCCTCGGTATGGTTAAAATGGTGCACTTTCGGTACAATGGACGAGGGCCGACGAAGCGGTCCCTCAGTGAAGTGCCAGGACACCTAAGGAGGATCCTGGAGGGTTCTGACCAGGTGATGCACGGGCTCGCGGTGCCGAGGACATCCATGCGTATGTCGAGGAAGATATTATATAATGGACCTATGTTTTTATAATCTATCACTGAATCTCGTTGTTGACTTGCTGGTCTCAACGGAGAGTACAGAGTGATACTGTTTTGTTGAGAAATAAGGACTCAATGAAAATTTTGAAGTATGACATGTATAAACTGTAAATTGTTTATCAAGGGTTGTTTTTATTAAAGTTTTAATAAAGAGGAGTGTGTGCGTATCTGTCTTCTAAAGCTAAAGTTAAGAAAGGCAATTCAATTATGGGTGGGTGAGTACTTGTCTGGTTCCACCGATTCCAGTGGTAGGGTGGTGGCTAACCCATGGGCCGGATGGGGTTAGGCTGGAATCAGTGGAGTTTTAATAATCAAACTTTAAAATCTTAGGATTACGCTAAGATTCGAGTAATTAGACAATTCCCTCTGATAAATTTTTCAATAAGTGGATCAATGGCTGTGCCTGACCTGGATCAAGAAAAAAGCGTTGAATTTACTAAAATGATCAAATTATATCAGTGATAGTTTCCTTCTATCTGGTTTATTCAATTGAAGGATAGCTTAGAATTGATCACGTTAGAAAAAATCGTTTTAAAAAAAATCATAAAGGTGAAAGCGTCCTTGCTTTCTGGGCATGGGAATTTTTCTCGGTTTTGGTTTTTAAAGTGACCACTAACCTAGTCTCGTGCCTGGACATTCGAGGGCGAGGCCTCGAGTGAGAAACCCTGCCCCGCACATGAGGGGGCTGCTTCTGCTGCTTCAGCTACCGGGAGTCCGGTGCGCGGAGGGGACAGAGGGATCTCAGAGTTGGTATCAGAGCCAAATTGAAAGCTAATAAGGATAAATAAATTCTTATCTGAAATTGATAAATAAGAACTCAGAAAAGACATTTTTTCTTAATGTATTTCATTCCGTAGGCTTATTTAAGGAAGAATTTTTAATCAAAGAAATTATTTTTATAGATGGAAGTCCCCTATTTATCTGGTATTCTCGACCTCACCCAGTCTCAAGATATGACTGCGTTCGCCTTCGAGCATCTCATCTCTTCCGCTTCTACTCAAATAAGCCGAGAAAGACTCACATGCCATTTTGAGGAGTTATATTTTCCTAACCCAGTGGCGAGACTACATAAGTGGTTTGCAGGGCAATATGTCCATGTCCCTTGCGACCGCCGTGCAATGCTGTGGGAGAACCTCTCATTGGCTATGATTCTGTTAAAGCTAAAAATGACACGTGGTGTCATTCTATATCATTCAACACCTCGAAATTTCAGACTTTCATGCCGAATTTTTAGACTCCTTAGTCGATTTATCCCTAAGGAGAAAATAATAGCTCCCTTCGGAGTTAGAGAACTTATGTAACAGGATATGACTATGGCCCAGTACGGTCCTCTTATGCATCTCCCGAAGAGATTTTGAATTTTGGAGCCAAGCTGCTCTATGTATAATTTGCAACTTTTATATAAGAATGTTTTCTGAAGAAAAATTCCTTGTTGTATAAGTGATTACTTATAGACGATCTGATAAAGAAAAAAATCCGTTATCGGACATATATCATAGACCTCCAATGAGATCATTGTCTTGTTTAAGAAATTGTTTTTCGAAACTCTTAAGTCCTAGGATCTCGTGGATAATATCAAAATAAAAATTTAATAATATATAAATTTTTGACAGAATCATGAGACGAGGAAATCGTGGTCTCGTCAGACAGACCCTGTCTCTGAAGATGACGAGCTTGACCTTGATGTTCGCAAGGCTCTTCATAGGACACAAGCAGGACCCTTCAAAGGAGAAGGGGAGAATCTGGGCGAGGCTATGGAGAAATGGGTGGAAGCCATGGAAGAGTATTTTGACGTCACAGGTTACAATATGCGAAGCAAAATGGCTCTTGCCTGGCTGAAAATAGTGGAAACAGCCATGGTAGCATGGAGGAACCACTGTGACACCAACCATCTGGACATAAATACTCAGTCCTGGAATGATCTAAAAACCTATCTAAGAAAGAGATTTTGTCCTCCTGGATTTTTAGAAACCAAAATGAATGAATTCTTAGAACTAAAGCAGGAGAGCAGAACCATCGAGGAATACCACGAGGCCTTTGCTTTTCTACTCAAATATTCACTGCCTCTTGATGAAGAGCAACTCATGGCCAGGTTCATTCGAGGAATGAACGAACCCTTGGACACACTGGTCAAAAATGCCAAGCCGGTGTCCATGGCCGAAGCAGTAAGAATGGCAAAAGATTTTGCCAAAGCCTTTGTAGTAAAGGTCCCACCAAAACCTGCACCCTCTAACTTTAAAAGATTCCAAGCCCCGGGAAGTACTTCAAACTTTCCACCCCCAAAGAGCCAGCAAGGCCCGAATCTGAATCAGGATACAGAAAGATTCAGAAGTGAAGGAAGACCCTTCCCCCAGAGTACTTTCTCAGGAATCCCACCTCTTTCAAAAAATCAGAAGGATGAGCTCAGAACTGAAAACTGATGCTTTGGATGCCAGGGTTTTGGTCACCAGTTAAAAGACTGCCCGACTCCTGCCATGTCAAGAGGACAGGGAAGTCGAGGATCCCGAATTCAGAAACCAACCCCTTCATTCCAGTCTAATCAGGGTCCGTCTCGCCCAAGCCAGGGAAACCCCAGAAGAACTCCAGCTCAGCCATCTGCCTCTATCCAGTGTAATCTCAGAACTCCTTCCCAGAACTCGAGCAACCAAAGAGAAAGAGTTCTACCTCAGACTGCAGCAGCCAGAGCAGTCACCATTTCAGATGTAGTGAAGAGGAAAAAGGGTAGATCTGTGCTGCAATTAAAAATAAAGGGCCTAACCAGCAATTCTCCGTCATCCATACTCCAGCAGAATTTCAAGGTAAGTGGGTGGACCCAACGAGTCGGGTAACTTTCCAACATATTTATTTATTACAATTCGAATAGGACCCAAACAAGTTTCGTTTTAGGGGGCCATGCTAGCGACCATGCCTTGTGAGGACAAGAGGAAAAGGGGTTAGCTTTTATATAAACCAAGTGCAGATTTGTTCTATCCTGGATCACGCACATTGAGTGCCGTTCGATCGGAGGAATAGATTCCTATTAGAATGACTATGTTTCCCGTGAGATAGAGTTAGGTCCCTTTGTTTGCTCGTATCCTCATATTGTCAAGAGATTAAGGTGTCATTAATAAAAAATAAGGGGACTTATCTACCTATCAAAGGGTTTTTCTTGACCTAGCTAGGGCGAGGACCTTACACGTGGTATCCAAGCATGATTTAGGTAATTGTGTGTCGTATTGTTTGATTGCTAGGCTTTCTTGATAGACTAATCTAGTTATGTCTAGATGTAGGATGGGATGGATTGCTATTCTCAATTCTTAGTGTTCTAGTACATCGTCTCCCCTACTTGGCTAACTCTGCTCTTGCTTGCATAGTCGGTAGGCGAAGGCACAAGCAAGCTCCCAAGGTAATCCCCTCCTATGCCACTAGGAATTGGATTTCCTCCCCAACGAGGGCGGACGTGTGATTATGGATGCTGCCTAGTTTTGTGGGCCCAAGCTAGTGTGGTGAATCAGCCTACCTCATAAGTAGACGTCTCCTATGAGGAGCGGGAGGGTTTGGTACAAGCAGCAGGGGGTGACAGGCTGGCTTGGCCCTTGTCAAGACTAGTCGACGATAGAGTATGTATGGTCCATGAGGTATGCCCAGCTGGTTTAGGCTAGAAGACTAAATTCTAGATCATTACTGGTTTTGGGTTTGGTTTGGATATGTCTATGGACTGTAAAGCTAGTTTCACTGTTTCTTTTCTGAACATTTTGCTATAAGAGCTGTTTGATTAATATTGTTGTTTTCAAAGACTGTTTTAAGGAACATTTTTATGCTTATATTATGGGGAGCCAATATAAGTAGTAAACCCTCCTTTTACTCCTTACACAGTAAGTGCGTAGAGTGCTCCCTACAAAGGGTAGAGCTGGTTTAGCTGGGAGCATTTACATGTACATGCCCAGATAGTCCAAAGGCATATCCCTAAAGTTCCAAAGCTTCTAACCGAAAAGTCCAAAAACCTACACTGATCCCCACACCCATCCCCCATGTTGAAAGAACAGTAGAGGGGAAGGAGACACACACACATAGGAGCAAACCCTAATGTATATTGCAAACCCTAACCAAAGAGGGAAGCCATCTCCCTTCTCACACAATCCATAAAGCCATAATCCATAATACACACAACACTATGAGTTGTGTCCACACACATCTAACCCTAGCTAATGTCCACACACTATGACCAGCTGGACACGTGGTCATTTATGTCTCACACATGTTCCTACCTAACATGCCAGCACATAGCATAGCTGGCTCACACTGACATCGACGAGCTTGAATCTCAACAGATCCTCTCAAGCTCATAATGTACTGCCGATGAAGATGTAGATGAGCTTGGGATATCAAGACTCTCAACACTCCCCCTCAAGCTCATCCCATGTACTGCCGATGATGTAGATGAGCTTGGGATATCAAGACTCTCAACACTCCCCCTCAAGCTCATCCCATGTACTCCCAACATAGTACGGAAGTACTCAAACTTCTCCCTGCTAAGTGGCTTTGTAAAGATGTCTGCCACCTGCTCATCAGTCTTCACATAGTGTAGATCAACTGTACCATCAAGCACCTTTTCTCTGACAAAGTGATAATGGACCTCTATGTGTTTGGTCCTCGCATGAAACATTGGATTCTTGGCCAACTGTATACTGCTCATGTTTGTCACAATGAATGACAACTTTGCCATCAATAGGCTCACCCAAATCTGCCAAGAGATTCTTTATCCATACTGCCTCACAAGTAGCAATGGCTGCACCTCTATATTCAGCCTCTGTACTAGATAAAGCAACTGTAGGTTGCTTCTTGATACTCCAACTCACCATGGCACTTCCAAGTGTAAAAGCATATCCACTAGTAGACATCCTGTCATATGAGCTACCTGCCTAATTAGCATCTGTGTAGCCATGTATGTCCAAGCTTTTACCACTCTCATAAAGTAGACCATAATGTGCAGTGGCCTTTACATATCTTATAATGCATCTCACTACATCTAAATGAGGTTTTCTCGGGCTCTGCATAAACTGGCTGACTAGCCCCACAACATAACTCAAATCCGGGCATGTGATAGTCATGTAAATGAAACTACCAACCATCTTCCTGTACATAGATGGATCATCCAATTCATCACCATAATCAGCCCGCAACTTCACATTTTGCTCCAAAGGTATACTCATAGGCTTACACCCTGTCATGCCATATTTTGTCAATATATCCAATGCATATTGGTGCTGTACTAACCATGTACCTGCATGATCTTTGACCACTTCAATTCCAAGGAAGTATCTCAACTCACCAAGATCTTTCGTGTCAAATTGCCCACTCAATGCTTTCTTGACATGCATTACATCTACACCATGATCACCTGTGATAATCAAGTCAGTCATCCACATAGATGACGAGTAAAACAATCCCATGCTCTGTCTTCTTCACATAGAGTGAAGAATCTGCTGTAGATATCTGAAATCTGAGAGATCAGATATCTGCTCATCTTATCACTCCAAGCACGAGGTGCTTGCTTCAAACCATATAATGCCTTTTTCAATTTGCATACATGAGTGGGATATCGTGGGTGTACATAACCTTCTAGCTGTGCCATATACACCTCCTCTTGAAGATCACCATTTAGAAATGCATTTTTGACATCCATTTGATGCATTTCCCAAGGATTAGCTGCAGCCATAGCAATGACTGCTCTTACTGTCCCCATCTTTGCCACTGGACTAAACGTTTCATCATAGTCCAAACCTTGGGTTTGTGCATAACCCTTAGCTACCAATCTTGCTTTATGTCTCTCAATAGAACCATCAGATTTGCACTTCACTTTGTAAACCCATTTACATCCAATAACATTTTTGTCCTTTGGTAGTGCAACTAAATCCCATGTATCATTATGGACCAATGCGTCCATCTCAACATCCATTGTTTTCTCCTATACATGCTCTCCAATAGCTTCTGTATAGCATGTAGGTTCCACATGCTTCACCATAGATGTCATATATGCATAGTGCATAGCAAAATCTCGATATGTCAATCTGTCAAACTGGATATCTGACTCTCTGGGATCTCCGCAATGCATGCGGGTCACTCCGAACACCTGTCACTCTAGCATGTGGTGGCACATATCTATCCTGCCTAGCACCAGGTGTGCGTAAAACAGGTATGCCAAGCTCCTCATCCAAACTCTCTGAACTCGATGACTCATAACCTGTGATTCCCATTCCTTCAACCTTCTTATTTCCTTTGTCCATAGCACTACTCCCAGTGCTCACACTCTCATGCCTCAAACGTCCTGACCATGGACGTACACTGCTACTCTCAGCCTTTGCTGTTGGCCCCCAGACATAGTAGTAGAACTAGAACTTGCTTGTGGCAAGTTCACAAGCACATCAACCTCAAGTGACTCAATGACACCCTTATCTTTTGCTTTGTACCAACTAGCAAGCTCATCAAACACCACATCTTGTGAGATGACCACTTGTCTAGTTTGTGGGTTGTAACATTTGTATGCCTTTCGATCCTATGCATATCCAACAAATACACATTTCTCTGCCTTAGGATCCAACTTCCTTCTTCTTTCATCAGGCACATGTACATAAGCTATGCATCCAAAAACTTTGAGGTGTTCAATGTCTGGCCTATAACCTGTAAGCCGCATCTCTGGCGTACTTCCATGAATGGCTACTGTAGGTGTTTTGTTCAGTATATACACTGTAATAGCACATGCTTCTGCCCAATAATAATCTGGCATGCTCTTTTCATTGAGTATCACCCTAGCCACTTCACATATGACTCTATTCTTTCTCTTAGCCATACCATTTTGCTGAGGTGTATACCTGCAAGTCAATTGTCTTCTTATTCCATGCTTCCTCAAGAAATGCTCAAAAGCCTTTGAGGTGTATTCACCACCTCCATATGTCCTCAAACATTTAATCCAACAACCATATTGCTTTTCTGCAAAAGCTTTAAATCCATGAACTTTTCCAATACTTCACTCTTCTCTCTGAGAAAGTATATCCATGTCATCTTGCTGAAATCATCTATGAATGTCACATAGTATAAACTGCCTTTGATAGATGGGTTTTGTGCAAGGACCCCATACATCACTATGTACTATCTCAAGTGGCCTGCTACTCATGTTTCCTTCTCTAGGAAACCGCAACCTTGCCTGCTTTCCAAACTGACAGGCTTCACAAACATGCATATTCCCATCATATTTGAATCTAGGCAATCCACTGACAATGCCTCTTGCCTGCATGTTCTTCAATCTTTGTATATTGACATGTCCAATCCTCTTATGCCACATATCAATGTCCTGTACCACATTTCTGCTTTTAGAGAACATGGCTGATTTTAACTCAGGAATCCCAGCATCCAGCTTAAACAACCTGCCTTCTTTCTTGCCTTTAGCAATGACTCTACATCCATGTTTGAAGTCCTCAACGAAGCAACCATGCTCGCTTGAAACGAACCTGTAATCCTTGTTCCACCATTTGACCAACTGAGGCCAAGCTCTTTGTGATAGAAGGCACATACAATACATCTGACATAGACTTTGTTTGACCATTGTGCATAACCAATGGTACACTACCAACATGTGTAATGGCATGCTGAGTATCATCTCCTGTTTTCACATAGCCTTTCACATCCATAGGCTTCATATGCTCAAACCATTCACCATGACAAGTCATATGGTTTGATGCTCCAGAGTCCATATACCAAGTATCATCATTCTCAGCATTTGTCACCATGGATCCAACAACATGTTTCATGGCAAACAAGTGATTTGCAGTGCCATCATTACTGCTTGATGCATAGTTTCCACCATGTTGTGCATAATTTCCACCATACTGACCACCACGTTGTGCTTTATCCCCTCTCAAATCAATCTGTTTGCGGAAACAATCTCTTGCCATATGACCAAATTTGCCACAGTAATGGCATTCCACATCTTGCATAGAATTTTGTTGGCCTTGCCAACGTCCTCTACCACAGGGGTTACCTCTTGTAAGATTCCTCCCCCAACCCCTTTTTGATGTCTAGTATATTCCCCTGTAATCAATTCCTTTTCTGAAATATAAGAGATCTTGTTTGTGACTGTTTTAACCTAGAGAGAGAAAATTTTTGGATAGAAAAATATCTCTTATAATTCAGATGAGTTCCCCTGAAAGAGAAATTTAAAAAGAATTTTCCAATGTGCAATTGGAATTAATTGGAAATAGGTATAAAGAACCTTAGCCTAAGGGTCTAGATTTTCATAAATCTTTAGACTATCGTCCAATTAAGGTTCCTATGGGCCAATAGCATCAATCCATGTGTAGGGAGGAGATAAATCCAAATTGTAAAAAGAAAATACCCAAAAATGAGTAAATGCTCACATAAGATGAAGAGTTGAAAATGTACAAGGTTTATTAGTAAAAAACTATATTAAAAATATGAGATATTTTGGGAATAATGATTTTATTATGACACATATGTAAGGAAGGGGAGTCCCTTAAATGCTCACATAAGATGAAGAGTTGAAAATGTACAAGGTTTATTAGTAAAAAACTATGAGCAATATTAAAATGATTCCATTATGACACATATGTAAGGAAGGAGAGTTCTTTAAAGGAGGTGCATATTTCACATAAGACGAAGAGTTGAAAATGTACAAGGTTTATTAATAAAAAACTATGAGCAATATTAAAATGATTCCATTATGACACATATGTAAGGAAGGGGAATTCTTTAAAGGAGGTGCATATTTCACATGCTTGAATAAATTTTAAACTCATAAAAATTGAGATATTTTATCTCTCCTCTCTCCTCATTCAAGTCTAGTTCCAAAAAGTTAGCTTAACTGACCTAAAAATGGTCAAAAAGTGACCAAACTGACTTGGAAAATTCTAGAATCAGTTTGTTTGGTTAGGAGCTCAAATTTTCCTATAAATAGAAGCCTCCCCTTGTTGAAAAAGATATAGAGTCTTATGCCTTGTTACTCTACTCCACCTAAGCCAAAAAAATATAGTGTCTTATGCCTTGTTACTCTACTCCACCTAAGCCAAAAAAATATAGTGTCTTATGCTTTGTTACTCTACTCCACCTAAGCCAGATTAGATAGTGTCTTATGCTTTGTTACTCTACTCCACCTAAGCCAAGAACTATGAATTCTTTATGTAGATATAGTGTCTTATGCATTGTTACTCTACTCTACCTAAGCCAAGAACTGTGAATTCTTTAATAATTCACTAGTTTTTGATACTTCTCTCTTTCTTCAATCCCCATTGGTGGCTCCATCAACATACTAAACCAATTGATTGGTTGGGGGCCTCTACCGTGAATAAAGAATCAAGCAAATTATAAGGTAAGTATATTGAATCTTGATCTTTTCTATAATTTCTCAATGATTCTCTCTTCTCAACCCCTCTCAAGCTTGAGAAGCTTAATTGATATGGTTTTTGAAATGCTATTCAAGTTAATTAATTAATGATAGTAAAGAATTACATAAGATTCTATTTATATTTAATTCTAATGGTTTTTCTCTCTCTCACTTAAGAAATGGTCATACTCATGACCCTTTTCAATCCACATGAAACTTTTCATAAGGCTTTCCCTTAATCCAAGATTAAGCTATGCTTGAGGCCAAATTAATGGCTTTTTTTCTATGCTTTTAGTTTATGTATATTGATGATTCAATCCATTATGGATTGATGATCCAATTAGAGACCATTCTAATTATTTTCTTAATGATCCAATTAGAGACCATTATGGATTGATGATCCAATTAGAGACCATTCTAATTATTTTCTTAATGATCCAATTAGAGACCATTGTGGATTGATGATCCAATTAGAGACCATTCTAATTATATCCTTAATGATAAGCTTTATCCCTTAGAAAAAAAAAATTGAGATTTATCAGTCATAGTAGCGGAGCTATGGCAAAATTTTTATAGAAATTACGCATAAAATAAATTCACTCAAAGCATAAAAAGAGGACTTCCTACCATATTATAGGAACTATCATCCTAGATTAATTAAAAGAATTTTATTATGCATGGAGATGTGGATGTTGCATGTAGATGTAGATGTATGGATGTGAGTGTGAATGTGGAGATGGATGTATGCATGGAGATGTGGATGTATGCATGTAGAAGTAGATGTATAGATGAGGATGTAAATAGAGATATGGATGGATGCATGTAGATGTAGATGTATAGATGTGGATGTGATTGGAGATGTAGATGTATGCATGTAGATGTAGATGTATAGATGTGGATGTGGATGTATGCATGTAGATGTAGATGTATAGATGTGGATGTGGATGTGGAGGTGGATGTATGCATGTAGATGTAGATGTGGATGTGGATGTGGAGGTGGATGTATGCATGTAGATGTAGATGTATATATGTAGGTGTGAATGTGGAGGTGGATGTATGCATGTAGATGTAGATGTATGAGGAGAATGTGAATGTGGATGTGGATGTGGATATATGCATAGAGATGTGGAAGTATGCATGTAGATGAGAATGTACGCATATAGATGTGGATGTATGGATGTGAATGTGCATGTAGATGTGGATGTATGGATGTGGATGCATGAATGTGCATGTAGATGTGGATGTGAAATTAGATGTATGGATGTAGATGTGGATGTGTGGATGTGAATGTGGATGTGGATGTGGATGTGGACGTGGATATATTTATGGATGTGAATATACGATATGTGATGTGAAGGAATATGAAGTGTTGAGATAGAAAATGATGTGATGGGATGAGTATACATATAAATGGAATATGGAATAAGTAATGTGGATTGATGAGGGATAATGTGGAAAAATGAAAGTAAAAATAGAAACTGTATTGTAAACTGTTTGTAAATGATTGTTTTATGTCAAGATTGCTGGGGGAGCATTGTGACTATCTTGTGATTAAGGTCGTGAGACCTAACTGATAATGTTGCAACTGCTGACGGAGAGTCAATGAAGGACGTCTCGCGTAGCAAGGTCGGCCGAGGTCTTGACCAGCCTCGGTGCGATTAAAATGGTGAGCTTCCGGTACGGTGGATGAGGGGCCAAGGAAGCGGCCTATGAGTGAAGCGCTAGGTCACCTGCGAGCGAAGGATCCTAGAGGGTGCTGACCATACGGTGCTCGGGCTCTGGGTCGCCTAGGATACCCACGCGTGCGTCGAGGAAGATATTGGAACAGAGTTGGAGTTGTTTTCTGAAATCGAGCATGGATCTGGTTGATTGACCTTGCTGGTCTTCAATGGATGAGTCCATGGCTCCTTATATGGATCCGTTGGTTGATCTTGCTGATCTTCAACGAGAGTCCATCTTGATAAGTGATTATATTGCCGAGTATTAAGGGCTAGGAACTAAGAAACGGCCCTTGAGTGGACAGGTGGTGAGCGTCCTAGTTGCCAATGATGCCATAGATACTCTGATGAAGGAATGATGGAAAAATTAAGAATCAACTGGATAAATTGGAAGATGGTGATCAGTGATACCATGGTTTTATTAAAGGATTGTTTTAAACTGGTTGAATCTGTGAAAAGGCAATTTCATATTGGGTGTGTGAGTGGTGTGACTAGCTTTATTTTGCATGAACATCCGGCTAGGGGGCCTTGGAACTCTTTTCCTTGGTACCCGGGACAAAACCTAACCAAATTTTTAATTGGATCCCATCACTACAGTGGTTGGGCGGTTGGCTAACCCATGGGATTGGATGGGGTTAGGCTGGACTGATGGATCCGTAAATCGAGACTCAAACTTTTGTTTTTTTACGATAGATAAAATAAATCCCGGACAGTAACTGTTCTATGGATAGGAATCAACGGCTGTGCCTCTTGAATGGGGAAAAAAGCGTTGATCCCAATGATCCAAGTGCAAGTTTCTTCCTTAATCTGACCATGTATCTTATAGATGCAATTGGATCAGCTCAATCAGAAATGTTCTTGACTACGTTAGAGTAAAAAGTTATCCAGGTGGAATCACTCGTGCTTTCCGGTAAAGGAAGTTCTTCGGGTTCGGTTTTGGAACAACCGACGGATTAGTCTCTTATCCGGATATCCGTGGGTGAGGCCCCGAATGTGAGAACCCTGTCCCGCGCGAGAAGTGCTACTTCCGCTGCCAGTATCTTGAATTCGTTGCTCGGTGGGAACAGGGATCCTACACCTCTGCCTCTCTGAGATGCATAACCACGACCACCTCTAGCACCATATGTGGGCTGAAAATTCTGTTGTGGTGACCTGCCCTGCCATCCACGACCATTACCACCACGGCCATGTGATGCGAATCTCCCCCTGCCTCTAAAACCTCTCTGCGAATAGAAAGCCTGACTTTTGCCATTATCATCATGGCTAGTAGATGCATCCAGAAATGAATCACTGAGTTTGATTTCCTCAACAAGTAAGAGTGAAATCAACTCATCAAAGTCTGGTAAACCTGTACTCCTTACTGAGATAGATGTATCAAAAGATTTATATTCCTTGCCAAGACCACGCAAGGTAATATCCACCAAATCATCATTAGGCATGGGGGCATTTATTGTTGCCAATGCATCTGCAAACTTCTTTATTTCTTGCACATAATCATGGATGCTTCTTTTATTCCGCTTCACATTATGTATCTGCTGTCAACTGAGACTTGCGAGCACTCGTGTCTGTATCAAACATCTTTACCAAAGTATCCCATGCATCTTTGGGATTCTCAGCATCCTGCATGTGTATGAGCATAGCATCAGAAATACATATAGACAAATATGCAACACTTTGAATGCTCTTTCTGACCATTGCTCTCATGAGCAATAACCTGCTGTGTAGGTTGTCGAGGTAGCTCAAGCTCTGGCTCAGCACCTGTAATGAGATTCCAAAATCCTTTTCCTTTCAAGAAACTTTTTATCCTGTACTTCCATGCCTGGAAGTTCTTCCTATCTAGCTTTTCACCAACAATCTACTGGGTTATCCGACATATTTGCTCAATGCGTACTCCTTCTGCACACTTCCAAATCTATAAACGAGCCTTCCTCAGCTCCACCACACTCCAATGAGTGTTCCAGATACTCCAAAGTAGCCAACAATCTTCAAATTTGATGTAGAAAATCAACCTGTATGCATCCAAAATGAACTGGCTCATGCAGTCCGAGATACCCTGCTTTGATGCACTTTCCAAGGCTCTAAATCACAATGTAGTGGTGCAATCAAGTATGGGCAACTTGCATTGACACCCAAACAACCTCAATGTTGAATATCAACACCATCTGACATGTGTACATATCAATTTTTGAAAACCCCTTTCTCTGTTTTCGGAAATACCAGAAAGATCAAAAAAACCAGTAGTAATCTAGTTTCTTCAATATTTGTCCAAATTGAGCAACCAGGCATTCATTAGCTTAGCAATAGTGTCCATCAACTCCATGTAAGAGGAATTTGTCCAATTGTTTAAGACCAAAGATTAATTGTCTGATTAAAATCACTCTGTTTCTCTGCAACCAGTGGACAGCCTGTTTAATCAGCTCATTCCCAGCTCAATTAAGCATAATTGATTAAACCAACCATGTAGCCCTCTTCTCCAATGTGTGTAGCAACCAATTGCAAAAGCAATTGTGAAATATATCAAGCAACCAAGTGGAAATCAATCTCCTCGTAGCAAAAAAGTCAAAAGTCTACCCTGTTTCACTGTAGGAGCTGCGTTGCCTGCATTTGAGGAATTTGGGAGTGATTTAAGTGATAATTGAAGTTGGATATAAGTGCCCAACACACTTGGGTATGTGTGCAACCAGTCAATGGTTTGATTTTAGCCAAAAACACGCTCCAAATGCATCAAATTTTGACTCCTTTTTCTCTGTTTTGTGAGAGCTCAAAAAAACCAGAGTTTTTCACTCGTTCAAATGCATGTAAATTGCTCCAAAATCACAGTAGGGCTTGCATAGAAGTTGCCAATACATTCCTCCTTGTCAAATACATGTTTGCTTTGCCAGATTTACATGTGTTTCCACCATACATCAGTGCTTCCAAGCTTTAATGGAAAGCTTCCAAAAACCAGAAATTTGCTTTGCTTTTAGTTGCTCTAACTTGCTTTGCTTTTGCCTGAATCACCTGCAATCCGCTCAAGGATGTTTAGAAGACCTTACCCGGTAGGCCAAGCTCTCAGATCTGATAAGAATTGGTGTGCTCTAAGCTTCACAGCTTCAATGGCAAGCTTCACAGCTTCTTCTCCCTCTTCACTCACTCACTCATAAACCCTAATAAACAGCACAAGGCTCTGATACCAAGTTGAAAGAACGGTAGAGGGGAAGGAGACACACACACACACGAGTAAGCCCTAATGTATATTGCAAACCCTAACCAAAGAGAGAAGCCATCTCCTTTCTCACACAATGCATAAAGCCATAATCCATAATACACACAACACTATGAGTTGTGTCCACACACATCTAACCCTAGCTAATGTCCACACACTATGACCAGCTGGACACGCGATCATTTATGTCTCACACATGTTCCTACCTAACATGCCAGCACATAGCATAGCTGGCTCACACACTGACATCGAGCTTGAATCTCAAAAGCCCCTCTCAAGCTCATGATGTACTGCCGATGAAGATGTAGATGAGCTTGGGATATCAAGACTCTCAACACCCCACTCCTAACATACCCCAGCCACACATTTTTGGGCATGTTTAGTGCACACAAAGACTACTCTAAGCTTAGAAATAGCTTGCACTAACCTTGGTACCCACCACTACTTGCATTGTAGTCTTTCTTCTAGTGTAGCTTGTGGTGTAGCCTCTACCCATTTTGTTATGTCTTGTTTTTGCTACATCTAGACCTCTTTCCAAAATTGTGCTTTACACAAAAGCTATCCACGTACTAAAAAACTAAGGAATTAATCCCTACACAAGGAACACCCAAGTTGGAGCCATGGATGATGGTGCCATGTTCACCTCTTCCCCCACCCCTTTTCACTCTACTGCATAGGGAACCTAGGAACCAGCCCTTAGATCTTCCAAAAATACTTAAATGTCATCACATTGGAAGCAAATGCTCCCCGTTTTGTGACAAAAGCTGTCTTTTCACGATCATCTGGGGCCATCAGGACTTGATTGTATACAGCGAAACCATCCAAGAAAGAATACATCTCAAGGTCTGCAGGTGGCATCTACCACGGAATCTATGAACAGAAGTGGGAAAGGATTTGTCTCTGTTGCAACATTGAGCTTCCAGTAATCCAAATAGACACGGAGCTTTCCATTCTCTTTCAGCACAATCACTATTGGCAACAACCATGTCACCTTTCCACCACCGGATATATGAATCCTAGTTTCAAGAGTTTATCAATTTCCTCAATTTGTTTTGCATAATTTGGATTCATTCGGTACCGCTGTTGCTTGTTTAATGGGAACAACATCCTCCTTAAGATGATGTTGATAAAATTGAGGATCAATGTCCTTCATATCTTTGTAGCTCCAAGGAAATACATCCACATATGATTTTAATAAGTTCTAGAGTTTTTCTTTCAATTCTATATCCAGCTTAGCGCTGATGCAAACTATCTTGGGGTGCTCCACGTCGCCCAGATTCATGTCTTCTAGCTCATCTGCTATGACCCAAAGGCTGTGCTTCATTGCTCTCTCATGAGTTTCTTCTACCTGGATAAGGGCTTGAACTTCCTTCGGTACACCCACATGACCTAAGGGGGTGAGAGGTCGGCTTGTCCCTCGTTGATTTAGTTCATAAGAATGACTATGTTTCCCGTGAGATAGAGTTAGGTCCCTTTGTTTGCTCATATCCTCATATTGTCAAGAGATTAAGGTGTCATTAATCGAAAATAAGAGGACTTATCTACCTATCAAAAGGTTTCCCTTGACCTAGCTAGGGCGAGGACCTTACACGTGGTATCCAAGCATGGTTTAGGTAATTGTGTGTCGTATTGTTTGATTGCTAGGCTTTCTTGATAGACTAATCTAGTTATGTCTAGATCTAGGATGGGATGGATAGACTAATCTAGTTATGTCTAGATGTAGGATGGGATGAATTACTATTCTCAATTCTTAGTGTTCTAGTACATGTTGTTGCTCCCTAAACTTTGAGTTCTGTGATGCCATGATCCACGTCATAGAAAAGATAAATTTTAATCGGAGATCGACGTAAATGAATATTCCTCGAGAAATCCATGTTTTTAAATTTGTAAACGTATATTCGTCGAAAGAAATTTTAGAAAAAGAGAAACTGAGATAGTACCTTTCGAGAAGATAATTTTAGAAAGAACCTTTCAGACCTAAACTCTGACTCAGACTATTGACCAAGACCTAATTCCTTCGTCAGTTTCAATCAATGACGATGTGCCCAGTTCAGGGAAAATGTATTCAATCACCCACCGAATCTGAAACTAAGTTAAGACTTGTGACTTTGATCTAAGGATCAAGTTAACAGAATTTGAAGAATTCTGTTTGGAATTGAAAATTGGATCTAGAAGTATTGAGATAGGGATTTACGATATACTCATGGTATTCAAACAAAAATAAAAAACTATAAACTTGCATAGAAACCCTGCCTTCTTAAAAGACTGTCTTACACCAGAATGCTGGAGGGAGCATTTGGCATATATATTTATCTAAGGGAAGTTCAGTTTTGCAACAGCTGGCGGGGAGTGTTCGAGGGACAGTTCACGCGGCAAAACCTGCCGAGGTCTTGACCAGCCTCGGTATGGTTAAAATGGTGCACTTTCGGTACAATGGACGAGGGCCGACGAAGCGGTCCCTCAGTGAAGTGCCAGGACACCTAAGGAGGATCCTGGAGGGTTCTGACCAGGTGATGCACGGGCTCGCGGTGCCGAGGACATCCATGCGTATGTCGAGGAAGATATTATATAATGGACCTATGTTTTTATAATCTATCACTGAATCTCGTTGTTGACTTGCTGGTCTCAACGGAGAGTACAGAGTGATACTGTTTTGTTGAGAAATAAGGACTCAATGAAAATTTTGAAGTATGACATGTATAAACTGTAAATTGTTTATCAAGGGTTGTTTTTATTAAAGTTTTAATAAAGAGGAGTGTGTGCGTATCTGTCTTCTAAAGCTAAAGTTAAGAAAGGCAATTCAATTATGGGTGGGTGAGTACTTGTCTGGTTCCACCGATTCCAGTGGTAGGGTGGTGGCTAACCCATGGGCCGGATGGGGTTAGGCTGGAATCAGTGGAGTTTTAATAATCAAACTTTAAAATCTTAGGATTACGCTAAGATTCGAGTAATTAGACAATTCCCTCTGATAAATTTTTCAATAAGTGGATCAATGGCTGTGCCTGACCTGGATCAAGAAAAAAGCGTTGAATTTACTAAAATGATCAAATTATATCAGTGATAGTTTCCTTCTATCTGGTTTATTCAGTTGAAGGATAGCTTAGAATTGATCACGTTAGAAAAAATCGTTTTAAAAAAAAATCATAAAGGTGAAAGCGTCCTTGCTTTCTGGGCATGGGAATTTTTCTCGGTTTTGGTTTTTAAAGTGACCACTAACCTAGTCTCGTGCCCGGACATTCGAGGGCGAGGCCTCGAGTGAGAAACCCTGCCCCGCACATGAGGGGGCTGCTTCTGCTGCTTCAGCTACCGGGAGTCCGGTGCGCGGAGGGGACAGAGGGATCTCAGAGTTGGTATCAGAGCCAAATTGAAAGCTAATAAGGATAAATAAAATCTTATCTGAAATTGATAAATAAGAACTCAGAAAAGACATTTTTTCTTAATGTATTTCATTCCGTAGGCTTATTTAAGGAAGAATTTTTAATCAAAGAAATTATTTTTATAGATGGAAGTCCCCTATTTATCTGGTATTCTCGACCTCACCCAGTCGCAAGATATGACTGCGTTCGCCTTCGAGCATCTCATCTCTTCCGCTTCTACTCGAATAAGCCGAGAAAGACTCACATGCCATTTTGAGGAGTTATATTTTCCTAACCCAGTGGCGAGACTACATAAGTGGTTTGCAGGGCAATATGTCCATGTCCCTTGCGACCGCCGTGCAATGCTGTGGGAGAACCTCTCATTGGCTATGATTCTGTTAAAGCTAAAAATGACACGTGGTGTCATTCTATATCATTCAACACCTCGAAATTTCAGACTTTCATGCCAAATTTATAGATTCCTTAGTCGATTTATCCCTAAGGAGAAAATAATAGCTCCCTTCGGAGTTAGAGAACTTATGTAACAGGATATGACTATGGCCCAGTACGGTCCTCTTATGCATCTCCCGAAGAGATTTTGAATTTTGGAGCCAAGCTGCTCTATGTATAATTTGCAACTTTTATATAAGAATGTTTTCTGAAGAAAAATTCCTTGTTGTATAAGTGATTACTTATAGACGATCTGATAAAGAAAAAAATCCGTTATCGGACATATATCATAGACCTCCAATGAGATCATTGTCTTGTTTAAGAAATTGTTTTTCGAAACTCTTAAGTCCTAGGATCTCGTGGATAATATCAAAATAAAAATTTAATAATATATAAATTTTTGACAGAATCATGAGACGAGGAAATCGTGGTCTCGTCAGACAGACCCTGTCTCTGAAGATGACGAGCTTGACCTTGATGTTCGCAAGGCTCTTCATAGGACACAAGCAGGACCCTTCAAAGGAGAAGGGGAGAATCTGGGCGAGGCTATGGAGAAATGGGTGGAAGCCATGGAAGAGTATTTTGACGTCACAGGTTACAATATGCGAAGCAAAATGGCTCTTGCCTGGCTGAAAATAGTGGAAACAGCCATGGTAGCATGGAGGAACCACTGTGACACCAACCATCTGGACATAAATACTCAGTCCTGGAATGATCTAAAAACCTATCTAAGAAAGAGATTTTGTCCTCCTGGATTTTTAGAAACCAAAATGAATGAATTCTTAGAACTAAAGCAGGAGAGCAGAACCATCGAGGAATACCACGAGGCCTTTGCTTTTCTACTCAAATATTCACCGCCTCTTGATGAAGAGCAACTCATGGCCAGGTTCATTCGAGGAATGAACGAACCCTTGGACACACTGGTCAAAAATGCCAAGCCGGTGTCCATGGCCGAAGCAGTAAGAATGGCAAAAGATTTTGCCAAAGCCTTTGTAGTAAAGGTCCCACCAAAACCTGCACCCTCTAACTTTAAAAGATTCCAAGCCCCGGGAAGTACTTCAAACTTTCCACCCCCAAAGAGCCAGCAAGGCCCGAATCTGAATCAGGATACAGAAAGATTCAGAAGTGAAGGAAGACCCTTCCCCCAGAGTACTTTCTCAGGAATCCCACCTCTTTCAAAAAATCAGAAGGATGAGCTCAGAACTGAAAACTGATGCTTTGGATGCCAGGGTTTTGGTCACCAGTTAAAAGACTGCCCGACTCCTGCCATGTCAAGAGGACAGGGAAGTCGAGGATCCCGAATTCAGAAACCAACCCCTTCATTCCAGTCTAATCAGGGTCCGTCTCGCCCAAGCCAGGGAAACCCCAGAAGAACTCCAGCTCAGCCATCTGCCTCTATCCAGTGTAATCTCAGAACTCCTTCCCAGAACTCGAGCAACCAAAGAGAAAGAGTTCTACCTCAGACTGCAGCAGCCAGAGCAGTCACCATTTCAGATGTAGTGAAGAGGAAAAAGGGTAGATCTGTGCTGCAATTAAAAATAAAGGGCCTAACCAGCAATTCTCCGTCATCCATACTCCAGCAGAATTTCAAGGTAAGTGGGTGGACCCAACGAGTCGGGTAACTTTCCAACATATTTATTTATTACAATTCGAATAGGACCCAAACAAGTTTCGTTTTAGGGGGCCATGCTAGCGACCATGCCTTGTGAGGACAAGAGGAAAAGGGGTTAGCTTTTATATAAACCAAGTGCAGATTTGTTCTATCCTGGATCACGCACATTGAGTGCCGTTCGATCGGAGGAATAGATTCCTATTAGAATGACTATGTTTCCCGTGAGATAGAGTTAGGTCCCTTTGTTTGCTCGTATCCTCATATTGTCAAGAGATTAAGGTGTCATTAATAAAAAATAAGGGGACTTATCTACCTATCAAAGGGTTTTTCTTGACCTAGCTAGGGCGAGGACCTTACACGTGGTATCCAAGCATGATTTAGGTAATTGTGTGTCGTATTGTTTGATTGCTAGGCTTTCTTGATAGACTAATCTAGTTATGTCTAGATGTAGGATGGGATGGATTGCTATTCTCAATTCTTAGTGTTCTAGTACATCGTCTCCCCTACTTGGCTAACTCTGCTCTTGCTTGCATAGTCGGTAGGCGAAGGCACAAGCAAGCTCCCAAGGTAATCCCCTCCTATGCCACTAGGAATTGGATTTCCTCCCCAACGAGGGCGGACGTGTGATTATGGATGCTGCCTAGTTTTGTGGGCCCAAGCTAGTGTGGTGAATCAGCCTACCTCATAAGTAGACGTCTCCTATGAGGAGCGGGAGGGTTTGGTACAAGCAGCAGGGGGTGACAGGCTGGCTTGGCCCTTGTCAAGACTAGTCGACGATAGAGTATGTATGGTCCATGAGGTATGCCCAGCTGGTTTAGGCTAGAAGACTAAATTCTAGATCATTACTGGTTTTGGGTTTGGTTTGGATATGTCTATGGACTGTAAAGCTAGTTTCACTGTTTCTTTTCTGAACATTTTGCTATAAGAGCTGTTTGATTAATATTGTTGTTTTCAAAGACTGTTTTAAGGAACATTTTTATGCTTATATTATGGGGAGCCAATATAAGTAGTAAACCCTCCTTTTACTCCTTACACAGTAAGTGGGTAGAGTGCTCCCTACAAAGGGTAGAGCTGGTTTAGCTGGGAGCATTTACATGTACATGCCCAGATAGTCCAAAGGCATATCCCTAAAGTTCCAAAGCTTCTAACCGAAAAGTCCAAAAACCTACACTGATCCCCACACCCATCCCCCATGTTGAAAGAACAGTAGAGGGGGAGAGACACACACACAGGAGAAAACCCTAATGTATATTACAAACCCTAACCAAAGAGGGAAGCCATCTCCCTTCTCACACAATCCATAAAGCCATAATCCATAATACACACAACACTATGAGTTGTGTCCACACACATCTAACCCTAGCTAATGTCCACACACTATGACCAGCTGGACACGTGGTCATTTATGTCTCACACATGTTCCTACCTAACATGCCAGCACATAGCATAGCTGGCTCACACTGACATCGAGCTTGAATCTCAACAGATCCTCTCAAGCTCATAATGTACTGCCGATGAAGATGTAGATGAGCTTGGAATATCAAGACTCTCAACACTCCCCCTCAAGCTCATCCCATGTACTGTCGATGATGTAGATGAGCTTGGGATATCAAGACTCTCAACACTCCCCCTCAAGCTCATCCCATGTACTCCCAACATAGTACGGAAGTACTCAAACTTCTCCCTGCTAAGTGGCTTTGTAAAGATGTCTGCCACCTGCTCATCAGTCTTCACATACTGTAGATCAACTGTACCATCAAGCACCTTTTCTCTGACAAAGTGATAATGGACCTCTATGTGTTTGGTCCTCGCATGAAACACTGGATTCTGGCCAACTGTATACTGCTCATGTTTGTCACAATGAATGACAACTTTGCCATCAATAGGCTCACCCAAATCTGCCAAGAGATTCTTTATCCATACTGCCTCACAAGTAGCAATGGCTGCACCTCTATATTCAGCCTTTGTACTAGATAAAGCAACTGTAGGTTGCTTCTTGATACTCCAACTCACCATGGCACTTCCAAGTGTAAAAGCATATCCACTAGTAGACATCCTGTCATATGAGCTACCTACCTAATCAGCATCTGTGTAGCCATGTATGTCCAAGCTTTTACCACTTTCATAAAGTAGACCATAATGTGCAGTGGCCTTTACATATCTTATAATGCGTCTCACTACATCTAAATGAGGTTTTCTCGGGCTCTGCATAAACTGGCTGACTAGCCCCACAACATAACTCAAATCCGGGCATGTGATAGTCATGTAAATGAAACTACCAACCATCTTCCTGTACATAGATGGATCATCCAATTCATCACCATAATCAGCCCGCAACTTCACATTTTGCTCCAAAGGTATACTCATAGGCTTACACCCTGTCATGCCATATTTTGTCAATATATCCAATGCATATTGGTGCTGTACTAACCATGTACCTGCATGATCTTTGACCACTTCAATTCCAAGGAAGTATCTCAACTCACCAAGATCTTTCATGTCAAATTGCCCACTCAATGCTTTCTTGACATGCATTACATCTACACCATGATCACCTGTGATAATCAAGTCAGTCATCCACATAGATGACGAGTAAAACAATCCCATGCTCTGTCTTCTTCACATAGAGTGAAGAATCTGCTGTAGATATCTGAAATCTGAGAGAGATCAGATATCTGCTCATCTTATCACTCCAAGCACGAGGTGCTTGCTTCAAACCATATAATGCCTTTTTCAATTTGCATACATGAGTGGGATATCGTGGGTGTACATAACCTTCTGGCTGTGCCATATACACCTCCTCTTGAAGATCACCATTTAGAAATGCATTTTTGACATCCATTTGATGCATTTCCCAACGATTAGCTGCAGCCATAGCAATGACTGCTCTTACTATCCCCATCTTTGCCACTGGACTAAACGTTTCATCATAGTCCAAACCTTGGGTTTGTGCATAACCCTTAGCTACCAATCTTGCTTTATGTCTCTCAATAGAACCATCAGATTTGCACTTCACTTTGTAAACCCATTTACATCCAATAACATTTTTGTCCTTTGGTAGTGCAACCAAATCCCATGTATCATTATGGACCAATGCGTCCATCTCAACATCCATTGTTTTCTCCCATACATGCTCTCCAATAGCTTCTGTATAGCATGTAGGTTCCACATGCTTCACCATAGATGTCATATATGCATAGTGCATAGCAAAATCTCGATATGTCAATTTGTCAAACTGGATATCTGACTCTCTGGGATCTCCGCAATGCATGCGGGTCACTCCGAACACCTGTCACTCTAGCATGTGGTGGCACATATCTATCTTGCCTAGCACCAGGTGTGCGTAAAACAGGTATGCCAAGCTCCTCATCCAAACTCTCTGAACTCGATGACTCATAACCTGTGATTCCCATTCCTTCAACCTTCTTATTTCCTTTGTCCATAGCACTACTCCCAGTGCTCACACTCTCATGCCTCAAACGTCCTGACCATGGACGTACACTGCTACTCTCAGCCTTTGCTGTTGCCCCCAGACATAGTAGTAGAACTAGAACTTGCTTGTGGCAAGTTCACAAGCACATCAACCTCAAGTGACTCAATGACACCCTCATCTTTTGCTTTGTACCAACTAGCAAGCTCATCAAACACATCTTGTGAGATGACCACTTGTCTAGTTTGTGGGTTGTAACATTTGTATGCCTTTCGATCCTATGCATATCCAACAAATACACATTTCTCTGCCTTAGGATCCAACTTCCTTCTTCTTTCATCAGGCACATGTACATAAGCTATGCATCCAAAAACTTTGAGGTGTTCAATGTCTGGCCTATAACCTGTAAGCCGCATCTCTGGCGTACTTCCATGAATGGCTACTGTAGGTGTTTTGTTCAGTATATACACTGTAATAGCACATGCTTCTGCCCAATAATAATCTGGCATGCTCTTTTCATTGAGCATCACCCTAGCCACTTCACATATGACTCTATTCTTTCTCTTAGCCACACCATTTTGCTGAGGTGTATACCTGCAAGTCAATTGTCTTCTTATTCCATGCTTCCTCAAGAAATGCTCAAAAGCCTTTGAGGTGTATTCACCACCTCCATATGTCCTCAAACATTTAATCCAACAACCATATTGCTTTTCTGCAAAAGCTTTAAATCCATGAACTTTTCCAATACTTCACTCTTCTCTCTGAGAAAGTATATCCATGTCATCTTGCTGAAATCATCTATGAATGTCACATAGTATAAACTGCCTTTGATAGATGGGTTTTGTGCAAGGACCCCATACATCACTATGTACTATCTCAAGTGGCTTGCTACTCATGTTTCCTTCTCTAGGAAACCGCAACCTTGCCTGCTTTCCAAACTGACAGGCTTCACAAACATGCATATTCCCATCATATTTGAATCTAGGCAATCCACTGACAATGCCTCTTGCCTGCATGTTCTTCAATCTTTGTATATTGACATGTCCAATCCTCTTATGCCACATATCAATGTCCTGTACCACATTTCTGCTTTTAGAGAACATGGCTGATTTTAACTCAGGAATCCCAGCATCCAGCTTAAACAACCTGCCTTCTTTCTTGCCTTTAGCAATGACTCTACATCCATGTTTGAAGTCCTCAACGAAGCAACCATGCTCGCTTGAAACGAACCTGTAATCCTTGTTCCACCATTTGACCAACTGAGGCCAAGCTCTTTGTGATAGAAGGCACATACAATACATCTGACATAGACTTTGTTTGACCATTGTGCATAACCAATGGTACACTACCAACATGTGTAATGGCATGCTGAGTATCATCTCCTGTTTCCACATAGCCTTTCACATCCATAGGCTTCATATGCTCAAACCATTCACCATGACAAGTCATATGGTTTGATGCTCCAGAGTCCATATACCAAGTATCATCATTCTCAGCATTTGTCACCATGGATCCAACAACATGTTTCATGGCAAACAAGTGATTTGCAGTGCCATCATTACGGCTTGATGCATAGTTTCCACCATGTTGTGCATAATTTCCACCATACTGACCACCACGTTGTGCTCTATCCCCTCTCAAATCAATCTGTTTGCGGAAACAATCTCTTGCCATATGACCAAATTTGCCACAGTAATGGCATTCCACATCTTGCATAGAATTTTGTTGGCCTTGCCAACGTCCTCTACCACAGGGGTTACCTCTGCCTCTCTGAGATGCATAACCACGACCACCTCTAGCACCATATGTGGGCTGAAAATTCTGTTGTGGTGACCTGTCCTGCCATCCACGACCATTACCACCACGGCCACGTGATGCGAATCTCCCCCTGCCTCTAAAACCTCTCTGCGAATAGAAAGCCTGATTTTTGCCATTATCATCATGGCTAGTAGATGCATCCAGAAATGAATCACTGAGTTTGATTTCCTCAACAAGTAAGAGTGAAACCAACTCATCAAAGTCTGGTAAACCTGTACTCCTTACTGAGATAGATGTATCAAAAGATTTATATTCCTTGCCAAGACCACGCAAGGTAATATCCACCAAATCATCATTAGGCATGGGGGCATTTATTGTTGCCAATGCATCTGCAAACTTCTTTATTTCTTGCACATAATCATGGATGCTTCTTTTATTCCGCTTCACATTATGTATCTGCTGTCAACTGAGACTTGCGAGCACTCGTGTCTGTATCAAACATCTTTACCAAAGTATCCCATGCATCTTTGGGATTCTCAGCATCCTGCATGTGTATGAGCATAGCATCAGAAATACATATAGACAAATATGCAACACTTTGAATGCTCTTTCTGACCATTGCTCTCATGAGCAATAACCTACTGTGTAGGTTGTCGAGGTAGCTCAAGCTCTGGCTCAGCACCTGTAATGAGATTCCAAAATCCTTTTCCTTTCAAGAAACTTTTTATCCTGTACTTCCATGCCTGGAAGTTCTTCCTATCTAGCTTTTCACCAACAATCTACTGGGTTATCCGACATATTTGCTCAATGCGTACTCCTTCTGCACACTTCCAAATCTATAAACGAGCCTTCCTCAGCTCCACCACACTCCAATGAGTGTTCCAGATACTCCAAAGTAGCCAACAATCTTCAAATTTGATGTAGAAAATCAACCTGTATGCATCCAAAATGAACTGGCTCATGCAGTCTGAGATACCTTGCTTTGATGCACTTTCCAAGGCTCCAAATCACAATGTAGTGGTGCAATCAAGTATGCGCAACTTGCATTGACACCCAAACAACCTCAATGTTGAATATCAACACCATCTGACATGTGTACATATCAATTTTTGAAAACCCCTTTCTCTGTTTTCGGAAATACCAGAAAAATCAAAAAAACCAGTAGTAATCTAGTTTCTTCAATATTTGTCCAAATTGAGCAACCATGCATTCATTAGCTTAGCAATAGTGTCCATCAACTCCATGTAAGAGTAATTTGTCCAATTGTTTAAGACCAAAGATTAATTGTCTGATTAAAATCACTCTGTTTCTCTGCAACCAGTGGACAGCCTGTTTAATCAGCTCATTCCCAGCTCAATTAAGCATAATTGATTAAACCAACCATGTAGCCCTCTTCTCCAATGTGTGTAGCAACCAATTGCAAAAGCAATTGTGAAATATATCAAGCAACCAAGTGGAAATCAATCTCCTCGTAGCAAAAAAGTTAAAAATCTACCCTGTTTCATTGTAGGAGCTGCGCTGCCTGCATTTGAGGAATTTGGGAGTGATTTAAGTGATAATTGAAGTTGGATATAAGTGCCCAACACACTTGGGTATGTGTGCAACCAGTCAATGGTTTGATTTTAGCCAAAAACACGCTCCAAATGCATCAAATTTTGACTCCTTTTTCTCTGTTTTGTGAGAGCTCAAAAAAACCAGAGTTTTTCACTCGTTCAAATGCATGTAAATTGCTCCAAAATCACAGTAGGGCTTGCATAGAAGTTGCCAATACATTCCTCCTTGTCAAATACATGTTTGCTTTGCCAGATTTACATGTGTTTCCACCATACATCAGTGCTTCCAAGCTTTAATGGAAAGCTTCCAAAAACCAAAAATTTGCTTTGCTTTTAGTTGCTCTAACTTGCTTTGCTTTTGCCTGAATCACCTGCAATCCGCTCAAGGATGTTTAGAAGACCTTACCCGGTAGGCCAAGCTCTCAGATCTGATAAGAATTGGTGTGCTCTAAGCTTCACAGCTTCAATGGCAAGCTTCACAGCTTCTTCTCCCTCTTCACTCACTCACTCATAAACCCTAATAAACAGCACAAGGCTCTGATAGCAAGTTGAAAGAACGATAGAGGGGAAGGAGACACACACACACACGAGTAAGCCCTAATGTATATTGCAAACCCTAACCAAAGAGAGAAGCCATCTCCTTTCTCACACAATGCATAAAGCCATAATCCATAATACACACAACACTATGAGTTGTGTCCACACACATCTAACCCTAGCTAATGTCCACACACTATGACCAGCTGGACACACGGTCATTTATGTCTCACACATGTTTCTACCTAACATGCCAGCACATAGGATAGCTGGCTCACACACTGACATCGAGCTTGAATCTCAACAGCCCCTCTCAGGCTCATGATGTACTGCCGATGAAGATGTAGATGAGCTTGGGATATCAAGACTCTCAACACCCCACTCCTAACATACCCCAGCCACACATTTTTGGGCATGTTTAGTGCACACAAAGACTACTCTAAGCTTAGAAATAGCTTGCACTAACCTTGGTACCCACCACTGCTTGCATTGTAGTCTTTCTTCTAGTGTAGCTTGTGGTGTAGCCTCTACCCATTTTGTTGAGTCTTGTTTTTGCTACATCTAGACCTCTTTCCAAAATTGTGCTTTACACAAAAGCTATCCACGTACTAAAAAACTAAGGAATTAATCCCTACACAAGAACACCCAAGTTGGAGCCATGGATGATGGTGCCATGTTCACCTCTTCCCCCACCCCTTTTCACTCTATTGCATAGGGAACCTAGGAACCAGCCCTTAGATCTTCCCAATATACTTAAATGTCATCACATTGGAAGCAAATGCTCCCCGTTTTGTGACAAAAGCTGTCTTTTCACGATCATCTGGGGCCATCAGGACTTGATTGTATACAGCGAAACCATCCAAGAAAGAATACATCTCAAGGTCTGCAGGTGGCATCTACCACGGAATCTATGAACAGAAGTGGGAAAGGATTTGTCTCTGTTGCAACATTGAGCTTCCAGTAATCCAAATAGACACGGAGCTTTCCATTCTCTTTCAGCACAATCACTATTGGCAACAACCATGTCACCTTTCCACCACCGGATATATGAATCCTAGTTTCAAGAGTTTATCAATTTCCTCAATTTGTTTTGCATAATTTGGATTCATTCGGTACCGCTGTTGCTTGTTTAATGGGAACAACATCCTCCTTAAGATGATGTTGATAAAATTGAGGATCAATGCCCTTCATATCTTTGTAGCTCCAAGGAAATACATCCACATATGATTTTAATAAGTTCTAGAGTTTTTCTTTCAATTCTATATCCAGCTTAGCGCTGATGCAAACTATCTTGGGGTGCTCCACGTCGCCCAGATTCATGTCTTCTAGCTCATCTGCTATGACCCGAAGGCTGTGCTTCATTGCTCTCTCATGAGTTTCTTCTACCTGGATAAGGGCTTGAACTTCCTTCGGTACACCCACATGACCTAAGGGGGTGAGAGGTCGGCTTGGCCCTCGTTGATTTAGTTCATAAGAATGACTATGTTTCCCGTGAGATAGAGTTAGGTCCCTTTGTTTGCTCATATCCTCATATTGTCAAGAGATTAAGGTGTCATTAATCGAAAATAAGAGGACTTATCTACCTATCAAAAGGTTTCCCTTGACCTAGCTAGGGCGAGGACCTTACACGTGGTATCCAAGCATGGTTTAGGTAATTGTGTGTCGTATTGTTTGATTGCTAGGCTTTCTTGATAGACTAATCTAGTTATGTCTAGATCTAGGATGGGATGGATAGACTAATCTAGTTATGTCTAGATGTAGGATGGGATGAATTACTATTCTCAATTCTTAGTGTTCTAGTACATGTTGTTGCTCCCTAAACTTTGAGTTCTGTGATGCCATGATCCACGTCATAGAAAAGATAAATTTTAATCGGAGATCGACGTAAATGAATATTCCTCGAGAAATCCATGTTTTTAAATTTGTAAACATATATTCGTCGAAAGAAATTTTAGAAAAAGAGAAACTGAGATAGTACCTTTCGAGAAGATAATTTTAGAAAGAACCTTTCAGACCTAAACTCTGACTCAGACTATTGACCAAGACCTAATTCCTTCGTCAGTTTCAATCAATGACGATGTGCCCAGTTCAGGGAAAATGTATTCAATCACCCACCGAATCTGAAACTAAGTTAAGACTTCTGACTTTGATCTAAGGATCAAGTTAACAGAATTTGAAGAATTCTGTTTGGAATTGAAAATTGGATCTAGAAGTATTGAGATAGGGATTTACGATATACTCATGGTATTCAAACAAAAATAAAAAACTATAAACTTGCATAGAAACCTTGCCTTCTTAAAAGACTGTCTTACACCAGAATGCTGGAGGGAGCATTTGGCATATATATTTATCTAAGGGAACTTTTTATCCTGTACTTCCATGCCTGGAAGTTCTTCCTATCTAGCTTTTCACCAACAATCTACTGGGTTATCCGACATATTTGCTTAATGCGTACTCCTTCTGCACACTTCCAAATCTATAAACGAGCCTTCCTCAGCTCCACCACACTCCAATGAGGGTTCCAGATACTCCAAAGTAGCCAACAATCTTCAAATTTGATGTAGAAAATCAACCTGTATGCATCCAAAATGAACTAGCTCATGCAGTCCGAGATACCCTGCTTTGATGCACTTTCCAAGGCTCCAAATCACAATGTAGTGGTGCAATCAAGTATGCGCAACTTGCATTGACACCCAAACAACCTCAATGTTGAATATCAACACCATCTGACATGTGTACATATCAATTTTTGAAAACCCCTTTCTCTGTTTTCGAAAATACCAGAAAAATCAAAAAAACCAGTAGTAATCTAGTTTCTTCAATATTTGTCCAAATTGAGCAACCAGGCATTCATTAGCTTAGCAATAGTGTCCATCAACTCCATGTAAGAGGAATTTGTCCAATTGTTTAAGACCAAAGATTAATTGTCTGATTAAAATCACTCTGTTTCTCTGCAACCAGTGGACAGCCTGTTTAATCAGCTCATTCCCAGCTCAATTAAGCATAATTGATTAAACCAACCATGTAGCCCTCTTCTCCAATGTGTGTAGCAACCAATTGCAAAAGCAATTGTGAAATATATCAAGCAACCAAGTGGAAATCAATCTCCTCGTAGCAAAAAAGTTAAAAATCTACCCTGTTTCATTGTAGGAGCTGCGCTGCCTGCATTTGAGGAATTTGGGAGTGATTTAAGTGATAATTGAAGTTGGATATAAGTGCCCAACACACTTGGGTATGTGTGCAACCAGTCAATGGTTTGATTTTAGCCAAAAACACGCTCCAAATGCATCAAATTTTGACTCCTTTTTCTCTGTTTTGTGAGAGCTCAAAAAAACCAGAGTTTTTCACTCGTTCAAATGCATGTAAATTGCTCCAAAATCACAGTAGGGCTTGCATAGAAGTTGCCAATACATTCCTCCTTGTCAAATACATGTTTGCTTTGCCAGATTTACATGTGTTTCCACCATACATCAGTGCTTCCAAGCTTTAATGGAAAGCTTCCAAAAACCAAAAATTTGCTTTGCTTTTAGTTGCTCTAACTTGCTTTGCTTTTGCCTGAATCACCTGCAATCCGCTCAAGGATGTTTAGAAGACCTTACCCGGTAGGCCAAGCTCTCAGATCTGATAAGAATTGGTGTGCTCTAAGCTTCACAGCTTCAATGGCAAGCTTCACAGCTTCTTCTCCCTCTTCACTCACTCACTCATAAACCCTAATAAACAGCACAAGGCTCTGATACCAAGTTGAAAGAACGGTAGAGGGGAAGGAGACACACACACACACGAGTAAGCCCTAATGTATATTGCAAACCCTAACCAAAGAGAGAAGCCATCTCCTTTCTCACACAATGCATAAAGCCATAATCCATAATACACACAACACTATGAGTTGTGTCCACACACATCTAACCCTAGCTAATGTCCACACACTATGACCAGCTGGACACGCGGTCATTTATGTCTCACACATGTTTCTACCTAACATGCCAGCACATAGCATAGCTGGCTCACACACTGACATCGAGCTTGAATCTCAACAGCCCCTCTCAAGCTCATGATGTACTGCCGATGAAGATGTAGATGAGCTTGGGATATCAAGACTCTCAACACCCCACTCCTAACATACCCCAGCCACACATTTTTGGGCATGTTTAGTGCACACAAAGACTACTCTAAGCTTAGAAATAGCTTGCACTAACCTTGGTACCCACCACTGCTTGCATTGTAGTCTTTCTTCTAGTGTAGCTTGTGGTGTAGCCTCTACCCATTTTGTTGAGTCTTGTTTTTGCTACATCTAGACCTCTTTCCAAAATTGTGCTTTACACAAAAGCTATCCACGTACTAAAAAACTAAGGAATTAATCCCTACACAAGGAACACCCAAGTTGGAGCCATGGATGATGGTGCCATGTTCACCTCTTCCCCCACCCCTTTTCACTCTATTGCATAGGGAACCTAGGAACCAGCCCTTAGATCTTCCCAATATACTTAAATGTCATCACATTGGAAGCAAATGCTCCCCGTTTTGTGACAAAAGCTGTCTTTTCACGATCATCTGGGGCCATCAGGACTTGATTGTATACAGCGAAACCATCCAAGAAAGAATACATCTCAAGGTCTGCAGGTGGCATCTACCACGGAATCTATGAACAGAAGTGGGAAAGGATTTGTCTCTGTTGCAACATTGAGCTTCCAGTAATCCAAATAGACACGGAGCTTTCCATTCTCTTTCAGCACAATCACTATTGGCAACAACCATGTCACCTTTCCACCACCGGATATATGAATCCTAGTTTCAAGAGTTTATCAATTTCCTCAATTTGTTTTGCATAATTTGGATTCATTCGGTACCGCTGTTGCTTGTTTAATGGGAACAACATCCTCCTTAAGATGATGTTGATAAAATTGAGGATCAATGCCCTTCATATCTTTGTAGCTCCAAGGAAATACATCCACATATGATTTTAATAAGTTCTAGAGTTTTTCTTTCAATTCTATATCCAGCTTAGCGCTGATGCAAACTATCTTGGGGTGCTCCACGTCGCCCAGATTCATGTCTTCTAGCTCATCTGCTATGACCCGAAGGCTGTGCTTCATTGCTCTCTCATGAGTTTCTTCTACCTGGATAAGGGCTTGAACTTCCTTCGGTACACCCACATGACCTAAGGGGGTGAGAGGTCGGCTTGGCCCTCGTTGATTTAGTTCATAAGAATGACTATGTTTCCCGTGAGATAGAGTTAGGTCCCTTTGTTTGCTCATATCCTCATATTTTCAAGAGATTAAGGTGTCATTAATCGAAAATAAGAGGACTTATCTACCTATCAAAAGGTTTCCCTTGACCTAGCTAGGGCGAGGACCTTACACGTGGTATCCAAGCATGGTTTAGGTAATTGTGTGTCGTATTGTTTGATTGCTAGGCTTTCTTGATAGACTAATCTAGTTATGTCTAGATCTAGGATGGGATGGATAGACTAATCTAGTTATGTCTAGATGTAGGATGGGATGAATTACTATTCTCAATTCTTAGTGTTCTAGTACATGTTGCTCCCTAAACTTTGAGTTCTGTAATGCCATGATCCACGTCATAGAAAAGATAAATTTTAATCGAAGATCGACGTAAATGAATATTCGTCGAGAAATCCATGTTTTTAAATTTGTAAACGTATATTCGTCGAAAGAAATTTTAGAAAAAGAGAAACTAAGATAGTACCTTTCGAGAAGATAATTTTAGAAAGAACCTTTCAGACCTAAACTCTGACTCAGACTATTGACCAAGACCTAATTCCTTCGTCAGTTTCAATCAATGACGATGTGCCCAGTTCAGGGAAAATGTATTCAATCACCCACCGAATCTAAAACTAAGTTAAGAGTTGTGATTTTGATCTAAGGATCAAGTTACCAGAATTTGAAGAATTCTGTTTGGAATTGAAAATTGGATCTAGAAGTATTGAGATAGGGATTTACGATATACTCATGGTATTCAAACAAAAATAAAAAACTATAAACTTGCATAGAAACCCTGCCTTCTTAAAAGACTATCTTACACCAGAATGCTGGAGGGAGCATTTGGCATATATATTTATCTAAGGGAAGTTCAGTTTTGCAACAGCTGGCGGGGAGTGTTCGAGGGACAGTTCACACGGCAAAACCTGCCGAGGTCTTGACCAGCCTCGGTATGGTTAAAATGGTGCACTTTCTGTACAATGGACGAGGGCCAACGAAGCGGTCCCTCAGTGAAGTGCCAGGACACCTAAGGAGGATCCTGGAGGGTTCTGACGAGGTGATGCAAGGGCTCTCGGTGCCGAGGACATCCATGCATATGTCGAGGAAGATATTATATAATGGACCTATGTTTTTATAATCTATCACTGAATCTCGTTGTTGACTTGCTGGTCTCAACGGAGAGTACAGAGTGATACTGTTTTGTTGAGAAATAAGGACTCAATGAAAATTTTGAAGTATGATATGTATAAACCATAAATTGTTTATCAAGGGTTGTTTTTATTAAAGTTTTAATAAAGAGGAGTATGTGCGTATCTGTCTTCTAAAGCTAAAGTTAAGAAAGGCAATTCAATTATGGGTGGGTGAGTACTTGTCTGGTTCCACCGATTCCAGTGGTAGGGTGGTGGCTAACCCATGGGCCGGATGGGGTTAGGCTGGAATCAGTGGAGTTTTAATAATCAAACTTTAAAATCTTAGGATTACGCTAAGATTCGAGTAATTAGACAATTCCCTCTGATAAATTTTTCAATAAGTGGATCAATGGCTGTGCCTGACCTGGATCAAGAAAAAAGCGTTGAATTTACTAAAATGATCAAATTATATCAGTGATAGTTTCCTTCTATCTGGTTTATTCAGTTGAAGGATAGCTTAGAATTGATCACGTTAGAAAAAATCGTTTTAAAAAAAAATCATAAAGGTGAAAGCGTCCTCGCTTTCTGGGCATGGGAATTTTTCTCGGTTTTGGTTTTTAAAGTGACCACTAACCTAGTATCGTGCCCGGACATTCGAGGGCGAGGCCTCGAGTGAGAAACCCTGCCCCGCACATGAGGGGGCTGCTTCTGCTGCTTTAGCTACCGGGAGTCCGGTGCGCGGAGGGGACAGAGGGATCTCAGAGTTGGTATCAGCTAATAAGGATAAATAAATTCTTATCTGAAATTGATAAATAAGAACTTAGAAAAGACATTTTTTCTTAATGTATTTCATTCCGTAGGCTTATTTAAGGAAGAATTTTTAATCAAAGAAATTATTTTTATAGATGGAAGTCCCCTATTTATCTGGTATTCTCGACCTCACCCAGTCTCAAGATATGACTGCGTTCGCCTTCGAGCATCTCATCTCTTCCGCTTCTACTCGAATAAGCCGAGAAAGACTCACACGCCATTTTGAGGAGTTATATTTTCCTAACCCAGTGGCGAGACTACATAAGTGGTTTGCAGGGCAATATGTCCATGCCCCTTGCGACCGCCGTGCAATGCTGTGGGAGAACCTCTCATTGGCTATGATTCTGTTAAAGCTAAAAATGACACGTGGTGTCATTCTATATCATTCAACACCTCGAAATTTTAGACTTTCATGCCGAATTTATAGATTCCTTAGTCGATTTATCCCTAAGGAGAAAATAATAGCTCCCTTCGGAGTTAGAGAACTTATGTAACAGGATATGACTATGGCCCAGTACGGTCCTCTTATGCATCTCCCGAAGAGATTTTGAATTTTGGAGCCAAGCTGCTCTATGTATAATTTGCAACTTTTATATAAGAATGTTTTCTGAAGAAAAATTCCTTGTTGTATAAGTGATTACTTATAGACGATCTGATAAAGAAAAAAATCCGTTATCGGACATATATCATAGACCTCCAATGAGATCATTGTCTTGTTTAAGAAATTGTTTTTCGAAACTCTTAAGTCCTAGGATCTCGTGGATAATATCAAAATAAAAATTTAATAATATATAAATTTTTGACAGAATCATGAGACGAGGAAATCGTGGTCTCGTCAGACAGACCCTGTCTCTGAAGATGACGAGCTTGACCTTGATGTTCGCAAGGCTCTTCATAGGACACAAGCAGGACCCTTCAAAGGAGAAGGGGAGAACCTGGGCCCTCAGGCTATGGAGAAATGGGTGGAAGCCATGGAAGAGTATTTTGACGTCACAAGTTACAATATGCGAAGCAAAATGGCTCTTGCCTGGCTGAAAATAGTGGAAACAGCCATGGTAGCATGGAGGAACCACTGTGACACCAACCATCTGGACATAAATACTCAGTCCTGGAATGATCTAAAAACCTATCTAAGAAAGAGATTTTGTCCTCCTGGATTTTTAGAAACCAAAATGAATGAATTCTTAGAACTAAAGCAGGAGAGCAGAACCATCGAGGAATACCACGAGGCCTTTGCTTTTCTACTCAAATATTCACCGCCTCTTGATGAAGAGCAACTCATGGCCAGGTTCATTCGAGGAATGAACGAACCCTTGGACACACTGGTCAAAAGTGCCAAGCCGGTGTCCATGGCCGAAGCAGTAAGAATGGCAAAAGATTTTGCCAAAGCCTTTGTAGTAAAGGTCCCACCAAAACCTGCACCCTCTAACTTTAAAAGATTCCAAGCCCAGGGAAGTACTTCAAACTTTCCACCCCCAAAGAGCCAGCAAGGCCCGAATCTGAATCAGGATACAGAAAGATTCAGAAGTGAAGGAAGACCCTTTCCCCAGAGTACTTTCTCAGGAACCCCACCTCTTTCAAAAAATCAGAAGGATAAGCTCAGAACTGAAAACTGATGCTTTGGATGCCAGGGTTTTGGTCACCAGTTAAAAGACTGCCCGACTCCTGCCATGTCAAGAGGACAGGGAAGTCAAGGATCCCGAATTCAGAAACCAACCCCTTCATTCCAGTCTAATCAGGGTCTGTCTCGCCCAAGCCAGGGAAACCCCAGAAGAACTCCAGCTCAGCCATCTGCCTCTATCCAGTGTAATCTCAGAACTCCTTCCCAGAACTCGAGCAACCAAAGAGAAAGAGTTCTACCTCAGACTGCAGCAGCCAGAGCAGTCACCATTTCAGATGTAGTAGAAGAGGAAAAAGGGTAGATCTATGCTGCAATTAAAAATAAAGGGCCTAACCAGCAATTCTCCGTCATCCATACTCCAGCAGAATTTCAAGGTAAGTGGGTGGACCCAATGAGTCGGGTAACTTTCCAACATATTTATTTATTACAATCCGAATAGGACCCAAACAAGTTTCGTTTTAGGGGGCCATGCTAGCGACCATGCCTTGTGAGGACAAGAGGAAAAGGGGTTAGCTTTTATATAAACCAAGTGCAGATTTGTTCTATCTTGGATCACGCACATTGAGTGCCGTTCGATCGGAGGAATAGATTCCTATTAGAATGACTATGTTTCCCGTGAGATAGAGTTAGGTCCCTTTGTTTGCTCGTATCCTCATATTGTCAAGAGATTAAGGTGTCATTAATCAAAAATAAGGGGACTTATCTACCTATCAAAGGGTTTTTCTTGACCTAGCTAGGGCGAGGACCTTACACGTGGTATCCAAGCATGATTTAGGTAATTGTGTGTCGTACTGTTTGATTGCTAGGCTTTCTTGATAGACTAATCTAGTTATGTCTAGATGTAGGATGGGATGGATTGCTATTCTCAATTCTTAGTGTTCTAGTACATCGTCTCCCCTACTTGGCTAACTCTGCTCTTGCTTGCATAGTCGGTAGGCGAAGGCACAAGCAAGCTCCCAAGGTAATCCCCTCCTATGCCACTAGGAATTGGATTTCCTCCCCAACGAGGGCGGACGTGTGATTATGGATGCTGCCTAGTTTTGTGGGCCCAAGCTAGTGTGGTGAATCAGCCTACCTCATAAGTAGACATCTCCTATGAGGAGCGGGAGGGTTTGGTACAAGCAGCAGGGGGTGACAGGCTGGCTTGGCCCTTGTCAAGACTAGTCGACGATAGAGTATGTATGGTCCATGAGGTATGCCCAGCTGGTTTAGGCTAGAAGACTAAATTCTAGATCATTACTGGTTTTGGGTTTGGTTTGGATATGTTTATGGACTGTAAAGCTAGTTTCACTGTTTCTTTTCTGAACATTTTGCTATAAGAGCTGTTTGATTAATATTGTTGTTTTCAAAGACTGTTTTAAGGAACATTTTTATGCTTATATTATGGGGAGCCAATATAAGTAGTAAACCCTCCTTTTACTCCTTACACAGTAAGTGCGTAGAGTGCTCCCTACAAAGGGTAGAGCTGGTTTAGCTGGGAGCATTTACATGTACATGCCCAGATAGTCCAAAGGCATATCCCTAAAGTTCCAAAGCTTCTAACCGAAAAGTCCAAAAACCTACACTGATCCCCACACCCATCCCCCATGTTGAAAGAACAGTAGAGGGGAAGGAGACACACACACATAGGAGCAAACCCTAATGTATATTGCAAACCCTAACCAAAGAGGGAAGCCATCTCCCTTCTCACACAATCCATAAAGCCATAATCCATAATACACACAACACTACGAGTTGTGTCCACACACATCTAACCCTAGCTAATGTCCACACACTATGACCAGCTGGACACGTGGTCATTTATGTCTCACACATGTTCCTACCTAACATGCCAGCACATAGCATAGCTGGCTCACACTGACATCGACGAGCTTGAATCTCAACAGATCCTCTCAAGCTCATAATGTACTGCCGATGAAGATGTAGATGAGCTTGGGATATCAAGACTCTCAACACTCCCCCTCAAGCTCATCCCATGTACTGCCGATGATGTAGATGAGCTTGGGATATCAAGACTCTCAACACTCCCCCTCAAGCTCATCCCATGTACTCCCAACATAGTATGGAAGTACTCAAACTTCTCCCTGCTAAGTGGCTTTGTAAAGATGTCTGCCACCTGCTCATCAGTCTTCACATACTGTAGATCAACTGTACCATCAAGCACCTTTTCTCTGACAAAGTGATAATGGACCTCTATGTGTTTGGTCCTCGCATGAAACACTGGATTCTTGGCCAACTGTATACTGCTCATGTTTGTCACAATGAATGACAACTTTGCCATCAATAGGCTCACCCAAATCTGCCAAGAGATTCTTTATCCATACTGCCTCACAAGTAGCAATGGCTGCACCTCTATATTCAGCCTCTGTACTAGATAAAGCAACTGTAGGTTGCTTCTTGATACTCCAACTCACCATGGCACTTCCAAGTGTAAAAGCATATCCACTAGTAGACATCCTGTCATATGAGCTACCTGCCTAATCAGCATCTGTGTAGCCATGTATGTCCAAGCTTTTACCACTCTCATAAAGTAGACCATAATGTGCAGTGGCCTTTACATATCTTATAATGCGTCTCACTACATCTAAATGAGGTTTTCTCGGGCTCTGCATAAACTGGCTGACTAGCCCCACAACATAACTCAAATCCGGGCATGTGATAGTCATGTAAATGAAACTACCAACCATCTTCCTGTACATAGATGGATCATCCAATTCATCACCATAATCAGCCTGCAACTTCACATTTTGCTCCAAAGGTATACTCATAGGCTTACACCCTGTCATGCCATATTTTGTCAATATATCCAATGCATATTGGTGCTGTACTAACCATGTACCTGCATGATTTTTGACCACTTCAATTCCAAGGAAGTATCTCAACTCACCAAGATCTTTCGTGTCAAATTGCCCACTCAATGCTTTCTTGACATGCATTACATCTACACCATGATCACCTGTGATAATCAAGTCAGTCATCCACATAGATGACGAGTAAAACAATCCCATGCTCTGTCTTCTTCACATAGAGTGAAGAATCTGCTGTAGATATCTGAAATCTGAGAGAGATCAGATATCTGCCCATCTTATCACTCCAAGCACGAGGTGCTTGCTTCAAACCATATAATGCCTTTTTCAATTTGCATACATGAGTGGGATATCGTGGGTGTACATAACCTTCTGGCTGTGCCATATACACCTCCTCTTGAAGATCACCATTTAGAAATGCATTTTTGACATCCATTTGATGCATTTCCCAACGATTAGCTGCAGCCATAGCAATGACTGCTCTTACTGTCCCCATCTTTGCCACTGGACTAAACGTTTCATCATAGTCCAAACCTTGGGTTTGTGCATAACCCTTAGCTACCAATCTTGCTTTATGTCTCTCAATAGAACCATCAGATTTGCACTTCACTTTGTAAACCCATTTACATCCAATAACATTTTTGTCCTTTGGTAGTGCAACCAAATCCCATGTATCATTATGGACCAATGCGTCCATCTCAACATCCATTGTTTTCTCCCATACATGCTCTCCAATAGCTTCTGTATAGCATGTAGGTTCCACATGCTTCACCATAGATGTCATATATGCATAGTGCATAGCAAAATCTCGATATGTCAATCTGTCAAACTGGATATCTGACTCTCTGGGATCTCCGCAATGCATGCGGGTCACTCCGAACACCTGTCACTCTAGCATGTGGTGGCACATATCTATCCTGCCTAGCACCAGGTGTGCGTAAAACAGGTATGCCAAGCTCCTCATCCAAACTCTCTGAACTCGATGACTCATAACCTGTGATTCCCATTCCTTCAACCTTCTTATTTCCTTTGTCCATAGCACTACTCCCAGTGCTCACACTCTCATGCCTCAAACGTCCTGACCATGGACGTACACTGCTACTCTCAGCCTTTGCTGTTGCCCCCCAGACATAGTAGTAGAACTAGAACTTGCTTGTGGCAAGTTCACAAGCACATCAACCTCAAGTGACTCAATGACACCCTTATCTTTTGCTTTGTACCAACTAGCAAGCTCATCAAACACCACATCTTGTGAGATGACCACTTGTCTAGTTTGTGGGTTGTAACATTTGTATGCCTTTCGATCCTATGCATATCCAACAAATACACATTTCTCTGCCTTAGGATCCAACTTCCTTCTTCTTTCATCAGGCACATGTACATAAGCTATGCATCCAAAAACTTTGAGGTGTTCAATGTCTGGCCTATAACCTGTAAGCCGCATCTCTGGCGTACTTCCATGAATGGCTACTGTAGGTGTTTTGTTTAGTATATACACTGTAATAGCACATGCTTCTGCCCAATAATAATCTGGCATGCTCTTTTCATTGAGCATCACCCTAGCCACTTCACATATGACTCTATTCTTTCTCTTAGCCACACCATTTTGCTGAGGTGTATACCTGCAAGTCAATTGTCTTCTTATTCCATGCTTCCTCAAGAAATGCTCAAAAGCCTTTGAGGTGTATTCACCACCTCCATATGTCCTCAAACATTTAATCCAACAACCATATTGCTTTTCTGCAAAAGCTTTAAATCCATGAACTTTTCCAATACTTCACTCTTCTCTCTGAGAAAGTATATCCATGTCATCTTGCTGAAATCATCTATGAATGTCACATAGTATAAACTGCCTTTGATAGATGGGTTTTGTGCAAGGACCCCATACATCACTATGTACTATCTCAAGTGGCCTGCTACTCATGTTTCCTTCTCTAGGAAACCGCAACCTTGCCTGCTTTCCAAACTGACAGGCTTCACAAACATGCATATTCCCATCATATTTGAATCTAGGCAATCCACTGACAATGCCTCTTGCCTGCATGTTCTTCAATCTTTGTATATTGACATGTCCAATCCTCTTATGCCACATATCAATGTCCTGTACCACATTTTTGCTTTTAGAGAACATGGCTGATTTTAACTCAGGAATCCCAGCATCCAGCTTAAACAACCTGCCTTCTTTCTTGCCTTTAGCAATGACTCTACATCCATGTTTGAAGTCCTCAACGAAGCAACCATGCTCGCTTGAAACGAACCTGTAATCCTTGTTCCACCATTTGACCAACTGAGGCCAAGCTCTTTGTGATAGAAGGCACATACAATACATCTGACATAGACTTTGTTTGACCATTGTGCATAACCAATGGTACACTACCAACATGTGTAATGGCATGCTGAGTATCATCTCCCGTTTCCACATAGCCTTTCACATCCATAGGCTTCATATGCTCAAACCATTCACCATGACAAGTCATATGGTTCGATGCTCCAGAGTCCATATACCAAGTATCATCATTCTCAGCATTTGTCACCATGGATCCAACAACATGTTTCATGGCAAACAAGTGATTTGCAGTGCCATCATTACTGCTTGATGCATAGTTTCCACCATGTTGTGCATAATTTCCACCATACTGACCACCACGTTGTGCTTTATCCCCTCTCAAATCAATCTGTTTGCGGAAACAATCTCTTGCCATATGACCAAATTTTCCACAGTAATGGCATTCCACATCTTGCATAGAATTTTGTTGGCCTTGCCAACGTCCTCTACCACAGGGGTTACCTCTTGTAAGATTCCTCCCCCAACCCCTTTTTGATGTCTAGTATATTCCCCTGTAATCAATTCCTTTTCTGAAATATAAGAGATCTTGTTTGTGACTGTTTTAACCTAGAGAGAGAAAATATTCTAGAGAGAGAATATTCAGATTTTGAATATTTCTGGATAGAAAAATATCTCTTATAATTCAGATGAGTTCCCCTGAAAGAGAAATTTAAAAAGAATTTTCCAATGTGCAATTGGAATTAATTGGAAATAGGTATAAAGAACCTTAGCCTAAGGGTCTAGATTTTCATAAATCTTTAGACTATCGTCCAATTAAGGTTCCTATGGGCCAATAGCATCAATCCATGTGTAGGGAGGAGATAAATCCAAATTGTAAAAAGAAAATACCCAAAAATGAGTAAATGCTCACATAAGATGAAGAGTTGAAAATGTACAAGGTTTATTAGTAAAAAACTATATTAAAAATATGAGATATTTTGGGAATAATGATTTTATTATGACACATATGTAAGGAAGGGGAGTCCCTTAAATGCTCACATAAGATGAAGAGTTGAAAATGTACAAGGTTTATTAGTAAAAAACTATGAGCAATATTAAAATGATTCCATTATGACACATATGTAAGGAAGGAGAGTTCTTTAAAGGAGGTGCATATTTCACATAAGACGAAGAGTTGAAAATGTACAAGGTTTATTAATAAAAAACTATGAGCAATATTAAAATGATTCCATTATGACACATATGTAAGGAAGGGGAATTCTTTAAAGGAGGTGCATATTTCACATGCTTGAATAAATTTTAAACTCATAAAAATTGAGATATTTTATCTCTCCTCTCTCCTCATTCAAGTCTAGTTCCAAAAAGTTAGCTTAACTGACCTAAAAATGGTCAAAAAGTGACCAAATTGACTTGGAAAATTCTAGAATCAGTTTGTTTGGTTAGGAGCTCAAATTTTCCTATAAATAGAAGCCTCCCCTTGTTGAAAAAGATATAGAGTCTTATGCCTTGTTACTCTACTCCACCTAAGCCAAAAAAATATAGTGTCTTATGCTTTGTTACTCTACTCCACCTAAGCCAAAAAAATATAGTGTCTTATGCTTTGTTACTCTACTCCACCTAAGCCAAATTAGATAGTGTCTTATGCTTTGTTACTCTACTCCACCTAAGCCAAATTAGATAGTGTCTTATGCTTTGTTACTCTACTCCACCTAAGCCAAGAACTATGAATTCTTTATGTAGATATAGTGTCTTATGCATTGTTACTCTACTCTACCTAAGCCAAGAACTGTGAATTCTTTAATAATTCACTAGTTTTTGATACTTCTCTCTTTCTTCAATCCCCATTGGTGGCTCCATCAACATACTAAACCAATTGATTGGTTGGGGGCCTCTACCGTGAATAAAGAATCAAGCAAATTATAAGGTAAGTATATTGAATCTTGATCTTTTCTATAATTTCTCAATGATTCTCTCTTCTCAACCCCTCTCAAGCTTGAGAAGCTTAATTGATATGGTTTTTGAAATGCTATTCAAGTTAATTAATTAATGATAGTAAAGAATTACATAAGATTCTATTTATATTTAATTCTAATGGTTTTTCTCTCTCTCTCACTTAAGAAATGGTCATACTCATGACCCTTTTCAATCCAAATGAAACTTTTCATAAGGCTTTCCCTTAATCCAAGATTAAGCTATGCTTGAGGCCAAATTAATGGTTTTTTTTCTATGCTTTTAGTTTATGTATATTGATGATTCAATCCATTATGGATTGATGATCCAATTAGAGACCATTCTAATTATTTTCTTAATGATCCAATTAGAGACCATTATGGATTGATGATCCAATTAGAGACCATTCTAATTATTTTCTTAATGATCCAATTAGAGACCATTATGGATTGATGATCCAATTAGAGACCATTCTAATTATATCCTTAATGATAAGCTTTATCCCTTAGAAAAAAAAAATTGAGATTTATCAGTCATAGTAGCGGAGCTATGGCAAAATTTTTATAGAAATTACGCATAAAATAAATTCACTCAAAGCATAAAAAGAGGACTTCCTACCATATTCTAGGAACTATCATCCTAGATTAATTAAAAGAATTTTATTATGCATGGAGATGTGGATGTTGCATGTAGATGTAGATGTATGGATGTGAGTGTGAATGTGGAGATGGATGTATGCATGGAGATGTGGATGTATGCATGTAGAAGTAGATGTATAGATGAGGATGTAAATAGAGATATGGATGGATGCATGTAGATGTAGATGTATAGATGTGGATGTGAATGGAGATGTAGATGTATGCATGTAGATGTAGATGTATAGATGTGGAGGTGGATGTATGCATGTAGATGTAGATGTATAGATGTGGATGTGGATGTGGAGGTGGATGTATGCATGTAGATGTAGATGTGGATGTGGATGTGGAGGTGGATGTATGCATGTAGATGTAGATGTATAGATGTAGGTGTGAATGTGGAGGTGGATGTATGCATGTAGATGTAGATGTATAGATGTAGGTGTGAATGTGGAGGTGGATGTATGCATGTAGATGTAGATGTATGAGGAGAATGTGAATGTGGATGTGGATGTGGATATATGCATAGAGATGTGGAAGTATGCATGTAGATGAGAATGTACGCATATAGATGTGGATGTATGGATGTGAATGTGCATGTAGATGTGGATGTATGGATGTGGATGCATGAATGTGCATGTAGATGTGGATGTGAAATTAGATGTATGGATGTAGATGTGGATGTGTGGATGTGAATGTGGATGTGGATGTGGATGTGGATGTGGATATATTTATGGATGTGAATATACAATATGTGATGTGAAGGAATATGAAGTGTTGAGATAGAAAATGATGTGATGGGATGAGTATACATATAAATGGAATATGGAATAAGTAATGTGGATTGATGAGGGATAATGTGGAAAAATGAAAGTAAAAATAGAAACTGTATTGTAAACTGTTTGTAAATGCTGTTTGTAAATGATTGTTTTATGTCAAGATTGCTGGGGGAGCATTGTGACTATCTTGTGATTAAGGTCGTGAGACCTAACTGATAATGTTGCAACTGCTGACGGAGAGTCAATGAAGGACGTCTCGCGTAGCAAGGTCGGCCGAGGTCTTGACCAGCCTCGGTGCGATTAAAATGGTGAGCTTCCGGTACGGTGGATGAGGGGCCAAGGAAGCGGCCTATGAGTGAAGCGCTAGGTCACCTGCGAGCGAAGGATCCTAGAGGGTGCTGACCATACGGTGCTCGGGCTCTGGGTCGCCTAGGATACCCACGCGTGCGTCGAGGAAGATATTGGAACAGAGTTGGAGTTGTTTTCTGAAATCGAGCATGGATCTGGTTGATTGACCTTGCTGGTCTTCAATGGATGAGTCCATGGCTCCTTATATGGATCCGTTGGTTGATCTTGCTGATCTTCAACGAGAGTCCATCTTGATAAGTGATTATATTACCGAGTATTAAGGGCTAGGAACTAAGAAACGGCCCTTGAGTGGACAGGTGGTGAGCGTCCTAGTTGCCAATGATGCCATAGATACTCTGATGAAGGAATGATGGAAAAATTAAGAATCAACTAGATAAATTGGAAGATGGTGATCAGTGATACCATGGTTTTATTAAAGGATTGTTTTAAACTGGTTGAATCTGTGAAAAGGCAATTTCATATTGGGTGTGTGAGTGGTGTGACTAGCTTTATTTTGCATGAACATCCGGCTAGCGGGCCTTGGAACTCTTTTCCTTGGTACCCGGGACAAAACCTAACCAAATTTTTAATTGGATCCCATCACTACAGTGGTTGGGCGGTTGGCTAACCCATGGGATTGGATGGGGTTAGGCTGGACTGATGGATCCGTAAATCGAGACTCAAACTTTTGTTTTTTTACGATAGATAAAATAAATCCCGGACAGTAACTGTTCTATGGATAGGAATCAACGGCTGTGCCTCTTGAATGGGAAAAAAAGCGTTGATCCCAATGATCCAAGTGCAAGTTTCTTCCTTAATCTGACCATGTATCTTATAGATGCAATTGGATCAGCTCAATCAGAAATGTTCTTGACTACGTTAGAGTAAAAAGTTATCCAGGTGGAATCACCCGTGCTTTTCGGTAAAGGAAGTTTTTCGGGTTCGGTTTTGGAACAACCGACGGATTAGTCTCTTATCCGGATATCCGTGGGTGAGGCCCCGAATGTGGGAACCCTGTCCCGCGCGAGAAGTGCTACTTCCGCTGTCAGTATCTTGAATTCGTTGCTCGGTGGGAACAGGGATCCTACACCTCTGCCTCTCTGAGATGCATAACCACGACCACCTCTAGCACCATATGTGGGCTGAAAATTCTGTTGTGGTGACCTGTCGGTGCTGTACTAACCATGTACCTGCATGATCTTTGACCACTTCAATTCCAAGGAAGTATCTCAACTCACCAAGATCTTTCGTGTCAAATTGCCCACTCAATGCTTTCTTGACATGCATTACATCTACACCATGATCACCTGTGATAATCAAGTCAGTCATCCACATAGATGACGAGTAAAACAATCCCATGCTCTGTCTTCTTCACATAGAGTGAAGAATCTGTTGTAGATATCTGAAATCTGAGAGAGATCAGATATCTGCTCATCTTATCACTCCAAGCACGAGGTGCTTGCTTCAAACCATATAATGCCTTTTTCAATTTGCATACATGAGTGGGATATCGTGGGTGTACATAACCTTCTGGCTGTGCCATATACACCTCCTCTTGAAGATCACCATTTAGAAATGCATTTTTGACATCCATTTGATGCATTTCCCAACGATTAGCTGCAGCCATAGCAATGACTGCTCTTACTGTCCCCATCTTTGCCACTGGACTAAACGTTTCATCATAGTCCAAACCTTGGGTTTGTGCATAACCCTTAGCTACCAATCTTGCTTTATGTCTCTCAATAGAACCATCAGATTTGCACTTCACTTTGTAAACCCATTTACATCCAATAACATTTTTGTCCTTTGGTAGTGCAACCAAATCCCATGTATCATTATGGACCAATGCGTCCATCTCAACATCCATTGTTTTCTCCCATACATGCTCTCCAATAGCTTCTGTATAGCATGTAGGTTCCACATGCTTCACCATAGATGTCATATATGCATAGTGCATAGCAAAATCTCGATATGTCAATCTGTCAAACTGGATATCTGACTCTCTGGGATCTCCGCAATGCATGCGGGTCACTCTGAACACCTGTCACTCTAGCATGTGGTGGCACATATCTATCCTGCCTAGCACCAGGTGTGCGTAAAACAGGTATGCCAAGCTCCTCATCCAAACTCTCTGAACTCGATGACTCATAACCTGTGATTCCCATTCCTTCAACCTTCTTATTTCCTTTGTCCATAGCACTACTCCCAGTGCTCACACTCTCATGCCTCAAACGTCCTGACCATGGACGTACACTGCTACTCTCAGCCTTTGCTGTTGCCCCCAGACATAGTAGTAGAACTAGAACTTGCTTGTGGCAAGTTAACAAGCACATCAACCTCAAGTGACTCAATGACACCCTTATCTTTTGCTTTGTACCAACTAGCAAGCTCATCAAACACATCTTGTGAGATGACCACTTGTCTAGTTTGTGGGTTGTAACATTTGTATGCCTTTCGATCCTATGCATATCCAACAAATACACATTTCTCTGCCTTAGGATCCAACTTCCTTCTTCTTTCATCAGGCACATGTACATAAGCTATGCATCCAAAAACTTTGAGGTGTTCAATGTCTGGCCTATAACCTGTAAGCCGCATCTCTGGCGTACTTCCATGAATGGCTACTGTAGGTGTTTTGTTTAGTATATACACTGTAATAGCACATGCTTCTGCCCAATAATAATCTGGCATGCTCTTTTCATTGAGCATCACCCTAGCCACTTCACATATGACTCTATTCTTTCTCTTAGCCACACCATTTTGCTGAGGTGTATACCTGCAAGTCAATTGTCTTCTTATTCCATGCTTCCTCAAGAAATGCTCAAAAGCCTTTGAGGTGTATTCACCACCTCCATATGTCCTCAAACATTTAATCCAACAACCATATTGCTTTTCTGCAAAAGCTTTAAATCCATGAACTTTTCCAATACTTCACTCTTCTCTCTGAGAAAGTATATCCATGTCATCTTGCTGAAATCATCTATGAATGTCACATAGTATAAACTGCCTTTGATAGATGGGTTTTGTGCAAGGACCCCATACATCACTATGTACTATCTCAAGTGGCCTGCTACTCATGTTTCCTTCTCTAGGAAACCGCAACCTTGCCTGCTTTCCAAACTGACAGGCTTCACAAACATGCATATTCCCATCATATTTGAATCTAGGCAATCCACTGACAATGCCTCTTGCCTGCATGTTCTTCAATCTTTGTATATTGACATGTCCAATCCTCTTATGCCACATATCAATGTCCTGTACCACATTTCTGCTTTTAGAGAACATGGCTGATTTTAACTCAGGAATCCCAGCATCCAGCTTAAACAACCTGCCTTCTTTCTTGCCTTTAGCAATGACTCTACATCCATGTTTGAAGTCCTCAACGAAGCAACCATGCTCGCTTGAAACGAACCTGTAATCCTTGTTCCACCATTTGACCAACTGAGGCCAAGCTCTTTGTGATAGAAGGCACATACAATACATCTGACATAGACTTTGTTTGACCATTGTGCATAACCAATGGTACACTACCAACATGTGTAATGGCATGCTGAGTATCATCTCCCGTTTCCACATAGCCTTTCACATCCATAGGCTTCATATGCTCAAACCATTCACCATGACAAGTCATATGGTTCGATGCTCCAGAGTCCATATACCAAGTATCATCATTCTCAGCATTTGTCACCATGGATCCAACAACATGTTTCATGGCAAACAAGTGATTTGCAGTGCCATCATTACTGCTTGATGCATAGTTTCCACCATGTTGTGCATAATTTCCACCATACTGACCACCACGTTGTGCTTTATCCCCTCTCAAATCAATCTGTTTGCGGAAACAATCTCTTGCCATATGACCAAATTTTCCACAGTAATGGCATTCCACATCTTGCATAGAATTTTGTTGGCCTTGCCAACGTCCTCTACCACAGGGGTTACCTCTTGTAAGATTCCTCCCCCAACCCCTTTTTGATGTCTAGTATATTCCCCTGTAATCAATTCCTTTTCTGAAATATAAGAGATCTTGTTTGTGACTGTTTTAACCTAGAGAGAGAAAATATTCTAGAGAGAGAATATTCAGATTTTGAATATTTCTGGATAGAAAAATATCTCTTATAATTCAGATGAGTTCCCCTGAAAGAGAAATTTAAAAAGAATTTTCCAATGTGCAATTGGAATTAATTGGAAATAGGTATAAAGAACCTTAGCCTAAGGGTCTAGATTTTCATAAATCTTTAGACTATCGTCCAATTAAGGTTCCTATGGGCCAATAGCATCAATCCATGTGTAGGGAGGAGATAAATCCAAATTGTAAAAAGAAAATACCCAAAAATGAGTAAATGCTCACATAAGATGAAGAGTTAAAAATGTACAAGGTTTATTAGTAAAAAACTATATTAAAAATATGAGATATTTTGGGAATAATGATTTTATTATGACACATATGTAAGGAAGGGGAGTCCCTTAAATGCTCACATAAGATGAAGAGTTGAAAATGTACAAGGTTTATTAGTAAAAAACTATGAGCAATATTAAAATGATTCCATTATGACACATATGTAAGGAAGGAGAGTTCTTTAAAGGAGGTGCATATTTCACATAAGACGAAGAGTTGAAAATGTACAAGGTTTATTAATAAAAAACTATGAGCAATATTAAAATGATTCCATTATGACACATATGTAAGGAAGGGGAATTCTTTAAAGGAGGTGCATATTTCACATGCTTGAATAAATTTTAAACTCATAAAAATTGAGATATTTTATCTCTCCTCTCTCCTCATTCAAGTCTAGTTCCAAAAAGTTAGCTTAACTGACCTAAAAATGGTCAAAAAGTGACCAAATTGACTTGGAAAATTCTAGAATCAGTTTGTTTGGTTAGGAGCTCAAATTTTCCTATAAATAGAAGCCTCCCCTTGTTGAAAAAGATATAGAGTCTTATGCCTTGTTACTCTACTCCACCTAAGCCAAAAAAATATAGTGTCTTATGCTTTGTTACTCTACTCCACCTAAGCCAAAAAAATATAGTGTCTTATGCTTTGTTACTCTACTCCACCTAAGCCAAATTAGATAGTGTCTTATGCTTTGTTACTCTACTCCACCTAAGCCAAATTAGATAGTGTCTTATGCTTTGTTACTCTACTCCACCTAAGCCAAGAACTATGAATTCTTTATGTAGATATAGTGTCTTATGCATTGTTACTCTACTCTACCTAAGCCAAGAACTGTGAATTCTTTAATAATTCACTAGTTTTTGATACTTCTCTCTTTCTTCAATCCCCATTGGTGGCTCCATCAACATACTAAACCAATTGATTGGTTGGGGGCCTCTACCGTGAATAAAGAATCAAGCAAATTATAAGGTAAGTATATTGAATCTTGATCTTTTCTATAATTTCTCAATGATTCTCTCTTCTCAACCCCTCTCAAGCTTGAGAAGCTTAATTGATATGGTTTTTGAAATGCTATTCAAGTTAATTAATTAATGATAGTAAAGAATTACATAAGATTCTATTTATATTTAATTCTAATGGTTTTTCTCTCTCTCTCACTTAAGAAATGGTCATACTCATGACCCTTTTTAATCCAAATGAAACTTTTCATAAGGCTTTCCCTTAATCCAAGATTAAGCTATGCTTGAGGCCAAATTAATGGTTTTTTTTCTATGCTTTTAGTTTATGTATATTGATGATTCAATCCATTATGGATTGATGATCCAATTAGAGACCATTCTAATTATTTTCTTAATGATCCAATTAGAGACCATTATGGATTGATGATCCAATTAGAGACCATTCTAATTATTTTCTTAATGATCCAATTAGAGACCATTATGGATTGATGATCCAATTAGAGACCATTCTAATTATATCCTTAATGATAAGCTTTATCCCTTAGAAAAAAAAAATTGAGATTTATCAGTCATAGTAGCGGAGCTATGGCAAAATTTTTATAGAAATTACGCATAAAATAAATTCACTCAAAGCATAAAAAGAGGACTTCCTACCATATTCTAGGAACTATCATCCTAGATTAATTAAAAGAATTTTATTATGCATGGAGATGTGGATGTTGCATGTAGATGTAGATGTATGGATGTGAGTGTGAATGTGGAGATGGATGTATGCATGGAGATGTGGATGTATGCATGTAGAAGTAGATGTATAGATGAGGATGTAAATAGAGATATGGATGGATGCATGTAGATGTAGATGTATAGATGTGGATGTGAATGGAGATGTAGATGTATGCATGTAGATGTAGATGTATAGATGTGGAGGTGGATGTATGCATGTAGATGTAGATGTATAGATGTGGATGTGGATGTGGAGGTGGATGTATGCATGTAGATGTAGATGTGGATGTGGATGTGGAGGTGGATGTATGCATGTAGATGTAGATGTATAGATGTAGGTGTGAATGTGGAGGTGGATGTATGCATGTAGATGTAGATGTATGAGGAGAATGTGAATGTGGATGTGGATGTGGATATATGCATAGAGATGTGGAAGTATGCATGTAGATGAGAATGTACGCATATAGATGTGGATGTATGGATGTGAATGTGCATGTAGATGTGGATGTATGGATGTGGATGCATGAATGTGCATGTAGATGTGGATGTGAAATTAGATGTATGGATGTAGATGTGGATGTGTGGATGTGAATGTGGATGTGGATGTGGATGTGGATGTGGATATATTTATGGATGTGAATATACGATATGTGATGTGAAGGAATATGAAGTGTTGAGATAGAAAATGATGTGATGGGATGAGTATACATATAAATGGAATATGGAATAAGTAATGTGGATTGATGAGGGATAATGTGGAAAAATGAAAGTAAAAATAGAAACTGTATTGTAAACTGTTTGTAAATGCTGTTTGTAAATGATTGTTTTATGTCAAGATTGCTGGGGGAGCATTGTGACTATCTTGTGATTAAGGTCGTGAGACCTAACTGATAATGTTGCAACTGCTGACGGAGAGTCAATGAAGGACGTCTCGTGTAGCAAGGTCGGCCGAGGTCTTGACCAGCCTCGGTGCGATTAAAATGGTGAGCTTCCGGTACGGTGGATGAGGGGCCAAGGAAGCGGCCTATGAGTGAAGCGCTAGGTCACCTGCGAGCGAAGGATCCTAGAGGGTGCTGACCATACGGTGCTCGGGCTCTGGGTCGCCTAGGATACCCACGCGTGCGTCGAGGAAGATATTGGAACAGAGTTGGAGTTGTTTTCTGAAATCGAGCATGGATCTGGTTGATTGACCTTGCTGGTCTTCAATGGATGAGTCCATGGCTCCTTATATGGATCCGTTGGTTGATCTTGCTGATCTTCAACGAGAGTCCATCTTGATAAGTGATTATATTGCCGAGTATTAAGGGCTAGGAACTAAGAAACGGCCCTTGAGTGGACAGGTGGTGAGCGTCCTAGTTGCCAATGATGCCATAGATACTCTGATGAAGGAATGATGGAAAAATTAAGAATCAACTAGATAAATTGGAAGATGGTGATCAGTGATACCATGGTTTTATTAAAGGATTGTTTTAAACTGGTTGAATCTGTGAAAAGGCAATTTCATATTGGGTGTGTGAGTGGTGTGACTAGCTTTATTTTGCATGAACATCCGGCTAGCGGGCCTTGGAACTCTTTTCCTTGGTACCCGGGACAAAACCTAACCAAATTTTTAATTGGATCCCATCACTACAGTGGTTGGGCGGTTGGCTAACCCATGGGATTGGATGGGGTTAGGCTGGACTGATGGATCCGTAAATCGAGACTCAAACTTTTGTTTTTTTACGATAGATAAAATAAATCCCGGACAGTAACTGTTCTATGGATAGGAATCAACGGCTGTGCCTCTTGAATGGGGAAAAAAGCGTTGATCCCAATGATCCAAGTGCAAGTTTCTTCCTTAATCTGACCATGTATCTTATAGATGCAATTGGATCAGCTCAATCAGAAATGTTCTTGACTACGTTAGAGTAAAAAGTTATCCAGGTGGAATCACCCGTGCTTTCCGGTAAAGGAAGTTTTTCGGGTTCGGTTTTGGAACAACCGACGGATTAGTCTCTTATCCGGATATCCGTGGGTGAGGCCCCGAATGTGGGAACCCTGTCCCGCGCGAGAAGTGCTACTTCCGCTGTCAGTATCTTGAATTCGTTGCTCGGTGGGAACAGGGATCCTACACCTCTGCCTCTCTGAGATGCATAACCACGACCACCTCTAGCACCATATGTGGGCTGAAAATTCTGTTGTGGTGACCTGTCGGTGCTGTACTAACCATGTACCTGCATGATCTTTGACCACTTCAATTCCAAGGAAGTATCTCAACTCACCAAGATCTTTCGTGTCAAATTGCCCACTCAATGCTTTCTTGACATGCATTACATCTACACCATGATCACCTGTGATAATCAAGTCAGTCATCCACATAGATGACGAGTAAAACAATCCCATGCTCTGTCTTCTTCACATAGAGTGAAGAATCTGTTGTAGATATCTGAAATCTGAGAGAGATCAGATATCTGCTCATCTTATCACTCCAAGCACGAGGTGCTTGCTTCAAACCATATAATGCCTTTTTCAATTTGCATACATGAGTGGGATATCGTGGGTGTACATAACCTTCTGGCTGTGCCATATACACCTCCTCTTGAAGATCACCATTTAGAAATGCATTTTTGACATCCATTTGATGCATTTCCCAACGATTAGCTGCAGCCATAGCAATGACTGCTCTTACTGTCCCCATCTTTGCCACTGGACTAAACGTTTCATCATAGTCCAAACCTTCGGTTTGTGCATAACCCTTAGCTACCAATCTTGCTTTATGTCTCTCAATAGAACCATCAGATTTGCACTTCACTTTGTAAACCCATTTACATCCAATAACATTTTTGTCCTTTGGTAGTGCAACCAAATCCCATGTATCATTATGGACCAATGCGTCCATCTCAACATCCATTGTTTTCTCCCATACATGCTCTCCAATAGCTTCTGTATAGCATGTAGGTTCCACATGCTTCACCATAGATGTCATATATGCATAGTGCATAGCAAAATCTCGATATGTCAATCTGTCAAACTGGATATCTGACTCTCTGGGATCTCCGCAATGCATGCGGGTCACTCTGAACACCTGTCACTCTAGCATGTGGTGGCACATATCTATCCTGCCTAGCACCAGGTGTGCGTAAAACAGGTATGCCAAGCTCCTCATCCAAACTCTCTGAACTCGATGACTCATAACCTGTGATTCCCATTCCTTCAACCTTCTTATTTCCTTTGTCCATAGCACTACTCCCAGTGCTCACACTCTCATGCCTCAAACGTCCTGACCATGGACGTACACTGCTACTCTCAGCCTTTGCTGTTGCCCCCAGACATAGTAGTAGAACTAGAACTTGCTTGTGGCAAGTTCACAAGCACATCAACCTCAAGTGACTCAATGACACCCTTATCTTTTGCTTTGTACCAACTAGCAAGCTCATCAAACACATCTTGTGAGATGACCACTTGTCTAGTTTGTGGGTTGTAACATTTGTATGCCTTTCGATCCTATGCATATCCAACAAATACACATTTCTCTGCCTTAGGATCCAACTTCCTTCTTCTTTCATCAGGCACATGTACATAAGCTATGCATCCAAAAACTTTGAGGTGTTCAATGTCTGGCCTATAACCTGTAAGCCGCATCTCTGGCGTACTTCCATGAATGGCTACTGTAGGTGTTTTGTTTAGTATATACACTGTAATAGCACATGCTTCTGCCCAATAATAATCTGGCATGCTCTTTTCATTGAGCATCACCCTAGCCACTTCACATATGACTCTATTCTTTCTCTTAGCCACACCATTTTGCTGAGGTGTATACCTGCAAGTCAATTGTCTTCTTATTCCATGCTTCCTCAAGAAATGCTCAAAAGCCTTTGAGGTGTATTCACCACCTCCATATGTCCTCAAACATTTAATCCAACAACCATATTGCTTTTCTGCAAAAGCTTTAAATCCATGAACTTTTCCAATACTTCACTCTTCTCTCTGAGAAAGTATATCCATGTCATCTTGCTGAAATCATCTATGAATGTCACATAGTATAAACTGCCTTTGATAGATGGGTTTTGTGCAAGGACCCCATACATCACTATGTACTATCTCAAGTGGCCTGCTACTCATGTTTCCTTCTCTAGGAAACCGCAACCTTGCCTGCTTTCCAAACTGACAGGCTTCACAAACATGCATATTCCCATCATATTTGAATCTAGGCAATCCACTGACAATGCCTCTTGCCTGCATGTTCTTCAATCTTTGTATATTGACATGTCCAATCCTCTTATGCCACATATCAATGTCCTGTACCACATTTCTGCTTTTAGAGAACATGGCTGATTTTAACTCAGGAATCCCAGCATCCAGCTTAAACAACCTGCCTTCTTTCTTGCCTTTAGCAATGACTCTACATCCATGTTTGAAGTCCTCAACGAAGCAACCATGCTCGCTTGAAACGAACCTGTAATCCTTGTTCCACCATTTGACCAACTGAGGCCAAGCTCTTTGTGATAGAAGGCACATACAATACATCTGACATAGACTTTGTTTGACCATTGTGCATAACCAATGGTACACTACCAACATGTGTAATGGCATGCTGAGTATCATCTCCCGTTTCCACATAGCCTTTCACATCCATAGGCTTCATATGCTCAAACCATTCACCATGACAAGTCATATGGTTCGATGCTCCAGAGTCCATATACCAAGTATCATCATTCTCAGCATTTGTCACCATGGATCCAACAACATGTTTCATGGCAAACAAGTGATTTGCAGTGCCATCATTACTGCTTGATGCATAGTTTCCACCATGTTGTGCATAATTTCCACCATACTGACCACCACGTTGTGCTTTATCCCCTCTCAAATCAATCTGTTTGCGGAAACAATCTCTTGCCATATGACCAAATTTTCCACAGTAATGGCATTCCACATCTTGCATAGAATTTTGTTGGCCTTGCCAACGTCCTCTACCACAGGGGTTACCTCTTGTAAGATTCCTCCCCCAACCCCTTTTTGATGTCTAGTATATTCCCCTGTAATCAATTCCTTTTCTGAAATATAAGAGATCTTGTTTGTGACTGTTTTAACCTAGAGAGAGAAAATATTCTAGAGAGAGAATATTCAGATTTTGAATATTTCTGGATAGAAAAATATCTCTTATAATTCAGATGAGTTCCCCTGAAAGAGAAATTTAAAAAGAATTTTCCAATGTGCAATTGGAATTAATTGGAAATAGGTATAAAGAACCTTAGCCTAAGGGTCTAGATTTTCATAAATCTTTAGACTATCGTCCAATTAAGGTTCCTATGGGCCAATAGCATCAATCCATGTGTAGGGAGGAGATAAATCCAAATTGTAAAAAGAAAATACCCAAAAATGAGTAAATGCTCACATAAGATGAAGAGTTGAAAATGTACAAGGTTTATTAGTAAAAAACTATATTAAAAATATGAGATATTTTGGGAATAATGATTTTATTATGACACATATGTAAGGAAGGGGAGTCCCTTAAATGCTCACATAAGATGAAGAGTTGAAAATGTACAAGGTTTATTAGTAAAAAACTATGAGCAATATTAAAATGATTCCATTATGACACATATGTAAGGAAGGAGAGTTCTTTAAAGGAGGTGCATATTTCACATAAGACGAAGAGTTGAAAATGTACAAGGTTTATTAATAAAAAACTATGAGCAATATTAAAATGATTCCATTATGACACATATGTAAGGAAGGGGAATTCTTTAAAGGAGGTGCATATTTCACATGCTTGAATAAATTTTAAACTCATAAAAATTGAGATATTTTATCTCTCCTCTCTCCTCATTCAAGTCTAGTTCCAAAAAGTTAGCTTAACTGACCTAAAAATGGTCAAAAAGTGACCAAATTGACTTGGAAAATTCTAGAATCAGTTTGTTTGGTTAGGAGCTCAAATTTTCCTATAAATAGAAGCCTCCCCTTGTTGAAAAAGATATAGAGTCTTATGCCTTGTTACTCTACTCCACCTAAGCCAAAAAAATATAGTGTCTTATGCTTTGTTACTCTACTCCACCTAAGCCAAAAAAATATAGTGTCTTATGCTTTGTTACTCTACTCCACCTAAGCCAAATTAGATAGTGTCTTATGCTTTGTTACTCTACTCCACCTAAGCCAAATTAGATAGTGTCTTATGCTTTGTTACTCTACTCCACCTAAGCCAAGAACTATGAATTCTTTATGTAGATATAGTGTCTTATGCATTGTTACTCTACTCTACCTAAGCCAAGAACTGTGAATTCTTTAATAATTCACTAGTTTTTGATACTTCTCTCTTTCTTCAATCCCCATTGGTGGCTCCATCAACATACTAAACCAATTGATTGGTTGGGGGCCTCTACCGTGAATAAAGAATCAAGCAAATTATAAGGTAAGTATATTGAATCTTGATCTTTTCTATAATTTCTCAATGATTCTCTCTTCTCAACCCCTCTCAAGCTTGAGAAGCTTAATTGATATGGTTTTTGAAATGCTATTCAAGTTAATTAATTAATGATAGTAAAGAATTACATAAGATTCTATTTATATTTAATTCTAATGGTTTTTCTCTCTCTCTCACTTAAGAAATGGTCATACTCATGACCCTTTTTAATCCAAATGAAACTTTTCATAAGGCTTTCCCTTAATCCAAGATTAAGCTATGCTTGAGGCCAAATTAATGGTTTTTTTTCTATGCTTTTAGTTTATGTATATTGATGATTCAATCCATTATGGATTGATGATCCAATTAGAGACCATTCTAATTATTTTCTTAATGATCCAATTAGAGACCATTATGGATTGATGATCCAATTAGAGACCATTCTAATTATTTTCTTAATGATCCAATTAGAGACCATTATGGATTGATGATCCAATTAGAGACCATTCTAATTATATCCTTAATGATAAGCTTTACCCCTTAGAAAAAAAAAATTGAGATTTATCAGTCATAGTAGCGGAGCTATGGCAAAATTTTTATAGAAATTACGCATAAAATAAATTCACTCAAAGCATAAAAAGAGGACTTCCTACCATATTCTAGGAACTATCATCCTAGATTAATTAAAAGAATTTTATTATGCATGGAGATGTGGATGTTGCATGTAGATGTAGATGTATGGATGTGAGTGTGAATGTGGAGATGGATGTATGCATGGAGATGTGGATGTATGCATGTAGAAGTAGATGTATAGATGAGGATGTAAATAGAGATATGGATGGATGCATGTAGATGTAGATGTATAGATGTGGATGTGAATGGAGATGTAGATGTATGCATGTAGATGTAGATGTATAGATGTGGAGGTGGATGTATGCATGTAGATGTAGATGTATAGATGTGGATGTGGATGTGGAGGTGGATGTATGCATGTAGATGTAGATGTGGATGTGGATGTGGAGGTGGATGTATGCATGTAGATGTAGATGTATAGATGTAGGTGTGAATGTGGAGGTGGATGTATGCATGTAGATGTAGATGTATAGATGTAGGTGTGAATGTGGAGGTGGATGTATGCATGTAGATGTAGATGTATGAGGAGAATGTGAATGTGGATGTGGATGTGGATATATGCATAGAGATGTGGAAGTATGCATGTAGATGAGAATGTACGCATATAGATGTGGATGTATGGATGTGAATGTGCATGTAGATGTGGATGTATGGATGTGGATGCATGAATGTGCATGTAGATGTGGATGTGAAATTAGATGTATGGATGTAGATGTGGATGTGTGGATGTGAATGTGGATGTGGATGTGGATGTGGATGTGGATATATTTATGGATGTGAATATACGATATGTGATGTGAAGGAATATGAAGTGTTGAGATAGAAAATGATGTGATGGGATGAGTATACATATAAATGGAATATGGAATAAGTAATGTGGATTGATGAGGGATAATGTGGAAAAATGAAAGTAAAAATAGAAACTGTATTGTAAACTGTTTGTAAATGCTGTTTGTAAATGATTGTTTTATGTCAAGATTGCTGGGGGAGCATTGTGACTATCTTGTGATTAAGGTCGTGAGACCTAACTGATAATGTTGCAACTGCTGACGGAGAGTCAATGAAGGACGTCTCGCGTAGCAAGGTCGGCCGAGGTCTTGACCAGCCTCGGTGCGATTAAAATGGTGAGCTTCCGGTACGGTGGATGAGGGGCCAAGGAAGCGGCCTATGAGTGAAGCGCTAGGTCACCTGCGAGCGAAGGATCCTAGAGGGTGCTGACCATACGGTGCTCGGGCTCTGGGTCGCCTAGGATACCCACGCGTGCGTCGAGGAAGATATTGGAACAGAGTTGGAGTTGTTTTCTGAAATCGAGCATGGATCTGGTTGATTGACCTTGCTGGTCTTCAATGGATGAGTCCATGGCTCCTTATATGGATCCGTTGGTTGATCTTGCTGATCTTCAACGAGAGTCCATCTTGATAAGTGATTATATTGCCGAGTATTAAGGGCTAGGAACTAAGAAACGGCCCTTGAGTGGACAGGTGGTGAGCGTCCTAGTTGCCAATGATGCCATAGATACTCTGATGAAGGAATGATGGAAAAATTAAGAATCAACTAGATAAATTGGAAGATGGTGATCAGTGATACCATGGTTTTATTAAAGGATTGTTTTAAACTGGTTGAATCTGTGAAAAGGCAATTTCATATTGGGTGTGTGAGTGGTGTGACTAGCTTTATTTTGCATGAACATCCGGCTAGCGGGCCTTGGAACTCTTTTCCTTGGTACCCGGGACAAAACCTAACCAAATTTTTAATTGGATCCCATCACTACAGTGGTTGGGCGGTTGGCTAACCCATGGGATTGGATGGGGTTAGGCTGGACTGATGGATCCGTAAATCGAGACTCAAACTTTTGTTTTTTTACGATAGATAAAATAAATCCCGGACAGTAACTGTTCTATGGATAGGAATCAACGGCTGTGCCTCTTGAATGGGGAAAAAAGCGTTGATCCCAATGATCCAAGTGCAAGTTTCTTCCTTAATCTGACCATGTATCTTATAGATGCAATTGGATCAGCTCAATCAGAAATGTTCTTGACTACGTTAGAGTAAAAAGTTATCCAGGTGGAATCACCCGTGCTTTCCGGTAAAGGAAGTTTTTCGGGTTCGGTTTTGGAACAACCGACGGATTAGTCTCTTATCCGGATATCCGTGGGTGAGGCCCCGAATGTGGGAACCCTGTCCCGCGCGAGAAGTGCTACTTCCGCTGTCAGTATCTTGAATTCGTTGCTCGGTGGGAACAGGGATCCTACACCTCTGCCTCTCTGAGATGCATAACCACGACCACCTCTAGCACCATATGTGGGCTGAAAATTCTGTTGTGGTGACCTGTCGGTGCTGTACTAACCATGTACCTGCATGATCTTTGACCACTTCAATTCCAAGGAAGTATCTCAACTCACCAAGATCTTTCGTGTCAAATTGCCCACTCAATGCTTTCTTGACATGCATTACATCTACACCATGATCACCTGTGATAATCAAGTCAGTCATCCACATAGATGACGAGTAAAACAATCCCATGCTCTGTCTTCTTCACATAGAGTGAAGAATCTGTTGTAGATATCTGAAATCTGAGAGAGATCAGATATCTGCTCATCTTATCACTCCAAGCACGAGGTGCTTGCTTCAAACCATATAATGCCTTTTTCAATTTGCATACATGAGTGGGATATCGTGGGTGTACATAACCTTCTGGCTGTGCCATATACACCTCCTCTTGAAGATCACCATTTAGAAATGCATTTTTGACATCCATTTGATGCATTTCCCAACGATTAGCTGCAGCCATAGCAATGACTGCTCTTACTGTCCCCATCTTTGCCACTGGACTAAACGTTTCATCATAGTCCAAACCTTCGGTTTGTGCATAACCCTTAGCTACCAATCTTGCTTTATGTCTCTCAATAGAACCATCAGATTTGCACTTCACTTTGTAAACCCATTTACATCCAATAACATTTTTGTCCTTTGGTAGTGCAACCAAATCCCATGTATCATTATGGACCAATGCGTCCATCTCAACATCCATTGTTTTCTCCCATACATGCTCTCCAATAGCTTCTGTATAGCATGTAGGTTCCACATGCTTCACCATAGATGTCATATATGCATAGTGCATAGCAAAATCTCGATATGTCAATCTGTCAAACTGGATATCTGACTCTCTGGGATCTCCGCAATGCATGCGGGTCACTCTGAACACCTGTCACTCTAGCATGTGGTGGCACATATCTATCCTGCCTAGCACCAGGTGTGCGTAAAACAGGTATGCCAAGCTCCTCATCCAAACTCTCTGAACTCGATGACTCATAACCTGTGATTCCCATTCCTTCAACCTTCTTATTTCCTTTGTCCATAGCACTACTCCCAGTGCTCACACTCTCATGCCTCAAACGTCCTGACCATGGACGTACACTGCTACTCTCAGCCTTTGCTGTTGCCCCCAGACATAGTAGTAGAACTAGAACTTGCTTGTGGCAAGTTCACAAGCACATCAACCTCAAGTGACTCAATGACACCCTTATCTTTTGCTTTGTACCAACTAGCAAGCTCATCAAACACATCTTGTGAGATGACCACTTGTCTAGTTTGTGGGTTGTAACATTTGTATGCCTTTCGATCCTATGCATATCCAACAAATACACATTTCTCTGCCTTAGGATCCAACTTCCTTCTTCTTTCATCAGGCACATGTACATAAGCTATGCATCCAAAAACTTTGAGGTGTTCAATGTCTGGCCTATAACCTGTAAGCCGCATCTCTGGCGTACTTCCATGAATGGCTACTGTAGGTGTTTTGTTTAGTATATACACTGTAATAGCACATGCTTCTGCCCAATAATAATCTGGCATGCTCTTTTCATTGAGCATCACCCTAGCCACTTCACATATGACTCTATTCTTTCTCTTAGCCACACCATTTTGCTGAGGTGTATACCTGCAAGTCAATTGTCTTCTTATTCCATGCTTCCTCAAGAAATGCTCAAAAGCCTTTGAGGTGTATTCACCACCTCCATATGTCCTCAAACATTTAATCCAACAACCATATTGCTTTTCTGCAAAAGCTTTAAATCCATGAACTTTTCCAATACTTCACTCTTCTCTCTGAGAAAGTATATCCATGTCATCTTGCTGAAATCATCTATGAATGTCACATAGTATAAACTGCCTTTGATAGATGGGTTTTGTGCAAGGACCCCATACATCACTATGTACTATCTCAAGTGGCCTGCTACTCATGTTTCCTTCTCTAGGAAACCGCAACCTTGCCTGCTTTCCAAACTGACAGGCTTCACAAACATGCATATTCCCATCATATTTGAATCTAGGCAATCCACTGACAATGCCTCTTGCCTGCATGTTCTTCAATCTTTGTATATTGACATGTCCAATCCTCTTATGCCACATATCAATGTCCTGTACCACATTTCTGCTTTTAGAGAACATGGCTGATTTTAACTCAGGAATCCCAGCATCCAGCTTAAACAACCTGCCTTCTTTCTTGCCTTTAGCAATGACTCTACATCCATGTTTGAAGTCCTCAACGAAGCAACCATGCTCGCTTGAAACGAACCTGTAATCCTTGTTCCACCATTTGACCAACTGAGGCCAAGCTCTTTGTGATAGAAGGCACATACAATACATCTGACATAGACTTTGTTTGACCATTGTGCATAACCAATGGTACACTACCAACATGTGTAATGGCATGCTGAGTATCATCTCCCGTTTCCACATAGCCTTTCACATCCATAGGCTTCATATGCTCAAACCATTCACCATGACAAGTCATATGGTTCGATGCTCCAGAGTCCATATACCAAGTATCATCATTCTCAGCATTTGTCACCATGGATCCAACAACATGTTTCATGGCAAACAAGTGATTTGCAGTGCCATCATTACTGCTTGATGCATAGTTTCCACCATGTTGTGCATAATTTCCACCATACTGACCACCACGTTGTGCTTTATCCCCTCTCAAATCAATCTGTTTGCGGAAACAATCTCTTGCCATATGACCAAATTTTCCACAGTAATGGCATTCCACATCTTGCATAGAATTTTGTTGGCCTTGCCAACGTCCTCTACCACAGGGGTTACCTCTTGTAAGATTCCTCCCCCAACCCCTTTTTGATGTCTAGTATATTCCCCTGTAATCAATTCCTTTTCTGAAATATAAGAGATCTTGTTTGTGACTGTTTTAACCTAGAGAGAGAAAATATTCTAGAGAGAGAATATTCAGATTTTGAATATTTCTGGATAGAAAAATATCTCTTATAATTCAGATGAGTTCCCCTGAAAGAGAAATTTAAAAAGAATTTTCCAATGTGCAATTGGAATTAATTGGAAATAGGTATAAAGAACCTTAGCCTAAGGGTCTAGATTTTCATAAATCTTTAGACTATCGTCCAATTAAGGTTCCTATGGGCCAATAGCATCAATCCATGTGTAGGGAGGAGATAAATCCAAATTGTAAAAAGAAAATACCCAAAAATGAGTAAATGCTCACATAAGATGAAGAGTTGAAAATGTACAAGGTTTATTAGTAAAAAACTATATTAAAAATATGAGATATTTTGGGAATAATGATTTTATTATGACACATATGTAAGGAAGGGGAGTCCCTTAAATGCTCACATAAGATGAAGAGTTGAAAATGTACAAGGTTTATTAGTAAAAAACTATGAGCAATATTAAAATGATTCCATTATGACACATATGTAAGGAAGGAGAGTTCTTTAAAGGAGGTGCATATTTCACATAAGACGAAGAGTTGAAAATGTACAAGGTTTATTAATAAAAAACTATGAGCAATATTAAAATGATTCCATTATGACACATATGTAAGGAAGGGGAATTCTTTAAAGGAGGTGCATATTTCACATGCTTGAATAAATTTTAAACTCATAAAAATTGAGATATTTTATCTCTCCTCTCTCCTCATTCAAGTCTAGTTCCAAAAAGTTAGCTTAACTGACCTAAAAATGGTCAAAAAGTGACCAAATTGACTTGGAAAATTCTAGAATCAGTTTGTTTGGTTAGGAGCTCAAATTTTCCTATAAATAGAAGCCTCCCCTTGTTGAAAAAGATATAGAGTCTTATGCCTTGTTACTCTACTCCACCTAAGCCAAAAAAATATAGTGTCTTATGCTTTGTTACTCTACTCCACCTAAGCCAAAAAAATATAGTGTCTTATGCTTTGTTACTCTACTCCACCTAAGCCAAATTAGATAGTGTCTTATGCTTTGTTACTCTACTCCACCTAAGCCAAATTAGATAGTGTCTTATGCTTTGTTACTCTACTCCACCTAAGCCAAGAACTATGAATTCTTTATGTAGATATAGTGTCTTATGCATTGTTACTCTACTCTACCTAAGCCAAGAACTGTGAATTCTTTAATAATTCACTAGTTTTTGATACTTCTCTCTTTCTTCAATCCCCATTGGTGGCTCCATCAACATACTAAACCAATTGATTGGTTGGGGGCCTCTACCGTGAATAAAGAATCAAGCAAATTATAAGGTAAGTATATTGAATCTTGATCTTTTCTATAATTTCTCAATGATTCTCTCTTCTCAACCCCTCTCAAGCTTGAGAAGCTTAATTGATATGGTTTTTGAAATGCTATTCAAGTTAATTAATTAATGATAGTAAAGAATTACATAAGATTCTATTTATATTTAATTCTAATGGTTTTTCTCTCTCTCTCACTTAAGAAATGGTCATACTCATGACCCTTTTTAATCCAAATGAAACTTTTCATAAGGCTTTCCCTTAATCCAAGATTAAGCTATGCTTGAGGCCAAATTAATGGTTTTTTTTCTATGCTTTTAGTTTATGTATATTGATGATTCAATCCATTATGGATTGATGATCCAATTAGAGACCATTCTAATTATTTTCTTAATGATCCAATTAGAGACCATTATGGATTGATGATCCAATTAGAGACCATTCTAATTATTTTCTTAATGATCCAATTAGAGACCATTATGGATTGATGATCCAATTAGAGACCATTCTAATTATATCCTTAATGATAAGCTTTACCCCTTAGAAAAAAAAAATTGAGATTTATCAGTCATAGTAGCGGAGCTATGGCAAAATTTTTATAGAAATTACGCATAAAATAAATTCACTCAAAGCATAAAAAGAGGACTTCCTACCATATTCTAGGAACTATCATCCTAGATTAATTAAAAGAATTTTATTATGCATGGAGATGTGGATGTTGCATGTAGATGTAGATGTATGGATGTGAGTGTGAATGTGGAGATGGATGTATGCATGGAGATGTGGATGTATGCATGTAGAAGTAGATGTATAGATGAGGATGTAAATAGAGATATGGATGGATGCATGTAGATGTAGATGTATAGATGTGGATGTGAATGGAGATGTAGATGTATGCATGTAGATGTAGATGTATAGATGTGGAGGTGGATGTATGCATGTAGATGTAGATGTATAGATGTGGATGTGGATGTGGAGGTGGATGTATGCATGTAGATGTAGATGTGGATGTGGATGTGGAGGTGGATGTATGCATGTAGATGTAGATGTATAGATGTAGGTGTGAATGTGGAGGTGGATGTATGCATGTAGATGTAGATGTATAGATGTAGGTGTGAATGTGGAGGTGGATGTATGCATGTAGATGTAGATGTATGAGGAGAATGTGAATGTGGATGTGGATGTGGATATATGCATAGAGATGTGGAAGTATGCATGTAGATGAGAATGTACGCATATAGATGTGGATGTATGGATGTGAATGTGCATGTAGATGTGGATGTATGGATGTGGATGCATGAATGTGCATGTAGATGTGGATGTGAAATTAGATGTATGGATGTAGATGTGGATGTGTGGATGTGAATGTGGATGTGGATGTGGATGTGGATGTGGATATATTTATGGATGTGAATATACGATATGTGATGTGAAGGAATATGAAGTGTTGAGATAGAAAATGATGTGATGGGATGAGTATACATATAAATGGAATATGGAATAAGTAATGTGGATTGATGAGGGATAATGTGGAAAAATGAAAGTAAAAATAGAAACTGTATTGTAAACTGTTTGTAAATGCTGTTTGTAAATGATTGTTTTATGTCAAGATTGCTGGGGGAGCATTGTGACTATCTTGTGATTAAGGTCGTGAGACCTAACTGATAATGTTGCAACTGCTGACGGAGAGTCAATGAAGGACGTCTCGCGTAGCAAGGTCGGCCGAGGTCTTGACCAGCCTCGGTGCGATTAAAATGGTGAGCTTCCGGTACGGTGGATGAGGGGCCAAGGAAGCGGCCTATGAGTGAAGCGCTAGGTCACCTGCGAGCGAAGGATCCTAGAGGGTGCTGACCATACGGTGCTCGGGCTCTGGGTCGCCTAGGATACCCACGCGTGCGTCGAGGAAGATATTGGAACAGAGTTGGAGTTGTTTTCTGAAATCGAGCATGGATCTGGTTGATTGACCTTGCTGGTCTTCAATGGATGAGTCCATGGCTCCTTATATGGATCCGTTGGTTGATCTTGCTGATCTTCAACGAGAGTCCATCTTGATAAGTGATTATATTGCCGAGTATTAAGGGCTAGGAACTAAGAAACGGCCCTTGAGTGGACAGGTGGTGAGCGTCCTAGTTGCCAATGATGCCATAGATACTCTGATGAAGGAATGATGGAAAAATTAAGAATCAACTAGATAAATTGGAAGATGGTGATCAGTGATACCATGGTTTTATTAAAGGATTGTTTTAAACTGGTTGAATCTGTGAAAAGGCAATTTCATATTGGGTGTGTGAGTGGTGTGACTAGCTTTATTTTGCATGAACATCCGGCTAGCGGGCCTTGGAACTCTTTTCCTTGGTACCCGGGACAAAACCTAACCAAATTTTTAATTGGATCCCATCACTACAGTGGTTGGGCGGTTGGCTAACCCATGGGATTGGATGGGGTTAGGCTGGACTGATGGATCCGTAAATCGAGACTCAAACTTTTGTTTTTTTACGATAGATAAAATAAATCCCGGACAGTAACTGTTCTATGGATAGGAATCAACGGCTGTGCCTCTTGAATGGGGAAAAAAGCGTTGATCCCAATGATCCAAGTGCAAGTTTCTTCCTTAATCTGACCATGTATCTTATAGATGCAATTGGATCAGCTCAATCAGAAATGTTCTTGACTACGTTAGAGTAAAAAGTTATCCAGGTGGAATCACCCGTGCTTTCCGGTAAAGGAAGTTTTTCGGGTTCGGTTTTGGAACAACCGACGGATTAGTCTCTTATCCGGATATCCGTGGGTGAGGCCCCGAATGTGGGAACCCTGTCCCGCGCGAGAAGTGCTACTTCCGCTGTCAGTATCTTGAATTCGTTGCTCGGTGGGAACAGGGATCCTACACCTCTGCCTCTCTGAGATGCATAACCACGACCACCTCTAGCACCATATGTGGGCTGAAAATTCTGTTGTGGTGACCTGTCGGTGCTGTACTAACCATGTACCTGCATGATCTTTGACCACTTCAATTCCAAGGAAGTATCTCAACTCACCAAGATCTTTCGTGTCAAATTGCCCACTCAATGCTTTCTTGACATGCATTACATCTACACCATGATCACCTGTGATAATCAAGTCAGTCATCCACATAGATGACGAGTAAAACAATCCCATGCTCTGTCTTCTTCACATAGAGTGAAGAATCTGTTGTAGATATCTGAAATCTGAGAGAGATCAGATATCTGCTCATCTTATCACTCCAAGCACGAGGTGCTTGCTTCAAACCATATAATGCCTTTTTCAATTTGCATACATGAGTGGGATATCGTGGGTGTACATAACCTTCTGGCTGTGCCATATACACCTCCTCTTGAAGATCACCATTTAGAAATGCATTTTTGACATCCATTTGATGCATTTCCCAACGATTAGCTGCAGCCATAGCAATGACTGCTCTTACTGTCCCCATCTTTGCCACTGGACTAAACGTTTCATCATAGTCCAAACCTTCGGTTTGTGCATAACCCTTAGCTACCAATCTTGCTTTATGTCTCTCAATAGAACCATCAGATTTGCACTTCACTTTGTAAACCCATTTACATCCAATAACATTTTTGTCCTTTGGTAGTGCAACCAAATCCCATGTATCATTATGGACCAATGCGTCCATCTCAACATCCATTGTTTTCTCCCATACATGCTCTCCAATAGCTTCTGTATAGCATGTAGGTTCCACATGCTTCACCATAGATGTCATATATGCATAGTGCATAGCAAAATCTCGATATGTCAATCTGTCAAACTGGATATCTGACTCTCTGGGATCTCCGCAATGCATGCGGGTCACTTTGAACACCTGTCACTCTAGCATGTGGTGGCACATATCTATCCTGCCTAGCACCAGGTGTGCGTAAAACAGGTATGCCAAGCTCCTCATCCAAACTCTCTGAACTCGATGACTCATAACCTGTGATTCCCATTCCTTCAACCTTCTTATTTCCTTTGTCCATAGCACTACTCCCAGTGCTCACACTCTCATGCCTCAAACGTCCTGACCATGGACGTACACTGCTACTCTCAGCCTTTGCTGTTGCCCCCAGACATAGTAGTAGAACTAGAACTTGCTTGTGGCAAGTTCACAAGCACATCAACCTCAAGTGACTCAATGACACCCTTATCTTTTGCTTTGTACCAACTAGCAAGCTCATCAAACACATCTTGTGAGATGACCACTTGTCTAGTTTGTGGGTTGTAACATTTGTATGCCTTTCGATCCTATGCATATCCAACAAATACACATTTCTCTGCCTTAGGATCCAACTTCCTTCTTCTTTCATCAGGCACATGTACATAAGCTATGCATCCAAAAACTTTGAGGTGTTCAATGTCTGGCCTATAACCTGTAAGCCGCATCTCTGGCGTACTTCCATGAATGGCTACTGTAGGTGTTTTGTTTAGTATATACACTGTAATAGCACATGCTTCTGCCCAATAATAATCTGGCATGCTCTTTTCATTGAGCATCACCCTAGCCACTTCACATATGACTCTATTCTTTCTCTTAGCCACACCATTTTGCTGAGGTGTATACCTGCAAGTCAATTGTCTTCTTATTCCATGCTTCCTCAAGAAATGCTCAAAAGCCTTTGAGGTGTATTCACCACCTCCATATGTCCTCAAACATTTAATCCAACAACCATATTACTTTTCTGCAAAAGCTTTAAATCCATGAACTTTTCCAATACTTCACTCTTCTCTCTGAGAAAGTATATCCATGTCATCTTGCTGAAATCATCTATGAATGTCACATAGTATAAACTGCCTTTGATAGATGGGTTTTGTGCAAGGACCCCATACATCACTATGTACTATCTCAAGTGGCCTGCTACTCATGTTTCCTTCTCTAGGAAACCGCAACCTTGCCTGCTTTCCAAACTGACAGGCTTCACAAACATGCATATTCCCATCATATTTGAATCTAGGCAATCCACTGACAATGCCTCTTGCCTGCATGTTCTTCAATCTTTGTATATTGACATGTCCAATCCTCTTATGCCACATATCAATGTCCTGTACCACATTTCTGCTTTTAGAGAACATAGCTGATTTTAACTCAGGAATCCCAGCATCCAGCTTAAACAACCTGCCTTCTTTCTTGCCTTTAGCAATGACTCTACATCCATGTTTGAAGTCCTCAACGAAGCAACCATGCTCGTTTGAAACGAACCTGTAATCCTTGTTCCACCATTTGACCAACTGAGGCCAAGCTCTTTGTGATAGAAGGCACATACAATACATCTGACATAGACTTTGTTTGACCATTGTGCATAACCAATGGTACACTACCAACATGTGTAATGGCATGCTGAGTATCATCTCCCGTTTCCACATAGCCTTTCACATCCATAGGCTTCATATGCTCAAACCATTCACCATGACAAGTCATATGGTTCGATGCTCCAGAGTCCATATACCAAGTATCATCATTCTCAGCATTTGTCACCATGGATCCAACAACATGTTTCATGGCAAACAAGTGATTTGCAGTGCCATCATTACTGCTTGATGCATAGTTTCCACCATGTTGTGCATAATTTCCACCATACTGACCACCACATTGTGCTTTATCCCCTCTCAAATCAATCTGTTTGCGGAAACAATCTCTTGCCATATGACCAAATTTTCCACAGTAATGGCATTCCACATCTTGCATAGAATTTTGTTGGCCTTGCCAACGTCCTCTACCACAGGGGTTACCTCTTGTAAGATTCCTCCCCCAACCCCTTTTTGATGTCTAGTATATTCCCCTGTAATCAATTCCTTTTCTGAAATATAAGAGATCTTGTTTGTGACTGTTTTAACCTAGAGAGAGAAAATATTCTAGAGAGAGAATATTCAGATTTTGAATATTTCTGGATAGAAAAATATCTCTTATAATTCAGATGAGTTCCCCTGAAAGAGAAATTTAAAAAGAATTTTCCAATGTGCAATTGGAATTAATTGGAAATAGGTATAAAGAACCTTAGCCTAAGGGTCTAGATTTTCATAAATCTTTAGACTATCGTCCAATTAAGGTTCCTATGGGCCAATAGCATCAATCCATGTGTAGGGAGGAGATAAATCCAAATTGTAAAAAGAAAATACCCAAAAATGAGTAAATGCTCACATAAGATGAAGAGTTGAAAATGTACAAGGTTTATTAGTAAAAAACTATATTAAAAATATGAGATATTTTGGGAATAATGATTTTATTATGACACATATGTAAGGAAGGGGAGTCCCTTAAATGCTCACATAAGATGAAGAGTTGAAAATGTACAAGGTTTATTAGTAAAAAACTATGAGCAATATTAAAATGATTCCATTATGACACATATGTAAGGAAGGAGAGTTCTTTAAAGGAGGTGCATATTTCACATAAGACGAAGAGTTGAAAATGTACAAGGTTTATTAATAAAAAACTATGAGCAATATTAAAATGATTCCATTATGACACATATGTAAGGAAGGGGAATTCTTTAAAGGAGGTGCATATTTCACATGCTTGAATAAATTTTAAACTCATAAAAATTGAGATATTTTATCTCTCCTCTCTCCTCATTCAAGTCTAGTTCCAAAAAGTTAGCTTAACTGACCTAAAAATGGTCAAAAAGTGACCAAATTGACTTGGAAAATTCTAGAATCAGTTTGTTTGGTTAGGAGCTCAAATTTTCCTATAAATAGAAGCCTCCCCTTGTTGAAAAAGATATAGAGTCTTATGCCTTGTTACTCTACTCCACCTAAGCCAAAAAAATATAGTGTCTTATGCTTTGTTACTCTACTCCACCTAAGCCAAAAAAATATAGTGTCTTATGCTTTGTTACTCTACTCCACCTAAGCCAAATTAGATAGTGTCTTATGCTTTGTTACTCTACTCCACCTAAGCCAAATTAGATAGTGTCTTATGCTTTGTTACTCTACTCCACCTAAGCCAAGAACTATGAATTCTTTATGTAGATATAGTGTCTTATGCATTGTTACTCTACTCTACCTAAGCCAAGAACTGTGAATTCTTTAATAATTCACTAGTTTTTGATACTTCTCTCTTTCTTCAATCCCCATTGGTGGCTCCATCAACATACTAAACCAATTGATTGGTTGGGGGCCTCTACCGTGAATAAAGAATCAAGCAAATTATAAGGTAAGTATATTGAATCTTGATCTTTTCTATAATTTCTCAATGATTCTCTCTTCTCAACCCCTCTCAAGCTTGAGAAGCTTAATTGATATGGTTTTTGAAATGCTATTCAAGTTAATTAATTAATGATAGTAAAGAATTACATAAGATTCTATTTATATTTAATTCTAATGGTTTTTCTCTCTCTCTCACTTAAGAAATGGTCATACTCATGACCCTTTTCAATCCAAATGAAACTTTTCATAAGGCTTTCCCTTAATCCAAGATTAAGCTATGCTTGAGGCCAAATTAATGGTTTTTTTTCTATGCTTTTAGTTTATGTATATTGATGATTCAATCCATTATGGATTGATGATCCAATTAGAGACCATTCTAATTATTTTCTTAATGATCCAATTAGAGACCATTATGGATTGATGATCCAATTAGAGACCATTCTAATTATTTCCTTAATGATCCAATTAGAGACCATTATGGATTGATGATCCAATTAGAGACCATTCTAATTATATCCTTAATGATAAGCTTTATCCCTTAGAAAAAAAAATTGAGATTTATCAGTCATAGTAGCAGAGCTATGGCAAAATTTTTATAGAAATTACGCATAAAATAAATTCACTCAAAGCATAAAAAGAGGACTTCCTACCATATTCTAGGAACTATCATCCTAGATTAATTAAAAGAATTTTATTATGCATGGAGATGTGGATGTTGCATGTAGATGTAGATGTATGGATGTGAGTGTGAATGTGGAGATGGATGTATGCATGGAGATGTGGATGTATGCATGTAGAAGTAGATGTATAGATGAGGATGTAAATAGAGATATGGATGGATGCATGTAGATGTAGATGTATAGATGTGGATGTGAATGGAGATGTAGATGTATGCATGTAGATGTAGATGTATAGATGTGGAGGTGGATGTATGCATGTAGATGTAGATGTATAGATGTGGATGTGGATGTGGAGGTGGATGTATGCATGTAGATGTAGATGTGGATGTGGATGTGGAGGTGGATGTATGCATGTAGATGTAGATGTATAGATGTAGGTGTGAATGTGGAGGTGGATGTATGCATGTAGATGTAGATGTATAGATGTAGGTGTGAATGTGGAGGTGGATGTATGCATGTAGATGTAGATGTATGAGGAGAATGTGAATGTGGATGTGGATGTGGATATATGCATAGAGATGTGGAAGTATGCATGTAGATGAGAATGTACGCATATAGATGTGGATGTATGGATGTGAATGTGCATGTAGATGTGGATGTATGGATGTGGATGCATGAATGTGCATGTAGATGTGGATGTGAAATTAGATGTATGGATGTAGATGTGGATGTGTGGATGTGAATGTGGATGTGGATGTGGATGTGGATGTGGATGTGGATGTGGATATATTTATGGATGTGAATATACGATATGTGATGTGAAGGAATATGAAGTGTTGAGATAGAAAATGATGTGATGGGATGAGTATACATATAAATGGAATATGGAATAAGTAATGTGGATTGATGAGGGATAATGTGGAAAAATGAAAGTAAAAATAGAAACTGTGTTGTAAACTGTTTGTAAATGCTGTTTGTAAATGATTGTTTTATGTCAAGATTGTTGGGGGAGCATTGTGACTATCTTGTGATTAAGGTCGTGAGACCTAACTGATAATGTTGCAACTGCTGACGGAGAGTCAATGAAGGACGTCTCGCGTAGCAAGGTCGGCCGAGGTCTTGACCAGCCTCGGTGCGATTAAAATGGTGAGCTTCCGGTACGGTGGATGAGGGGCCAAGGAAGCGGCCTATGAGTGAAGCGCTAGGTCACCTGCGAGCGAAGGATCCTAGAGGGTGCTGACCATACGGTGCTCGGGCTCTGGGTCGCCTAGGATACCCACGCGTGCGTCGAGGAAGATATTGGAACAGAGTTGGAGTTGTTTTCTGAAATCGAGCATGGATCTGGTTGATTGACCTTGCTGGTCTTCAATGGATGAGTCCATGGCTCCTTATATGGATCCGTTGGTTGATCTTGCTGATCTTCAACGAGAGTCCATCTTGATAAGTGATTATATTGCCGAGTATTAAGGGCTAGGAACTAAGAAACGGCCCTTGAGTGGACAGGTGGTGAGCGTCCTAGTTGCCAATGATGCCATAGATACTCTGATGAAGGAATGATGGAAAAATTAAGAATCAACTAGATAAATTGGAAGATGGTGATCAGTGATACCATGGTTTTATTAAAGGATTGTTTTAAACTGGTTGAATCTGTGAAAAGGCAATTTCATATTGGGTGTGTGAGTGGTGTGACTAGCTTTATTTTGCATGAACATCCGGCTAGCGGGCCTTGGAACTCTTTTCCTTGGTACCCGGGACAAAACCTAACCAAATTTTTAATTGGATCCCATCACTACAGTGGTTGGGCGGTTGGCTAACCCATGGGATTGGATGGGGTTAGGCTGGACTGATGGATCCGTAAATCGAGACTCAAACTTTTGTTTTTTTACGATAGATAAAATAAATCCCGGACAGTAACTGTTCTATGGATAGGAATCAACGGCTGTGCCTCTTGAATGGGGAAAAAAGCGTTGATCCCAATGATCCAAGTGCAAGTTTCTTCCTTAATCTGACCATGTATCTTATAGATGCAATTGGATCAGCTCAATCAGAAATGTTCTTGACTACGTTAGAGTAAAAAGTTATCCAGGTGGAATCACCCGTGCTTTCCGGTAAAGGAAGTTTTTCGGGTTCGGTTTTGGAACAACCGACGGATTAGTCTCTTATCCGGATATCCGTGGGTGAGGCCCCGAATGTGGGAACCCTGTCCCGCGCGAGAAGTGCTACTTCCGCTGTCAGTATCTTGAATTCGTTGCTCGGTGGGAACAGGGATCCTACACCTCTGCCTCTCTGAGATGCATAACCACGACCACCTCTAGCACCATATGTGGGCTGAAAATTCTGTTGTGGTGACCTGTCGGTGCTGTACTAACCATGTACCTGCATGATCTTTGACCACTTCAATTCCAAGGAAGTATCTCAACTCACCAAGATCTTTCGTGTCAAATTGCCCACTCAATGCTTTCTTGACATGCATTACATCTACACCATGATCACCTGTGATAATCAAGTCAGTCATCCACATAGATGACGAGTAAAACAATCCCATGCTCTGTCTTCTTCACATAGAGTGAAGAATCTGTTGTAGATATCTGAAATCTGAGAGAGATCAGATATCTGCTCATCTTATCACTCCAAGCACGAGGTGCTTGCTTCAAACCATATAATGCCTTTTTCAATTTGCATACATGAGTGGGATATCGTGGGTGTACATAACCTTCTGGCTGTGCCATATACACCTCCTCTTGAAGATCACCATTTAGAAATGCATTTTTGACATCCATTTGATGCATTTCCCAACGATTAGCTGCAGCCATAGCAATGACTGCTCTTACTGTCCCCATCTTTGCCACTGGACTAAACGTTTCATCATAGTCCAAACCTTCGGTTTGTGCATAACCCTTAGCTACCAATCTTGCTTTATGTCTCTCAATAGAACCATCAGATTTGCACTTCACTTTGTAAACCCATTTACATCCAATAACATTTTTGTCCTTTGGTAGTGCAACCAAATCCCATGTATCATTATGGACCAATGCGTCCATCTCAACATCCATTGTTTTCTCCCATACATGCTCTCCAATAGCTTCTGTATAGCATGTAGGTTCCACATGCTTCACCATAGATGTCATATATGCATAGTGCATAGCAAAATCTCGATATGTCAATCTGTCAAACTGGATATCTGACTCTCTGGGATCTCCGCAATGCATGCGGGTCACTCTGAACACCTGTCACTCTAGCATGTGGTGGCACATATCTATCCTGCCTAGCACCAGGTGTGCGTAAAACAGGTATGCCAAGCTCCTCATCCAAACTCTCTGAACTCGATGACTCATAACCTGTGATTCCCATTCCTTCAACCTTCTTATTTCCTTTGTCCATAGCACTACTCCCAGTGCTCACACTCTCATGCCTCAAACGTCCTGACCATGGACGTACACTGCTACTCTCAGCCTTTGCTGTTGCCCCCAGACATAGTAGTAGAACTAGAACTTGCTTGTGGCAAGTTCACAAGCACATCAACCTCAAGTGACTCAATGACACCCTCATCTTTTGCTTTGTACCAACTAGCAAGCTCATCAAACACATCTTGTGAGATGACCACTTGTCTAGTTTGTGGGTTGTAACATTTGTATGCCTTTCGATCCTATGCATATCCAACAAATACACATTTCTCTGCCTTAGGATCCAACTTCCTTCTTCTTTCATCAGGCACATGTACATAAGCTATGCATCCAAAAACTTTGAGGTGTTCAATGTCTGGCCTATAACCTGTAAGCCGCATCTCTGGCGTACTTCCATGAATGGCTACTGTAGGTGTTTTGTTTAGTATATACACTGTAATAGCACATGCTTCTGCCCAATAATAATCTGGCATGCTCTTTTCATTGAGCATCACCCTAGCCACTTCACATATGACTCTATTCTTTCTCTTAGCCACACCATTTTGCTGAGGTGTATACCTGCAAGTCAATTGTCTTCTTATTCCATGCTTCCTCAAGAAATGCTCAAAAGCCTTTGAGGTGTATTCACCACCTCCATATGTCCTCAAACATTTAATCCAACAACCATATTGCTTTTCTGCAAAAGCTTTAAATCCATGAACTTTTCCAATACTTCACTCTTCTCTCTGAGAAAGTATATCCATGTCATCTTGCTGAAATCATCTATGAATGTCACATAGTATAAACTGCCTTTGATAGATGGGTTTTGTGCAAGGACCCCATACATCACTATGTACTATCTCAAGTGGCCTGCTACTCATGTTTCCTTCTCTAGGAAACCGCAACCTTGCCTGCTTTCCAAACTGACAGGCTTCACAAACATGCATATTCCCATCATATTTGAATCTAGGCAATCCACTGACAATGCCTCTTGCCTGCATGTTCTTCAATCTTTGTATATTGACATGTCCAATCCTCTTATGCCACATATCAATGTCCTGTACCACATTTCTGCTTTTAGAGAACATGGCTGATTTTAACTCAGGAATCCCAGCATCCAGCTTAAACAACCTGCCTTCTTTCTTGCCTTTAGCAATGACTCTACATCCATGTTTGAAGTCCTCAACGAAGCAACCATGCTCGCTTGAAACGAACCTGTAATCCTTGTTCCACCATTTGACCAACTGAGGCCAAGCTCTTTGTGATAGAAGGCACATACAATACATCTGACATAGACTTTGTTTGACCATTGTGCATAACCAATGGTACACTACCAACATGTGTAATGGCATGCTGAGTATCATCTCCTGTTTCCACATAGCCTTTCACATCCATAGGCTTCATATGCTCAAACCATTCACCATGACAAGTCATATGGTTTGATGCTCCAGAGTCCATATACCAAGTATCATCATTCTCAGCATTTGTCACCATGGATCCAACAACATGTTTCATGGCAAACAAGTGATTTGCAGTGCCATCATTACGGCTTGATGCATAGTTTCCACCATGTTGTGCATAATTTCCACCATACTGACCACCACGTTGTGCTCTATCCCCTCTCAAATCAATCTGTTTGCGGAAACAATCTCTTGCCATATGACCAAATTTGCCACAGTAATGGCATTCCACATCTTGCATAGAATTTTGTTGGCCTTGCCAACGTCCTCTACCACAGGGGTTACCTCTGCCTCTCTGAGATGCATAACCACGACCACCTCTAGCACCATATGTGGGCTGAAAATTCTGTTGTGGTGACCTGTCCTGCCATCCACGACCATTACCACCACGGCCACGTGATGCGAATCTCCCCCTGCCTCTAAAACCTCTCTGCGAATAGAAAGCCTGATTTTTGCCATTATCATCATGGCTAGTAGATGCATCCAGAAATGAATCACTGAGTTTGATTTCCTCAACAAGTAAGAGTGAAACCAACTCATCAAAGTCTGGTAAACCTGTACTCCTTACTGAGATAGATGTATCAAAAGATTTATATTCCTTGCCAAGACCACGCAAGGTAATATCCACCAAATCATCATTAGGCATGGGGGCATTTATTGTTGCCAATGCATCTGCAAACTTCTTTATTTCTTGCACATAATCATGGATGCTTCTTTTATTCCGCTTCACATTATGTATCTGCTGTCAACTGAGACTTGCGAGCACTCGTGTCTGTATCAAACATCTTTACCAAAGTATCCCATGCATCTTTGGGATTCTCAGCATCCTGCATGTGTATGAGCATAGCATCAGAAATACATATAGACAAATATGCAACACTTTGAATGCTCTTTCTGACCATTGCTCTCATGAGCAATAACCTGCTGTGTAGGTTGTCGAGGTAGCTCAAGCTCTGGCTCAGCACCTGTAATGAGATTCCAAAATCCTTTTCCTTTCAAGAAACTTTTTATCCTGTACTTCCATGCCTGGAAGTTCTTCCTATCTAGCTTTTCACCAACAATCTACTGGGTTATCCGACATATTTGCTCAATGCGTACTCCTTCTGCACACTTCCAAATCTATAAACGAGCCTTCCTCAGCTCCACCACACTCCAATGAGTGTTCCAGATACTCCAAAGTAGCCAACAATCTTCAAATTTGATGTAGAAAATCAACCTGTATGCATCCAAAATGAACTGGCTCATGCAGTCCGAGATACCTTGCTTTGATGCACTTTCCAAGGCTCCAAATCACAATGTAGTGGTGCAATCAAGTATGCGCAACTTGCATTGACACCCAAACAACCTCAATGTTGAATATCAACACCATCTGACATGTGTACATATCAATTTTTGAAAACCCCTTTCTCTGTTTTCGGAAATACCAGAAAAATCAAAAAAACCAGTAGTAATCTAGTTTCTTCAATATTTGTCCAAATTGAGCAACCATGCATTCATTAGCTTAGCAATAGTGTCCATCAACTCCATGTAAGAGTAATTTGTCCAATTGTTTAAGACCAAAGATTAATTGTTTGATTAAAATCACTCTGTTTCTCTGCAACCAGTGGACAGCCTGTTTAATCAGCTCATTCCCAGCTCAATTAAGCATAATTGATTAAACCAACCATGTAGCCCTCTTCTCCAATGTGTGTAGCAACCAATTGCAAAAGCAATTGTGAAATATATCAAGCAACCAAGTGGAAATCAATCTCCTCGTAGCAAAAAAGTTAAAAATCTACCCTGTTTCATTGTAGGAGCTGCGCTGCCTGCATTTGAGGAATTTGGGAGTGATTTAAGTGATAATTGAAGTTGGATATAAGTGCCCAACACACTTGGGTATGTGTGCAACCAGTCAATGGTTTGATTTTAGCCAAAAACACGCTCCAAATGCATCAAATTTTGACTCCTTTTTCTCTGTTTTGTGAGAGCTCAAAAAAACCAGAGTTTTTCACTCGTTCAAATGCATGTAAATTGCTCCAAAATCACAGTAGGGCTTGCATAGAAGTTGCCAATACATTCCTCCTTGTCAAATACATGTTTGCTTTGCCAGATTTACATGTGTTTCCACCATACATCAGTGCTTCCAAGCTTTAATGGAAAGCTTCCAAAAACCAAAAATTTGCTTTGCTTTTAGTTGCTCTAACTTGCTTTGCTTTTGCCTGAATCACCTGCAATCCGCTCAAGGATGTTTAGAAGACCTTACCCGGTAGGCCAAGCTCTCAGATCTGATAAGAATTGGTGTGCTCTAAGCTTCACAGCTTCAATGGCAAGCTTCACAGCTTCTTCTCCCTCTTCACTCACTCACTCATAAACCCTAATAAACAGCACAAGGCTCTGATACCAAGTTGAAAGAACGGTAGAGGGGAAGGAGACACACACACACACGAGTAAGCCCTAATGTATATTGCAAACCCTAACCAAAGAGAGAAGCCATCTCCTTTCTCACACAATGCATAAAGCCATAATCCATAATACACACAACACTATGAGTTGTGTCCACACACATCTAACCCTAGCTAATGTCCACACACTATGACCAGCTGGACACGCGGTCATTTATGTCTCACACATGTTTCTACCTAACATGCCAGCACATAGCATAGCTGGCTCACACACTGACATCGAGCTTGAATCTCAACAGCCCCTCTCAAGCTCATGATGTACTGCCGATGAAGATGTAGATGAGCTTGGGATATCAAGACTCTCAACACCCCACTCCTAACATACCCCAGCCACACATTTTTGGGCATGTTTAGTGCACACAAAGACTACTCTAAGCTTAGAAATAGCTTGCACTAACCTTGGTACCCACCACTGCTTGCATTGTAGTCTTTCTTCTAGTGTAGCTTGTGGTGTAGCCTCTACCCATTTTGTTGAGTCTTGTTTTTGCTACATCTAGACCTCTTTCCAAAATTGTGCTTTACACAAAAGCTATCCACGTACTAAAAAACTAAGGAATTAATCCCTACACAAGGAACACCCAAGTTGGAGCCATGGATGATGGTGCCATGTTCACCTCTTCCCCCACCCCTTTTCACTCTATTGCATAGGGAACCTAGGAACCAGCCCTTAGATCTTCCCAATATACTTAAATGTCATCACATTGGAAGCAAATGCTCCCCGTTTTGTGACAAAAGCTGTCTTTTCACGATCATCTGGGGCCATCAGGACTTGATTGTATACAGCGAAACCATCCAAGAAAGAATACATCTCAAGGTCTGCAGGTGGCATCTACCACGGAATCTATGAACAGAAGTGGGAAAGGATTTGTCTCTGTTGCAACATTGAGCTTCCAGTAATCCAAATAGACACGGAGCTTTCCATTCTCTTTCAGCACAATCACTATTGGCAACAACCATGTCACCTTTCCACCACCGGATATATGAATCCTAGTTTCAAGAGTTTATCAATTTCCTCAATTTGTTTTGCATAATTTGGATTCATTCGGTACCGCTGTTGCTTGTTTAATGGGAACAACATCCTCCTTAAGATGATGTTGATAAAATTGAGGATCAATGCCCTTCATATCTTTGTAGCTCCAAGGAAATACATCCACATATGATTTTAATAAGTTCTAGAGTTTTTCTTTCAATTCTATATCCAGCTTAGCGCTGATGCAAACTATCTTGGGGTGCTCCACGTCGCCCAGATTCATGTCTTCTAGCTCATCTGCTATGACCCGAAGGCTGTGCTTCATTGCTCTCTCATGAGTTTCTTCTACCTGGATAAGGGCTTGAACTTCCTTCGGTACACCCACATGACCTAAGGGGGTGAGAGGTCGGCTTGGCCCTCGTTGATTTAGTTCATAAGAATGACTACGTTTCCCGTGAGATAGAGTTAGGTCCCTTTGTTTGCTCATATCCTCATATTGTCAAGAGATTAAGGTGTCATTAATCGAAAATAAGAGGACTTATCTACCTATCAAAAGGTTTCCCTTGACCTAGCTAGGGCGAGGACCTTACACGTGGTATCCAAGCATGGTTTAGGTAATTGTGTGTCGTATTGTTTGATTGCTAGGCTTTCTTGATAGACTAATCTAGTTATGTCTAGATCTAGGATGGGATGGATAGACTAATCTAGTTATGTCTAGATGTAGGATGGGATGAATTACTATTCTCAATTCTTAGTGTTCTAGTACATGTTGTTGCTCCCTAAACTTTGAGTTCTGTGATGCCATGATCCACGTCATAGAAAAGATAAATTTTAATCGGAGATCGACGTAAATGAATATTCCTCGAGAAATCCATGTTTTTAAATTTGTAAACGTATATTCGTCGAAAGAAATTTTAGAAAAAGAGAAACTGAGATAGTACCTTTCGAGAAGATAATTTTAGAAAGAACCTTTCAGACCTAAACTCTGACTCAGACTATTGACCAAGACCTAATTCCTTCGTCAGTTTCAATCAATGACGATGTGCCCAGTTCAGGGAAAATGTATTCAATCACCCACCGAATCTGAAACTAAGTTAAGACTTCTGACTTTGATCTAAGGATCAAGTTAACAGAATTTGAAGAATTCTGTTTGGAATTGAAAATTGGATCTAGAAGTATTGAGATAGGGATTTACGATATACTCATGGTATTCAAACAAAAATAAAAAACTATAAACTTGCATAGAAACCCTGCCTTCTTAAAAGACTGTCTTACACCAGAATGCTGGAGGGAGCATTTGGCATATATATTTATCTAAGGGAAGTTCAGTTTTGCAACAGCTGGCGGGGAGTGTTCGAGGGACAGTTCACGCGGCAAAACCTGCCGAGGTCTTGACCAGCCTCGGTATGGTTAAAATGGTGCACTTTCGGTACAATGGACGAGGGCCGACGAAGCGGTCCCTTAGTGAAGTGCCAGGACACCTAAGGAGGATCCTGGAGGGTTCTGACCAGGTGATGCACGGGCTCGCGGTGCCGAGGACATCCATGCGTATGTCGAGGAAGATATTATATAATGGACCTATGTTTTTATAATCTATCACTGAATCTCGTTGTTGACTTGCTGGTCTCAACGGAGAGTACAGAGTGATACTGTTTTGTTGAGAAATAAGGACTCAATGAAAATTTTGAAGTATGACATGTATAAACCGTAAATTGTTTATCAAGGGTTGTTTTTATTAAAGTTTTAATAAAGAGGAGTGTGTGCGTATCTGTCTTCTAAAGCTAAAGTTAAGAAAGGCAATTCAATTATGGGTGGGTGAGTACTTGTCTGGTTCCACCGATTCCAGTGGTAGGGTGGTGGCTAACCCATGGGCCGGATGGGGTTAGGCTGGAATCAGTGGAGTTTTAATAATCAAACTTTAAAATCTTAGGATTACGCTAAGATTTGAGTAATTAGACAATTCCCTCTGATAAATTTTTCAATAAGTGGATCAATGGCTGTGCCTGACCTGGATCAAGAAAAAAGCGTTGAATTTACTAAAATGATCAAATTATATCAGTGATAGTTTCCTTCTATCTGGTTTATTCAGTTGAAGGATACCTTAGAATTGATCATGTTAGAAAAAATCGTTTTTAAAAAAAATCATAAAGGTGAAAGCGTCCTCGCTTTCTGGGCATGGAAATTTTTCTCGGTTTTGGTTTTTAAAGTGACCACTAACCTAGTCTCGTGCCCGGACATTCGAGGGCAAGGCCTCGAGTGAGAAACCCTGCCTCGCACATGAGGGGGCTGCTTCTGCTGCTTCAGCTACCAGGAGTCCGGGTGCGCGGAGGGGACAGAGGGATCTCAGAGTTGGTATCAGAGCCAAATTGAAAGCTAATAAGGATAAATAAATTCTTATCTGAAATTGATAAATAAGAACTCAGAAAAGACATTTTTTCTTAATGTATTTCATTCCGTAGGCTTATTTAAGGAAGAATTTTTAATCAAAGAAATTATTTTTATAGATGGAAGTCCCCTATTTATTTGGTATTCTCGACCTCACCCAGTCTCAAGATATGACTGCGTTCGCCTTCGAGCATCTCATCTCTTCCGCTTCTACTCGAATAAGCCGAGCAAGACTCACACGCCATTTTGAGGAGTTATATTTTCCTAACCCAGTGGCGAGACTACATAAGTGGTTTGCAGGGCAATATGTCCATGCCCCTTGCGACCGCCGTGCAATGCTGTGGGAGAACCTCTCATTGGCTATGATTCTGTTAAAGCTAAAAATGACACGTGGTGTCATTCTATATCATTCAACACCTCGAAATTTCAGACTTTCATGCCGAATTTATAGATTCCTTAGTCGATTTATCCCTAAGGAGAAAATAATAGCTCCCTTCGGAGTTAGAGAACTTATGTAACAGGATATGACTATGGCCCAGTACGGTCCTCTTATGCATCTCCCGAAGAGATTTTGAATTTTGGAGCCAAGCTGCTCTATGTATAATTTGCAACTTTTATATAAGAATGTTTTCTGAAGAAAAATTCCTTGTTGTATAAGTGATTACTTATAGACGATCTGATAAAGAAAAAAATCCGTTATCGGACATATATCATAGACCTCCAATGAGATCATTGTCTTGTTTAAGAAATTGTTTTTCGAAACTCTTAAGTCCTAGGATCTCGTGGATAATATCAAAATAAAAATTTAATAATATATAAATTTTTGACAGAATCATGAGACGAGGAAATCGTGGTCTCGTCAGACAGACCCTGTCTCTGAAGATCACGAGCTTGACCTTGATGTTCACAAGGCTCTTCATAGGACACAAGCAGGACCCTTCAAAGAAGAAGGGGAGAACCTAGGCGAGGCTATGGAGAAATGGGTGGAAGCCATGGAAGAGTATTTTGACGTCACAAGTTACAATATACGAAGCAAAATGGCTCTTGCCTGGCTGAAAATAGTGGAAACAGCCATGGTAGCATGGAGGAACCACTGTGACACCAACCATCTGGACATAAATACTCAGTCCTGGAATGATCTAAAAACCTATCTAAGAAAGAGATTTTGTCCTCCTGGATTTTTAGAAACCAAAATGAATGAATTCTTAGAACTAAAGCAGGAGAGCAGAACCATCGAGGAATACCACGAGGCCTTTGCTTTTCTACTCAAATATTCACCGCCTCTTGATGAAGAGCAACTCATGGCCAGGTTCATTCGAGGAATGAACGAACCCTTGGACACACTGGTCAAAAATGCCAAGCCGGTGTCCATGGCCGAAGCAGTAAGAATGGCAAAAGATTTTGCCAAAGCCTTTGTAGTAAAGGTCCCACCAAAACCTGCACCCTCTAACTTTAAAAGATTCCAAGCCCAGGGAAGTACTTCAAACTTTCCACCCCCAAAGAGCCAGCAAGGCCCGAATCTGAATCAGGATACAGAAAGATTCAGAAGTGAAGGAAGACCCTTCCCCCAGAGTACTTTCTCAGGAACCCCACCTCTTTCAAAAAATCAAAAGGATGAGCTCAGAACTGAAAATTGATGCTTTGGATGCCAGGGTTTTGGTCACCAGTTAAAAGACTGCCCGACTCCTGCCATGTCAAGAGGACAGGGACGTCGAGGATCCCGAATTCAGAAACCAACCCCTTCATTCTAGTCTAATCAGGGTCCGTCTCGCCCAAGCCAAGGAAACCCCAGAAGAACTCCAGCTCAGCCATCTGCCTCTATCCAGTGTAATCTCAGAACTCCTTCCCAGAACTCGGGCAACCAAAGAGAAAGAGTTCTACCTCAGACTGCAGCAGCCAGAGCAGTCACCATTTCAGATGTAGTAGAAGAGGAAAAAGGGTAGATCTATGCTGCAATTAAAAATAAAGGGCCTAACCAGCAATTCTCCGTCATCCATACTCCAGCAGAATTTCAAGGTAAGTGGGTGGACCCAACGAGTCGGGTAACTTTCCAACATATCTATTTATTACAATCCGAATAGGACCCAAACAAGTTTCGTTTTAGGGGGCCATGCTAGCGACCATGCCTTGTGAGGACAAGAGGAAAAGGGGTTAGCTTTTATATAAACCAAGTGCAGATTTGTTCTATCCTGGATCACGCACATTGAGTGCCGTTCGATCGGAGGAATAGATTCCTATTAGAATGACTATGTTTCCCGTGAGATAGAGTTAGGTCCTTTGCTCTTACTGTCCCCATCTTTGCCACTGGACTAAACGTTTCATCATAGTCCAAACCTTGGGTTTGTGCATAACCCTTAGCTACCAATCTTGCTTTATGTCTCTCAATAGAACCATCAGATTTGCACTTCACTTTGTAAACCCATTTACATCCAATAACATTTTTGTCCTTTGGTAGTGCAACCAAATCCCATGTATCATTATGGACCAATGCGTCCATCTCAACATCCATTGTTTTCTCCCATACATGCTCTCCAATAGCTTCTGTATAGCATGTAGGTTCCACATGCTTCACCATAGATGTCATATATGCATAGTGCATAGCAAAATCTCGATATGTCAATCTGTCAAACTGGATATCTGACTCTCTGGGATCTCCGCAATGCATGCGGGTCACTCCGAACACCTGTCATCACTCTAGCATGTGGTGGCACATATCTATCCTGCCTAGCACCAGGTGTGCGTAAAACAGGTATGCCAAGCTCCTCATCCAAACTCTCTGAACTCGATGACTCATAACCTGTGATTCCCATTCCTTCAACCTTCTTATTTCCTTTGTCCATAGCACTACTCCCAGTGCTCACACTCTCATGCCTCAAATGTCCTGACCATGGACGTACACTGCTACTCTCAGCCTTTGCTGTTGGCCCCCAGACATAGTAGTAGAACTAGAACTTGCTTGTGGCAAGTTCACAAGCACATCAACCTCAAGTGACTCAATGACACCCTCATCTTTTGCTTTGTACCAACCAACTAGCAAGCTTATCAAACACATCTTGTGAGATGACCACTTGTCTAGTTTGTGGGTTGTAACATTTGTATGCCTTTCGATCCTATGCATATCCAACAAATACACATTTCTCTGCCTTAGGATCCAACTTCCTTCTTCTTTCATCAGGCACATGTACATAAGCTATGCATCCAAAAACTTTGAGGTGTTCAATGTCTGGCCTATAACCTGTAAGCCGCATCTCTGGCGTACTTCCATGAATGGCTAGTGTAGGTGTTTTGTTCAGTATATACACTGTAATAGCACATGCTTCTGCCCAATAATAATTTGGCATGCTCTTTTCATTGAGCATCACCCTAGCCACTTCACATATGACTCTATTCTTTCTCTTAGCCACACCATTTTGCTGAGGTGTATACCTGCAAGTCAATTGTCTTCTTATTCCATGCTTCCTCAAGAAATGCTCAAAAGCCTTTGAGGTGTATTCACCACCTCCATATGTCCTCAAACATTTAATCCAACAACCATATTGCTTTTCTGCAAAAGCTTTAAATCCATGAACTTTTCCAATACTTCACTCTTCTCTCTGAGAAAGTATATCCATGTCATCTTGCTGAAATCATCTATGAATGTCACATAGTATAAACTGCCTTTGATAGATGGGTTTTGTGCAAGGACCCCATACATCACTATGTACTATCTCAAGTGGCCTGCTACTCATGTTTCCTTCTCTAGGAAACCGCAACCTTGCCTGCTTTCCAAACTGACAGGCTTCACAAACATGCATATTCCCATCATATTTGAATCTAGGCAATCCACTGACAATGCCTCTTGCCTGCATGTTCTTCAATCTTTGTATATTGACATGTCCAATCTTCTTATGCCACATATCAATGTCCTGTACCACATTTCTGCTTTTAGAGAACATGGCTGATTTTAACTCAGGAATCCCAGCATCCAGCTTAAACAACCTGCCTTCTTTCTTGCCTTTAGCAATGACTCTACATCCATGTTTGAAGTCCTCAATGAAGCAACCATGCTCGCTTGAAACGAGCCTGTAATCCTTGTTCCACCATTTGACCAACTGAGGCCAAGCTCTTTGTGATAGAAGGCACATACAATACATCTGACATAGACTTTGTTTGACCATTGTGCATAACCAATGGTACACTACCAACATGTGTAATGGCATGCTGAGTATCATCTCCTGTTTCCACATAGCCTTTCATATCCATAGGCTTCATATGCTCAAACCATTCACCATGACAAGTCATATGGTTTGATGCTCCAGAGTCCATATACCAAGTATCATCATTCTCAGCATTTGTCACCATGGATCCAACAACATGTTTCATGGCAAACAAGTGATTTGCAGTGCCATCATTACGGCTTGATGCATAGTTTCCACCATGTTGTGCATAATTTCCACCATACTGACCACCACGTTGTGCTCTATCCCCTCTCAAATCAATCTGTTTGCGGAAACAATCTCTTGCCATATGACCAAATTTGCCACAGTAATGGCATTCCACATCTTGCATAGAATTTTGTTGGCCTTGCCAACGTCCTCTACCACAGGGGTTACCTCTGCCTCTCTGAGATGCATAACCACGACCACCTCTAGCACCATATGTGGGCTGAAAATTCTGTTGTGGTGACCTGTCCTGCCATCCACGACCATTACCACCACGGCCACGTGATGCGAATCTCCCCCTGCCTCTAAAACCTCTCTGCGAATAGAAAGCCTGATTTTTGCCATTATCATCATGGCTAGTAGATGCATCCAGAAATGAATCACTGAGTTTGATTTCCTCAACAAGTAAGAGTGAAACCAACTCATCAAAGTCTGGTAAACCTGTACTCCTTACTGAGATAGATGTATCAAAAGATTTATATTCCTTGCCAAGACCACGCAAGGTAATATCCACCAAATCATCATTAGGCATGGGGGCATTTATTGTTGCCAATGCATCTGCAAACTTCTTTATTTCTTGCACATAATCATGGATGCTTCTTTTATTCCGCTTCACATTATGTATCTGCTGTCAACTGAGACTTGCGAGCACTCGTGTCTGTATCAAACATCTTTACCAAAGTATCCCATGCATCTTTGGGATTCTCAGCATCCTGCATGTGTATGAGCATAGCATCAGAAATACATATAGACAAATATGCAACACTTTGAATGCTCTTTCTGACCATTGCTCTCATGAGCAATAACCTGCTGTGTAGGTTGTCGAGGTAGCTCAAGCTCTGGCTCAGCACCTGTAATGAGATTCCAAAATCCTTTTCCTTTCAAGAAACTTTTTATCCTGTACTTCCATGCCTGGAAGTTCTTCCTATCTAGCTTTTCACCAACAATCTACTGGGTTATCCGACATATTTGCTCAATGCGTACTCCTTCTGCACACTTCCAAATCTATAAACGAGCCTTCCTCAGCTCCACCACACTCCAATGAGTGTTCCAGATACTCCAAAGTAGCCAACAATCTTCAAATTTGATGTAGAAAATCAACCTGTATGCATCCAAAATGAACTGGCTCATGCAGTCCGAGATACCCTGCTTTGATGCACTTTCCAAGGCTCCAAATCACAATGTAGTGGTGCAATCAAGTATGCGCAACTTGCATTGACACCCAAACAACCTCAATGTTGAATATCAACACCATCTGACATGTGTACATATCAATTTTTGAAAACCCCTTTCTCTGTTTTCGGAAATACCAGAAAAATCAAAAAAACCAGTAGTAATCTAGTTTCTTCAATATTTGTCCAAATTGAGCAACCAGGCATTCATTAGCTTAGCAATAGTGTCCATCAACTCCATGTAAGAGGAATTTGTCCAATTGTTTAAGACCAAAGATTAATTGTCTGATTAAAATCACTCTGTTTCTCTGCAACCAGTGGACAGCCTGTTTAATCAGCTCATTCCCAGCTCAATTAAGCATAATTGATTAAACCAACCATGTAGCCCTCTTCTCCAATGTGTGTAGCAACCAATTGCAAAAGCAATTGTGAAATATATCAAGCAACCAAGTGGAAATCAATCTCCTCGTAGCAAAAAAGTGAAAAATCTACCCTGTTTCATTGTAGGAGCTGCGCTGCCTGCATTTGAGGAATTTGGGAGTGATTTAAGTGATAATTGAAGTTGGATATAAGTGCCCAACACACTTGGGTATGTGTGCAACCAGTCAATGGTTTGATTTTAGCCAAAAACACGCTCCAAATGCATCAAATTTTGACTCCTTTTTCTCTGTTTTGTGAGAGCTCAAAAAAACCAGAGTTTTTCACTCGTTCAAATGCATGTAAATTGCTCCAAAATCACAGTAGGGCTTGCATAGAAGTTGCCAATACATTCCTCCTTGTCAAATACATGTTTGCTTTGCCAGATTTACATGTGTTTCCACCATACATCAGTGCTTCCAAGCTTTAATGGAAAGTTTCCAAAAACCAAAAATTTGCTTTGCTTTTAGTTGCTCTAACTTGCTTTGCTTTTGCCTGAATCACCTGCAATCCGCTCAAGGATGTTTAGAAGACCTTACTCGGTAGGCCAAGCTCTCAGATCTGATAAGAATTGGTGTGCTCTAAGCTTCACAGCTTCAATGGCAAGCTTCACAGCTTCTTCTCCCTCTTCACTCACTCACTCATAAACCCTAATAAACAGCACAAGGCTCTGATACCAAGTTGAAAGAACGGTAGAGGGGAAGGAGACACACACACACACGAGTAAGTCCTAATGTATATTGCAAACCCTAACCAAAGAGAGAAGCCATCTCCTTTCTCACACAATGCATAAAGCCATAATCCATAATACACACAACACTATGAGTTGTGTCCACACACATCTAACCCTAGCTAATGTCCACACACTATGACCAGCTGGACACGCGGTCATTTATGTCTCACACATGTTTCTACCTAACATGCCAGCACATAGCATAGCTGGCTCACACACTGACATCGAGCTTGAATCTCAACAGCCCCTCTCAAGCTCATGATGTACTGCCGATGAAGATGTAGATGAGCTTGGGATATCAAGACTCTCAACACCCCACTCCTAACATACCCCAGCCACACATTTTTGGGCATGTTTAGTGCACACAAAGACTACTCTAAGCTTAGAAATAGCTTGCACTAACCTTGGTACCCACCACTGCTTGCATTGTAGTCTTTCTTCTAGTGTAGCTTGTGGTGTAGCCTCTACCCATTTTGTTAAGTCTTGTTTTTGCTACATCTAGACCTCTTTCCAAAATTGTGCTTTACACAAAAGCTATCCACGTACTAAAAAACTAAGGAATTAATCCCTACACAAGGAACACCCAAGTTGGAGTCATGGATGATGGTGCCATGTTCACCTCTTCCCCCACCCCTTTTCACTCTATTGCATAGGGAACCTAGGAACCAGCCCTTAGATCTTCCCAATATACTTAAATGTCATCACATTGGAAGCAAATGCTCCCCGTTTTGTGACAAAAGCTGTCTTTTCACGATCATCTGGGGCCATCAGGACTTGATTGTATACAGCGAAACCATCCAAGAAAGAATACATCTCAAGGTCTGCAGGTGGCATCTACCACGGAATCTATGAACAGAAGTGGGAAAGGATTTGTCTCTGTTGCAACATTGAGCTTCCAGTAATCCAAATAGACACGGAGCTTTCCATTCTCTTTCAGCACAATCACTATTGGCAACAACCATGTCACCTTTCCACCACCGGATATATGAATCCTAGTTTCAAGAGTTTATCAATTTCCTCAATTTGTTTTGCATAATTTGGATTCATTCGGTACCGCTGTTGCTTGTTTAATGGGAACAACATCCTCCTTAAGATGATGTTGATAAAATTGAGGATCAATGCCCTTCATATCTTTGTAGCTCCAAGGAAATACATCCACATATGATTTTAATAAGTTCTAGAGTTTTTCTTTCAATTCTATATCCAGCTTAGCGCTGATGCAAACTATCTTGGGGTGCTCCACGTCGCCCAGATTCATGTCTTCTAGCTCATCTGCTATGACCCGAAGGCTGTGCTTCATTGCTCTCTCATGAGTTTCTTCTACCTGGATAAGGGCTTGAACTTCCTTCGGTACACCCACATGACCTAAGGGGGTGAGAGGTCGGCTTGGCCCTCGTTGATTTAGTTCATAAGAATGACTATGTTTCCCGTGAGATAGAGTTAGGTCCCTTTGTTTGCTCATATCCTCATATTGTCAAGAGATTAAGGTGTCATTAATCGAAAATAAGAGGACTTATCTACCTATCAAAAGGTTTCCCTTGACCTAGCTAGGGCGAGGACCTTACACGTGGTATCCAAGCATGGTTTAGGTAATTGTGTGTCGTATTGTTTGATTGCTAGGCTTTCTTGATAGACTAATCTAGTTATGTCTAGATCTAGGATGGGATGGATAGACTAATCTAGTTATGTCTAGATGTAGGATGGGATGAATTACTATTCTCAATTCTTAGTGTTCTAGTACATGTTGTTGCTCCCTAAACTTTGAGTTCTGTGATGCCATGATCCACGTCATAGAAAAGATAAATTTTAATCGGAGATCGACGTAAATGAATATTCCTCGAGAAATCCATGTTTTTAAATTTGTAAACGTATATTCGTCGAAAGAAATTTTAGAAAAAGAGAAACTGAGATAGTACCTTTCGAGAAGATAATTTTAGAAAGAACCTTTCAGACCTAAACTCTGACTCAGACTATTGACCAAGACCTAATTCCTTCGTCAGTTTCAATCAATGACGATGTGCCCAGTTCAGGGAAAATGTATTCAATCACCCACCGAATCTAAAACTAAGTTAAGACTTCTGACTTTGATCTAAGGATCAAGTTAACAGAATTTGAAGAATTCTGTTTGGAATTGAAAATTGGATCTAGAAGTATTGAGATAGGGATTTACGATATACTCATGGTATTCAAACAAAAATAAAAAACTATAAACTTGCATAGAAACCCTGCCTTCTTAAAAGACTGTCTTACACCAGAATGCTGGAGGGAGCATTTGGCATATATATTTATCTAAGGGAAGTTCAGTTTTGCAACAGCTGGTGGGGAGTGTTCGAGGGACAGTTCACGCGGCAAAACCTGTCGAGGTCTTGACCAGCCTCGGTATGGTTAAAATGGTGCACTTTCGGTACAATGGACGAGGGCCGACGAAGCGGTCCCTTAGTGAAGTGCCAGGACACCTAAGGAGGATCCTGGAGGGTTCTGACCAGGTGATGCACGGGCTCGCGGTGCCGAGGACATCCATGCGTATGTCGAGGAAGATATTATATAATGGACCTATGTTTTTATAATCTATCACTGAATCTCGTTGTTGACTTGCTTGTAAGATTCCTCCCCCAACCCCCTTTTTGATGTCTAGTATCTTCCCCCGTAATCAATCCCTCTTCAGAAATATAAAGACCTTGTTTCTAACTGTTTTAACCTAGAGAGAGAAAATATTCTAGAGAGAGAATATTCAGATTATGAATATTTTTGGATAGAAAAATAACTCATCTTATTAAAATAAGTTCCCCTGAAACAGAAATTCAAAAAGAAATTTCCAATGTGCAATTGGAATTAATTAGAAATAGGTATAAAGAACCTTAGTCTAAGGGCCTAGATTTTCAGAAATCTTTAGACTATGGTCCAATTAAGGTTTCTATGGGCCAATAGCATCAATCCATGTGTAGGGAGGAGATAAATCCAAATTGTAAAAGAAGATACCCAAAAATGAGTAAATGCTCACATAAGATGAAGAGTTGAAAATGTACAAGGTTTATTAGTAAATAAACTCATATGTAAGGAAGAGGAGTTCTTTAAAGGAGGTGCATATTTCACATAAGATGAAGAGTTGAAAATGTACAAGGTTTATTAGTAAATAAACTCATATGTAAGGAAGAGGAGTTCTTTAAAGGAGGTGCATATTTCACATAAGATGAAGAGTTGAAAATGTACAAGGTTTATTAGTAAATAAACACATATGTAAGGAAGGGGAGTTCTTTAAAGGAGGTGCATATTTCACATAAGATGAAGAGTTGAAAATGTACAAGGCTTATTAGTAAAAAAACTATGACACATATGTAAGGAAGAGGAGTTCTTTAAAGGAGGTGCATATTTCACATAAGATGAAGAGTTGAAAATGTACAAGGTTTATTAGTAAAAAACTATGAGCAATACAATTTTGACACATATGTAAGGAAGGGGAATTCTTTAAAGGAGGTGCATATTTCACATGCTTGAATGAGTTTTAAACTCATAAAAATTGAGATATTTTATCTCTCCTCTCTCCTCATTCAAGTCTAGCCCCAAAAAGTTAGCTTAACTGACCTTAAAATGGTCAAAAAGTGACCAAACCGACTTGGAAAATTCTAGAATCAGTTTGTTTGGTTAGGAGCTCAAATTTTCCTATAAATAGAAGCCTTCCCTTGTTGAAAAAAAAACATAGTCTCTTATGCTTTGTTACTCTACTCCACCTAAGCCAAAATATATAGTCTCTTATGCTTTGTTACTCTACTCCACCTAAGCCAAAATATATAGTCTCTTATGCTTTGTTACTCTACTCCACCTAAGCCAAAATATATAGTCTCTTATGCTTTGTTACTCTACTCCACCTAAGCTAAAATATATAGTGTCTTATGCCTTGTTACTCTACTCTACCTAAGCCAAGAACTGTGAATTCTTTAATAATTCACTAGTTTTGATACCTCTCTCTTTCTTCAATCTCCATTAGTGGCTCCATCAACATACTAAACCAATTGATTGGTTGGGGGCCTCTACCGTGAATAAAGAATCAAGCAAATCATAAGGTAAGTATATTGAATTTCGATCTTTTCTATGATTTCTCAATGATTCTCTCTTCTCAACCCCTCTCAAGCTTGAGAAGTTTAATTGGTATGGTTTTTTTTAAATGCTAATGAAGTTAATTGGTGAATAGTAGTGAAGAGGTACATAATTTAATAAATGCTATAGAAGTTAATTTCCACTTATATTTAAATTCTAATGGTTTTTATAATTTCTCTCTCTCATTCAAGAAATGGTCATACTCATGACCCATTCTCAATCCAAATGAAGCTTTTCATAAAGCTTTTCCTTAATCCAAGATTAAGCTATTCTTGAGGCCAAATTAATGGCTTTTTGCTATGCTTTTAGTTTATGCACATTGATGATTCAATCCATTATGGATTGATGACCCAATTAGAGACCATTCTAATTGTTTTCTTAATGAACCAATTAGAGACCATTATGGATTGATGATCCAATTAGAGACCATTCTAATTGTTTTCTTAATGATCTAATTAGAGACCATTATGGATTGATGACCCAATTAGAGACCATTCTAATTGTTTTCTTAATGATCCAATTAGAGACCATTATGGATTGATGATCCAATTAGAGACCATTCTAATTGTTTTCTTAATGATCCAATTAGAGACCATTATGGATTGATGATCCAATTAGAGACCATTCTAATTATTTCTTTAATAATGAGCTTTATCCCTTAGAAAAAAATTGAGATTTATCAGTCATAGTAGCGGAGCTATGGCAAAATTTTTATAGAAATTACGCATAAAATAAATTCATTCAAAGCATAAAAAGAGGACTTTCTACCATATTCTAGGAACTATCATCCTAGATTAATTAAAAGAATTTTATCATGCATGGAGATGTGGATGTTTGCATGTAGATGTAGATGTAGATGTATAGATGTAGATGTGGATATGGAGGTGGATGGATGCATGTAGATGTAGATGTATAGATGTAGATGTGAATGGAGATGTGGATGTATACATGTAGATGTAGATGTATAGATACGGATGTGGATGTGGAGGTGGATGTATACATGTAGATGTAGATGTATAGATGTAGATGTGGATGTGGAGGTAGATGGATGCATGTAGATGTAGATGTATAGATGTAGATGGGAATGGAGATAAGGATGTATGCATGTAGATGTAGATGTATAGATGTAGATGTGGATGTGGAGGTGGATGGATGCATGTAGATGTAGATGTATAGATGTAGATGTGAATGGAGATGTGGATGTATACATGTAGATGTAGAGGTATAGATATAGATGTGGAAGTGGAGGTGGATGGATGCATGTAGATGTAGATGTATAGATGTAGATGTAGATACGAATGGAGATGTGGATGTATGCATGTAGATGTAGGTGTATAGATGTAGATGTGGATGTAGAGGTGGAAGTATGCATGTAGATGTAGATGTATAGATGTGGATGTGAATGTGGAGGTAGATGTATGCATATAGATGTAGATGTATGGAGGTGAATGTGAATGTGGATGTAGATGTATGCATAGAGATGTAGATGTATGTATGTAGATGTGAATGTACGCATATAGATGTAGATGTATGGATGTGAATATGCGATATGTGATGTGAGGGAATCTGAAGTGACGAGATAGAAATGATGTGATGGGATGAGTATACATATAAATGGAATATGGAATAAGTAATGTAGATTGATGAGGGATAATGTGGAAAAATGAAAGTTAAAATAGAAATTGTATTGTAAACTGTTTGTAAATGCTGTTTGTAAATGCTGTTTGTAAATGATTGTTTTATGTCAAGAATGCTGGGGGGAGCATTTTGACCGTCTTGTGATTAAAGTCGTGATGGTAAAGTTGCAACTGCTGACGGGGAGTCAATGAAGGACGTCTCGCGTAGCAAGGTCGGCCGAGGTCTTGACCAGCCTCGGTGCGATTAAAATGGTGAGCTTCCGGTACGGTGGATGAGGGGCCAAGGAAGCGGCCTATGCGTGAAGCGCTAGGTTACCTGCGAAGGATCCTAGAGGGTGCTGACCATACGGTGCTCGGGCTCTGGGTTGCCTAGGATACCCACGCGTGCGTCGAGGAAGATATTGGAACAGAGTTGGAGTTGTTTTCTGAATCGGGCATGGATCTGGTTGATTGACCTTGCTGGTCTTCAATGGATGAGTCCATGGCCCCTTATATGGATCTGTTGGTTGATCTTGCTGATCTTCAACGAGAGTCCATCTTGATAAGTGATTATATTGCCAAGTATTAAAGGCTAGGAACTATCGAAACGGCCCCTGAGCGTTCTAGTTGCCAATGATGCCATATATACTCTGATGAAGGAATGATGGAAAAGTATTAAAGGCTAGGAACTATCGAAACGGCCCCTGAGCGTTCTAGTTGCCAATGATGCCATATATACTCTGATGAAGGAATGATGGAAAGTTAAGAATCAATGGGATAAATTGGAAGATGGTGATCAATGATACTATGGTTTTATTAAAGGATTGTTTTAAACTGGTTGAATCTGGTTGGAAAAAAGGCAATTTCATATTGGGTGTGTGAGTGGTGTGACTAGTTTTATTTTGCATGAACATCCGGCTAGGGGGCCTTGGAACTCTTTTCCTTGGTACCCGGGACAAAACCTAACCAAATTTTTTAATTGGATCCCATCACTACAGTGGTTGGGCGGTTGGCTAACCCATGGGATTGGATGGGGTTAGGCTGGACTGATGGATCCGTAAACCGAGACTCAAACTTTTGTTTTTACGATAGAAAAAAAATAAATAAATCTCGGACAGTAAAACTGTTCTATGGATAGGAATCAACGGCTGTGCCTCTTGAATGGGGAAAAAAGCGTTGATCCCAATGATCCAAGTGCAAGTTTCTTCCTTGAACTGACTAAGTATCTTATAGATGTAATCGGATCATCTCGATCAGAAATGATCTTGACTACGTTAGAGTAAAAAGTTATCCTGGTGGAATCGCCCGTGCTTTCCGGTAAAGGAAGTTTTTCCGGGTTCGGTTTTGGAACAACCGACGGATTAGTCTCTTATCTGGATATCCGTGGGCGAGGCCCCGAGTGTGGGACCCCTGTCCCACGCGAGAAGCGCTACTTCCGCTGCCAGTACCCCGAATCCGTTGCTCGGTGGGAACAGGGACCTTACAGTTGGTATCAGAGCCTTTGGTTAATAAAGATCAACTGAGAAGACAAATATGTCAAAAATTTATCAAGAAACACAAAAAGGTTATAATTGTGTGATATAATTCATACAATTTGATATTCAAACTAAAATTCATAATTTGGTAATTGGTTCTCCAGATAGAAGTACCGCGATTATATAGAATCCCTGACTTGCTTGAGGCGTAGACATGATATTATTTACCTTATAATTCCAAGGGCCGTGACTACGCGTATATACCGAGAGTATACTGCAGCTCTTTACTGACAGTATATACGAGTAAATCTAAGACTTGAAATTATAAGCGTTAATGCTATCTAGATGATGATTTCGAATGTGATTGATATGATTTTTAATTCTGTTTGAGAATGAATGAATTGATTTGGATTCTGATTGAAAATGCTGATTGAAAAATGTTGATTTTTAAAAAATTAGTTGAAATATAATGAAACCACAATGAGGGGGAATGGGACGAGTCCCTGTGATGATATTCATAACTAGAATGATGATAACGAATTCAGCAAATCAATATGAGATTAGTGGGTTGTGCTGTCAGATTGCTATTGTTAATACTTGACCGGTAGATCAAGTTAAGGGATGTCAAATTGAGAACTTGCTTGACTGAAATTTTCGTAGAGGAATGTTCGGAAGGAAACTTTTCGGTCTAATGGACCATTATCATGTTAAAGATATGAATGATATAATCTGAATGAATTGTTATTTAATGATGAGTTCTATATAAGGGATATTTATCCCAGTGTTCTGTTGGGTTGACCAGAATATGAGCAACCCCAGAATAAAAATTGGATCTTAAGAATAAGAGCTGTCCTCTACCTTGCGAGATGAGGACATCTCGCACTTTTTAAGTGGGGTAGGATGTAAGATTCCTCCCCAGCCTTTGAGGTATACAGGAGTAAGAATCTCCCTTTCTAATCTTATAATTATTCCCTCTCTAAAATAAAAGAAAGTTTTTGTTTAAAAAAAGGAAGACCCTTTCCCTAGAATACTCTCAGGAGTCCCACATGTTTTAAGGATTTAGAACAATGAGTTTAGAAGTGAGAATCGGTGTTTTGGATACCAAGGTTTTGGTTTTCATTCGAGTACGGCCCAAAAGAAGTTCTTTATCTCTTGGGAGTATAAGAAGTTATCCCCCAGATATTGTGATCCTTATATCTGAATTCAATGAAAGTAGGTGACTTAGCCTACAAGTTTCTTTTATCCCCTCATCTCAAAAATTCTTAATGCCTTCTATAGAAAAATGTGTCAAACACAAATCATGGAAAGACGGTAAAACTTCAGTGGCAAGTTACCGTGTGGCTTCTAGGTTACGCTAGCTCCTTCCTTTATATAAGTCGTAACTTTTACTTGTCGCTCACAGTAATCTTACTCCCATCAATCTCCTTTCTTTCTTTACCTCCTTCATGGCTTGGCAACAGGAATTAGTTTTATCCCTGATGATTTCTCACCTTCAAGACGCAAGAGAGTCTGTGAAGAAAGACTTTATAGAACAGTATGAGCGCTCACTTTTTCCTCACCTAGGAACTTCTGTAGCGCAGACCAAATGGCGGACCTATCAAAACATAACTAGGGTAACACCCTGGGGTCAGCAACACTTTCGTAACAATGTCCGCTTGGCCATGGTTATTGAAGCTTTGGGTTTGGGTCCCCGATACTACTGCGTCATGAGATCAAGGCATCGTGGGTTTTCTGAGCGGGTCTTCTTACTGGCATGTTTTCTTCCTCATGAGAAGATATGCCTTTACCCCGTTTTTGGCTTGCCTCTCAGAGGTCCTTTTGTTAGATCACCTCATACCACTGAGATAGGTGCGGCAATAACCAGCAGAATCATTCCCATAGATGAGTTACCCTATACTTGTGCAGCTTGTGAGGCCTGCTTTTGTGACCATATGATGGACGGGCTTATGGAAGTGTAAAGAGTTCTTCTATCTTTACTGTATAAGTCCCGTGAATGAATAAAGTTTAAATCTTGCTCTTATTTTGAATCTTGCTCTCTTTAAAACTTTTCTTGGTGGTTAATCGTGATTAAAATTTTTCTCTAAGTCTCATCTTCGTGCATCTTGCGAAATTATTCCAAGCTGCGAGATGAGGACATCTCGCGTTTTTTAAGTGGGGTAGAATGTAAGATTCCTCCCCCAACCCCCTTTTTGATGTCTAGTATCTTCCCCCGTAATCAATCCCTCTTCAGAAATATAAAGACCTTGTTTCTAACTGTTTTAACCTAGAGAGAGAAAATATTCTAGAGAGAGAATATTCAGATTATGAATATTTTTGGATAGAAAAATAACTCATCTTATTAAAATAAGTTCCCCTGAAACAGAAATTCAAAAAGAAATTTCCAATGTGCAATTGGAATTAATTAGAAATAGGTATAAAGAACCTTAGTCTAAGGGCCTAGATTTTCAGAAATCTTTAGACTATGGTCCAATTAAGGTTTCTATGGGCCAATAGCATCAATCCATGTGTAGGGAGGAGATAAATCCAAATTGTAAAAGAAGATACCCAAAAATGAGTAAATGCTCACATAAGATGAAGAGTTGAAAATGTACAAGGTTTATTAGTAAATAAACTCATATGTAAGGAAGAGGAGTTCTTTAAAGGAGGTGCATATTTCACATAAGATGAAGAGTTGAAAATGTACAAGGTTTATTAGTAAATAAACTCATATGTAAGGAAGAGGAGTTCTTTAAAGGAGGTGCATATTTCACATAAGATGAAGAGTTGAAAATGTACAAGGTTTATTAGTAAATAAACACATATGTAAGGAAGGGGAGTTCTTTAAAGGAGGTGCATATTTCACATAAGATGAAGAGTTGAAAATGTACAAGGCTTATTAGTAAAAAAACTATGACACATATGTAAGGAAGAGGAGTTCTTTAAAGGAGGTGCATATTTCACATAAGATGAAGAGTTGAAAATGTACAAGGTTTATTAGTAAAAAACTATGAGCAATACAATTTTGACACATATGTAAGGAAGGGGAATTCTTTAAAGGAGGTGCATATTTCACATGCTTGAATGAGTTTTAAACTCATAAAAATTGAGATATTTTATCTCTCCTCTCTCCTCATTCAAGTCTAGCCCCAAAAAGTTAGCTTAACTGACCTTAAAATGGTCAAAAAGTGACCAAACCGACTTGGAAAATTCTAGAATCAGTTTGTTTGGTTAGGAGCTCAAATTTTCCTATAAATAGAAGCCTTCCCTTGTTGAAAAAAAACATAGTCTCTTATGCTTTGTTACTCTACTCCACCTAAGCCAAAATATATAGTCTCTTATGCTTTGTTACTCTACTCCACCTAAGCCAAAATATATAGTCTCTTATGCTTTGTTACTCTACTCCACCTAAGCCAAAATATATAGTCTCTTATGCTTTGTTACTCTACTCCACCTAAGCTAAAATATATAGTGTCTTATGCCTTGTTACTCTACTCTACCTAAGCCAAGAACTGTGAATTCTTTAATAATTCACTAGTTTTGATACCTCTCTCTTTCTTCAATCTCCATTAGTGGCTCCATCAACATACTAAACCAATTGATTGGTTGGGGGCCTCTACCGTGAATAAAGAATCAAGCAAATCATAAGGTAAGTATATTGAATTTCGATCTTTTCTATGATTTCTCAATGATTCTCTCTTCTCAACCCCTCTCAAGCTTGAGAAGTTTAATTGGTATGGTTTTTTTTAAATGCTAATGAAGTTAATTGGTGAATAGTAGTGAAGAGGTACATAATTTAATAAATGCTATAGAAGTTAATTTCCACTTATATTTAAATTCTAATGGTTTTTATAATTTCTCTCTCTCATTCAAGAAATGGTCATACTCATGACCCATTCTCAATCCAAATGAAGCTTTTCATAAAGCTTTTCCTTAATCCAAGATTAAGCTATTCTTGAGGCCAAATTAATGGCTTTTTGCTATGCTTTTAGTTTATGCACATTGATGATTCAATCCATTATGGATTGATGACCCAATTAGAGACCATTCTAATTGTTTTCTTAATGAACCAATTAGAGACCATTATGGATTGATGATCCAATTAGAGACCATTCTAATTGTTTTCTTAATGATCTAATTAGAGACCATTATGGATTGATGACCCAATTAGAGACCATTCTAATTGTTTTCTTAATGATCCAATTAGAGACCATTATGGATTGATGATCCAATTAGAGACCATTCTAATTGTTTTCTTAATGATCCAATTAGAGACCATTATGGATTGATGATCCAATTAGAGACCATTCTAATTATTTCTTTAATAATGAGCTTTATCCCTTAGAAAAAAATTGAGATTTATCAGTCATAGTAGCGGAGCTATGGCAAAATTTTTATAGAAATTACGCATAAAATAAATTCATTCAAAGCATAAAAAGAGGACTTTCTACCATATTCTAGGAACTATCATCCTAGATTAATTAAAAGAATTTTATCATGCATGGAGATGTGGATGTTTGCATGTAGATGTAGATGTAGATGTATAGATGTAGATGTGGATATGGAGGTGGATGGATGCATGTAGATGTAGATGTATAGATGTAGATGTGAATGGAGATGTGGATGTATACATGTAGATGTAGATGTATAGATACGGATGTGGATGTGGAGGTGGATGTATACATGTAGATGTAGATGTATAGATGTAGATGTGGATGTGGAGGTAGATGGATGCATGTAGATGTAGATGTATAGATGTAGATGGGAATGGAGATAAGGATGTATGCATGTAGATGTAGATGTATAGATGTAGATGTGGATGTGGAGGTGGATGGATGCATGTAGATGTAGATGTATAGATGTAGATGTGAATGGAGATGTGGATGTATACATGTAGATGTAGAGGTATAGATATAGATGTGGAAGTGGAGGTGGATGGATGCATGTAGATGTAGATGTATAGATGTAGATGTAGATACGAATGGAGATGTGGATGTATGCATGTAGATGTAGGTGTATAGATGTAGATGTGGATGTAGAGGTGGAAGTATGCATGTAGATGTAGATGTATAGATGTGGATGTGAATGTGGAGGTAGATGTATGCATATAGATGTAGATGTATGGAGGTGAATGTGAATGTGGATGTAGATGTATGCATAGAGATGTAGATGTATGTATGTAGATGTGAATGTACGCATATAGATGTAGATGTATGGATGTGAATATGCGATATGTGATGTGAGGGAATCTGAAGTGACGAGATAGAAATGATGTGATGGGATGAGTATACATATAAATGGAATATGGAATAAGTAATGTAGATTGATGAGGGATAATGTGGAAAAATGAAAGTTAAAATAGAAATTGTATTGTAAACTGTTTGTAAATGCTGTTTGTAAATGCTGTTTGTAAATGATTGTTTTATGTCAAGAATGCTGGGGGGAGCATTTTGACCGTCTTGTGATTAAAGTCGTGATGGTAAAGTTGCAACTGCTGACGGGGAGTCAATGAAGGACGTCTCGCGTAGCAAGGTCGGCCGAGGTCTTGACCAGCCTCGGTGCGATTAAAATGGTGAGCTTCCGGTACGGTGGATGAGGGGCCAAGGAAGCGGCCTATGCGTGAAGCGCTAGGTTACCTGCGAAGGATCCTAGAGGGTGCTGACCATACGGTGCTCGGGCTCTGGGTTGCCTAGGATACCCACGCGTGCGTCGAGGAAGATATTGGAACAGAGTTGGAGTTGTTTTCTGAATCGGGCATGGATCTGGTTGATTGACCTTGCTGGTCTTCAATGGATGAGTCCATGGCCCCTTATATGGATCTGTTGGTTGATCTTGCTGATCTTCAACGAGAGTCCATCTTGATAAGTGATTATATTGCCAAGTATTAAAGGCTAGGAACTATCGAAACGGCCCCTGAGCGTTCTAGTTGCCAATGATGCCATATATACTCTGATGAAGGAATGATGGAAAAGTATTAAAGGCTAGGAACTATCGAAACGGCCCCTGAGCGTTCTAGTTGCCAATGATGCCATATATACTCTGATGAAGGAATGATGGAAAGTTAAGAATCAATGGGATAAATTGGAAGATGGTGATCAATGATACTATGGTTTTATTAAAGGATTGTTTTAAACTGGTTGAATCTGGTTGGAAAAAAGGCAATTTCATATTGGGTGTGTGAGTGGTGTGACTAGTTTTATTTTGCATGAACATCCGGCTAGGGGGCCTTGGAACTCTTTTCCTTGGTACCCGGGACAAAACCTAACCAAATTTTTTAATTGGATCCCATCACTACAGTGGTTGGGCGGTTGGCTAACCCATGGGATTGGATGGGGTTAGGCTGGACTGATGGATCCGTAAACCGAGACTCAAACTTTTGTTTTTACGATAGAAAAAAAATAAATAAATCTCGGACAGTAAAACTGTTCTATGGATAGGAATCAACGGCTGTGCCTCTTGAATGGGGAAAAAAGCGTTGATCCCAATGATCCAAGTGCAAGTTTCTTCCTTGAACTGACTAAGTATCTTATAGATGTAATCGGATCATCTCGATCAGAAATGATCTTGACTACGTTAGAGTAAAAAGTTATCCTGGTGGAATCGCCCGTGCTTTCCGGTAAAGGAAGTTTTTCCGGGTTCGGTTTTGGAACAACCGACGGATTAGTCTCTTATCTGGATATCCGTGGGCGAGGCCCCGAGTGTGGGACCCCTGTCCCACGCGAGAAGCGCTACTTCCGCTGCCAGTACCCCGAATCCGTTGCTCGGTGGGAACAGGGACCTTACATTGCTGGTCTCAACGGAGAGTACAGAGTGATACTGTTTTGTTGAGAAATAAGGACTCAATGAAAATTTTGAAGTATGACATGTATAAACCGTAAATTGTTTATCAAGGGTTGTTTTTATTAAAGTTTTAATAAAGAGGAGTGTGTGCGTATCTGTCTTCTAAAGCTAAAGTTAAGAAAGGCAATTCAATTATGGGTGGGTGAGTACTTGTCTGGTTCCACCGATTCCAGTGGTAGGGTGGTGGCTAACCCATGGGCCGGATGGGGTTACGCTGGAATCAGTGGAGTTTTAATAATCAAACTTTAAAATCTTAGGATTACGCTAAGATTTGAGTAATTAGACAATTCCCTCTGATAAATTTTTCAATAAGTGGATCAATGGCTGTGCCTGACCTGGATCAAGAAAAAAGCGTTGAATTTACTAAAATGATCAAATTATATCAGTGATAGTTTCCTTCTATCTGGTTTATTCAGTTGAAGGATAGCTTAGAATTGATCACGTTAGAAAAAATCGTTTTTAAAAAAAATCATAAAGGTGAAAGCGTCCTCGCTTTCTGGGCATGGGAATTTTTCTCGGTTTTGGTTTTTAAAGTGACCACTAACCTAGTCTCGTGCCCGGACATTCGAGGGCGAGGCCTCGAGTGAGAAACCCTGCCCCGCACATGAGGGGGCTGCTTCTGCTGCTTCAGCTACCGGGAGTCCCGGTGTGCGGAGGGGACAGAGGGATCTCAGAGTTGGTATCAGAGCCAAATTGAAAGCTAATAAGGATAAATAAATTCTTATCTGAAATTGATAAATAAGAACTCAGAAAAGACATTTTTTCTTAATGTATTTCATTCCATAGGCTTATTTAAGGAAGAATTTTTAATCAAAGAATTTATTTTTATAGATGGAAGTCCCCTATTTATTTGGTATTCTCGACCTCACCCAGTCTCAAGATATGACTGCGTTCGCCTTCGAGCATCTCATCTCTTCCGCTTCTACTCGAATAAGCCGAGCAAGACTCACACGCCATTTTGAGGAGTTATATTTTCCTAACCCAGTGGCGAGACTACATAAGTGGTTTGCAGGGCAATATGTCCATGCCCCTTGCGACCGCCGTGCAATGCTGTGGGAGAACCTCTCATTGGCTATGATTCTGTTAAAGCTAAAAATGACACGTGGTGTCATTCTATATCATTCAACACCTCAAAATTTCAGACTTTCATGCCGAATTTATAGATTCCTTAGTCGATTTATCCCTAAGGAGAAAATAATAGCTCCCTTCGGAGTTAGAGCACTTATGTAACAGGATATGACTATGGCCCAGTACGGTCCTCTTATGCATCTCCCGAAGAGATTTTGAATTTTGGAGCCAAGCTGCTCTATGTATAATTTGCAACTTTTATATAAGAATGTTTTCTGAAGAAAAATTCCTTGTTGTATAAGTGATTACTTATAGACGATCTGATAAAGAAAAAAATCCGTTATCGGACATATATCATAGACCTCCAATGAGATCATTGTCTTGTTTAAGAAATTGTTTTTCGAAACTCTTAAGTCCTAGGATCTCGTGGATAATATCAAAATAAAAATTTAATAATATATAAATTTTTGACAGAATCATGAGACGAGGAAATCGTGGTCTCGTCAGACAGACCCTGTCTCTGAAGATGACGAGCTTGACCTTGATGTTCGCAAGGCTCTTCATAGGACACAAGCAGGACCCTTCAAAGGAGAAGGGGAGAACCTGGGCCCTCAGGCTATGGAGAAATGGGTGGAAGCCATGGAAGAGTATTTTGACGTCACAAGTTACAATATGCGAAGCAAAATGGCTCTTGCCTGGCTGAAAATAGTGGAAACAGCCATGGTAGCATGGAGGAACCACTGTGACACCAACCATCTGGACATAAATACTCAGTCCTGGAATGATCTAAAAACCTATCTAAGAAAGAGATTTTGTCCTCCTGGATTTTTAGAAACCAAAATGAATGAATTCTTAGAACTAAAGCAGGAGAGCAGAACCATCGAGGAATACCACGAGGCCTTTGCTTTTCTACTCAAATATTCACCGCCTCTTGATGAAGAGCAACTCATGGCCAGGTTCATTCGAGGAATGAACGAACCCTTGGACACACTGGTCAAAAATGCCAAGCCGGTGTCCATGGCCGAAGCAGTAAGAATGGCAAAAGATTTTGCCAAAGCCTTTGTAGTAAAGGTCCCACCAAAACCTGCACCCTCTAACTTTAAAAGATTCCAAGCCCAGGGAAGTACTTCAAACTTTCCACCCCCAAAGAGCCAGCAAGGCCCGAATCTGAATCAGGATACAGAAAGATTCAGAAGTGAAGGAAGACCCTTCCCCCAGAGTACTTTCTCAGGAACCCCACCTCTTTCAAAAAATCAGAAGGATGAGCTCAGAACTGAAAACTGATGCTTTGGATGCCAGGGTTTTGGTCACCAGTTAAAAGACTGCCCGACTCCTGCCATGTCAAGAGGACAGGGACGTCGAGGATCCCGAATTCAGAAACCAACCCCTTCATTCTAGTCTAATCAGGGTCCGTCTCGCCCAAGCCAGGGAAACCCCACAAGAACTCCAGCTCAGCCATCTGCCTCTATCCAGTGTAATCTCAGAACTCCTTCCCAGAACTCGGGCAACCAAAGAGAAAGAGTTCTACCTCAGACTGCAGCAGCCAGAGCAGTCACCATTTCAGATGTAGTAGAAGAGGAAAAAGGGTAGATCTATGCTGCAATTAAAAATAAAGGGCCTAATCAGCAATTCTCCGTCATCCATACTCCAGCAGAATTTCAAGGTAAGTGGGTGGACCCAACGAGTCGGGTAACTTTCCAACATATTTATTTATTACAATCCGAATAGGACCCAAACAAGTTTCGTTTTAGGGGGCCATGCTAGTGACCATGCCTTGTGAGGACAAGAGGAAAAGGGGTTAGCTTTTATATAAACCAAGTGCAGATTTGTTCTATCCTGGATCACGCACATTGAGTGCCGTTCGATCGGAGGAATAGATTCCTATTAGAATGACTATGTTTCCCGTGAGATAGAGTTAGGTCCCTTTGTTTGCTCGTATCCTCATATTGTCAAGAGATTAAGGTGTCATTAATCAAAAATAAGGGGACTTATCTACCTATCAAAGGGTTTTTCTTGACCTAGCTAGGGCGAGGACCTTACACGTGGTATCCAAGCATGATTTAGGTAAATTGTGTGTCGTATTGTTTGATTGCTAGGCTTTCTTGATAGACTAATCTAGTTATTTCTAGATGTAGGATGGGATGGATTGCTATTCTCAATTCTTAGTGTTCTAGTACATCGTCTCCCCTACTTGGCTAACTCTGCTCTTGCTTGCATAGTCGGTAGGCGAAGGCACAAGAAAGCTCCCAAGGTAATCCCCTCCTATGCCACTAGGAATTGGATTTCCTCCCCAACGAGGGCGGACGTTGGATTACGGATGCTGCCTAGTTTTGTGGGCCCAAGCTAGTGTGGTGAATCAGCCTACCTCATAAGTAGACGTCTCCTATGAGGAGCGGGAGGGTTTGGTACAAGCAGCAGGGGGTGACAGGCTGGCTTGGCCCTTGTCAAGACTAGTCGATGATAGAGTATGTATGGTCCATGAGGTATGCCCAGCTGGTTTAGGCTAGAAGACTAAATTCTAGATCATTACTGGTTTTGGGTTTGGTTTGGATATGTCTATGGACTGTAAAGCTAGTTTCACTGTTTCTTTTCTGAACATTTTGCTATAAGAGATGTTTGATTAATATTGTTGTTTTCAAAGACTGTTTTAAGGAACATTTTTATGCTTATATTATGGGGAGCCAATATAAGTAGTAAACCCTCCTTTTACTCCTTACACAGTAAGTGGGTAGAGTGCTCCCTACAAAGGGTAGAGCTGGTTTAGCTGGGAGCATTTACATGTACATGCCCAGATAGTCCAAAGGCATATCCCTAAAGTTCCAAAGCTTCTAACCGAAAAGTCCAAAAACCTACACTGATCCCCACACCCATCCCCCATGTTGAAAGAACAGTAGAGGGGAAGGAGACACACACACAGGAGCAAACCCTAATGTATATTGAAAACCCTAACCAAAGAGGGAAGCCATCTCCCTTCTCACACAATCCATAAAGCCATAATCCATAATACACACAACACTATGAGTTGTGTCCACACACATCTGACCCTAGCTAATGTCCACACACTATGACCAGCTGGACACTTGGTCATTTATGTCTCACACATGTTCCTACCTAACATGCCAGCACATAGCATAGCTGGCTCACACTGACATCGAGCTTGAATCTCAACAGATCCTCTCAAGCTCATAATGTACTACCGATGAAGATGTAGATGAGCTTGGAATATCAAGACTCTCAACACTCCCCCTCAAGCTCATCCCATGTACTGCCGATGAAGATGTAGATGAGCTTGGGATATCAAGACTCTCAACACTCCCCCTCAAGCTCATCCCATGTACTCCCAACATAGTACGGAAGTACTCAAACTTCTCCCTGCTAAGTGGCTTTGTAAAGATGTCTGCCACCTGCTCATCAGTCTTCACATACTGTAGATCAACTGTACCATCAAGCACCTTTTCTCTGACAAAGTGATAATGGACCTCTATGTGTTTGGTCCTCGCATGAAACACTGGATTCTTGGCCAACTGTATACTGCTCATGTTTGTCACAATGAATGACAACTTTGCCATCAATAGGCTCACCCAAATCTGCCAAGAGATTCTTTATCCATACTGCCTCACAAGTAGCAATGGCTGCACCTCTATATTCAGCCTCTGTACTAGATAAAGCAACTGTAGGTTGCTTCTTGATACTCCAACTCACCATGGCACTTCCAAGTGTAAAAGCATATCCACTAGTAGACATCCTGTCATATGAGCTACCTGCCTAATCAGCATCTGTGTAGCCATGTATGTCCAAGCTTTTACCACTCTCATAAAGTAGACCATAATGTGCAGTGGCCTTTACATATCTTATAATGCGTCTCACTACATCTAAATGAGGTTTTCTCGGGCTCTGCATAAACTGGCTGACTAGCCCCATAACATAACTCAAATCCGGGCATGTGATAGTCATGTAAATGAAACTACCAACCATCTTCCTGCACATAGATGGATCATCCAATTCATCACCATAATCAGCCCGCAACTTCACATTTTGCTCCAAAGGTATACTCATAGGCTTACACCCTGTCATGCCATATTTTGTCAATATATCCAATGCATATTGGTGCTGTACTAACCATGTACCTGCATGATCTTTGACCACTTCAATTCCAAGGAAGTATCTCAACTCACCAAGATCTTTCGTGTCAAATTGCCCACTCAATGCTTTCTTGACATGCATTACATCTACACCATGATCACCTGTGATAATCAAGTCAGTCATCCACATAGATGACGAGTAAAACAATCCCATGCTCTGTCTTCTTCACATAGAGTGAAGAATCTGCTGTAGATATCTGAAATCTGAGAGAGATCAGATATCTGCTCATCTTATCACTCCAAGCACGAGGTGCTTGCTTCAAACCATATAATGCCTTTTTCAATTTGCATACATGAGTCGGATATCGTGGGTGTACATAACCTTCTGGCTGTGCCATATACACCTCCTCTTGAAGATCACCATTTAGAAATGCATTTTTGACATCCATTTGATGCATTTCCCAACGATTAGCTGCAGCCATAGCAATGACTGCTCTTACTGTCCCCATCTTTGCCACTGGACTAAACGTTTCATCATAGTCCAAACCTTGGGTTTGTGCATAACCCTTAGCTACCAATCTTGCTTTATGTCTCTCAATAGAACCATCAGATTTGCACTTCACTTTGTAAACCCATTTACATCCAATAACATTTTTGTCCTTTGGTAGTGCAACCAAATCCCATGTATCATTATGGACCAATGCGTCCATCTCAACATCCATTGTTTTCTCCCATACATGCTCTCCAATAGCTTCTGTATAGCATGTAGGTTCCACATGCTTCACCATAGATGTCATATATGCATAGTGCATAGCAAAATCTCGATATGTCAATCTGTCAAACTGGATATCTGACTCTCTGGGATCTCCGCAATGCATGCGGGTCACTCCGAACACCTGTCACTCTAGCATGTGGTGGCACATATCTATCCTGCCTAGCACCAGGTGTGCGTAAAACAGGTATGCCAAGCTCCTCATCCAAACTCTCTGAACTCGATGACTCATAACCTATGATTCCCATTCCTTCAACCTTCTTATTTCCTTTGTCCATAGCACTACTCCCAGTGCTCACACTCTCATGCCTCAAACGTCCTGACCATGGACGTACACTGCTACTCTCAGCCTTTGCTGTTGGCCCCCAGACATAGTAGTAGAACTAGAACTTGCTTGTGGCAAGTTCTAGTCAAGTGACTCAATGACACCCTCATCTTTTGCTTTGTACCAACTAGCAAGCTCATCAAACACCACATCTTGTGAGATGACCACTTGTCTAGTTTGTGGGTTGTAACATTTGTATGCCTTTCGATCCTATGCATATCCAACAAATACACATTTCTCTGCCTTAGGATCCAACTTCCTTCTTCTTTCATCAGGCACATGTACATAAGCTATGCATCCAAAAACTTTGAGGTGTTCAATGTCTGGCCTATAACTTGTAAGCCGCATCTCTGGCGTACTTCCATGAATGGCTACTGTAGGTGTTTTGTTCAGTATATACACTGTAATAGCACATGCTTCTGCCCAATAATAATCTGGCATGCTCTTTTCATTGAGCATCACCCTAGCCACTTCACATATGACTCTATTCTTTCTCTTAGCCACACCATTTTGCTGAGGTGTATACCTGCAAGTCAATTGTCTTCTTATTCCATGCTTCCTCAAGAAATGCTCAAAAGCCTTTGAGGTGTATTCACCACCTCCATATGTCCTCAAACATTTAATCCAACAACCATATTGCCTTGCCAACGTCCTCTACCACAGGGGTTACCTCTGCCTCTCTGAGATGCATAACCACGACCACCTCTAGCACCATATGTGGGCTGAAAATTCTGTTGTGGTGACCTGTCCTGCCATCCACGACCATTACCACCACGGCCACGTGATGCGAATCTCCCCCTGCCTCTAAAACCTCTCTGCGAATAGAAAGCCTGATTTTTGCCATTATCATCATGGCTAGTAGATGCATCCAGAAATGAATCACTGAGTTTGATTTCCTCAACAAGTAAGAGTGAAACCAACTCATCAAAGTCTGGTAAACCTGTACTCCTTACTGAGATAGATGTATCAAAAGATTTATATTCCTTGCCAAGACCATGCAAGGTAATATCCACCAAATCATCATTAGGCATGGGGGCATTTATTGTTGCCAATGCATCTGCAAACTTCTTTATTTCTTGCACATAATCATGGATGCTTCTTTTATTCCGCTTCACATTATGTATCTGCTGTCAACTGAGACTTGCGAGCACTCGTGTCTGTATCAAACATCTTTACCAAAGTATCCCATGCATCTTTGGGATTCTCAGCATCCTGCATGTGTATGAGCATAGCATCAGAAATACATATAGACAAATATGCAACACTTTGAATGCTCTTTCTGACCATTGCTCTCATGAGCAATAACCTGCTGTGTAGGTTGTCGAGGTAGCTCAAGCTCTGGCTCAGCACCTGTAATGAGATTCCAAAATCCTTTTCCTTTCAAGAAACTTTTTATCCTGTACTTCCATGCCTGGAAGTTCTTCCTATCTAGCTTTTCACCAACAATCTACTGGGTTATCCGACATATTTGCTCAATGCGTACTCCTTCTGCACACTTCCAAATCTATAAACGAGCCTTCCTCAGCTCCACCACACTCCAATGAGTGTTCCAGATACTCCAAAGTAGCCAACAATCTTCAAATTTGATGTAGAAAATCAACCTGTATGCATCCAAAATGAACTGGCTCATGCAGTCCGAGATACCCTGCTTTGATGCACTTTCCAAGGCTCCAAATCACAATGTAGTGGTGCAATCAAGTATGGGCAACTTGCATTGACACCCAAACAACCTCAATGTTGAATATCAACACCATCTGACATGTGTACATATCAATTCTTGAAAACCCCTTTCTCTGTTTTCGGAAATACCAGAAAAATCAAAAAAACCAGTAGTAATCTAGTTTCTTCAATATTTGTCCAAATTGAGCAACTAGGCATTCATTAGCTTAGCAATAGTGTCCATCAACTCCATGTAAGAGGAATTTGTCCAATTGTTTAAGACCAAAGATTAATTGTCTGATTAAAATCACTCTGTTTCTCTGCAACCAGTGGACAGCCTGTTTAATCAGCTCATTCCCAGCTCAATTAAGCATAATTGATTAAACCAACCATGTAGCCCTCTTCTCCAATGTGTGTAGCAACCAATTGCAAAAGCAATTGTGAAATATATCAAGCAACCAAGTGGAAATCAATCTCCTCGTAGCAAAAAAGTCAAAAATCTACCCTGTTTCACTGTAGGAGCTGCGCTGCCTGCATTTGAGGAATTTGGGAGTGATTTAAGTGATAATTGAAGTTGGATATAAGTGCCCAACACACTTGGGTATGTGTGCAACCAGTCAATGGTTTGATTTTAGCCAAAAACACGCTCCAAATGCATCAAATTTTGACTCCTTTTTCTCTGTTTTGTGAGAGCTCAAAAAAACCGTTTTTCACTCGTTCAAATGCATGTAAATTGCTCCAAAATCACAGTAGGGCTTGCATAGAAGTTGCCAATACATTCCTCCTTGTCAAATACATGTTTGCTTTGCCAGATTTACATGTGTTTCCACCATACATCAGTGCTTCCAAGCTTTAATGGAAAGCTTCCAAAAACCAGAAATTTGCTTTGCTTTTAGTTGCTCTAACTTGCTTTGCTTTTGCCTGAATCACCTGCAATCCGCTCAAGGATGTTTAGAAGACCTTACCCGGTAGGCCAAGCTCTCAGATCTGATAAGAATTGGTGTGCTCTAAGCTTCACAGCTTCAATGGCAAGCTTCACAGCTTCTTCTCCCTCTTCACTCACTCACTCATAAACCCTAATAAACAGCACAAGGCTCTGATACCATGTTGAAAGAACGGTAGAGGGGAAGGAGACACACACACACACGAGTAAGCCCTAATGTATATTGCAAACCCTAACCAAAGAGAGAAGCCATCTCCTTTCTCACACAATGCATAAAGCCATAATCCATAATACACACAACACTATGAGTTGTGTCCACACACATCTAACCCTAGCTAATGTCCACACACTATGACCAGCTGGACACGCGGTCATTTATGTCTCACACATGTTCCTACCTAACATGCCAGCACATAGCATAGCTGGCTCACACACTGACATCGAGCTTGAATCTCAACAGCCCCTCTCAAGCTCATGATGTACTGCCGATGAAGATGTAGATGAGCTTGGGATATCAAGACTCTCAACACCCCACTCCTAACATACCCCAGCCACACATTTTTGGGCATGTTTAGTGCACACAAAGACTACTCTAAGCTTAGAAATAGCTTGCACTAACCTTGGTACCCACCACTACTTGCATTGTAGTCTTTCTTCTAGTGTAGCTTGTGGTGTAGCCTCTACCCATTTTGTTAAGTCTTGTTTTTGCTACATCTAGACCTCTTTCCAAAATTGTGCTTTACACAAAAGCTATCCACGTACTAAAAAACTAAGGAATTAATCCCTACACAAGGAACACCCAAGTTGGAGCCATGGATGATGGTGCCATGTTCACCTCTTCCCCCCACCCCTTTTCACTCTATTGCATAGGGAACCTAGGAACCAGCCCTTAGATCTTCCCAATATACTTAAATGTCATCACATTGGAAGCAAATGCTCCCCGTTTTGTGACAAAAGCTGTCTTTTCACGATCATCTGGGGCCATCAGGACTTGATTGTATACAGCGAAACCATCCAAGAAAGAATACATCTCAAGGTCTGCAGGTGGCATCTACCACGGAATCTATGAACAGAAGTGGGAAAGGATTTGTCTCTGTTGCAACATTGAGCTTCCAGTAATCCAAATAGACACGGAGCTTTCCATTCTCTTTCAGCACAATCACTATTGGCAACAACCATGTCACCTTTCCACCACCAGATATATGAATCCTAGTTTCAAGAGTTTATCAATTTCCTCAATTTGTTTTGCATAATTTGGATTCATTCGGTACCGCTGTTGCTTGTTTAATGGGAACAACATCCTCCTTAAGATGATGTTGATAAAATTGAGGATCAATGTCCTTCATATCTTTGTAGCTCCAAGGAAATACATCCACATATGATTTTAATAAGTTCTAGAGTTTTTCTTTCAATTCTATATCCAGCTTAGCGCTGATGCAAACTATCTTGGGGTGCTCCACGTCGCCCAGATTCATGTCTTCTAGCTCATCTGCCTATGACCCGAAGGCTATGCTTCATTGCTCTCTCATGAGTTTCTTCTACCTGGATAAGGGCTTGAACTTCCTTCGGTACACCCACATGACCTAAGGGGGTGAGAGGTCGGCTTGGCCCTCGTTGATTTAGTTCATAAGAATGACTATGTTTCCCGTGAGATAGAGTTAGGTCCCTTTGTTTGCTCATATCCTCATATTGTCAAGAGATTAAGGTGTCATTAATCGAAAATAAGAGGACTTATCTACCTATCAAAAGGTTTCCCTTGACCTAGCTAGGGCGAGGACCTTACACGTGGTATCCAAGCATGGTTTAGGTAATTGTGTGTCGTATTGTTTGATTGCTAGGCTTTCTTGATAGACTAATCTAGTTATGTCTAGATCTAGGATGGGATGGATAGACTAATCTAGTTATGTCTAGATGTAGGATGGGATGAATTACTATTCTCAATTCTTAGTGTTCTAGTACATGTTGCTCCCTAAACTTTGAGTTCTGTGATGCCATGATCCACGTCATAGAAAAGATAAATTTTAATCGAAGATCGACGTAAATGAATATTCGTCGAGAAATCCATGTTTTTAAATTTGTAAACGTATATTCGTCGAAAGAAATTTTAGAAAAAGAGAAACTAAGATAGTACCTTTCGAGAAGATAATTTTAGAAAGAACCTTTCAGACCTAAACTCTGACTCAGACTATTGACCAAGACCTAATTCCTTCGTCAGTTTCAATCAATGACGATGTGCCCAGTTCAGGGAAAATGTATTCAATCACCCACCGAATCTGAAACTAAGTTAAGAGTTGTGATTTTGATCTAAGGATCAAGTTAACAGAATTTGAAGAATTCTGTTTGGAATTGAAAATTGGATCTAGAAGTATTGAGATAGGGATTTACGATATACTCATGGTATTCAAACAAAAATAAAAAACTATAAACTTGCATAGAAACCCTGCCTTCTTAAAAGACTGTCTTACACCAGAATGCTGGAGGGAGCATTTGGCATATATATTTATCTAAGGGAAGTTCAGTTTTGCAACAGCTGGCGGGGAGTGTTCGAGGGACAGTTCACGCGGCAAAACCTGCCGAGGTCTTGACCAGCCTCGGTATGGTTAAAATGGTGCACTTTCGGTACAATGGACGAGGGCTGACGAAGCGGTCCCTCAGTGAAGTGCCAGGACACCTAAGGAGGATCCTGGAGGGTTCTGACGAGGTGATGCAAGGGCTCGCGGTGCCGAGGACATCCATGCGTATGTCGAGGAAGATAGTATATAATGGATCTATGTTTTTATAATCTATCACTGAATCTCGTTGTTGACTTGCTGGTCTCAACGGAGAGTACAGAGTGATACTGTTTTGTTGAGAAATAAGGACTCAATGAAAATTTTGAAGTATGAGATGGCTGATTCCACTATTTTCAGCCAGGCAAGAGCCATTTTGCTTCGCATATTGTAACCTGTGACGTCAAAATACTCTTCCATGGCTTCCACCCATTTCTCCATAGCCTCGCCCACGTTCTCCCCTTCTCCTTTGAAGGGTCCTGCTTGTGTCCTATGAAGAGCCTTGCGAACATCAAGCTCGTCATCTTCAGAGACAGGGTCTGTCTGACGAGACCACGATTTCCTCGTCTCATAATTCTGTCAAAAATTTATATATTATTAAATTTTTATTTTGATATTATCCACGAGATCCTAGGACTTAAGAGTTTCGAAAAACAATTTCTTAAACAAGACAATGATCTCATTGGAGGTCTATGATATATGTCCGATAACGGATTTTTTTCTTTATCAGATCGTCTATAAGTAATCACTTATACAACAAGGAATTTTTCTTCAGAAAACATTCTTATATAAAAGTTGCAAATTATACATAGAGCAGCTTGGCTCCAAAATTCAAAATCTCTTCGGGAGATGCATAAGAGGACCGTACTGGGCCATAGTCATATCCTGTTACATAAGTTCTCTAACTCCAAAGGGAGCTATTATTTTCTCCTTAGGGATAAATCGACTAAGGAATCTATAAATTCGGCATGAAAGTCTGAAATTTCGAGGTGTTGAATGATATAGAATGACACCACGTGTCATTTTTAGCTTTAACAGAATCATAGCCAATGAGAGGTTCTCCCACAGCATTGCACGGCGGTCGCAAGGGGCATGGACATATTGCCCTGCAAACCACTTATGTAGTCTCGCCACTGGGTTAGGAAAATATAACTCCTCAAAATGGCGTGTGAGTCTTTCTCGGCTTATTCGAGTAGAAGCGGAAGAGATGAGATGCTCGAAGGCGAACGCAGTCATATCTTGAGACTGGGTGAGGTCGAGAATACCAGATAAATAGGGGATTTCCATCTATAAAAATAATTTCTTTGATTAAAAATTCTTCCTTAAATAAGCCTACAGAAAGAAATACATTAAGAAAAAATGTCTTTTCTGAGTTCTTATTTATCAATTTCAGATAAGAATTTATTTATCCTTATTAGCTTTCAATTTGGCTCTGATACCAACTCTGAGATCCCTCTGTCCCCTCCGCGCACCGGCCGGACTCCCGGTAGCTAAAGCAGCAGAAGCAGCCCCCTCATGTGCGGGGCAGGGTTTCTCACTCGAGGCCTCGCCCTCGAATGTCCGGGCACGAGACTAGGTTAGTGGTCACTTTAAAAACCAAAACCGAGAAAAATTCCCATGCCCAGAAAGCGAGGACGCTTTCACCTTTATGATTTTTTTTAAAATTTAGGGGGCCATGCTAGCGACCATGCCTTGTGAGGACAAGAGGAAAAGGGGTTAGCTTTTATATAAACCAAGTGCAGATTTGTTCTATCCTGGATCACGCACATTGAGTGCTGTTCGATCGGAGGAATAGATTCCTATTAGAATGACTATGTTTCCCGTGAGATAGAGTTAGGTCCCTTTGTTTGCTCGTATCCTCATATTGTCAAGAGATTAAGGTGTCATTAATCAAAAATAAGGGGACTTATCTACCTATCAAAGGGTTTTTCTTGACCTAGCTAGGGCGAGGACCTTACACGTGGTATCCAAGCATGATTTAGGTAATTGTGTGTCGTACTGTTTGATTGCTAGGCTTTCTTGATAGACTAATCTAGTTATGTCTAGATGTAGGATGGGATGGATTGCTATTCTCAATTCTTAGTGTTCTAGTACATCGTCTCCCCTACTTGGCTAACTCTGCTCTTGCTTGCATAGTCGGTAGGCGAAGGCACAAGCAAGCTCCCAAGGTAATCCCCTCCTATGCCACTAGGAATTGGATTTCCTCCCCAACGAGGGCGGACGTGTGATTATGGATGCTGCCTAGTTTTGTGGGCCCAAGCTAGTGTGGTGAATCAGCCTACCTCATAAGTAGACATCTCCTATGAGGAGCGGGAGGGTTTGGTACAAGCAGCAGGGGGTGACAGGCTGGCTTGGCCCTTGTCAAGACTAGTCGATGATAGAGTATGTATGGTCCATGAGGTATGCCCAGCTGGTTTAGGCTAGAAGACTAAATTCTAGATCATTACTAGTTTTGGGTTTGGTTTGGATATGTCTATGGACTGTAAAGCTAGTTTCACTGTTTCTTTTCTGAACATTTTGCTATAAGAGCTGTTTGATTAATATTGTTGTTTTCAAAGACTGTTTTAAGGAACATTTTTATGCTTATATTATGGGGAGCCAATATAAGTAGTAAACCCTCCTTTTACTCCTTACACAGTAAGTGGGTAGAGTGCTCCCTACAAAGGGTAGAGCTGGTTTAGCTAGGAGCATTTACATGTACATGCCCAGATAGTCCAAAGGCATATCCCTAAAGTTCCAAAGCTTCTAACCGAAAAGTCCAAAAACCTACACTGATCCCCACACCCATCCCCCATGTTGAAAGAACAGTAGAGGGGAAGGAGACACACACACAGGAGCAAACCCTAATGTATATTGCAAACCCTAACCAAAGAGGGAAGCCATCTCCCTTCTCACACAATCCATAAAGCCATAATCCATAATACACACAACACTATGAGTTGTGTCCACACACATCTAACCCTAGCTAATGTCCACACACTATGACCAGCTGGACACTTGGTCATTTATGTCTCACACATGTTCCTACCTAACATGCCAGCACATAGCATAGCTGGCTCACACTGACATCGAGCTTGAATCTCAACAGATCCTCTCAAGCTCATAATGTACTGCCGACGAAGATGTAGATGAGCTTGGAATATCAAGACTCTCAACACTCCCCCTCAAGCTCATCCCATGTACTGCCGATGATGTAGATGAGCTTGGGATATCAAGACTCTCAACACTCCCCCTCAAGCTCATCCCATGTACTCCCAACATAGTACGGAAGTACTCAAACTTCTCCCTGCTAAGTGGCTTTGTAAAGATGTCTGCCACCTGCTCATCAGTCTTCACATACTGTAGATCAACTGTACCATCAAGCACCTTTTCTCTGACAAAGTGATAATGGACCTCTATGTGTTTGGTCCTCGCATGAAACACTGGATTCTTGGCCAACTGTATACTGCTCATGTTTGTCACAATGAATGACAACTTTGCCATCAATAGGCTCACCCAAATCTGCCAAGAGATTCTTTATCCATACTGCCTCACAAGTAGCAATGGCTGCACCTCTATATTCAGCCTCTGTACTAGATAAAGCAACTGTAGGTTGCTTCTTGATACTCCAACTCACCATGGCACTTCCAAGTGTAAAAGCATATCCACTAGTAGACATCCTGTCATATGAGCTACCTGCCTAATCAGCATCTGTGTAGCCATGTATGTCCAAGCTTTTACCACTCTCATAAAGTAGACCATAATGTGCAGTGGCCTTTACATATCTTATAATGCGTCTCACTACATCTAAATGAGGTTTTCTCGGGCTCTGCATAAACTGGCTGACTAGCCCCACAACATAACTCAAATCCGGGCATGTGATAGTCATGTAAATGAAACTACCAACCATCTTCCTGTACATAGATGGATCATCCAATTCATCACCATAATCAGCCCGCAACTTCACATTTTGCTCCAAAGGTATACTCATAGGCTTACACCCTGTCATGCCATATTTTGTCAATATATCCAATGCATATTGGTGCTGTACTAACCATGTACCTGCATGATCTTTGACCACTTCAATTCCAAGGAAGTATCTCAACTCACCAAGATCTTTCGTGTCAAATTGCCCACTCAATGCTTTCTTGACATGCATTACATCTACACCATGATCACCTGTGATAATCAAGTCAGTCATCCACATAGATAACGAGTAAAACAATCCCATGCTCTGTCTTCTTCACATAGAGTGAAGAATCTGCTGTAGATATCTGAAATCTGAGAGAGATCAGATATCTGCTCATCTTATCACTCCAAGCACGAGGTGCTTGCTTCAAACCATATAATGCCTTTTTCAATTTGCATACATGAGTGGGATATCGTGGGTGTACATAACCTTCTGGCTGTGCCATATACACCTCCTCTTGAAGATCACCATTTAGAAATACATTTTTGACATCCATTTGATGCATTTCCCAACGATTAGCTGCAGCCATAGCAATGACTGCTCTTACTGTCCCCATCTTTACCACTGGACTAAACGTTTCATCATAGTCCAAACCTTGGGTTTGTGCATAACCCTTAGCTACCAATCTTGCTTTATGTCTCTCAATAGAACCATCAGATTTGCACTTCAGTTTGTAAACCCATTTACATCCAATAACATTTTTGTCCTTTGGTAGTGCAACCAAATCCCATGTATCATTATGGACCAATGCGTCCATCTCAACATCCATTGTTTTCTCCCATACATGCTCTCCAATAGCTTCTGTATAGCATGTAGGTTCCACATGCTTCACCATAGATGTCATATATGCATAGTGCATAGCAAAATCTCGATATGTCAATCTGTCAAACTGGATATCTGACTCTCTGGGATCTCCGCAATGCATGCGGGTCACTCCGAACACCTGTCACTCTAGCATGTGGTGGCACATATCTATCCTGCCTAGCACCAGGTGTGCGTAAAACAGGTATGCCAAGCTCCTCATCCAAACTCTCTGAACTCGATGACTCATAACCTGTGATTCCCATTCCTTCAACCTTCTTATTTCCTTTGTCCATAGCACTACTCCCAGTGCTCACACTCTCATGCCTCAAACGTCCTGACCATGGACGTACACTGCTACTCTCAGCCTTTGCTGTTGGCGCCCAGACATAGTAGTAGAACTAGAACTTGCTTGTGGCAAGTTCTAGTCAAGTGACTCAATGACACCCTCATCTTTTGCTTTGTACCAACTAGCAAGCTCATCAAACACCACATCTTGTGAGATGACCACTTGTCTAGTTTGTGGGTTGTAACATTTGTATGCCTTTCGATCCTATGCATATCCAACAAATACACATTTCTCTGCCTTAGGATCCAACTTCCTTCTTCTTTCATCAGGCACATGTACATAAGCTATGCATCCAAAAACTTTGAGGTGTTCAATGTCTGGCCTATAACCTGTAAGCCGCATCTCTGGCGTACTTCCATGAATGGCTACTGTAGGTGTTTTGTTCAGTATATACACTGTAATAGCACATGCTTCTGCCCAATAATAATCTGGCATGCTCTTTTCATTGAGCATCACCCTAGCCACTTCACATATGACTCTATTCTTTCTCTTAGCCACACCATTTTGCTGAGGTGTATACCTGCAAGTCAATTGTCTTCTTATTCCATGCTTCCTCAAGAAATGCTCAAAAGCCTTTGAGGTGTATTCACCACCTCCATATGTCCTCAAACATTTAATCCAACAACCATATTGCTTTTCTGCAAAAGCTTTAAATCCATGAACTTTTCCAATACTTCACTCTTCTCTCTGAGAAAGTATATCCATGTCATCTTGCTGAAATCATCTATGAATGTCACATAGTATAAACTGCCTTTGATAGATGGGTTTTGTGCAAGGACCCCATACATCACTATGTACTATCTCAAGTGGCCTGCTACTCATGTTTCCTTCTCTAGGAAACCGCAACCTTGCCTGCTTTCCAAACTGACAGGCTTCACAAACATGCATATTCCCATCATATTTGAATCTAGGCAATCCACTGACAATGCCTCTTGCCTGCATGTTCTTCAATCTTTGTATATTGACATGTCCAATCCTCTTATGCCACATATCAATGTCCTGTACCACATTTCTGCTTTTAGAGAACATGGCTGATTTTAACTCAGGAATCCCAGCATCCAGCTTAAACAACCTGCCTTCTTTCTTGCCTTTAGCAATGACTCTACATCCATGTTTGAAGTCCTCAATGAAGCAACCATGCTCGCTTGAAACGAACCTGTAATCCTTGTTCCACCATTTGACCAACTGAGGCCAAGCTCTTTGTGATAGAAGGCACATACAATACATCTGACATAGACTTTGTTTGACCATTGTGCATAACCAATGGTACACTACCAACATGTGTAATGGCATGCTGAGTATCATCTCCTGTTTCCACATAGCCTTTCACATCCATAGGCTTCATATGCTCAAACCATTCACCATGACAAGTCATATGGTTTGATGCTCCAGAGTCCATATACCAAGTATCATCATTCTCAGCATTTGTCACCATGGATCCAACAACATGTTTCATGGCAAACAAGTGATTTGCAGTGCCCTCATTACTGCTTGATGCATAGTTTCCACCATGTTGTGCATAATTTCCACCATACTGACCACCACGTTGTGCTCTATCCCCTCTCAAATCAATCTGTTTGCGGAAACAATCTCTTGCCATATGACCAAATTTGCCACAGTAATGGCATTCCACATCTTGCATAGAATTTTGTTGGCCTTGCCAACGTCCTCTACCACAGGGGTTACCTCTGCCTCTCTGAGATGCATAACCACGACCACCTCTAGCACCATATGTGGGCTGAAAATTCTATTGTGGTGACCTGTCCTGCCATCCACGACCATTACCACCACGGCCACGTGATGCGAATCTCCCCCTGCCTCTAAAACCTCTCTACGAATAGAAAGCCTGATTTTTGCCATTATCATCATGGCTAGTAGATGCATCCAGAAATGAATCACTGAGTTTGATTTCCTCAACAAGTAAGAGTGAAACCAACTCATCAAAGTCTGGTAAACCTGTACTCCTTACTGAGATAGATGTATCAAAAGATTTATATTCCTTGCCAAGACCACGCAAGGTAATATCCACCAAATCATCATTAGGCATGGGGGCATTTATTGTTGCCAATGCATCTGCAAACTTCTTTATTTCTTGCACATAATCATGGATGCTTCTTTTATTCCGCTTCACATTATGTATATGCTGTCAACTGAGACTTGCGAGCACTCATGTCTGTATCAAACATCTTTACCAAAGTATCCCATGCATCTTTGGGATTCTCAGCATCCTGCATGTGTATGAGCATAGCATCAGAAATACATATAGACAAATATGCAACACTTTGAATGCTCTTTCTGACCATTGCTCTCATGAGCAATAACCTGCTGTGTAGGTTGTCGAGGTAGCTCAAGCTCTGGCTCAGCACCTGTAATGAGATTCCAAAATCCTTTTCCTTTCAAGAAACTTTTTATCCTGTACTTCCATGCCTGGAAGTTCTTCCTATCTAGCTTTTCACCAACAATCTACTGGGTTATCCGACATATTTGCTCAATGCGTACTCCTTCTGCACACTTCCAAATCTATAAACGAGCCTTCCTCAGCTCCACCACACTCCAATGAGTGTTCCAGATACTCCAAAGTAGCCAACAATCTTCAAATTTGATGTACAAAATCAACCTGTATGCATCCAAAATGAACTGGCTCATGCAGTCCGAGATACCCTGCTTTGATGCACTTTCCAAGGCTCCAAATCACAATGTAGTGGTGCAATCAAGTATGGGCAACTTGCATTGACACCCAAACAACCTCAATGTTGAATATCGACACCATCTGACATGTGTACATATCAATTCTTGAAAACCCCTTTCTCTGTTTTCGGAAATACCAGAAAAATCAAAAAAACCAGTAGTAATCTAGTTTCTTCAATATTTGTCCAAATTGAGCAACCAGGCATTCATTAGCTTAGCAATAGTGTCCATCAACTCCATGTAAGAGGAATTTGTCCAATTGTTTAAGACCAAAGATTAATTGTCTGATTAAAATCACTCTGTTTCTCTGCAACCAGTGGATAGCCTGTTTAATCAGCTCATTCCCAGCTCAATTAAGCATAATTGATTAAACCAACCATGTAGCCCTCTTCTCCAATGTGTGTAGCAACCAATTGCAAAAGCAATTGTGAAATATATCAAGCAGCCAAGTGGAAATCAATCTCCTCGTAGCAAAAAAGTCAAAAATCTACCCTGTTTCACTGTAGGAGCTGCGCTGCCTGCATTTGAGGAATTTGGGAGTGATTTAAGTGATAATTGAAGTTGGATATAAGTGCCCAACACACTTGGGTATGTGTGCAACCAGTCAATGGTTTGATTTTAGCCAAAAACACGCTCCAAATGCATCAAATTTTGACTCCTCTTTCTCTATTTTGTGAGAGCTCAAAAAAACCAGAGTTTTTCACTCGTTCAAATGCATGTAAATTGCTCCAAAATCACAGTAGGGCTTGCATAGAAGTTGCCAATACATTCCTCCTTGTCAAATACATGTTTGCTTTGCCAGATTTACATGTGTTTCCACCATACATCAGTGCTTCCAAGCTTTAATGGAAAGCTTCCAAAAACCAGAAATTTGCTTTACTTTTAGTTGCTCTAACTTGCTTTGCTTTTGCCTGAATCACCTGCAATCCGCTCAAGGATGTTTAGAAGACCTTACCCGGTAGGCCAAGCTCTCAGATCTGATAAGAATTGGTGTGCTCTAAGCTTCACAGCTTCAATGGCAAGCTTCACAGCTTCTTCTCCCTCTTCAGTCACTCACTCACAAACCCTAATAAACAGCACAAGGCTCTGATACCATGTTGAAAGAACGGTAGAGGGGAAGGAGACACACACACACACGAGTAAGCCCTAATGTATATTGCAAACCCTAACCAAAGAGAGAAGCCATCTCCTTTCTCACACAATGCATAAAGCCATAATCCATAATACACACAACACTATGAGTTGTGTCCACACACATCTAACCCTAGCTAATGTCCACACACTATGACCAGCTGGACACGCGGTCATTTATGTCTCACACATGTTCCTACCTAACATGCCAGCACATAGCATAGCTGGCTCACACACTGACATTGAGCTTGAATCTCAACAGCCCCTCTCAAGCTCATGATGTACTGCCGATGAAGATGTAGATGAGCTTGGGATATCAAGACTCTCAACACCCCACTCCTAACATACCCCAGCCACACATTTTTGGGCATGTTTAGTGCACACAAAGACTACTCTAAGCTTAGAAATAGCTTGCACTAACCTTGGTACCCACCACTACTTGCATTGTAGTCTTTCTTCTAGTGTAGCTTGTGGTGTAGCCTCTACCCATTTTGTTAAGTCTTGTTTTTGCTACATCTAGACCTCTTTCCAAAATTGTTCTTTACACAAAAGTTATCCACATACTAAAAAACTAAGGAATTAATCCCTACACAAGGAACACCCAAGTTGGAGCCATGGATGATGGTGCCATGTTCACCTCTTCCGCCACCCCTTTTCACTCTATTGCATAGGGAACCTAGGAACCAGCCCTTAGATCTTCCCAATATACTTAAATGTCATCACATTGGAAGCAAATGCTCCCCGTTTTGTGACAAAAGCTGTCTTTTCATGATCATCTGGGGCCATCAGGACTTGATTGTATACAGCGAAACCATCCAAGAAAGAATACATCTCAAGGTCTGCAGGTGGCATCTACCACGGAATCTATGAACAGAAGTGGGAAAGGATTTGTCTCTGTTGCAACATTGAGCTTCCAGTAATCCAAATAGACACGGAGCTTTCCATTCTCTTTCAGCACAATCACTATTGGCAACAACCATGTCACCTTTCCACCACCGGATATATGAATCCTAGTTTCAAGAGTTTATCAATTTCCTCAATTTGTTTTGCATAATTTGGATTCATTCGGTACCGCTGTTGCTTGTTTAATGGGAACAACATCCTCCTTAAGATGATGTTGATAAAATTGAGGATCAATGTCCTTCATATCTTTGTAGCTCCAAGGAAATACATCCACATATGATTTTAATAAGTTCTAGAGTTTTTCTTTCAATTCTATATCCAGCTTAGCGCTGATGCAAACTATCTTGGGGTGCTCCACGTCGCCCAAATTCATGTCTTCTAGCTCATCTGCTATGACCCGAAGGCTGTGCTTCATTGCTCTCTCATGAGTTTCTTCTACCTGGATAAGGGCTTGAACTTCCTTCGGTACACCCACATGACCTAAGGGGGTGAGAGGTCGGCTTGGCCCTCGTTGATTTAGTTCATAAGAATGACTATGTTTCCCGTGAGATAGAGTTAGGTCCCTTTGTTTGCTCATATCCTCATATTGTCAAGAGATTAAGGTGTCATTAATCGAAAATAAGAGGACTTATCTACCTATCAAAAGGTTTCCCTTGACCTAGCTAGGGCGAGGACCTTACACGTGGTATCCAAGCATGGTTTAGGTAATTGTGTGTCGTATTGTTTGATTGCTAGGCTTTCTTGATAGACTAATCTAGTTATGTCTAGATCTAGGATGGGATGGATAGACTAATCTAGTTATGTCTAGATGTAGGATGGGATGAATTACTATTCTCAATTCTTAGTGTTCTAGTACATGTTGTTGCTCCCTAAACTTTGAGTTCTGTGATGCCATGATCCACGTCATAGAAAAGATAAATTTTAATCGGAGATCGACGTAAATGAATATTCCTCGAGAAATCCATGTTTTTAAATTTGTAAACGTATATTCGTCGAAAGAAATTTTAGAAAAAGAGAAACTGAGATAGTACCTTTCGAGAAGATAATTTTAGAAAGAACCTTTCAGACCTAAACTCTGACTCAGACTATTAACCAAGACCTAATTCCTTCGTCAGTTTCAATCAATGACGATGTGCCCAGTTCAGGGAAAATGTATTCAATCACCCACCGAATCTGAAACTAAGTTAAGACTTGTGACTTTGATCTAAGGATCAAGTTAATAGAATTTGAAGAATTCTGTTTGGAATTGAAAATTGGATCTAGAAGTATTGAGATAGGGATTTACGATATACTCATGGTATTCAAACAAAAATAAAAAACTATAAACTTGCATAGAAACCCTGCCTTCTTAAAAGACTGTCCTACACCAGAATGCTGGAGGGAGCATTTGGCATATATATTTATCTAAGGGAAGTTCAGTTTTGCAACAGCTAGCGGGGAGTGTTCGAGGGACAGTTCACGCGGCAAAACCTGCCGAGGTCTTGACCAGCCTCGGTATGGTTGAAATGGTGCACTTTCGGTACAATGGACGAGGGCCGACGAAGCGGTCCCTCAGTGAAGTGCTAGGACACCTAAGGAGGATCCTGGAGGGTTCTGACCAGGTGATGCACGGGCTCGCAGTGCCGAGGACATCCATGCGTATGTCGAGGAAGATATTATATAATGGACCTATGTTTTATAATCTATCACTGAATCTCGTTGTTGACTTGCTGGTCTCAACGGAGAGTACAGAGTGATACTGTTTTGTTGAGAAATAAGGACTCAATGAAAATTTTGAAGTATGACATGTATAAACCGTAAATTGTTTATCAAGGGTTGTTTTTATTAAAGTTTTAATAAAGAGGAGTGTGTGCGTATCTGTCTTCTAAAGCTAAAGTTAAGAAAGGCAATTCAATTATGGGTGGGTGAGTACTTGTCTGGTTCCACCGATTCCAGTGGGGTAGGGTGGTGGCTAACCCATGGGTCGGATAGGGTTAGGCTGGAATCAGTGGAGTTTTAATAATCAAACTTTAAAATCTTAGGATTACACTAAGATTCGAGTAATTAGACAATTCCCTCTGATAAATTTTTCAATAAGTGGATCAATGGCTGTGCCTGACCTGGATCAAGAAAAAAGCGTTGAATTTACTAAAATGATCAAATTATATCAGTGATAGTTTTCTTCTATCTGGTTTATTCAGTTGAAGGATAGCTTAGAATTGATCACGTTAGAAAAAATCGTTTTAAAAAAAATCATAAAGGTGAAAGCGTCCTCGCTTTCTGGGCATGGGAATTTTTCTCGGTTTTGGTTTTTAAAGTGACCACTAACCTAGTCTCGTGCCCGGACATTCGAGGGCGAGGCCTCGAGTGAGAAACCCTGCCCCGCACATGAGGGGGCTGCTTCTGCTGCTTCAGCTACCGGGAGTCCGGTGCGCGGAGGGGACAGAGGGATCTCAGAGTTGGTATCAGAGCCAAATTGAAAGCTAATAAGGATAAATAAATTCTTATCTGAAATTGATAAATAAGAACTCAGAAAAGACATTTTTTCTTAATGTATTTCATTCCGTAGGCTTATTTAAGGAAGAATTTTTAATCAAAGAAATTATTTTTATAGATGGAAGTCCCCTATTTATCTGGTATTCTCGACCTCACCCAGTCTCAAGATATGACTGCGTTCGCCTTCGAGCATCTCATCTCTTTCGCTTCTACTCGAATAAGCCGAGCAAGACTCACACGCCATTTTGAGGAGTTATATTTTCCTAACCCAATGGCGAGACTACATAAGTGGTTTGCAGGGCAATATGTCCATGCCCCTTGCGACCGCCGTGCAATGCTGTGGGAGAACCTCTCATTGGCTATGATTCTGTTAAAGCTAAAAATGACACGTGGTGTCATTCTATATCATTCAACACCTCGAAATTTCAGACTTTCATGCCGAATTTATAGATTCCTTAGTCGATTTATCCCTAAGGAGAAAATAATAGCTCCCTTCGGAGTTAGAGAACTTATGTAACAGGATATGACTATGGCCCAGTACGGTCCTCTTATGCATCTCCCGAAGAGATTTTGAATTTTGGAGCCAAGCTGCTCTATGTATAATTTGCAACTTTTATATAAGAATGTTTTCTGAAGAAAAATTCCTTGTTGTATAAGTGATTACTTATAGACGATCTGATAAAGAAAAAAATCCGTTATCGGACATATATCATAGACCTCCAATGAGATCATTGTCTTGTTTAAGAAATTGTTTTTCGAAACTCTTAAGTCCTAGGATCTCGTGGATAATATCAAAATAAAAATTTAATAATATATAAATTTTTGACAGAATCATGAGACGAGGAAATCGTGGTCTCGTCAGACAGACCCTGTCTCTGAAGATGACGAGCTTGACCTTGATGTTCGCAAGGCTCTTCATAGGACACAAGCAGGACCCTTCAAAGGAGAAGGGGAGAACCTGGGCGAGGCTATGGAGAAATGGGTGGAAGCCATGGAAGAGTATTTTGACGTCACAAGTTACAATATGCGAAGCAAAATGGCTCTTGCCTGGCTGAAAATAGTGGAAACAGCCATGGTAGCATGGAGGAACCACTGTGACACCAACCATCTGGACATAAATACTCAGTCCTGGAATGATCTAAAAACCTATCTAAGAAAGAGATTTTGTCCTCCTGGATTTTTAGAAACCAAAATGAATGAATTCTTAGAACTAAAGCAGGAGAGCAGAACGATCGAGGAATACCACTAGGCCTTTGCTTTTCTACTCAAATATTCACCGCCTCTTGATGAAGAGCAACTCATGGCCAGGTTCATTCGAGGAATGAACGAACCCTTGGACACACTGGTCAAAAATGCCAAGCCGGTGTCCATGGCCGAAGCAGTAAGAATGGCAAAAGATTTTGCCAAAGCCTTTGTAGTAAAGGTCCCACCAAAACCTGCACCCTCTAACTTTAAAAGATTCCAAGCCCAGGGAAGTACTTCAAACTTTCCACGCCAGCAAGGCCCGAATCTGAATCAGGATACAGAAAGATTCAGAAGTGAAGGAAGACCCTTCCCCCAGAGTACTTTCTCAGGAACCCCACCTCTTTCAAAAAATCAGAAGGATGAGCTCAGAACTGAAAACTGATGCTTTGTTGGATGCCAGGGTTTTGGTCACCAGTTAAAAGACTGCCCGAATCCTGCCATGTCAAGAGGACAGGGAAGTCAAGGATCCCGAATTCAGAAACCAACCCCTTCATTCCAGTCTAATCAGGGTCCGTCTCGCCCAAGCCAGGGAAACCTCAGAAGAACTCCAGCTCAGCCATCTGCCTCTATCCAGTGTAATCTCAGAACTCCTTCCCAGAACTCGGGCAACCAAAGAGAAAGTGTAAGATTCCTCCCCAGCCTTCGAGGTATACAGGAGTAAGAATCTCCCTTTCTGATCTTATAATTATTCCCTCTCTAAAATAAAAGAAAGTTTCTGTTTAAAAAAAGGAAGACCCTTTCCCTAGAATACTCTCAGGAGTCCCACCTGTTTTAAGGATTTAGAACAATGAGTTTAGAGGTGAGAATCGGTGTTTTGGATACCAAGGTTTTGGTTTTCATTCGAGTACGGCCCAAAAGAAGTTCTTTATCTCTTGGGAGTATAAGAAGTTATCCCCCAGATATTGTGATCCTTATATCTGAATTCAATGAAAGTAGGTGACTTAGCCTACAAGTTTCTTTTATCTCCTCATCTCAAAATTCTTAATGCCTTCTATAGAAAAATGTGCCAAACCCAAATCATGGAAAGACGGTAAAACTTTAGTGGCAAGTTACCGTTGGCTTCTAGGTTACGCTAGCTCCTTCCTTTATATAAGTCGTAACTTTTACTTGCCGCTCACAGTAATCTTACTCCCATCAATCTCCTTTCTTTCTTAATCTCCTTCATGGCTTGGCAACAGGAATTAGTTTTATCCCTGATGATTTCTCACCTTTAAGACGCAAGAGAGTCTGTGAAGAAAGACTTTATAGAACAGTATGAGCGCTTACTTTTTCCTCACCTAGGAACTTCTGTAGCGCAGACCAAATGGCGGACCTATCAAAACATAACTAGGGTAACACCCTGGGGTCAGCAGCACTTTCGTAACAATGTCCGCTTGGCCATGGTTATTGAAGCTTTGGGTTTGGGTCCCCGTTACTATTGCGTCATGAGATCAAGACATCTTGGGTTTTCTGAGCGGGTCTTCTTACTGGCATGTTTTCTTCCTCATGAGAAGATATGCCTTTACCCCGTTTTTGGCTTGCCTCTCAGAGGTCCTTTTGTTAGATCACCTCATACCACTGAGATAGGTGTGGCAATAACCAGCAGAATCATTCCCATAGATGAGTTACCCTATACTTGTGCAGCTTGTGAGGACTGCTTTTGTGACCATATGATGGACGGGCTTATGGAAGTGTAAAGAGTTTCTCTATCTTTACTGTATAAGTTCCGAGAATGAATAAAGTTTAAATCTTGTTCTTATTTTGAATCTTGCTCTCTTTAAGACTTTTCTTGGTGGTTAATCGTGATTAAAATTTTTCTCTAAGTCTCATATTCGTGCATCTTGCGAAATTATTCCAAGTTGCGAGATGAGGACATCTCGCGTTTTTTAAGTGGGGTAGAATGTAAGATTCCTCCCCCAACCCCTTTTTGATGTCTAGTATATTCCCCTGTAATCAATTCCTTTTCTGAAATATAAGAGATCTTGTTTGTGGCTGTTTTAACCTAGAGAGAGAAAATATTCTAGAGAAAGAATATTCAGATTTTGATTATTTTTGGATAGAAAAATATCTCTTATAATTCAGATGAGTTCCCCTGAAACAGAAATTTAAAAAGAATTTTTCAATGTGCAATTGGAATTAATTGGAAATAGGTATAAAGAACCTTAGCCTAAGGGTCTAGATTTTCAGAAATCTTTAGACTATGGTCCAATTAAGGTTCCTATGGGCCAATAGCATCAATCCATGTGTAGGGAGGAGATAAATCCAAATTGTAAAAAAGAAAATACCCAAAAATGAGTAAATGCTCACTTGAGGTGGAGAGTAGAAAATGTACAAGGTTTATTAGAAAAAAACTATGACCAATATTAAAAATATGAGATATTTTGGGTATAATGATTTTATTATGACACATATGTAAGGAAGGGGAGTCCCTTGAATGCTCACATAAGATGAAGAGTTGAAAATGTACAAGGTTTATTAGTAAGAAACTATGAGCAATATTAAAATGATTCCATTATGACACCTATGTAAGGAAGGGGGAGTTCTTTAAAGGAGGTGCATATTTCACATAAGATGAAGAGTTGAAAATGTACAAGGTTTATTAGTAAAAAACTATGAGCAATATTAAAATGATTCCATTATGACACATATGTAAGGAAGGGGAGTTCTTTAAAGGAGGTGCATATTTCCCTTAAATGATTTTATTATGACACATATGTAAGGAAGGGGAGTCCCTTAAATGCTCACATAAGATGAAGAGTTGAAAATGTACAAGGTTTATTAGTAAAAAACTATGAACAATATTAAAATGATTCCATTATGACACATATGTAAGGAAGGGGAATTCTTTAAAGGAGGTGCATATTTCACATGCTTGAATGAGTTTTAAACTCATAAAAATTGAGATATTTTATCTCTCCTCTCTCCTAATTCAAGTCTAGTTCCAAAACGTTAGCTTAACTGACCTAAAAATGGTCAAAAAGTGACCAAACTGACTTGGAAAATTCTAGAATCAGTTTGTTTGGTTAGGAGCTCAAATTTTCCTATAAATAGAAGCCTCCCCTTGTTGAAAAAAACATAGTGTCTTATGCTTTGTTACTCTACTCCACCTAAGCCAAAGCATATAGTGTCTTATGCTTTGTTACTCTACTCCACCTAAGCCAAAGCATATAGAGTCTTATGCCTTGTTACTCTACTCCACCTAAGCCAAAGCATATAGAGTCTTATGCCTTGTTACTCTACTCCACCTAAGCCAAGAACTGTGAATTCTTTAATAATTCACTAGTTTTTGACACTTCTCTCTTTCTTCAATCCCCATTTGTGGCTCCATCAACATACTAAACCAATTGATTGGTTGGGGGCCTCTACCGTGAATAAAGAATCAAGCAAATCATAAGATAAGTATATTGAATTTTGATCTTTTCTATAATTTCTCAATGATTCTCTCTTCTCAACCCCTCTCAAGCTTGAGAAGTTTAATTGGTATGGTTTTTTAAATGCTATTGAAGTTAATTGGTGAATAGTAGTGAAGAGTTACATAATTTAATAAATGCTATAGAAGTTAATTTCCATTTATGTTTAAATTCTAATGGTTTTTATGTAATTTCTCTCTCTCACTCAAGAAATGGTCATACTCATGACCCATTCTCAATCCAAATGAAGCTTTTCATAAAGCCTTTCCTTAATCCAAGATTAAGCTATGCTTGAGGCCAAATTAATGGCTTTTTGCTATGCTTTTAGTTTATGCACATTGATGATTCAATCCATTATGGATTGATGATCCAATTAGAGACCATTCTAATTGTTTTCTTAATGATTCAATTAGAGACCATTATGGATTGATGATCTAATTAGAGACCATTCTAATTATTTCTTTAATAATGAGCTTTATCCCTTAGGAAAAAAATTGAGATTTATCAGTCATAGTAGCGGAGCTATGGCAAAATTTTTATAGAAATTACGCATAAAATAAATTCATTCAAAGCAAAAAAAGAGGACTTCCTACCATATTCTAGGAACTATCATCCTAGATTAATTAAAAGAATTTTATTATGCATGGAGATGTGGATGTTGCATGTAGATGTAGATGTATGGATGTGAGTGTGAATGTGGAGGTGGATGTATGCATGGGATGTGGATGTATGCATGTAGAAATAGATGTGTAGATGAGGATGTAAATGGAGATGTGGATGGATGCATGTAGATGTAGATGTATAGATGTAGATGTGAATGGAGATGTGGATGTATACATGTAGATGTAGATGTATAGATGTAGATGTGGATATGGAGGTGGATGGATGCATGTAGATGTAGATGTATAGATGTAGATGGGAATGGAGATATGGATGTATGCATGTAGATGTAGTTGTGAATGGAGATGTTGATGTATACATGTAGATGTAGATGTATAGATGTAGATGTGGATGTGGATGTGGATGTATGCATGTAGATGTAGATGTATAGATGTGGATGTGAATGTGGAGGTGGATGTATGCATGTAGATGTAGATGTATGAGGAGAATGTGAATGTGGATGTGGATGTGGATGTATGCATAGAGATGTGGATGTATGCATGTAGATGAGAATGTACGCATATAGATGTGGATGTATGGATGTGAATGTGCATGTAGATGTGGATGTATGGATGTGGATGCATGAATGTGCATGTAGATGTGGATGTGAAATTAGATGTATGGATGTAGATGTGGATGTGTGGATGTGGATGTGGATGTGGATATATGTATGGATGTGAATATACGATACGTGATGTGAAGGAACATGAAGTGTTGAGATGGAAAATGATGTGATGGGATGAGTATACATATAAATGGAATATGGAATAAGTAATGTGGATTGATGAGGGATAATGTGGAAAATTGAAAGTAAAAATAGAAACTGTATTGTAAACTGTTTGTAAATGCTGTTTGTAAATGACTGTTTTATGTCAAGATTGCTGGGGGAGCATTGTGACTATCTTGTGATTAAGGTCGTGAGACCTAACTGATAATGTTGCAACTGCTGACGGAGAGTCAATGAAGGACGTCTCGCGTAGTAAGGTCGGCCGAGGTCTTGACCAGCCTCGGTGCGATTAAAATGGTGAGCTTCCGGTACGGTGGATGAGGGGCCAAGGAAGCGGCCTATGCGTGAAGCGCTAGGTTACCTGCGAAGGATCCTAGAGGGTGCTGACCATACGGTGCTCGGGCTCTGGGTCACCTAGGATACCCACGCGTGCGTCGAGGAAGATATTGGAACAGAGTTGGAGTTGTTTTCTGAAATCGAGCATGGATCTGGTTGATTGACCTTGCTGGTCTTCAATGGATGAGTCCATGGCTCCTTATATGGATCCGTTGGTTGATCTTGCTGATCTTCAACGAGAGTCCATCTTGATAAGTGATTATATTGCCGAGTATTAAGGGCTAGGAACTAAGAAACGGCCCCTGTGTGGATAGGTGGTGAGCGTCCTAGTTGCCAATGATGCCATAGATACTCTGAGGAAGGAATGATGGAAAAATTGAGAATCAACTGGATAAATTGGAAGATGGTGATCACTGATACTATGGTTTTATTAAAGGATTGTTTTAAACTGGTTGAATCTGTGAAAAGCCAATTTCATATTGGGTGTGTGAGTGGTGTGACTAGTTTTATTTTGCATGAACATCCGGCTAGGGGGCCTTGGAACTCTTTTTCTTGGTACCCGGGACAAAACCTAACCAAATTCTTAATTGGATCCCATCACTACAGTGGTTGAGTGGTTGGCTAACCCATGGGACTGGATGGGGTTAGGCTGGACTGATGGATCCGTAAATCGAGACTCAAACTTTTGTTTTTACGATAGAAAAAAAATAAATCCCGGATAGTAACTGTTCTATGGATAGGAATCAACGGCTGTGCCTCTTGAATGGGGAAAAAAGCGTTGATCCCAATGATCCAAGTGCAAGTTTCTTCCTTGAACTGACTAAGTATCTTATAGATGTAATTGGATCATCTCGATCAGAAATGATCTTGACTACGTTAGAGTAAAAAGTTATCCTGGTGGAATCGCCCGTGCCTTCCGGTAAAGGAAGTTTTTTCGGGTTCGGTTTTGGAACAACCGACGGATTAGTCACTTATCCGGATATCCGTGGGCGAGGCCCCGAGTGTGGGACCCCTGTCCCGCGCGAGAAGTGCTACTTCCGCTGCCAGTACCCCGAATCCGTTGCTCGGTGGGAACAGGGATCTTACAGAAAGAGTTCTATCTCAGACTGCAGTAGCCAGAGCAGTCACCATTTTAGATGTAGTAGAAGAGCAAAAGGGTAGATCTATGCTGCAATTAAAAATAAAGGGCCTAACCAGCAATTCTCCATCATCCATACTCCAGCAGAATTTCAAGGTAAGTGGGTGGACCCAACGAGTCGGGTAACTTTCCAACATATTTATTTATTACAATCCGAATAGGACCCAAACAAGTTTCGTTTTAGGGGGCCATGCTAGCGACCATGCCTTGTGAGGACAAGAGGAAAAGGGGTTAGCTTTTATATAAACCAAGTGCAGATTTGTTCTATCCTGGATCACGCACATTGAGTGCCGTTCGATCGGAGGAATAGATTCCTATTAGAATGACTATGTTTCCCGTGAGATAGAGTTAGGTCCCTTTGTTTGCTCGTATCCTCATATTGTCAAGAGATTAAGGTGTCATTAATCAAAAATAAGGGGACTTATCTACCTATCAAAGGGTTTTTCTTGACCTAGCTAGGGCGAGGACCTTACACGTGGTATCCAAGCATGATTTAGGTAATTGTGTGTCGTATTGTTTGATTGCTAGGCTTTCTTGATAGACTAATCTAGTTATGTCTAGATGTAGGATGGGATGGATTCCTATTCTCAATTCTTAGTGTTCTAGTACATCGTCTCCCCTACTTGGCTAACTCTGCTCTTGCTTGCATAGTCGGTAGGCGAAGGCACAAGCAAGCTCCCAAGGTAATCCCCTCCTATGCCACTAGGAATTGGATTTCCTCCCCAACGAGGGCGGACGTGTGATTATGGATGCTGCCTAGTTTTGTGGGCCCAAGCTAGTGTGGTGAATCAGCCTACCTCATAAGTAGACGTCTCCTATGAGGAGCGGGAGGGTTTGGTACAAGCAGCAGGGGGTGACAGGCTGGCTTGGCCCTTGTCAAGACTAGTCGATGATAGAGTATGTATGGTCCATGAGGTATGCCCAGCTGGTTTAGGCTAGAAGACTAAATTCTAGATCATTACTGGTTTTGGGTTTGGTTTGGATATGTCTATGGACTGTAAAGCTAGTTTCACTGTTTCTTTTCTGAACATTTTGCTATAAGAGCTGTTTGATTAATATTGTTGTTTTCAAAGACTGTTTTAAGGAACATTTTTATGCTTATATTATGGGGAGCCAATATAAGTAGTAAACCCTCCTTTTACTCCTTACACAGTAAGTGGGTAGAGTGCTCCCTACAAAGGGTAGAGCTGGTTTAGCTGGGAGCATTTACATGTACATGCCCAGATAGTCCAAAGGCATATCCCTAAAGTTCCAAAGCTTCTAACCGAAAAGTCCAAAAACCTACACTGATCCCCACACCCATCCCCCATGTTGAAAGAACAGTAGAGGGGAAGGAGACACACACACAGGAGCAAACCCTAATGTATATTGCAAACCCTAACCAAAGAGGGAAGCCATCTCCCTTCTCACACAATCCATAAAGCCATAATCCATAATACACACAACACTATGAGTTGTGTCCACACACATCTAACCCTAGCTAATGTCCACACACTATGACCAGCTGGACACGTGGTCATTTATGTCTCACACATGTTCCTACCTAACATGCCAGCACATAGCATAGCTGGCTCACACTGACATCGAGCTTGAATCTCAACAGATCTTCTCAAGCTCATAATGTACTGCCGATGAAGATGTAGATGAGCTTGGAATATCAAGACTCTCAACACTCCCCCTCAAGCTCATCCCATGTACTGCCGATGATGTAGATGAGCTTGGGATATCAAGACTCTCAACACTCCCCCTCAAGCTCATCCCATGTACTCCCAACATAGTACGAAAGTACTCAAACTTCTCCCTGCTAAGTGGCTTTGTAAAGATGTCTGCCACCTGCTCATCAGTCTTCACATACTGTAGATCAACTGTACCATCAAGCACCTTTTCTCTGACAAAGTGATAATGGACCTCTATGTGTTTGGTCCTCGCATGAAACACTGGATTCTTGGCCAACTGTATACTGCTCATGTTTGTCACAATGAATGACAGCTTTGCCATCAATAGGCTCACCCAAATCTGCCAAGAGATTCTTTATCCATACTGCCTCACAAGTAGCAATGGCTGCACCTCTATATTCAGCCTCTGTACTAGATAAAGCAACTGTAGGTTGCTTTTTGATACTCCAACTCACCATGGCACTTCCAAGTGTAAAAGCATATCCACTAGTAGACATCCTGTCATATGAGCTACCTGCCTAATCAGCATCTGTGTAGCCATGTATGTCCAAGCTTTTACCACTCTCATAAAGTAGACCATAATGTGCAGTGGCCTTTACATATCTTATAATGCGTCTCACTACATCTAAATGAGGTTTTCTCGGGCTTTGCATAAACTGGCTGACTAGCCCCACAACATAACTCAAATCCGGGCATGTGATAGTCATGTAAATGAAACTACCAACCATCTTCCTGTACATAGATGGATCATCCAATTCATCACCATAATCAGCCCGCAACTTCACATTTTGCTCCAAAGGTATACTCATAGGCTTACACCCTGTCATGCCATATTTTGTCAATATATCCAATGCATATTGGTGCTGTACTAACCATGTACCTGCATGATCTTTGACCACTTCAATTCCAAGGAAGTATCTCAACTCACCAAGATCTTTCGTGTCAAATTGCCCACTCAATGCTTTCTTGACATGCATTACATCTACACCATGATCACCTGTGATAATCAAGTCAGTCATCCACATAGATGACAAGTAAAACAATCCCATGCTCTGTCTTCTTCACATAGAGTGAAGAATCTGCTGTAGATATCTGAAATCTGAGAGAGATCAGATATTTGCTCATCTTATCACTCCAAGCACGAGGTGCTTGCTTCAAACCATATAATGCCTTTTTCAATTTGCATACATGAGTGGGATATCGTGGGTGTACATAACCTTCTGGCTGTGCCATATACACCTCCTCTTGAAGATCACCATTTAGAAATGCATTTTTGACATCCATTTGATGCATTTCCCAATGATTAGCTGCAGCCATAGCAATGACTGCTCTTACTGTCCCCATCTTTGTCACTGGACTAAACGTTTCATCATAGTCCAAACCTTGGGTTTGTGCATAACCCTTAGCTACCAATCTTGCTTTATGTCTCTCAATAGAACCATCAGATTTGCACTTCACTTTGTAAACCCATTTACATCCAATAACATTTTTGTCCTTTGGTAGTGCAACCAAATCCCATGTATCATTATGGACCAATGCGTCCATCTCAACATCCATTGTTTTCTCCCATACATGCTCTCCAATAGCTTCTGTAGAGCATGTAGGTTCCACATGCTTCACCATAGATGTCATATATGCATAGTGCATAGCAAAATCTTGATATGTCAATCTGTCAAACTGGATATCTGACTCTCTGGGATCTCCGCAATGCATGCGGGTCACTCCGAACACCTGTCACTCTAGCATGTGGTGGCACATATCTATCCTGCCTAGCACCAGGTGTGCGTAAAACAGGTATGCCAAGCTCCTCATCCAAACTCTCTGAACTCGATGACTCATAACCTGTGATTCCCATTCCTTCAACCTTCTTATTTCCTTTGTCCATAGCACTACTCCCAGTGCTCACACTCTCATGCCTCAAACGTCCTGACCATGGACGTACACTGCTACTCTCAGCCTTTGCTGTTGGCCCCCAGACATAGTAGTAGAACTAGAACTTGCTTGTGGCAAGTTCTAGTCAAGTGACTCAATGACACCCTCATCTTTTGCTTTGTACCAACTAGCAAGCTCATCAAACACCACATCTTGTGAGATGACCACTTGTCTAGTTTGTGGATTGTAACATTTGTATGCCTTTTGATCCTATGCATATCCAACAAATACACATTTCTCTGCCTTAGGATCCAACTTCCTTCTTCTTTCATCAGGCACATGTACATAAGCTATGCATCCAAAAACATTGAGGTGTTCAATGTCTGGCCTATAACCTGTAAGCCGCATCTCTGGCGTACTTCCATGAATGGCTACTGTAGGTGTTTTGTTCAGTATATACACTGTAATAGCACATGCTTCTGCCCAATAATAATCTGGCATGCTCTTTTCATTGAGCATCACCCTAGCCACTTCACATATGACTCTATTCTTTCTCTTAGCCACACCATTTTGCTGAGGTGTATACCTGCAAGTCAATTGTCTTCTTATTCTATGCTTCCTCAAGAAATGCTCAAAAGCCTTTGAGGTGTATTCACCACCTCCATATGTCCTCAAACATTTAATCCAACAACCATATTGCTTTTCTGCAAAAGCTTTAAATCCATGAACTTTTCCAATACTTCACTCTTCTCTCTGAGAAAGTATATCCATGTCATCTTGCTGAAATCATCTATGAATGTCACATAGTATAAACTGCCTTTGATAGATGGGTTTTGTGCAAGGACCCCATACATCACTATGTACTATCTCAAGTGGCCTGCTACTCATGTTTCCTTCTCTAGGAAACCGCAACCTTGCCTGCTTTCCAAACTGACAAGCTTCACAAACATGCATATTCCCATCATATTTGAATCTAGGCAATCCACTGACAATGCCTCTTGCCTGCATGTTCTTCAATCTTTGTATATTGACATGTCCAATCCTCTTATGCCACATATCAATGTCCTGTACCACATTTCTGCTTTCAGAGAACATGGCTGATCTTAACTCAGGAATCCCAGCATCCACCTTAAACAACCTGCCTTCTTTCTTGCCTTTAGCAATGACTCTACATCCATGTTTGAAGTCCTCAACGAAGCAACCATGCTCGCTTGAAACGAACCTGTAATCCTTGTTCCACCATTTGACCAACTGAGGCCAAGCTCTTTGTGATAGAAGGCACATACAATACATCTGACATAGACTTTGTTTGACCATTGTGCATAACCAATGGTACACTACCAACATGTGTAATGGCATGCTGAGTATCATCTCCTGTTTCCAGATAGCCTTTCACATCCATAGGCTTCATATGCTCAAACCATTCACCATGACAAGTCATATGGTTTGATGCTCCAGAGTCCATATACCAAGTATCATCATTCTCAGCATTTGTCACCATGGATCCAACAACATGTTTCATGGCAAACAAGTGATTTGCAGTGCCATCATTACTGCTTGATGCATAGTTTCCACCATGTTGTGCATAATTTCCACCATACTGACCACCACGTTGTGCTCTATCCCCTCTCAAATCAATCTGTTTGCGGAAACAATCTCTTGCCATATGACCAAATTTGCCACAGTAATGGCATTCCACATCTTGCATAGAATTTTGTTGGCCTTGCCAACGTCCTCTACCACAGGGGTTACCTCTGCCTCTCTGAGATGCATAACCACGACCACCTCTAGCACCATATGTGGGCTGAAAATTCTGTTGTGGTGACCTGTCCTGCCATCCACGACCATTACCACCATGGCCACATGATGCGAATCTCCCCCTGCCTCTAAAACCCCTCTGCGAATAGAAAGCCTGATTTTTGCCATTATCATCATGGCTAGTAGATGCATCCAGAAATGAATCACTAAGTTTGATTTCCTCAACAAGTAAGAGTGAAACCAACTCATCAAAGTCTGGTAAACCTGTACTCCTTACTGAGATAGATGTATCAAAAGATTTATATTCCTTGCCAAGACCACGCAAGGTAATATCCACCAAATCATCATTAGGCATGGGAGCATTTATTGTTGCCAATGCATCTGCAAACTTCTTTATTTCTTGCACATAATCATGGATGCTTCTTTTATTCCGCTTCACATTATGTATCTGCTGTCAACTGAGACTTGCGAGCACTCGTGTCTGTATCAAACATCTTTACCAAAGTATCCCATGCATCTTTGGGATTCTCAGCATCCTGCATGTGTATGAGCATAGCATCAGAAATACATATAGACAAATATGCAACACTTTGAATGCTCTTTCTGACCATTGCTCTCATGAGCAATAACCTGCTGTGTAGGTTGTCGAGGTAGCTCAAGCTCTGGCTCAGCACCTGTAATGAGATTCCAAAATCCTTTTCCTTTCAAGAAACTTTTTATCCTGTACTTCCATGCCTGGAAGTTCTTCCTATCTAGCTTTTCACCAACAATCTACTGGGTTATCCGACATATTTGCTTAATGCGTACTCCTTCTGCACACTTCCAAATCTATAAACGAGCCTTCCTCAGCTCCACCACACTCCAATGAGTGTTCCAGATACTCCAAAGTAGCCAACAATCTTCAAATTTGATGTAGAAAATCAACCTGTATGCATCCAAAATGAACTGGCTCATGCAGTCCGAGATACCCTGCTTTGATGCACTTTCCAAGGCTCCAAATCACAATGTAGTGGTGCAATCAAGTATGGGCAACTTGCATTGACACCCAAACAACCTCAATGTTGAATATCAACACCATCTGACATGTGTACATATCAATTTTTGAAAACCCCTTTCTCTGTTTTCGGAAATACCAGAAAAATCAAAAAAACCAGTAGTAATCTAATTTCTTCAATATTTGTCCAAATTGAGCAACCAGGCATTCATTAGCTTAGCAATAGTGTCCATCAACTCCATGTAAGAGAAATTTGTCCAATTGTTTAAGACCAAAGATTAATTGTCTGATTAAAATCACTCTGTTTCTCTGCAACCAGTGGACAGCCTGTTTAATCAGCTCATTCCCAGCTCAATTAAGCATAATTGATTAAACCAACCATGTAGCCCTCTTCTCCAATGTGTGTAGGAACCAATTGCCAAAGCAATTGTGAAATATATCAAGCAACCAAGTGGAAATCAATCTCCTCGTAGCAAAAAAGTCAAAAATCTACCCTGTTTCACTGTAGGAGCTGCGCTGCCTGCATTTGAGGAATTTGGGAGTGATTTAAGTGATAATTGAAGTTGGATATAAGTGCCCAACACACTTGGGTATGTGTGCAACCAGTCAATGGTTTGATTTTAGCCAAAAACACGCTCCAAATGCATCAAATTTTGACTCCTTTTTCTCTTTTTTGTGAGAGCTCATAAAAGCCAGAGTTTTTCACTCGTTCAAATGCATGTAAGTTGCTCCAAATTCACAGTAGGGCTTGCATAGAAGTTGCCAATACATTCCTCCTTGTCAAATACATGTTTGCTTTGCCAGATTTACATGTGTTTCCACCATACATCAGTGCTTCCAAGCTTTAATGGAAAGCTTCCAAAAACCAGAAATTTGCTTTGCTTTTAGTTGCTCTAACTTGCTTTGCTTTTGCCTGAATCACCTGCAATCTGCTCAAGGATGTTTAGAAGACCTTACCCGGTAGGCCAAGCTCTCAGATCTGATAAGAATTGGTGTGCTCTAAGCTTCACAGCTTCAATGGCAAGCTTCACAGCTTCTTCTCCCTCTTCACTCACTCACTCATAAACCCTAATAAACAGCACAAGGCTCTGATACCATGTTGAAAGAACGGTAGAGGGGAAGGAGACACACACACACATGAGTAAGCCCTAATGTATATTGCAAACCCTAACCAAAGAGAGAAGCCATCTCCTTTCTCACACAATGCATAAAGCCATAATCCATAATACACACAACACTATGAGATGTGTCCACACACATCTAACCCTAGCTAATGTCCACACACTATGACCAGCTGGACACGCGGTCTTTTATGTCTCACACATGTTCCTACCTAACATGCCAGCACATAGCATAGCTGGCTCACACACTGACATCGAGCTTGAATCTCAACAGCCCCTCTCAAGCTCATGATGTACTGCCGATGAAGATGTAGATGAGCTTGGGATATCAAGACTCTCAACACCCCACTCCTAACATACCCCAGCCACACATTTTTGGGCATGTTTAGTGCACACAAAGACTACTCTAAGCTTAGAAATAGCTTGCACTAACCTTGGTACCCACCACTACTTGCATTGTAGTCTTTCTTCTAGTGTAGCTTGTGGTGTAGCCTCTACCCATTTTGTTAAGTCTTGTTTTTGCTACATCTAGACCTCTTTCCAAAATTGTACTTTACACAAAAGAAATCCACGTACTAAAAAACTAAGGAATTAATCCCTACACAAGGAACACCCAAGTTGGAGCCATGGATGATGGTGCCATGTTCACCTCTTCCCCCACCTCTTTTCACTCTATTGCATAGGGAACCTAGGAACCAGCCCTTAGATCTTCCCAATATACTTAAATGTCATCACATTGGAAGCAAATGCTCCCCGTTTTGTGACAAAAGCTGTCTTTTCACGATCATCTGGGGCCATCAGGACTTGATTGTATACAGCGAAACCATCCAAGAAAGAATACATCTCAAGGTCTGCAGCAGCAGGTGGCATCTACCACGGAATCTATGAACAGAAGTGGGAAAGGATTTGTCTCTGTTGCAACATTGAGCTTCCAGTAATCCAAATAGACACGGAGCTTTCCATTCTCTTTCAGCACAATCACTATTGGCAACAACCATGTCACCTTTCCACCACCGGATATATGAATCCTAGTTTCAAGAGTTTATCAATTTCCTCAATTTGTTTTGCATAATTTGGATTCATTCGGTACCGCTGTTGCTTGTTTAATGGGAACAACATCCTCCTTAAGATGATGTTGATAAAATTGAGGATCAATGCCCTTCATATCTTTGTAGCTCCAAGGAAATACATCCACATATGATTTTAATAAGTTCTAGAGTTTTTCTTTCAATTCTATATCCAGCTTAGCGCTGCTGATGCAAACTATCTTGGGGTGCTCCACGTCGCCCAGATTCATGTCTTCTAGCTCATCTGCTATGACCCGAAGGCTGTGCTTCATTGCTCTCTCATGAGTTTCTTCTACCTGGATAAGGGCTTGAACTTCCTTCGGTACACCCACATGACCTAAGGGGGTGAGAGGTCGGCTTGGCCCTCGTTGATTTAGTTCATAAGAATGACTATGTTTCCCGTGAGATAGAGTTAGGTCCCTTTGTTTGCTCATATCCTCATATTGTCAAGAGATTAAGGTGTCATTAATCGAAAATAAGAGGACTTATCTACCTATCAAAAGGTTTCCCTTGACCTAGCTAGGGCGAGGACCTTACACGTGGTATCCAAGCATGGTTTAGGTAATTGTGTGTCGTATTGTTTGATTACTAGGCTTTCTTGATAGACTAATCTAGTTATGTCTAGATCTAGGATGGGATGGATAGACTAATCTAGTTATGTCTAGATGTAGGATGGGATGAATTACTATTCTTTAGTACATGTTGTTGCTCCCTAAACTTTGAGTTCTGTGATGCCATGATCCACGTCATAGAAAGGATAAATTTTAATCGGAGATCGACGTAAATGAATATTCCTCGAGAAATCCATGTTTTTGAATTTATAAACGTATATTCGTCGAAAGAAATTTTAGAAAAAGAGAAACTGAGATAGTACCTTTCGAGAAGATAATTTTAGAAAGAACCTTTCAGACCTAAACTCTGACTCAGACTATTGACCAAGACCTAATTCCTTCGTCAGTTTCAATCAATGACGATGTGCCCAGTTCAGGGAAAATGTATTCAATCACCCACCGAATCTGAAACTAAGTTAAGACTTGTGACTTTGATCTAAGGATCAAGTTAACAGAATTTGAAGAATTCTGTTTGGAATTGAAAATTGGATCTAGAAGTATTGAGATAGGGATTTACGATATACTCATGGTATTCAAACAAAAATAAAAAACTATAAACTTGCATAGAAACCCTGCCTTCTTAAAAGACTGTCTTACACCAGAATGCTGGAGGGAGCATTTGGCATATATATTTATCTAAGGGAAGTTCAGTTTTGCAACAGCTGGCGGGGAGTGTTCGAGGGACAGTTCACGCGGCAAAACCTGTCGAGGTCTTGACCAGCCTCGGTATGGTTAAAATGGTGCACTTTCGGTACAATGGACGAGGGCCGACGAAGCGGTCCCTTAGTGAAGTGCCAGGACACCTAAGGAGGATCCTGGAGGGTTCTGACCAGGTGATGCACGGGCTCGCGGTGCCGAGGACATCCATGCGTATGTCGAGGAAGATATTATATAATGGACCTATGTTTTTATAATCTATCACTGAATCTCGTTGTTGACTTGCTGGTCTCAAAACGGAGAGTACAGAGTGATACTGTTTTGTTGAGAAATAAGAACTCAATGAAAATTTTGAAGTATGACATGTATAAACCGTAAATTGTTTATCAAGGGTTGTTTTTATTAAAGTTTTAATAAAGAGGAGTGTGTGCGTATCTGTCTTCTAAAGCTAAAGTTAAGAAAGGCAATTCAATTATGGGTGGGTGAGTACTTGTCTGGTTCCACCGATTCCAGTGGTAGGGTGGTGGCTAACCCATGGGCCGGATGGGGTTAGGCTGGAATCAGTGGAGTTTTAATAATCAAACTTTAAAATCTTAGGATTACGCTAAGATTCGAGTAATTAGACAATTCCCTCTGATAAATTTTTCAATAAGTGGATCAATGGCTCTGCCTGACCTGGATCAAGAAAAAAGCGTTGAATTTACTAAAATGATCAAATTATATCAGTGATAGTTTCCTTCTATCTGGTTTATTCAGTTGAAGGATAGCTTAGAATTGATCACGTTAGAAAAAATTGTTTAAAAAAAAATCATAAAGGTGAAAGCGTCCTCGCTTTCTGGGCATGGGAATTTTTCTCGGTTTTGGTTTTTAAAGTGACCACTAACCTAGACTCGTGCCCGGACATTCGAGGGCGAGGCCTCGAGTGAGAAACCCTGCCCCGCACATTAGGGGGCTGCTTCTGCTGCTTCAGCTACCGGGAGTCCGGTGCGCGGAGGGGACAGAGGGATCTCAGAGTTGGTATCAGAGCCAAATTGAAAGCTAATAAGGATAAATAAATTCTTATCTGAAATTGATAAATAAGAACTCAGAAAAGATATTTTTTCTTAATGTATTTCATTCCGTAGGCTTATTTAAGGAAGAATTTTTAATCAAAGAAATTATTTTTATAGATGGAAGTCCCCTATTTATCTGGTATTCTCGACCTCACCCAGTCTCAAGATATGACTGCGTTTGCCTTCGAGCATCTCATCTCTTCTGCTTCTACTCGAATAAGCCGAGCAAGACTCACACGCCATTTTGAGGAGTTATATTTTCCTAACCCAGTGGCGAGACTACATAAGTGGTTTGCAGGGCAATATGTCCATGCCCCTTGCGACCGCCGTGCAATGCTGTGGGAGAATCTCTCATTGGCTATGATTCTGTTAAAGCTAAAAATGACACGTGGTGTCATTCTATATCATTCAACACCTCGAAATTTCAGACTTTCATGCCGAATTTATAGATTCCTTAGTCGATTTATCCCTAAGGAGAAAATAATAGCTCCCTTCAGAGTTAGAGAACTTATGTAACAGGATATGACTATGGCCCAGTACGGTCCTCTTATGCATCTCCCGAAGAGATTTTGAATTTTGGAGCCAAGCTGCTCTATGTATAATTTGCAACTTTTATATAAGAATGTTTTCTGAAGAAAAATTCCTTGTTGTATAAGTGATTACTTATAGACGATCTGATAAAGAAAAAAATCCGTTATCGGACATATATCATAGACCTCCAATGAGATCATTGTCTTGTTTAAGAAATTGTTTTTCGAAACTCTTAAGTCCTAGGATCTCGTGGATAATATCAAAATAAAAATTTAATAATATATAAATTTTTGACAGAATCATGAGACGAGGAAATCGTGGTCTCGTCAGACAGACCCTGTCTCTGAAGATGACGAGCTTGACCTTGATGTTCGCAAGGCTCTTCATAGGACACAAGTAGGACCCTTCAAAGGAGAAGGGGAGAACCTGGGCGAGGCTATGGAGAAATGGGTGGAAGCCATGGAAGAGTATTTTGACGTCACAAGTTACAATATGCGAAGCAAAATGGCTCTTGCCTGGCTGAAAATAGTGGAAACAGCCATGGTAGCATGGAGGAACCAGTGTGACACCAACCATCTGGACATAAATACTCAGTCCTGGAATGATCTAAAAACCTATCTAAGAAAGAGATTTTGTCCTCCTGGATTTTTAGAAACCAAAATGAATGAATTCTTAGAACTAAAGCAGGAGAGCAGAACCATCGAGGAATACCACGAGGCCTTTGCTTTTCTACTCAAATATTCACCGCCTCTTGATGAACAGCAACTCATGGCCAGGTTCATTCGAGGAATGAACGAACCCTTGGACACACTGGTCAAAAATGCCAAGCCGGTGTCCATGGCCGAAGCAGTAAGAATGGCAAAAGATTTTGCCAAAGCCTTTGTAGTAAAGGTCCCACCAAAACCTGCACCCTCTAACTTTAAAAGATTCCAAGCCCAGGGAAGTACTTCAAACTTTCCACCCCCAAAGAGCCAGCAAGGCCCGAATCTGAATCAGGATACAGAAAGATTCAGAAGTGAAGGAAGACCCTTCCCCCAGAGTACTTTCTCAGGAACCCCACCTCTTTCAAAAAATCAGAAGGATGAGCTCAGAACTGTAAACTGATGCTTTGGATGCCAGGGTTTTGGTCACCAATTAAAAGACTGCCCGACTCCTGCCATGTCAAGAGGACAGGGAAGTCGAGGATCCCGAATTCAGAAACCAACCCCTTCATTCCAGTCTAATCCGGGTCCGTCTCACCCAAGCCAGGGAAACCCCAGAAGAACTCCAGCTCAGCCATCTGCCTCTATCCAGTGTAATCTCAGAACTCCTTCCCAGAAGTCGGGCAACCAAAGAGAAAGAGTTCTACCTCAGACTGCAGCAGCTAGAGCAGTCACCATTTCAGATGTAGTAGAAGAGGAAAAAGGGTAGATCTATGCTGCAATTAAAAATAAAGGGCCTAACCAGCAATTCTCCGTCATCCATACTCCAGCAGAATTTCAAGGTAAGTGGGTGGACCCAACGAGTCGGTTAACTTTCCAACATATTTATTTATTACAATCCGAATAGGACCCAAACAAGTTTCATTTTAGGGGGCCATGCTAGCGACCATGCCTTGTGAGGACAAGAGGAAAAGGGGTTAGCTTTTATATAAACCAAGTGCAGATTTGTTCTATCCTGGATCACGCACATTGAGTGCCGTTCGATCGGAGGAATAGATTCCTATTAGAATGACTATGTTTCCCGTGAGATAGAGTTAGGTCCCTTTGTTTGCTCGTATCCTCATATTGTCAAGAGATTAAGGTGTCATTAATCAAAAATAAGGGGACTTATCTACCTATCAAAGGGTTTTTCTTGACCTAGCTAGGACGAGGACCTTACACGTGGTATCCAAGCATGATTTAGGTAAATTGTGTGTCGTATTGTTTGATTGCTAGGCTTTCTTGATAGACTAATCTAGTTATGTCTAGATGTAGGATGGGATGGATTGCTATTCTCAATTCTTAGTGTTCTAGTACATCGTCTCCCCTACTTGGCTAACTCTGCTCTTGCTTGCATAGTCGGTAGGCGAAGGCACAAGCAAGCTCCCAAGGTAATCCCCTCCTATGCCACTAGGAATTGGATTTTCTCCCCAACGAGGGCGGACGTTGGATTATGGATGCTGCCTAGTTTTGTGGGCCCAAGCTAGTGTGGTGAATCAGCCTACCTCATAAGTAGACGTCTCCTATGAGGAGCGGGAGGGTTTGGTACAAGCAGCAGGGGGTGACAGGCTGGCTTGGCCCTTGTCAAGACTAGTCGATGATAGAGTATGTATGGTCCATGAGGTATGCCCAGCTAGTTTAGGCTAGAAGACTAAATTCTAGATCATTACTGGTTTTGGGTTTGGTTTGGATATGTCTATGGACTGTAAAGCTAGTTTCACTGTTTCTTTTCTGAACATTTTGCTATAAGAGCTGTTTGATTAATATTGTTGTTTTCAAAGACTATTTTAAGGAACATTTTTATGCTTATATTATGGGGAGCCAATATAAGTAGTAAACCCTCCTTTTACTCCTTACACAGTAAGTGGGTAGAGTGCTCCCTACAAAGGGTAGAGCTGGTTTAGCTGGGAGCATTTACATGTACATGCCCAGATAGTCCAAAGGCATATCCCTAAAGTTCCAAAGCTTCTAACCGAAAAGTCCAAAAACCTACACTGATCCCCACACCCATCCCCCATGTTGAAAGAACAGTAGAGGGGAAGGAGACACACACACAGGAGAAAACCCTAATGTATATTGCAAACCCTAACCAAAGAGGGAAGCCATCTCCCTTCTCACACAATCCATAAAGCCATAATCCATAATACACACAACACTATGAGTTGTGTCCACACACATCTAACCCTAGCTAATGTCCACACACTATGACCAGCTGGACACTTGGTCATTTATGTCTCACACATGTTCCTACCTAACATGCCAGCACATAGCATAGCTGGCTCACACTGACATCGAGCTTGAATCTCAACAGATCCTCTCAAGCTCATAATGTACTGCCGATGAAGATGTAGATGAGCTTGGAATATGAAGACTCTCAACACTCCCCCTCAAGCTCATCCCATGTACTGCCGATGAAGATGTAGATGAGCTTGGGATATCAAGACTCTCAACACTCCCCCTCAAGCTCATCCCATGTACTCCCAACATAGTACGGAAGTACTCAAACTTCTCCCTGCTAAGTGGCTTTGTAAAGATGTCTGCCACCTGCTCATCAATCTTCACATACTGTAGATCAACTGTACCATCAAGCACCGTTTCTCTGACAAAGTGATAATGGACCTCTATGTGTTTGGTCCTCGCATGAAACACTGGATTCTTGGCCAACTGTATACTGCTCATGTTTGTCACAATGAATGACAACTTTGCCATCAATAGGCTCACCCAAATCTGCCAAGAGATTCTTTATCCATACTGCCTCACAAGTAGCAATGGCTGCACCTCTATATTCAGCCTCTGTACTAGATAAAGCAACTGTAGGTTGCTTCTTGATACTCCAACTCACCATGGCACTTCCAAGTGTAAAAGCATATCCACTAGTAGACATCCTGTCATATGAGCTACCTGCCTAATCAGCATCTGTGTAGCCATGTATGTCCAAGCTTTTACCACTCTCATAAAGTAGACCATAATGTGCAGTGGCCTTTACATATCTTATAATGCGTCTCACTACATCTAAATGAGGTTTTCTCGGGCTCTGCATAAACTGGCTGACTAGCCCCACAACATAACTCAAATCCGGGCATGTGATAGTCATGTAAATGAAACTACCAACCATCTTCCTGTACATAGATGGATCATCCAATTCAGCACCATAATCAGCCCGCAACTTCACATTTTGCTCCAAAGGTATACTCATAGGCTTACACCCTGTCATGCCATATTTTGTCAATATATCCAATGCATATTGGTGCTGTACTAACCATGTACCTGCATGATCTTTGACCACTTCAATTCCAAGGAAGTATCTCAACTCACTAAGATCTTTCGTGTCAAATTGCCCACTCAATGCTTTCTTGACATGCATTACATCTACACCATGATCACCTGTGATAATCAAGTCATCCACATAGATGACGAGTAAAACAATCCCATGCTCTGTCTTCTTCACATAGAGTGAAGAATCTGCTGTAGATATCTGAAATCTCAGAGAGATCAGATATCTGCTCATCTTATCACTCCAAGCACGAGGTGCTTGCTTCAAACCATATAATGCCTTTTTCAATTTGCATACATGAGTGGGATATCGTGGGTGTACATAACCTTCTGGCTGTGCCATATACACCTCCTCTTGAAGATCACCATTTAGAAATGCATTTTTGACATCCATTTGATGCATTTCCCAACGATTAGCTGCACCCATAGCAATGACTGCTCTTACTGTCCCCATCTTTGCCACTGGACTAAACGTTTCATCATAGTCCAAACCTTGGGTTTGTGCATAACCCTTAGCTACCAATCTTGCTTTATGTCTCTCAATAGAACCATCAGATTTGCACTTCACTTTGTAAACCCATTTACATCCAATAACATTTTTGTCCTTTGGTAGTGCAACCAAATCCCATGTATCATTATGGACCAATGCGTCCATCTCAACATCCATTGTTTTCTCCCATACATGCTCTCCAATAGCTTCTGTATAGCATGTAGGTTCCACATGCTTCACCATAGATGTCATATATGCATAGTGCATAGCAAAATCTCGATATGTCAATCTGTCAAACTGGATATCTGACTCTCTGGGATCTCCGCAATGCATGCGGGTCACTCCGAACACCTGTCACTCTAGCATGTGGTGGCACATATCTATCCTGCCTAGCACCAGGTGTGCGTAAAACAGGTATGCCAAGCTCCTCATCCAAACTCTCTGAACTCGATGACTCATAACCTGTGATTCCCATTCCTTCAACCTTCTTATTTCCTTTGTCCATAGCACTACTCCCAGTGCTCACACTCTCATGCCTCAAACGTCCTGACCATGGACGTACACTGCTACTCTCAGCCTTTGCTGTTGGCCCCCAGACATAGTAGTAGAACTAGAACTTGCTTGTGGCAAGTTCTAGTCAAGTGACTCAATGACACCCTCATCTTTTGCTTTGTACCAACTAGCAAGCTCATCAAACACCACATCTTGTGAGATGACCACTTGTCTAGTTTGTGGGTTGTAACATTTGTATGCCTTTCGATCCTATGCATATCCAACAAATACACATTTCTCTGCCTTAGGATCCAACTTCCTTCTTCTTTCATCAGGCACATGTACATAAGCTATGCATCCAAAAACTTTGAGGTGTTCAATGTCTGGCCTATAACCTGTAAGCCGCATCTCTGGCGTACTTCCATGAATGGCTACTGTAGGTGTTTTGTTCAGTATATACACTGTAATAGCACATGCTTCTGCCCAATAATAATCTGGCATGCTCTTTTCATTGAGCATCACCCTAGCCACTTCACATATGACTCTATTCTTTCTCTTAGCCACACCATTTTACTGAGGTGTATACCTGCAAGTCAATTGTCTTCTTATTCCATGCTTCCTCAAGAAATGCTCAAAAGCCTTTGAGGTGTATTCACCACCTCCATATGTCCTCAAACATTTAATCCAACAACCATATTGCTTTTCTGCAAAAGCTTTAAATCCATGAACTTTTCCAATACTTCACTCTTCTCTCTGAGAAAGTATATCCATGTCATCTTGCTGAAATCATCTATGAATGTCACATAGTATAAACTGCCTTTGATAGATGGGTTTTGTGCAAGGACCCCATACATCACTATGTACTATCTCAAGTGGCCTGTTACTCATGTTTCCTTCTCTAGGAAACCGCAACCTTGCCTGCTTTCCAAACTGACAGGCTTCACAAATATGCATATTCCCATCATATTTGAATCTAGGCAATCCACTGACAATGCCTCTTGCCTGCATGTTCTTCAATCTTTGTATATTGACATGTTCAATCCTCTTATGCCACATATCAATGTCCTGTACCACATTTCTGCTTTTAGAGAACATGGCTGATTTTAACTCAGGAATCCCAGCATCCAGCTTAAACAACCTGCCTTCTTTCTTGCCTTTAGCAATGACTCTACATCCATGTTTGAAGTCCTCAACGAAGCAACCATGCTCGCTTGAAACGAACCTGTAATCCTTGTTCCACCATTTGACCAACTGAGGCCAAGCTCTTTGTGATAGAAGGCACATACAATACATCTGACATAGACTTTGTTTGACCATTGTGCATAACCAATGGTACACTACCAACATGTGTAATGGCATGCTGAGTATCATCTCCTGTTTCCACATAGCCTTTCACATCCATAGGCTTCATATGCTCAAACCATTCACCATGACAAGTCATATGGTTTGATGCTCCAGAGTCCATATACCAAGTATCATCATTCTCAGCATTTGTCACCATGGATCCAACATGTTTCATGGCAAACAAGTGATTTGCAGTGCCATCATTACTGCTTGATGCATAGTTTCCACCATGTTGTGCACAATTTCCACCATACTGACCACCACGTTGTGCTCTATCCCCTCTCAAATCAATTTGTTTGCGGAAACAATCTCTTGCCATATGACCAAATTTGCCACAGTAATGGCATTCCACATCTTGCATAGAATTTTGTTGGCCTTGCCAACGTCCTCTACCACAGGGGTTACCTCTGCCTCTCTGAGATGCATAACCACGACCACCTCTAGCACCATATGTGGGTTGAAAATTCTGTTGTGGTGACCTGTCCTGCCATCCACGACCATTACCACCACGGCCACGTGATGCGAATCTCCCCCTGCCTCTAAAACCTCTCTGCGAATAGAAAGCCTGATTTTTGCCATTATCATCATGGCTAGTAGATGCATCCAGAAATGAATCACTGAGTTTGATTTCCTCAACAAGTAAGAGTGAAACCAACTCATCAAAGTCTGGTAAACCTGTACTCCTTACTGAGATAGATGTATCAAAAGATTTATATTCCTTGCCAAGACCACGCAAGGTAATATCCACCAAATCATCATTAGGCATGGGGGCATTTATTGTTGCCAATGCATCTGCAAACTTCTTTATTTCTTGCACATAATCATGGATGCTTCTTTTATTCCGCTTCACATTATGTATCTGCTGTCAACTGAGACTTGCAAGCACTCGTGTCTGTATCAAACATCTTTACCAAAGTATCCCATGCATCTTTGGGATTCTCAGCATCCTGCATGTGTATGAGCATAGCATCAAAAATACATATAGACAAATATGCAACACTTTGAATGCTCTTTCTGACTATTGCTCTCATGAGCAATAACCTGCTGTGTAGGTTGTCGAGGTAGCTCAAGCTCTGGCTCAGCACCTGTAATGAGATTCCAAAATCCTTTTCCTTTCAAGAAACTTTTTATCCTGTACTTCCATGCCTGGAAGTTCTTCCTATCTAGCTTTTCACCAACAATCTACTGGGTTATCCGACATATTTGCTCAATGCGTACTCCTTCTGCACACTTCCAAATCTATAAACGAGCCTTCCTCAGCTCCACCACACTCCAATGAGTGTTCCAGATACTCCAAAGTAGCCAACAATCTTCAAATTTGATGTAGAAAATCAACCTGTATGCATCCAAAATGAACTGGCTCATGCAGTCCGAGAAACCCTGCTTTGATGCACTTTCCACGGCTCCAAATCACAATGTAGTGGTGCAATCAAGTATGGGCAACTTGCATTGACACCCAAACAACCTCAATGTTGAATATCAACACCATCTGACATGCGTACATATCAATTTTTGAAAACCCCTTTCTCTGTTTTGGGAAATACCAGAAAAATAAAAAAAAACCAGTAGTAATCTAATTTCTTCAATATTTGTCCAAATTGAGCAACCAGGCATTCATTAGCTTAGCAATAGTGTCCATCAACTCCATGTAAGAGGAATTTGTCCAATTGTTTAAGACCAAAGATTAATTGTCTGATTAAAATCACTCTATTTCTCTGCAAACAACCAGTGGACAGCCTGTTTAATCAGCTCATTCCCAGCTCAATTAAGCATAATTGATTAAACCAACCATGTAGCCCTCTTCTCCAATGTGTGTAGCAGCCAATTGCAAAAGCAATTGTGAAATATATCAAGCAACCAAGTGGAAATCAATCTCCTCGTAGCAAAAAAGTCAAAAATCTACCCTGTTTCACTGTAGGAGCTGCGCTGCGTGTATTTGAGGAATTTGGGAGTGATTTAAGTGATAATTGAAGTTGGATATAAGTGCCCAACACACTTGGGTATGTGTGCAACCAGTCAATGGTTTGATTTTAGCCAAAAACACGCTCCAAATGCATCAAATTTTGACTCCTTTTTCTCTGTTTTGTGAGAGCTCAAAAAAACCAGAGTTTTTCACTCGTTCAAATGCATGTAAATTGCTCCAAAATCACAGTAGGGCTTACATAGAAGTTGCCAATACATTCCTCCTTGTCAAATACATGTTTGCTTTGCCAGATTTACATGTGTTTCCACCATACATCAGTGCTTCCAAGCTTTAATGGAAAGCTTCCAAAAACTAGAAATTTGCTTTGCTTTTAGTTGCTCTAACTTGCTTTGCTTTTGCCTGAATCACCTGTAATCCGCTCAAGGATGTTTAGAAGACCTTACCCGATAGGCCAAGCTCTCAGATCTGATAAGAATTGGTGTGCTCTAAGCTTCACAGCTTCAATGGCAAGCTTCACAGCTTCTTCTCCCTCTTCACTCACTCACTCATAAATCCTAATAAACAGCACAAGGCTCTGATACCATGTTGAAAGAACGGTAGAGGGGAAGGAGACACACACACACACACGAGTAAGCCCTAATGTATATTGCAAACCCTAACCAAAGAGAGAAGCCATCTCCTTTCTCACACAATGCATAAAGCCATAATCCATAATACACACAACACTATGAGTTGTGTCCACACACATCTAACCCTAGCTAATGTCCACACACTATGACTAGCTGGACACGCGGTCATTTATGTCTCACACATGTTCCTACCTAACATGCCAGCACATAGCATAGCTGGCTCTTACACTGACATCGAGCTTGAATCTCAACAGCCCCTCTCAAGCTCATGATGTACTGCCGATGAAGATGTAGATGAGCTTGGGATATCAAGACTCTCAACACCCCACTCCTAACATACCCTAGCCACACATTTTTGGGCATGTTTAGTGCACACAAAGACTACTCTAAGCTTAGAAATAGCTTGGACTAACCTTGGTACCCACCACTACTTGCATTGTAGTCTTTCTTCTAGTGTAGCTTGTGGTGTAGCCTCTACCCATTTTGTTAAGTCTTGTTTTTGCTACATCTAGACCTCTTTCCAAAATTGTGCTTTACACAAAAGCTATCCACGTACTAAAAAACTAAGGAATTAATCCCTACACAAGGAACACCCAAGTTGGAGCCATGGATAATGGTGCAATGTTCACCTCTTCCCCCACCCCTTTTCACTCTATTGCATAGGGAACCTAGGAACCAGCCCTTAGATCTTCCCAATATACTTAAATGTCATCACATTGGAAGCAAATGCTCCCCGTTTTGTGACAAAAGCTGTCTTTTCACGATCATCTGGGGCCATCAGGACTTGATTGTATACAGCGAAACCATCCAAGAAAGAATACATCTCAAGGTCTGCAGGTGGCATCTACCACGGAATCTATGAACAGAAGTGGGAAAGGATTTGTCTCTGTTGCAACATTGAGCTTCCAGCAATCCAAATAGACACGGAGCTTTCCATTCTCTTTCAGCACAATCACTATTGGCAACAACCATGTCACCTTTCCACCACCGGATATATGAATCCTAGTTTCAAGAGTTTATCAATTTCCTCAATTTGTTTTGCATAATTTGGATTCATTCGGTACCGCTGTTGCTTGCTTAATGGGAACAACATCCTCCTTAAGATGATGTTGATAAAATTGAGGATCAATGCCCTTCATATCTTTGTAGCTCCAAGGAAATACATCCACATATGATTTTAATAAGTTCTAGAGTTTCTCTTTCAATTCTATATCCAGCTTAGCGCTGATGCAAACTATCTTGGGGTGCTCCACGTCGCCCAGATTCATGTCTTCTAGCTCATCTGCTATGACCCGAAGGCTGTGCTTCATTGCTCTCTCGTGAGTTTCTTCTACCTGGATAAGGGCTTGAACTTCCTTCGGTACACCCACATGACCTAAGGGGGTGAGATGTCGGCTTGGCCCTCGTTGATTTAGTTCATAAGAATGACTATGTTTCCCGTGAGATAGAGTTAGGTCCCTTTGTTTGCTCATATCCTCATATTGTCAAGAGATTAAGGTGTCATTAATCAAAAATAAGAGGACTTATCTACCTATCAAAAGGTTTCCCTTGACCTAGCTAGGGCGAGGACCTTACACGTGGTATCCAAGCATGGTTTAGGTAATTGTGTGTCGTATTGTTTGATTGCTAGGCTTTCTTGATAGACTAATCTAGTTATGTCTAGATCTAGGATGGGATGGATAGACTAATCTAGTTATGTCTAGATGTAGGATGGGATGAATTACTATTCTCAATTCTTAGTGTTCTAGTACATGTTGTTGCTCCCTAAACTTTGAGTTCTGTGATGCCATGATCCACGTCATAGAAAAGATAAATTTTAATCGGAGATCGACGTAAATGAATATTCCTCGAGAAATCCATGTTTTTGAATTTGTAAACGTATATTCGTCGAAAGAAATTTTAGAAAAAGAGAAACTGAGATAGTACCTTTCGAGAAGATAATTTTAGAAAGAACCTTTTAGACCTAAACTCTGACTCAGACTATTGACCAAGACCTAATTCCTTCGTCAGTTTCAATCAATGACGATGTGCCCAGTTCAGGGAAAATGTATTCAATCACCCACCGAATTTGAAACTAAGTTAAGACTTGTGAACTTTGATCTAAGGATCAAGTTAACAGAATTTGAAGAATTCTGTTTGGAATTGAAAATTGGATCTAGAAGTATTGAGATAGGGATTTACGATACACTCATGGTATTCAAACAAAAATAAAAAACTATAAACTTGCATAGAAACCCTGCCTTCTTAAAAGACTGTCTCACACCAGAATGCTGGAGGGAGCATTTGGCATATATATTTATCTAAGGGAAGTTCAGTTTTGCAACAGCTAGAGGGGAGGGGAGTGTTCGAGGGACAGCTCACGCGACAAAACCTGCCGAGGTCTTGACCAGCCTCGGTATGGTTAAAATGGTGCACTTCCCCGGTACGATGGACGAGGGCCGACGAAGCGGTCCCTGAGTGAAGTGCCAGGACACCTAAGGAGGATCCTGGAGGGTTCTGACCAGGTGATGCACGGGCTCGCGGTGCCGAGGACATCCATGCGAATGTCGAGGAAGATATTATATAATGGACCTATGTTTTTATAATCTATCACTGGATCTCGTTGTTGACTTGCTGGTCTCAACGGAGAGTCCAGAGTGATACTGTTTTGTTGAGAAACAAGGACTCAATGAAAATTTTGAAGTATGACATGTATAAACCGTAAATTGTTAATCAAGGGTTGTTTTTATTAAAGTTTTAATAAAGAGGAGTGTGTGCGTATCTGTTTTCTAAAGCTAAAGTTAGGAAAGGCAATTCAATTATGGGTGGGTGAGTACTTGTCTGGTTCCACCGATTCCAGTGGTAGGGTGGTGGCTAACCCATGGGCCGGATGGGGTTAGGTTTATTCAGTTGAAGGATAGCTTAGAATTGATCACGTTAGAAAAATTCGTTTAAAAAAAAAATCATAAAGGTGAAAGCGTCCCCGCTTTCCGGGCATGGGAATTTTTCCCGGTTTTGGTTTTTGGAGTGACCACCAACCTAGTCTTGTGCCCGGACATTCGAGGGCGAGGCCTCGAGTGAGAAACCCTGCCCCGCACATGAGGAGGCTGCTTCTGCTGTTTCAGATACCGGGAGTCCGGTGCGCGGAGGGGACAGAGGGATCTCAGAGTTGGTATCAGAGCCAAATTGAAAGCTAATAAGGATAAATAAATTCTTATCTGAAATTGATAAATAAGAACTCAGAAAAAGCATTTTTTCTTAATGTATTTCATTCCGTAGGCTTATTTAAGGAAGAATTTTTAATCAAAGAAATTATTTTTATAGATGGAAGTCCCCTATTTATCTGGTATTCCCGACCTCACCCAGTCTCAAGATATGACTGCGTTTGCCTTCGAGCTTCTCATCTCTTCTGCTTCTACTCGAATAAGCCGAGCAAGACTCACACGCCACTTTGAGGAGTTATATTTTCCTAACCCAGTGGCGAGACTACATAAGTGGTTTGCAAGGCAATATGTCCATGCCCCTTGCGACCGCCGTGCAATGCTGTGGGAGAACCTCTCATTGGCTATGATTCTGTTAAAGCTAAAAATGACACGTGGTGTCATTCTATATCATTCAACACCTCGAAATTTCAGACTTTCATGCCGAATTTATAGATTCCTTAGTCGATTTATCCCTAAGGAGAAAATAATAGCTCCCTTCGGAGTTAGAGAACTTATTGTAACATGATATGTCTATGGCCCAGTACGGTCCTCTTATGCATCTCCCGAAGAGATTTTGAATTTTGGAGCCAAGCTGCTCTATGTATAATTTGCAACTTTTATATAAGAATGTTTTCTGAAGAAAAATTCCTTGTTGTATGTGTGATTACTTATAGACGATCTGATAAAGAAAAAAATCCGTTATCAGACATATATCATAGACCTCCAATGAGATCATTGTCTTGTTTAAGAAATTGTTTTTCGAAACTCTTAAGTCCTAGGATCTCGTGGATAATATCAAAATAAAAATTTAATAATATATAAATTTTTGACAGAATCATGAGACGAGGAAATCGTGGTCTTGTCAGACAGACCCTGTCTCTGAAGATGACGAGCTTGACCTTGATGTTCGCAAGGCTCTTCATAGGACACAGGCAGGACCCTTCAAAGGAGAAGGGGAGAACCTGGGCGAGGCTGTGGAGGAATGGGTGGAAGCCATGGAAGAGTATTTTGACGTCACAGGTTACAATATGCAAAGCAAAATGGCTCTTGTCCGGCTGAAAATAGTGGAAACAGCCATGGTAGCATGGAGGAACCACTGTGACACCAACCATCTGGACATAAATACTCAGTCCTGGAATGATCTAAAAACCTATCTAAGAAAGAGATTTTGTCCTCTTGGATTTTTAGAAACCAAAATGAATGAATTCTTAGAACTAAAGCAGGAGAGCAGAACCATCGAGGAATACCACGAGGCCTTTGCTTTTCTACTCAAATATTCACCGCCTCTTGATGAAGAGCAGCTCATGGCCAGGTTCATTCGAGGAATGAACGAACCCTTGGACACACTGGTCAAAAATGCCAAGCCGGTGTCCATGGCCGAAGCAGTAAGAATGGCAAAAGATTTTGCCAAAGCCTTTGTAGTAAAGGTCCCACCAAGACCTGCACCCTCTAACTTTAAAAGATTCTAAAGGTCCCACCAAAACCTGCACCCTCTAACTTTAAAAGATTCCAAGTCCAGGGAAGTACTTCAAACTTTCCACCCCCAAAGAGACCGCAAGGCCCGAATCTGAATCAGGATACAGGAAGATTCAGAAGTGAAGGAAGACCCTTCCCCCAGAGTACTTTCTCAGGAACCCCACCTCTTTCAAAAATCAGAAGGATGAGCTCAGAACTCAAAACTGATGCTTTGGATGCCAAGGTTTTGGTCACCAGTTAAAAGACTGCCCGACTCCTGCCATGTCAAGAGGACAGGGAAGTCAAGGACCCTGAATTCAGAAACCAACCCCTTCATTCCAGTCTAATCAGGGTCCATCTCGCCCAAGCCAGGGAAACCCCAGAAGAACTCCAGCTCAGCCATCTGCCTCTATCCAGCGTAATCTCAGAACTCCTTCCCAGAACTTGGGCAACCAAAGAGAAAGAGTTCTACCTCAGACTGCAGCAGCCAGAGCAGTCACCATTTCAGATGTAGTAGAAGAGGAAAAAGGGTAGATCTATGCTGCAATTAAAAATAAAGGGCCTAACCAGCAATTCTCCATCATCCATACTCCAGCAGAATTTCAAGGTAAGTGGGTGGACCCAACGAGTCGGGTAACTTTCCAACATATTTATTTATTACAATCCGAATAGGACCCAAATAAGTTTCGTTTTAGGGGGCCATGCTAGCGACCATGCCTTGTGAGGACAAGAGGAAAAGGGGTTAGCTTTTATATAAACCAAGTGCAGATTTGTTCTATCCTGGATCACGCACATTGAGTGCCATTCGATCGGAGGAATAGATTCCTATTAGAATGACTATGTTTCCCATGAGATAGAGTTAGGTCCCTTTGTTTGCTCGTATCCTCATATTGTCAAGAGATTAAGGTGTCATTAATCAAAAATAAGGGGACTTATCTACCTATCAAAGGGTTTTTCTTGACCTAGCTAGGGCGAGGACCTTACACGTGGTATCCAAGCATGATTTAGGTAATTGTGTGTCGTATTGTTTGATTGCTAGGCTTTCTTGATAGACTAATCTAGTTATGTCTAGATGTAGGATGGGATGGATTGCTATTCTCAATTCTTAGTGTTCTAGTACATCGTCTCCCCTACTTGGCTAACTCTGCTCTTGCTTGCATAGTCGGTAGGCGAAGGCACAAGCAAGCTCCCAAGGTAATCCCCTCCTATGCCACTAGGAATTGGATTTCCTCCCCAACGAGGGCAGACGTGTGATTATGGATGCTGCCTAGTTTTGTGGGCCCAAGCTAGTGTGGTGAATCAGCCTACCTCATAAGTAGACGTCTCCTATGAGGAGCGGGAGGGTTTGGTACAAGCAGCAGGGGGTGACAGGCTGGCTTGGCCCTTGTCAAGACTAGTTGATGATAGAGTATGTATGGTCCATGAGGTATGCCCAGCTGGTTTAGGCTAGAAGACTAAATTCTAGATCATTACAGGTTTTGGGTTTGGTTTGGATATGTCTATGGACTGTAAAGCTAGTTTCACTGTTTCTTTTCTGAACATTTTGCTATAAGAGCTGTTTGATTAATATTGTTGTTTTCAAAGACTATTTTAAGGAACATTTTTATGCTTATATTATGGGGAGCCAATATAAGTAGTAAACCCTCCTTTTACTCCTTACACAGTAAGTGGGTAGAGTGCTCCCTACAAAGGGTAGAGCTGGTTTAGCTGGGAGCATTTACATGTACATGCCCAGATAGTCCAAAGGCATATCCCTAAAGTTCCAAAGCTTCTAACCGAAAAGTCCAAAAACCTACACTGATCCCCACACCCATCCCCCATGTTGAAAGAACAGTAGAGGGAAAGGAGACACACACACAGGAGCAAACCCTAATGTACATTTCAAACCCTAACCAAAGAGGGAAGCCATCTTGCTTCTCACACAATCCATAAAGCCATAATCCATAATACACACAACACTATGAGTTGTGTCCACACACATCTAACCCTAGCTAATGTCCACACACTATGACCAGCTGGACACGTGGTCATTTATGTCTCACACATGTTCCTACCTAACATGCCAGCACATAACATAGCTGGCTCACACTGACATCGAGCTTGAATCTCAACAGATCCTCTCAAGCTCATAATGTACTGCCGATGAAGATGTAGATGAGCTTGGAATATGAAGACTCTCAACACTCCCCCTCAAGCTCATCCCATGTACTGCCGATGAAGATGTAGATGAGCTTGGGATATCAAGACTCTCAACACTCCCCCTCAAGCTCATCCCATGTACTCCCAACATAGTACGGAAGTACTCAAACTTCTCCCTGCTAAGTGGCTTTGTAAAGATGTCTGCCACCTGCTCATCAGTCTTCACATACTGTAGATCAACTGTACCATCAAGCACCTTTTCTCTGACAAAGTGATAATGGACCTCTATGTGTTTGGTCCTCGCATGAAACACTGGATTCTTGGCCAACTGTATACTGCTCATGTTTGTCACAATGAATGACAACTTTGCCATCAATAGGCTCACCCAAATCTACCAAGAGATTCTTTATCCATACTGCCTCACAAGTAGCAATGGCTGCACCTCTATATTCAGCCTCTGTACTAGATAAAGCAACTGTAGGTTGCTTCTTGATACTCCAACTCACCATGGCACTTCCAAGTGTAAAAGCATATCCACTAGTAGACATCCTGTCATATGAGCTACCTGCCTAATCAGCATCTGTGTAGCCATGTATGTCCAAGCTTTTACCACTCTCATAAAGTAGACCATAATGTGCAGCGGCCTTTACATATCTCATAATGCGTCTCACTACATCTAAATGAGGTTTTCTGGGGCTCTGCGTAAATTGGCTGACTAGTCCCATAGCATAACTCAAATCCGGGCATGTGATAGTCATGTAAATGAAACTACCAACCATCTTCGTGTACATAGATGGATCATCCAATTCATCACCATAATCAGCCCGCAACTTCACATTTTGCTCCAAAGGTGTACTCATAGGCGTACACCCTGTCATGCCATATTTTGCCAATATATCCAATGCATATTGGTGCTATACTAACCATGTACCTGCATGATCTTTGACCACTTCAATTCCAAGGAAGTATCTCAACTCACCAAGATCTTTCGTGTCAAATTGCCCACTCAATGCTTTCTTGACATGCATTACATCTGCACCATGATCACCTGTGATAATCAAGTCATCCACATAGATGACGAGTAAAACAATCCCATGCTCTGTCTTCTTCACATAGAGTGAAGAATCTGCTGTAGATATCTGAAATCTGAGAGAGATCAGATATCTGCTCATCTTATCACTCCAAGCACGAGGTGCTTGCTTCAAACCATATAATGCCTTTTTCAATTTGCATACATGAGTGGGATATCGTGGTGGGTGTACATAACCTTCTGGCTGTGCCATATACACCTCCTCTTGAAGATCACCATTTAGAAATGCATTTTTGACATCCATTTGATGCATTTCCCAACGATTAGCTGCACCCATAGCAACGACTATGCCAGATTATTATTGGGCAGAAGCATGTGCTACTACAGTGTATATACTGAACAAAACACCTACAGTAGCCATTCATGGAAGTACGCCAGAGATGCGGCTTACAGGTTATAGGCCAGACATTGAACACCTCAAAGTTTTTGGATGCATAGCTTATGTACATGTGCCTGATGAAAGAAGAAGGAAGTTGGATCCTAAGGCAGAGAAATGTGTATTTGTTGGATATGCATAGGATCGAAAGGCATACAAATGTTACAACCCACAAACTAGACAAGTGGTCATCTCACAAGATGTGGTGTTTGATGAGCTTGCTAGTTGGTACAAAGCAAAAGATGAGGGTGTCATTGAGTCACTTGAGGTTGATGTGCTTGTGAACTTGCCACAAGCAAGTTCTAGTTCTACTACTATGTCTGGGGGCCAACAGCAAAGGCTGAGAGTAGCAGTGTACGTCCATGGTCAGGACGTTTGAGGCATGAGAGTGTGAGCACTGGGAGTAGTGCTATGGACAAAGGAAATAAGAAGGTTGAAGGAATGGGAATCACAGCTTATGAGTCATCGAGTTCAGAGAGTTTGGATGAGGAGCTTGGCATACCTGTTTTACGCACACCTGGTGCTAGGCAGGATAGATATGTGCCACCACATGCTAGAGTGACAGGTGTTCGGAGTGACCCGCATGCATTGCGGAGATCCCAGAGAGTCAGATATCCAGTTTGACAGATTGACATATCGAGATTTTGCTATGCACTATGCATATATGACATCTATGGTGAAGCATGTAAAACCTACATGCTATACAGAAGCTATTGGAGAGCATGTATGGGAGAAAACAATGGATGTTGAGATGGACGCATTGGTCCATAATGATACATGGGATTTGGTTGCACTACCAAAGGACAAAAATGTTGTTGGATGTAAATGGGTTTACAAAGTGAAGTGCAAATCTGATGGTTCTATTGAGAGACATAAAGCAAGATTGGTAGCTAAGGGTTATGCACAAACCCAAGGTTTGGACTATGATGAAACGTTTAGTCCAGTGGCAAAGATGGGGACAGTAAGAGCAGTCATTGCTATGGCTGCAGCTAATGGTTGGGAAATGCATCAAATGGATGTCAAAAATGCATTTCTAAATGGTGATCTTCAAGAGGAAGTGTATATGGCACAGCCAGAAGGTTATGTACACCCACGATATCCCACTCATGTATGCAAATTGAAAAAGGCATTATATGGTTTGAAGCAAGCACCTCGTGCTTGGAGTGATAAGATGAGCAGATATCTGATCTCTCTTGGATTTCAGATATCTACAGCAGATTCTTCACTCTATGTGAAGAAGACAGAGCATGGGATTGTTTTACTCGTCATCTATGTGGATGACTTGATTATCACAGGTGATCATGGTGCAGATGTAATGCATGTCAAGAAAGCATTGAGTGGGCAATTTGAAATGAAAGATCTTGGTGAGTTGAGATACTTCCTTGGAATTGAAGTGGTCAAAGATCATGCAGGTACATGGTTAGTACAGCACCAATATGCATTGGATATATTGGCAAAATATGGCATGACAGGGTGTACGCCTATGAGTACACCTTTGGAGCAAAATGTGAAGTTGCGGGCTGATTATGGTGATGAATTGGATGATCCATCTATGTACAGGAAGATGGTTGGTAGTTTCATTTACATGACTATCACATGCCCGGATTTGAGTTATGCTGTGGGGCTAGTCAGCCAGTTTATGCAGAGCCCCAGAAAACCTCATTTAGATGTAGTGAGACGCATTATGAGATATGTAAAGGCCACTGCACATTATGGTCTACTTTATGAGAGTGGTAAAAGCTTGGACATACATGGCTACACAGATGCTGATTAGGCAGGTAGCTCATATGACAGGATGTCTACTAGTGGATATGCTTTTACACTTGGAAGTGCCATGGTGAGTTGGAGTATCAAGAAGCAACCTACAGTTGCTTTATCTAGTACAGAGGCTGAATATAGAGGTGCAGCCATTGCTACTTGTGAGGCAATATGGATAAAGAATCTCTTGGCAGATTTGGGTGAGCCTATTGATGGCAAAGTTGTCATTCATTGTGACAAACATGAGCAGTATACAGTTGGCCAAGAATCCAGTGTTTCATGTGAGGACCAAACACATAGAGGTCCATTATAACTTTGTCAGAGAAAAGGTGCTTGATGGTACAGTTGATCTACAGTATGTGAAGACTGATGAGCAGGTGGCAGACATCTTTACAAAGCCACTTAGCAGGGAGAAGTTTGAGTACTTCCGTACTATGTTGGGAGTACATGGGATGAGCTTGAGGGGGAGTGTTGAGAGTCTTGATATCCCAAGCTCATCTACATCTTCATCGGCAGTACATGGGATGAGCTTGAGGGGGAGTGTTGAGAGTCTTGATATCCCAAGCTCATCTACATCTTCATCGGCAGTACATTATGAGCTTGAGAGGATCTGTTGAGATTCAAGCTCGATGTCAGTGTGAGCCAGCTATGCTATGTGCTGGCATGTTAGGTAGGAACATGTGTGAGACATAAATGACCACGTGTCCAGCTGGTTATAGTGTGTGGACATTAGCTAGGGTTAGATGTGTGTGGACACAACTCATAGTGTTGTGTGTATTATGGATTATGGCTTTATGGATTGTGTGAGAAGGGAGATGGCTTCCCTCTTTGGTTAGGGTTTGCAATATACATTAGGGTTTGCTCCTGTGTGTGTGTCTCCTTCCCCTCTACTGTTCTTTCAACATGGGGGATGGGTGTGGGGATCAGTGTAGGTTATTGGACTTTTCGGTTAGAAGCTTTGGAACTTTAGGGATATGCCTTTGGACTATCTGGGCATGTACATGTAAATGCTCCCAGCTAAACCAGCTCTACCCTTTGTAGGGAGCACTCTACCCACTTACTGTGTAAGGAGTAAAAGGAGGGTTTACTACTTATATTGGCTCCCCATAATATAAGCATAAAAATGTTCCTTAAAATAGTCTTTGAAAACAACAATATTAATCAAACAGCTCTTATAGCAAAATGTTCAGAAAAGAAACAGTGAAACTAGCTTTACAGTCCATAGACATATCCAAACCAAACCCAAAACCAGTAATGATCTAGAATTTAGTCTTCTAGCCTAAACCAGCTGGGCATACCTCATGGACCATACATACTCTATCATCGACTAGTCTTGACAAGGGCCAAGCCAGCCTGTCACCCCCTGCTGCTTGTACCAAAACCCTCCCGCTCCTCATAGGAGACGTCTACTTATGAGGTAGGCTGATTCACCACACTAGCTTGGGCCCACAAAACTAGGCAGCATCCATAATCACACGTCCGCCCTCGTTGGGGAGGAAATCCAATTCCTAGTGGCATAGGAGGGGATTACCTTGGGAGCTTGCTTGTGCCTTCGCCTACCGACTATGCAAGCAAGAGCAGAGTTAGCCAAGTAGGGGAGACGATGTACTAGAACACTAAGAATTGAGAATAGCAATCCATCCCATCCTACATCTAGACATAACTAGATTAGTCTATCAAGAAAGCCTAGCAATCAAACAATACGACACACAATTACCTAAATCATGCTTGGATACCACGTGTAAGGTCCTCGCCCTAGCTAGGTCAACAAAAACCCTTTGATAGGTAGATAAGTCCCCTTATTTTTGATTAATGACACCTTAATCTCTTGACAATATGAGGATACGAGCAAACAAAGGGACCTAACTCTATCTCATGGGAAACATAGTCATTCTAATAGGAATCTATTCCTCCGATCGAACGGCACTCAATGTGCGTGATCCAAGATAGAACAAATCTGCACTTGGTTTATATAAAAGCTAACCCCTTTTCCTCTTGTCCTCACAAGTCATGGTCGCTAGCATGGCCCCCTAAAACGAAACTTGTTTGGGTCCTATTCGGATTGTAATAAATAAATATGTTGGAAAGTTACCCGACTCGTTGGGTCCACCCACTTACCTTGAAATTCTGCTGGGTGCACGGAGGGGACAGAGGGATCTCAGAGTTGGTATCAGAGCCAAATTGAAAGCTAATAAGGATAAATAAATTCTTATCTGAAATTGATAAATAAGAACTCAGAAAAAGCATTTTTTCTTAATGTATTTCATTCCGTAGGCTTATTTAAGGAAGAATTTTTAATCAAAGAAATTTTTTTTATAGATGGAAGTCCCCTATTTATCTGGTATTCCTGACCTCACCCAATCTTAAGATATGACTGCGTTCGCCTTCGAGCATCTCATCTCTTCCGCTTCTACTCGAATAAGCCGAGCAAGACTCACACGCCACTTTGAGGAGTTATATTTTCCTAACCCAGTGGCGAGACTACATAAGTGGTTTGCAGGGCAATATGTCCATGCCCCTTGCGACCGTCGTGCAATGCTGTGGGAGAACCTCTCATTGGCTATGATTCTGTTAAAGCTAAAAATGACACGTGGTGTCATTCTATATCATTCAACACCTCAAAATTTCAGACTTTCATGCCGAATTTATAGATTCCTTAGTCGATTTATCCCTAAGGAGAAAATAATAGCTCCCTTCGGAGTTAGAGAACTTATGTAACATGATATGACTATGGCCCAGTACGGTCCTCTTATGCATCTCCCGAAGAGATTTTGAATTTTGGAGCCAAGCTGCTCTATGTATAATTTGCAACTTTTATATAAGAATGTTTTCTGAAGAAAAATTCCTTGTTGTATAAGTGATTACTTATAGATGATCTGATAAAGAAAAGAATCCGTTATCGAACATATATCATAGACCTCCAATGAGATCATTGTCTTGTTTAAGAAATTGTTTTTCGAAACTCTTAAGTCCTAGGATCTCGTGGATAATATCAAAATAAAAATTTAATAATATATAAATTTTTGACAGAATCATGAGACGAGGAAATCATGGTCTCGTCAGACAGACCTTGTCTCTGAAGATGACGAGCTTGACCGTGATGTTCGCAAGGCTCTTCATAGGACACAGGCAGGACCCTTCAAAGGAGAAGGGGAAAACCTGGGCGAGGCTGTGGAGAAATGGGTGGAAGCCATGGAAGAGTATTTTGACGTCACAGGTTACAATATGCGAAGCAAAATGGCTCTTGCCCGGCTGAAAATAGTGGAAACAGCCATGGTAGCATGGAGGAACCACTGTGACACCAACCATCTGGACATAAATACTCAGTCCTGGAATGATCTAAAAACCTATCTAAGAAAGAGATTTTGTCCTCCTGGTTAGAAACCAAAATGAATGAATTCTTAGAACTAAAGCAGGAGAGCAGAACCATCGAGGAATACCACGAGGCCTTTGCTTTTTACTTAAATATTCACCGCCTCTTGATGAAGAGCAACTCATGGCCAGGTTCATTCGAGGAATGAACGAACCCTTGGACACACTGGTCAAAAATGCCAAGCCGGTGTCCATGGCCGAAGCAGTAAGAATGGCAAAAGATTTTGCCAAAGCCTTTGTAGTAAAGGTCCCACCAAAACCTGCACCCTCTAACTTTAAAAGATTCCAAGTCCAGGGAAGTACTTCAAACTTTCCACCCCCAAAGAGACAGCAAGGCCCGAATCTGAATCAGGATACAGGAAGATCTTCCCAATATACTTAAATGTCATCACAATGGAAGCAAATGCTCCCCGTTTTGTGACAAAAGCTGTCTTTTCACGATCATCTGGGGCCATCAGGACTTGATTGTATACAGCGAAACCATCCAAGAAAGAATACATCTCAAGGTCTGCAGGTGGCATCTACCACGGAATCTATGAACAGAAGTGGGAAAGGATTTGTCTCTGTTGCAACATTGAGTTTCCAGTAATCCAAATAGACACGGAGCTTTCCATTCTCTTTCAGCACAATCACTATTGGCAACAACCATGTCACCTTTCCACCACCGGATATATGAATCCTAGTTTCAAGAGTTTATCAATTTCCTCAATTTGTTTTGCATAATTTGGATTCATTCAGTACCGCTGTTGCTTGCTTAATGGGAACAACATCCTCCTTAAGATGATATTGATAAAATTGAGGATCAATGCCCTTCATATCTTTGTAGCTCCAAGGAAATACATCCACATATGATTTTAATAAGTTCTAGAGTTTTTCTTTCAATTCTATATCCAGCTTAGCGCTGATGCAAACTATCTTGGGGTGCTCCACGTCGCCCAGATTCATGTCTTCTAGCTCATCTGCTACTATGACCCGAAGGCTGTGCTTCATTGCTCTCTCATGAGTTTCTTCTACCTGGATAAGGGCTTGAACTTCCTTCGGTACACCCACATGACCTAAGGGGGTGAGAGGTCGGCTTGGCCCTCGTTGATTTAGTTCATAAGAATGACTATGTTTCCCGTGAGATAGAGTTAGGTCCCTTTGTTTGCTCATATCCTCATATTGTCAAGAGATTAAGGTGTCATTAATCGAAAATAAGAGGACATATCTACCTATCAAAAGGTTTCCCTTGACCTAGCTAGGGCGAGGACCTTACACGTGGTATCCAAGCATGGTTTAGGTAATTGTGTGTCGTATTGTTTGATTGCTAGGCTTTCTTGATAGACTAATCTAGTTATGTCTAGATCTAGGATGGGATGGATAGACTAATCTAGTTATGTCTAGATGTAGGATGGGATGAATTACTATTCTCAATTCTTAGTGTTCTAGTACATGTTGTTGCTCCCTAAACTTTGAGTTCTGTGATGCCATGATCCACGTCATAGAAAAGATAATTTTAATCGGAGATCGACGTAAATGAATATTCCTCTAGAAATCCATGTTTTTGAATTTGTAAACGTATATTCGTCGAAAGAAATTTTAGAAAAAGAGAAATTGAGATAGTACCTTTCGAGAAGATAATTTTAGAAAGAACCTTTCAGACCTAAACTCTGACTTAGACTATTGACCAAGACCTAATTCCTTCGTCAGTTTCAATCAATGACGATGTGCCCAGTTCAGGGAAAATGTATTCAATCACCCACCGAATTTGAAACTAAGTTAAGACTTGTGACTTTGATCTAAGGATCAAGTTAACAGAATTTGAAGAATTCTGTTTGGAATTGAAAATTGGATCTAGAAGTATTGAGATAGGGATTTACGATACACTCATGGTATTCAAACAAAAATAAAAAACTATAAACTTGCATAGAAACCCTGCCTTCTTAAAAGACTGTCTCACACCAGAATGCTGGAGGGAGCATTTGGCATATATATTTATCTAACGGAAGTTCAATTTTGCAACAGCTGGAGGGGAGGGGAGTGTTCGAGGGACAGCTCTCACGCGGCAAAACCTGCCGAGGTCTTGACCAGCCTCGGTATGGTTAAAATGGTGCACTTCCGGTACGATGGACGAGGGCGGACGAAGCGGTCCCTGAGTGAAGTGCCAGGACACCTAAGGAGGATCCTGGAGGGTTCTGACCAGGTGATGCACGGGCTCGCGGTGCCGAGGACATCCATGCGAATGTCGAGGAAGATATTATATAATGGACCTATGTTTTTATAATCTATCACTGGATCTCGTTGTTGACTTGCTGGTCTCAACGGAGAGTCCAGAGTGATACTGTTTTGTTGAGAAACAAGGACTCAATGAAAATTTTGAAGTATGACATGTATAAACCGTAAATTATTAATCAAGGGTTGTTTTTATTTTAAAGTTTTAATAAAGAGGAGTGTGTGCGTATCTGTTTTCTAAAGCTAAAGATAAGAAAGGCAATTCAATTATGGGTGGGTGAGTACTTGTCTGGTTCCACCGATTCCAGTGGTAGGGTGGTGGCTAACCCATGGGCCGGATGGGGTTAGGCTGGAATCAGTGGAGTTTTAATAATCAAACTTTAAAATCTTAGGATTACGCTAAGATTCGAGTAATTAGACAATTTCCTCTGATAAATTTTTCAATAAGTGGATCAACGGCTGTGCCTGACCTGGATCAGGAAAAAAGCGTTGAATTTACTAAAATGATCAAATTATATCAGTGATAGTTTCCTTCTATCTGGCTTATTCAGTTAAAGGATAGCTTAGAATTGATCACGTTAGAAAAATTCGTTTAAAAAAGAAATCATAAAGGTGAAAGCGTCCTCGCTTTCCGAGCATGGGAATTTTTCCCGGTTTTGGTTTTTGGAGTGACCACCAACCTAGTCTCGTGCCCGGACATTCGAGGGCGAGGCCTCGAGTGAGAAACCTTGCCCCGCGCATGAGGGGGCTGCTTCTGCTGTTTCAGATACCGGGAGTCCGGTGCACGGAGGGGACAGAGGGATCTCAGAGTTGGTATCAGAGCCAAATTGAAAGCTAATAAGGATAAATAAATTCTTATCTGAAATTGATAAATAAGAACTCAGAAAAAGCATTTTTTCTTAATGTATTTCATTCCGTAGGCTTATTTAAGGAAGAATTTTTAATCAAAGAAATTATTTTTATAGATGGAAGTCCCCTATTTATCTCGTATTCCCGACCTCACCCAGTCTCAAGATATGACTGCGTTCGCCTTCGAGCATCTCATCTCTTCCGCTTCTACTCGAATAAGCCGAGCAAGACTCACACGCCACTTTGAGGAGTTATATTTTCCTAACCCAGTGGCGAGACTACATAAGTGGTTTGCAGGGCAATATGTCCATGCCCCTTGCGACCGCCGTGCAATGCTGTGGGAGAACCTCTCATTGGCTATGATTCTGTTCAAGCTAAAAATGACACGTGGTGTCATTCTATATCATTCAACACCTCGAAATTTCAGACTTTCATGCCGAATTTATAGATTCCTTAGTCGATTTATCCCTAAGGAGAAAATAATAGCTCCCTTCGGAGTTAGAGAACTTATGTAACATGATATGTCTATGGCCCAGTACGGTCCTCTTATGCATCTCCCGAAGAGATTTTGAATTTTGGAGCCAAGCTGCTCTATGTATAATTTGCAACTTTTATATAAGAATGTTTTCTGAAGAAAAATTCCTTGTTGTATAAGTGATTACTTATAGATGATCTGATAAAGAAAAGAATCCGTTATCGGACATATATCATAGACCTCCAATGAGATCATTGTCTTGTTTAAGAAATTGTTTTTCGAAACTCTTAAGTCCTAGGATCTCGTGGATAATATCAAAATAAAAATTTAATAATATATAAATTTTTGACAGAATCATGAGACGAGGAAATCGTGGTCTCGTCAGACAGACCTTGTCTCTGAAGATGACGAGCTTGACCGTGATGTTTGCAAGGCTCTTCATAGGACACAGGCAGGACCCTTCAAAGGAGAAGGGGAAAACCTGGGCGAGGCTGTGGAGAAATGGGTGGAAGCCATGGAAGAGTATTTTGACGTCACAGGTTACAATATGCGAAGCAAAATGGCTCTTGCCCGGCTGAAAATAGTGGAAACAGCCATGGTAGCATGGAGGAACCACTGTGACACCAACCATCTGGACATAAATACTCAGTCCTGGAATGATCTAAAAACCTATCTAAGAAAGAGATTTTGTCCTCCTGGATTTTTAGAAACCAAAATGAATGAATTCTTAGAACTAAAGCAGGAGAGCAGAACCATCGAGGAATACCACGAGGCCTTTGCTTTCCTACTCAAATATTCACCGCCTCTTGATGAAGAGCAACTCATGGCCAGGTTCATTCGAGGAATGAACGAACCCTTGGACACACTGGTCAAAAATGCCAAGCCGGTGTCCATGGCCGAAGCAGTAAGAATGGCAAAAGATTTTGCCAAAGCCTTTGTAGTAAAGGTCCCACCAAAACCTGCACCCTCTAACTTTAAAAGATTCTAAAGGTCCCACCAAAACCTGCACCCTCTAACTTTAAAAGATTCCAAGCCCAGGGAAGTACTTCAAACTTTCCACCCCCAAAGAGACAGCAAGGCCCGAATCTGAATCAGGATACAGGAAGATTCAGAAGTGAAGGAAGACCCTTCCCCCAGAGTACTTTCTCAGGAACCCCACCTCTTTCAAAGAATCAGAAGGATGAGCTCAGAACTGAAAACTGATGCTTTGGATGCCAGGGTTTTGGTCACCAGTTAAAAGACTGCCCGACTCCTGCCATGTCAAGAGGACAGGGAAGTCAAGGACCCCGAATTTAGAAACCAACCCCTTCATTCCAGTCTAATCAGGGTCCGTCTCGCCCAAGCCAGGGAAACCCCAGAAGAACTCCAGCTCAGCCATCTGCCTCTATCCACAGCGTAATCTCAGAACTCCTTCCCAAAACTCGGGCAACCAAAGAGAAAGAGTTCTACCTCAGACTACAGCAGCCAGAGCAGTCACCATTTCAGATGTAGTAGAAGAGGAAAAAGGGTAAATCTATGCTGCAATTAAAAATAAAGGGCCTAACCAGCAATTCTCCGTCATCCATACTCCAGCAGAATTTCAAGGTAAGTGGGTGGACCCAACGTGTCGGGTAACTTTCCAACATATTTATTTATTACAATCCGAATAGGACCCAAACAAGTTTCGTTTTAGGGGGCCATGCTAGCGACCATGCCTTGTGAGGACAAGAGGAAAAGGGGTTAGCTTTTATATAAACCAAGTGCAGATTTGTTCTATCCTGGATCACGCACATTGAGTGTCGTTCGATCGGAGGAATAGATTCCTATTAGAATGACTATGTTTCCCATGAGATAGAGTTAGGTCCCTTTGTTTGCTCGTATCCTCATATTGTCAAGAGATTAAGGTGTCATTAATCAAAAATAAGGGGAATTATCTACCTATCAAAGGGTTTTTCTTGACCTAGCTAGGGCGAGGACCTTACACGTGGTATCCAAGCATGATTTAGGTAATTGTGTGTCGTATTGTTTGATTGCTAGGCTTTCTTGATAGACTAATCTAGTTATGTCTAGATGTAGGATGGGATGGATTGCTATTCTCAATTCTTAGTGTTCTAGTACATCGTCTTCCCTACTTGGCTAACTCTGCTCTTCTTGCATAGTCGGTAGGCGAAGGCACAAGCAAGCTCCCAAGGTAATCCCCTCCTATGCCACTAGGAATTGGATTTCCTCCCCAACGAGGGCGGACGTGTGATTATGGATGCTGCCTAGTTTTGTGGGCCCAAGCTAGTGTGGTGAATCAGCCTACCTCATAAGTAGACGTCTCCTATGAGGAGCGGGAGGGTTTGGTACAAGCAGCAGGGGGTGAGAGGCTGGCTTGGCCCTTGTCAAGACTAGTCGATGATAGAGTATGTATGGTCCATGAGGTATGCCCAGCTGGTTTAGGCTACAAGACTAAATTCTAGATCATTACTGGTTTTGGGTTTGGTTTGGATATGTCTATGGACTGTAAAGCTAGTTTCACTGTTTCTTTTCTGAACATTTTGCTATAACAGCTGTTTGATTAATATTGTTGTTTTCAAAGACTGTTTTAAGGAACATTTTTATGCTTATATTATGGGGAGCCAATATAAGCAGTAAACCCTCCTTTTACTCCTTACACAGTAAGTGGGTAGAGTGCTCCCTACAAAGGGTAGAGCTTGTTTAGCTGGGAGCATTTACATGTACATGCCCAGATAGTCCAAAGGCATATCCCTAAAGTTCCAAAGCTTCTAACCGAAAAGTCCAAAAACCTACACTGATCCCCACACCCATCCCCCATGTTGAAAGAACAGTAGAGGGGAAGGAGACACACACACAGGAGCAAACCCTAATGTATATTGCAAACCCTAACCAAAGAGGGAAGCCATCTCCCTTCTCACACAATCCATAAAGCCATAATCCATAATACACACAACACTATGAGTTGTGTCCACACACATCTAACCCTAGCTAATGTCCACACACTATGACCAGCTGGACACGTGGTCATTTATGTCTCACACATGTTCCTACCTAACATGCCAGCACATAGCATAGCTGGCTCACACTGACATCGAGCTTGAATCTCAACAGATCCTCTCAAGCTCATAATGTACTGCCGATGAAGATGTAGATGAGCTTGGGATATCAAGACTCTCAACACTCCCCCTCAAGCTCATCCCATGTACTGCCGATGAAGATGTAGATGAGCTTGGGATATCAAGACTCTCAACACTCCCCCTCAAGCTCATCCCATGTACTCCCAACATAGTACGGAAGTACTCAAACTTCTCCCTGCTAAGTGGCTTTGTAAAGATGTCTCCCACCTGCTCATCAGTCTTCACATACTGTAGATCAACTGTACCATTAAGCACCTTTTCTCTGACAAAGTGATAATGGACCTCTATGTGTTTGGTCCTCGCATGAAACACTGGATTCTTGGCCAACTGTATACTGCTCATGTTTGTCACAATGAATGACAACTTTGCCATCAATAGGCTCACCCAAATCTGCCAAGAGATTCTTTATCCATACTGCCTCACAAGTAGCAATGGCTGCACCTCTATATTCAGCCTCTGTACTAGATAAAGCAACTGTAGGTTGCTTCTTGATACTCCAACTCACCATGGCACTTCCAAGTGTAAAAGCATATCCACTAGTAGACATCCTGTCATATGAGCTACCTGCCTAATCAGCATCTGTGTAGCCATGTATGTCCAAGCTTTTACCACTCTCATAAAGTAGACCATAATGTGCAGTGGCCTTTACATATCTCATAATGCGTCTCACTACATCTAAATGAGGTTTTCTGGGGCTCTGCATAAACTGGATGACTAGCCCCACAGCATAACTCAAATCCGGGCATGTGATAGTCATGTAAATGAAACTACCAACCATCTTCCTGTACATAGATGGATCATCCAATTCATCACCATAATCAGCCCGCAACTTCACATTTTGCTCCAAAGGTGTACTCATAGGCGTACACCCTGTCATGCCATATTTTACCAATATATCCAATGCATATTGGTGCTGTACTAACCATGTACCTGCATGATCTTTGACCACTTCAATTCCAAGGAAGTATCTCAACTCACCAAGATCTTTCATGTCAAATTGCCCACTCAATGCTTTCTTGACATGCATTACATCTGCACCATGATCACCTGTGATAATCAAGTCATCCACATAGATGACGAGTAAAACAATCCCATGCTCTGTCTTCTTCACATAGAGTGAAGAATCTGCTGTAGATATCTGAAATCCAAGAGAGATCAGATATCTGCTCATCTTATCACTCCAAGCACGAGGTGCTTGCTTCAAACCATATAATGCCTTTTTCAATTTGCATACATGAGTGGGATATCGTGGGTGTATATAACCTTCTGGCTGTGCCATATACACTTCCTCTTGAAGATCACCATTTAGAAATGCATTTTTGACATCCATTTGATGCATTTCCCAACCATTAGCTGCAGCCATAGCAATGACTGCTCTTACTGTCCCCATCTTTGCCACTGGACTAAACGTTTCATCATATTCCAAACCTTGGGTTTGTGCATAACCCTTAGCTACCAATCTTGCTTTATGTCTCTCAATAGAACCATCAGATTTGCACTTCACTTTGTAAACCCATTTACATCCAACAACATTTTTGTCCTTTGGTAGTGCAACCAAATCCCATGTATCATTATGGACCAATGCGTCCATCTCAACATCCATTGTTTTCTCCCATACATGCTCTCCAATAGCTTCTGTATAGCATGTAGGTTCCACATGCTTCACCATAGATGTCATATATGCATAGTGCATAGCAAAATCTCGATATGTCAATCTGTCAAATTGGATATCTGACTCTCTGGGATCTCCGCAATGCATGCGGGTCACTCCGAACACCTGTCACTCTAGCATGTGGTGGCACATATCTATCCTGCCTAGCACCAGGTGTGCGTAAAACAAGTATGCCAAGCTCCTCATCCAAACTCTCTGAACTCGATGACTCATAACCTGTGATTCCCATTCCTTCAACCTTCTTATTTCCTTTGTCCATAGCACTACTCCCAGTGCTCACACTCTCATGCCTCAAACGTCCTGACCATGGATGTACACTGCTACTCTCAGCCTTTGCTGTTGGCCCCCAGACATAGTAGTAGAACTAGAACTTGCTTGTGGCAAGACAAGCACATCAACCTCAAGTGACTCAATGACACCCTCATCTTTTGCTTTGTACCAACTAGCAAGCTCATCAAACACCACATCTTGTGAGATGACCACTTGTCTAGTTTGTGGGTTGTAACATTTGTATGCCTTTCGATCCTATGCATATCCAACAAATACACATTTCTCTGCCTTAGGATCCAACTTCCTTCTTCTTTCATCAGGCACATGTACATAAGCTATGCATCCAAAAACTTTGAGGTGTTCAATGTCTGGCCTATAACCTGTAAGCCGCATCTCTGGCGTACTTCCATGAATGGCTACTGTAGGTGTTTTGTTTAGTATATACACTGTAGTAGCACATGATTCTGCCCAATAATAATCTGGCATGCTCTTTTCATTGAGCATCACCCTAGCCACTTCACATATGACTCTATTCTTTCTCTTAGCCACACCATTTTGCTGAGGTGTATACCTGCAAGTCAATTGTCTTCTTATTCCATGCTTCCTCACAAGAAATGCTCAAAAGCCTTTGAGGTGTATTCACCACCTCCATATGTCCTCAAACATTTAATCCAACAACCATATTGCTTTTCTGCAAAAGCTTTAAATCCATGAACTTTTCCAATACTTCACTCTTCTCTCTGAGAAAGTATATCCATGTCATCTTGCTGAAATCATCTATGAATGTCACATAGTATAAATTGCCTTTGATAGATGGGTTTTGTGCAAGGACCCCATACATCACTATGTACTATCTCAAGTGGCCTTCTACTCATGTTTCCTTCTCTAGGAAACCGCAACCTTGCCTGCTTTCCAAACTGACAGGCTTCACAAACATGCATATTCCCATCATATTTGAATCTAGGCAATCCACTGACAATGCCTCTTGCCTGCATGTTCTTCAATCTTTGTATATTGACATGTCCAATCCTCTTATGCCACATATCAATGTCCTGTACCACATTTCTGCTTTTAGAGAACATGGCTGATTTTAACTCAGGAATCCCAGCATCCAGCTTAAACAATCTGCCTTCTTTCTTGCCTTTAGCAATGACTCTACATCCATGTTTGAAGTCCTCAACGAAGCAACCATGCTCGTTTGAAACGAACCTGTAATCCTTGTTCCACCATTTGACCAACTGAGGCCAAGCTCTTTGTGATAGAAGGCACATACAATACATCTGACATAGACTTTGTTTGACCATTGTGCATAACCAATGGTACACTACCAACATGTGTAATGGCATGCTGAGTATCATCTCCTGTTTCCACATAGCCTTTCACATCCATAGGCTTCATATGCTCAAACCATTCACCATGACAAGTCATATGGTTTGATGCTCTAGAGTCCATATACCAAGTATTATCATTCTCAGCATTTGTCACCATAGATCCAACAACATGTTTCATGGCAAACAAGTGATTTGCAGTGCCATCATTACTGCTTGATGCATAGTTTCCACCATGTTGTGCATAATTTCCACCATACTGACCACCACGTTGTGCTCTATCCTCTCTCAAATCAATCTGTTTGCGGAAATAATCTCTTGCCATATGACCAAATTTGCCACTGTAATGGCATTCCACATCTTGCATAGAATTTTGTTGGCCTTGCTAACGTCCTCTACCACAGGGGTTATCTCTGCCTCTCTGAGATGCATAACCACGACCACCTCTAGCACCATATGTGGGCTGAAAATTCTGTTGTGGTGACCTGTCCTGCCATCCACGACCATTACCACCACGGCCACGTGATGCGAATCTCCCCTTGCCTCTAAAACCTCTCTGCGAATAGAAAGCCTGATTTTTGCCATTATCATCATGGCTAGTAGATGCATCCAGAAATGAATCACTGAGTTTGATTTCCTCAACAAGTAAGAGTGAAACCAACTCATCAAAGTCTGGTAAACCTGTACTCCTTACTAAGATAGATGTATCAAAAGATTTATATTCCTTGCCAAGACCACGCAAGGTAATATCCACCAAATCATCATTAGGCATGGGGGCATTTATTGTTGCCAATGCATCTGCAAACTTCTTTATTTCTTGCACATAATCATGGATGCTTCTTTTATTCCGCTTCACATTATGTATCTGCTCTCAACTGAGTCTTGCGAGCACTCGTGTCTGTATCAAACATCTTTACCAAAGTATCCCATGCATCTTTGGGATTCTCAACATCCTGCATGTGTATGAGCATAGCATCAGAAATACATATAGAGAAATATGCAACACTTTGAATGCTCTTTCTGACCATTGCTCTCATGAGCAATAACCTGCTGTGTAGGTTGTCGAGGTAGCTCAGCACCTGTAATGAGATTCCAAAATCCTTTTCCTTTCAAGAAACTTTTTATCCTGTACTTCCATGCCTGGAAGTTCTTCCTATCTAGCTTTTCACCAACAATCTACTGGGTTATCCGACATATTTGCTCAATGCGTACTCTTTCTGCACACTTTCAAATCTATAAACGAGCCTTCCTCAGCTCCACCACACTCCAATGAGTGTTCCAGATACTCCAAAGTAGCCAACAATCTTCAAATTTGATGTAGAAAATCAACCTGTATGCATTCAAAATGAACTGGCTCATGCAGTCCGAGATACCCTGCTTTGATGCACATTCCAAGGCTCCAAATCACAATGTAGTGGTGCAATCAAGTATGGGCAACTTGCATTGACACCCAAACAACCTCAATGTTGAATATCAACACCATCTGACATGTGTACATATCAATTTTTGAAAACCCCTTTCTCTGTTTTGGGAAATACCAGAAAAATCAATAAAACCAGTAGTAATCTAATTTCTTCAATATTTGTCCAAATTGAGCAACCAGGCATTCATTAGCTTAGCAATAGTGTCCATCAACTCCATGTAAGAGGAATTTGTCCAATTGTTTAAGACCAAAGATTAATTGTCTGATTAAAATCACTCTGTTTCTCTGCAACCAGTGGTGGACAGCCTGTTTAATCAGCTCATTCCCAGCTCAATTAAGCATAATTGATTAAACCAACCATGTATCCCTCTTCTCCAATTTGTGTAGCAACCAATTGCTAAAGCAATTGTGAAATATATCAAGCAACCAAGTGGAAATCAATCTCCTCGTAGCAAAAAAGTCAAAAATCTACCCTGTTTCACTGTAGGAGCTGCGCTGCCTGCATTTGAGGAATTTGGGAGTGATTTAAGTGATAATTGAAGATGGATATAAGTGCCCAACACACTTGGGTATGTGTGCAACCAGTCAATGGTTTGATTTTAGCCAAAAACACGCTCCAAATGCATCAAATTTTGACTCCTTTTTCTCTGTTTTGTGAGAGCTCAAAAAAACCAGAGTTTTTCACTCGTTCAAATGCATGTAAATTGCTCCAAAATCACAGTAGGGCTTGCATAGAAGTTGCCAATACATTACTCCTTGTCAAATACATGTTTGCTTTGCCAGATTTACATGTATTTCCACCATACATCAGTGCTTCCAAGCTTTAATGGAAAGCTTCCAAAAACCAGAAATTTGCTTTGCTTTTAGTTGCTCTAACTTGCTTTGCTTTTGCCTGAATCACCTGCAATCCGCTCAAGGATGTTTAGAAGACCTTACCCGGTAGGCCAAGCTCTCAGATCTGATAAGAATTGGTGTGCTCTAAGCTTCACAGCTTCAATGGCAAGCTTCACAGCTTCTTCTCCCTCTTCACTCACTCACTCATAAACCCTAATAAACAGCACAAGGCTCTGATACCATGTTGAAAGAACGGTAGAGGGGAAGGAGACACACACACACGAGTAAGCCCTAATGTATATTGCAAACCCTAACCAAAGAGAGAAGCCATCTCCTTTCTCACACAATGCATAAAGCCATAATCCATAATACACACAACACTATGAGTTGTGTCCACACACATCTAACCCTAGCTAATGTCCACACACTATGACCAGCTGGACACGCGGTCATTTATGTCTCACACATGTTCCTACCTAACATGCCAGCACGTAGCATAGCTGGCTTACACACTCACATCGAGCTTGAATCTCAACAGCCCCTCTCAAGCTCATGATGTACTGCCGATGAAGATGTAGATGAGCTTGGGATATCAAGACTCTCAACACCCCACTCCTAACATACCCCAGCCACACATTTTTGGGCATGTTTAGCGCACACAAAGACTACTCTAAGCTTAGAAATAGCTTGCACTAACCTTGGTACCCACCACTACTTGCATTGTAGTCTTTCTTCTAGTGTAGCTTGTGGTGTAGCCTCTACCCATTTTGTTAAGTCTTGTTTTTGCTACATCTAGACCTCTTTCCAAAATTGTGCTTTACACAAAAGCTATCCACGTACTAAAAAACTAAGGAATTAATCCCTACACAAGGAACACCCAAGTTGGAGCCATGGATGATGGTGCCATGTTCACCTCTTCCCCCACCCCTTTTCACTCTATTGCATAGGGAACCTAGAAACCAGCCCTTAGATCTTCCCAGTATACTTAAATGTCATCACATTGGAAGCAAATGCTCCCCGTTTTGTGACAAAAGCTGTCTTTTCACGATCATCTGGGGCCATCAGGACTTGATTGTATACAGCGAAACCATCCAAGAAAGAATACATCTCAAGGTCTGCAGGTGGCATCTACCACGGAATCTATGAACAGAAGTGGGAAAGGATTTGTCTCTGTTGCAACATTGAGCTTCCAGTAATCCAAATAGACACGGAGCTTTCCATTCTCTTTCAGCACAATCACTATTGGCAACAACCATGTCACCTTTCCACCACCGGATATATGAATCCTAGTTTCAAGAGTTTATCAATTTCCTCAATTTGTTTTGCATAATTTGGATTCATTCGGTACCGCTGTTGCTTGCTTAATGGGAACAACATCCTCCTTAAGATGATGTTGATAAAATTGAGGATCAATGCCCTTCATATCTTTGTAGCTCCATGGAAATACATCCACATATGATTTTAATAAGTTCTAGAGTTTTTCTTTCAATTCTATATCCAGCTTAGCGCTGATGCAAACTATCTTCGGGTGCTCCACGTCGCCCAGATTCATGTCTTCTAGCTCGTCTACTATGACCCGAAGGCTGTGCTTCATTGCTCTCTCATGAGTTTCTTCTACCTGGATAAGGGCTTGAACTTCCTTCGGTACACCCACATGACCTAAGGGGGTGAGAGGTCGGCTTGGCCCTCGTTGATTTAGTTCATAAGAATGACTATGTTTCCCGTGAGATAGAGTTAGGTCCCTTTGTTTGCTCATATCCTCATATTGTCAAGAGATTAAGGTGTCATTAATCGAAAATAAGAGGACTTATCTACCTATCAAAAGGTTTCCCTTGACCTAGCTAGGGCGAGGACCTTACACGTGGTATCCAAGCATGGTTTAGGTAATTGTGTGTCGTATTGTTTGATTGCTAGGCTTTCTTGATAGACTAATCTAGTTATGTCTAGATCTAGGATGGGATGGATAGACTAATCTAGTTATGTCTAGATGTAGGATGGGATGAATTACTATTCTCAATTCTTAGTGTTCTAGTACATGTTGTTGCTCCCTAAACTTTGAGTTCTGTGATGCCATGATCCACGTCATAGAAAAGATAAATTTAATCGGAGATCGACGTAAATGAATATTCCTCTAGAAATCCATGTTTTTGAATTTGTAAACGTATATTCGTCGAAAGAAATTTTAGAAAAAGAGAAATTGAGATAGTACCTTTCGAGAAGATAATTTTAGAAAGAACCTTTCAGACCTAAACTCTGACTCAGACTATTGACCAAGACCTAATTCCTTCGTCAGTTTCAATCAATGACGATGTGCCCAGTTCAGGGAAAATGTATTCAATCACCCACCGAATCTGAAACTAAGTTAAGACTTGTGACTTTGATCTAAGGATCAAGTTAACAGAATTTGAAGAATTCTGTTTGGAATTGAAAATTGGATCTAGAAGTATTGAGATAGGGATTTACGATACACTCATGGTATTCAAACAAGAATAAAAAACTATAAACTTGCATAGAAACCCTGCCTTCTTAAAAGACTGTCTCACACCAGAATGCTGGAGGGAGCATTTGGCATATATATTTATCTAAGGGAAGTTCAGTTTTGCAACAGCTGGAGGGGAGGGGAGTGTTCGAGGGACAGCTCTCACGCGGCAAAACCTGCCGAGGTCTTGACCAGCCTCGGTATGGTTAAAATGGTGCACTTCCGGTACGATGGACGAGGGCGGACGAAGCGGTCCCTGAGTGAAGTGCCAGGACACCTAAGGAGGATCCTGGAGGGTTCTGACCAGGTGATGCACGGGCTCGCGGTGCCGAGGACATCCTTGCGAATGTCGAGGAAGATATTATATAATGGACCTATGTTTTTATAATCTATCACTGGATCTCGTTGTTGACTTGCTGGTCTCAACGGAGAGTCCAGAGTGATACTGTTTTGTTGAGAAACAAGGACTCAATGAAAATTTTGAAGTATGACATGTATAATCCGTAAATTATTAATCAAGGGTTGTTTTTATTAAAGTTTTAATAAAGAGGAGTGTGTGCGTATCTGTTTTCTAAAGCTAAAGTTAAGAAAGGCAATTCAATTATGGGTGGGTGAGTACTTGTCTGGTTCCACCGATTCCAGTGGTAGGGTGGTGGCTAACCCATGGGCCGGATGGGGTTAGGCTGGAATCAGTGGAGTTTTAATAATCAAACTTTAAAATCTTAGGATTACGCTAAGATTCGAGTAATTAGACAATTCCCTCTGATAAATTTTTCAATAAGTGGATCAACGGCTGTGCCTGACCTGGATCAGGAAAAAAGCGTTGAATTTACTAAAATGATCAAATTATATCAGTGATAGTTTCCTTCTATCTGGTTTATTCAGTTGAAGGATAGCTTAGAATTGATCACGTTAGAAAAATTCGTTTAAAAAAAAAATCATAAAGGTGAAAGCGTCCTCGCTTTCCGAGCATGGGAATTTTTCCCGGTTTTGGTTTTTGGAGTGACCACCAACCTAGTCTCGTGCCCGGACATTCGAGGGCGAGGCCTCGAGTGAGAAACCCTGCCCCGCGCATGAGGGGGCTGCTTCTGCTGTTTCAGATACCGGGAGTCCGGTGCGCAGAGGGAACAGAGGGATCTCAGAGTTGGTATCAGAGCCAAATTGAAAGCTAATAAGGATAAATAAATTCTTATCTGAAATTGATAAATAAGAACTCAGAAAAAGCATTTTTTCTTAATGTATTTCATTCCGTAGGCTTATTTAAGGAAGAATTTTTAATCAAAGAAATTATTTTTATAGATGGAAGTCCCCTATTTATCTGGTATTCCCGACCTCACCCAGTCTCAAGATATGACTGCATTCGCCTTCGAGCATCTCATCTCTTCCGCTTCTACTCGAATAAGCCGAGCAAGACTCACACGCCACTTTGAGGAGTTATATTTTCCTAACCCAGTGGCGAGACTACATAAGTGGTTTGCAGGGCAATATGTCCATGCCCCTTGCGACCGCCGTGCAATGCTGTGGGAGAACCTCTCATTGGCTATGATTCTGTTAAAGCTAAAAATGACACGTGGTGTCATTCTATATCATTCAACACCTCGAAATTTCAGACTTTCATGCCGAATTTATAGATTCCTTAGTCGATTTATCCCTAAGGAGAAAATAATAGCTCCCTTCGGAGTTAGAGAACTTATGTAACATGATATGACTATGGCCCAGTACGGTCCTCTTATGCATCTCCCGAAGAGATTTTGAATTTTGGAGCCAAGCTGCTCTATGTATAATTTGCAACTTTTATATAAGAATGTTTTCTGAAGAAAAATTCCTTGTTGTATAAGTGATTACTTATAGACGATCTGATAAAGAAAAAAATCCGTTATCGGACATATATCATAGACCTCCAATGAGATCATTGTCTTGTTTAAGAAATTATTTTTCGAAACTCTTAAGTCCTAGGATCTCGTGGATAATATCAAAATAAAAATTTAATAATATATAAATTTTTGACAGAATCATGAGACGAGGAAATCGTGGTCTCGTCAGACAGACCCTGTCTCTGAAGATGACGAGCTTGACCTTGATGTTCGCAAGGCTCTTCATAGGACACAGGCAGGACCCTTCAAAGGAGAAGGGGAGAACCTGGGCGAGGCTGTGGAGAAATGGGTGGAAGCCATGGAAGAGTATTTTGATGTCACAGGTTACAATATGCGAAGCAAAATGGCTCTTGCCCGGCTGAAAATAGTGAAAACAGCCATGGTAGCATGGAGGAACCACTGTGACACCAACCATCTGGACATAAATACTCAGTCTTGGAATGATCTAAAAACCTATCTAAGAAAGAGATTTTGTCCTCCTGGATTTTTAGAAACCAAAATGAATGAATTCTTAGAACTAAAGCAGGAGAGCAGAACCATCGAGGAATACCACGAGGCCTTTGCTTTTCTACTCAAATATTCACCGCCTCTTGATGAAGAGCAACTCATGGCCAGGTTCATTCGAGGAATGAACGAACCCTTGGACACACTGGTCAAAAATGCCAAGCCGGTGTCCATGGCCGAAGCAGTAAGCATGGCAAAAGATTTTGCCAAAGCCTTTGTAGTAAAAGTCCCACCAAAACCTGCACCCTCTAACTTTAAAAGATTCTAAAGGTCCCACCAAAACCTGCACCCTCTAACTTTAAAAGATTCCAAGCCCAGGGAAGTACTTCAAACTTTCCACCCCCAAAGAGACAGCAAGGCCCGAATCTGAATCAGCGAATCTGAATCAGGATACAGGAAGATTCAAAAGTGAAGGAAGACCCTTCCTCCAGAGTACTTTCTCAGGAACCCCACCTCTTTCAAAAAATCAGAAGGATGAGCTCAGAACTGAAAACTGATGCTTTGGATGCCAGGGTTTTGGTCACCAGTTAAAAGACTGCCCGACTCCTGCCATGTCAAGAGGACAGGGAAGTCAAGGACCCCGAATTCAGAAACCAACCCCTTCATTCCAGTCTAATCAGGGTCCGTCTCGCCCAAGCCAGGGAAACCCCAGAAGAACTCCAGCTCAGCCATCTGCCTCTATCCAGCGTAATCTCAGAACTCCTTCCCAGAACTCGGGCAACCAAAGAGAAAGAGTTCTACCTCAGACTGTAGCAGCCAGAGCAGTCACCATTTCAGATGTAGTAGAAGAGGAAAAAGGGTAGATCTATGCTGCAATTAAAAATAAAGGGCCTAACCAGCAATTCTCCGTCATCCATACTCCAGCAGAATTTCAAGGTAAGTGGGTGGACCCATCGAGTCGGGTAACTTTCCAACATATTTATTTATTACAATCCGAATAGGACCCAAATAAGTTTCGTTTTAGGGGGCCATGCTAGCGACCATGCCTTGTGAGGACAAGAGGAAAAGGGGTTAGCTTTTATATAAACCAAGTGCAGATTTGTTCTATCCTGGATCACGCACATTGAGTGCCGTTCGATCGGAGGAATAGATTCCTATTAGAATGACTATGTTTGCTGTGAGATAGAGTTAGGTCCCTTTGTTTGCTCGTATCCTCATATTGTCAAGAGATTAAGGTGTCATTAATCAAAAATAAGGGGACTTATCTACCTATCAAAGGGTTTCCCTTGACCTAGCTAGGGCGAGGACCTTACACGTGGTATCCAAGCATGGTTTAGGTAATTGTGTGTCGTATTGTTTGATTGCTAGGCTTTCTTGATAGACTAATCTAGTTATGTCTAGATGTAGGATGTGATGGATTGCTATTCTCAATTCTCAGTGTTCTAGTACATTGTCTCCCCTACTTGGCTAACTCTGCTCTTGCTTGCATAGTCGGTAGGCGAAGGCACAAGCAAGCTCCCAAGGTAATCCCCTCCTATGCCACTAGGAATTGGATTTCCTCCCCAACGAGGGCAGACATGTGATTATGGATGCTGCCTAGTTTTGTGGGCCCAAGCTAGTGTGGTGAATCAGCCAACCTCATAAGTAGACGTCTCCTATGAGGAGCGGGAGGGTTTGGTACAAGCAGCAGGGGGTGATAGGCTGGCTTGGCCCTTGTCAAGACTAGTCGATGATAGAGTATGTATGGTCCATGAGGTATGCCCAGCTGGTTTAGGCTAGAAGACTAAATTCTAGATCATTACTAGTTTTGGGTTTGGTTTGGATATGTCTATGGACTGTAAAGCTAGTTTCACTGTTTCTTTTCTGAACATTTTGCTATAAGAGCTATTTGATTAATATTGTTGTTTTCAAAGACTGTTTTAAGGAACATTTTTATGCTTATATTATGGGGAGCCAATATAAGCAGTAAACCCTCCTTTTACTCCTTACACAGTAAGTGGGTAGAGTGCTCCCTACAAAGGGTAGAGCTGGTTTAGCTGGGAGCATTTACATGTACATGCCCAGATAGTCCAAAGGCATATCCCTAAAGTTCCAAAGCTTCTAACCGAAAAGTCCAAAAACCTACACTGATCCCCACACCCATCCCCCATGTTGAAAGAACAGTAGAGGGGAAGGAGACACACACACAGGAGCAAACCCTAATGTATATTGCAAACCCTAACCAAAGAGGGAAGCCATCTCCCTTCTCACACAATCCATAAAGCCATAATCCATAATACACACAACACTATGAGTTGTGTCCACACACATCTAACCCTAGCTAATGTCCACACACTATGACCAGCTGGACACGTGGTCATTTATGTCTCACACATGTTCCTACCTAACATGCCAGCACATAGCATAGCTGGCTCACACTGACATCGACGAGCTTGAATCTCAATAGATCCTCTCAAGCTCATAATGTACTGCTGATGAAGATGTAGATGAGCTTGGGATATCAAGACTCTCAACACTCCCCCTCAAGCTCATCCCATGTACTGCCGATGAAGATGTAGATGAGCTTGGGATATCAAGACTCTCAACACTCCCCCTCAAGCTCATCCCATGTACTCCCAACATAGTACGGAAGTACTCAAACTTCTCCCTGCTAAGTGGCTTTGTAAAGATGTCTCCCACCTGCTCATCAGTCTTCACATACTGTAGATCAACTATACCATCAAGCACCTTTTCTCTGACAAAGTGATAATGGACCTCTATGTGTTTGGTCCTCGCATGAAACACTGGATTCTTGGCCAACTGTATACTGCTCATGTTTGTCACAATGAATGACAACTTTGCCATCAATAGGCTCACCCAAATCTGCCAAGAGATTCTTTATCCATACTGCCTCACAAGTAGCAATGGCTGCACCTCTATATTCAGCCTCTGTACTAGATAAAGCAACTGTAGGTTGCTTCTTGATACTCCAACTCACCATGGCACTTCCAAGTGTAAAAGCATATCCACTAGTAGACATCCTGTCATATGAGCTACCTGCCTAATCAGCATCTGTGTAGCCATGTATGTCCAAGCTTTTACCACTCTCATAAAGTAGACCATAATGTGCAGTGGCCTTTACATATCTCATAATGCGTCTCACTACATCTAAATGAGGTTTTCTGGGGCTCTGCATAAACTGGCTGACTAGCCCCACAGCATAACTCAAATCTGGGCATGTGATAGTCATGTAAATGAAACTACCAACCATCTTCCTGTACATAGATGGATCATCCAATTCATCACCATAATCAGCCCGCAACTTCACATTTTGCTCCAAAGGTGTACTCATAGGCGTACACCCTGTCATGCCATATTTTGCCAATATATCCAATGCATATTGGTGCTGTACTAACCATGTACCTGCATGATCTTTGACCACTTCAATTCCAAGGAAGTATCTCAACTCACCAAGATCTTTCATGTCAAATTGCCCACTCAATGCTTTCTTGACATGCATTACATCTGCACCATGATCACTTGTGATAATCAAGTCATCCACATAGATGACGAGTAAAACAATCCCATGCTCTGTCTTCTTCACATAGAGTGAAGAATCTGCTGTAGATATCTGAAATCCAAGAGAGATCAGATATCTGCTCATCTTATCACTCCAAGCACGAGGTGCTTGCTTCAAACCATATAATGCCTTTTCCAATTTGCATACATGAGTGGGATATAGTGGGTGTACATAACCTTCTGGCTGTGCCATATACACTTCCTCTTGAAGATCACCATTTAGAAATGCATTTTTGACATCCATTTGATGCATTTCCCAACCATTACCTGCAGCCATAGCAATGACTGCTCTTACTGTCCCCATCTTTGCCACTGGACTAAACGTTTCATCATAGTCCAAACCTTGGGTTTGTGCATAACCCTTAGCTACCAATCTCGCTTTATGTCTCTCAATAGAACCATCAGATTTGCACTTCACTTTGTAAACCCATTTACATCCAATAACATTTTTGTCCTTTGGTAGTGCAACCAAATCCCATGTATCATTATGGACCAATGCGTCCATCTCAACATCCATTGTTTTCTCCCATACATGCTCTCCAATAGCTTCTGTATAGCATGTAGGTTCCACATGCTTCACCATAGATGTCATATATGCATAGTGCATAGCAAAATCTCGATATGTCAATCTGTCAAATTGGATATCTGACTCTCTGGGATCTCCGCAATGCATGCGGGTCACTCTGAACACCTGTCACTCTAGCATGTGGTGGCACATATCTATCCTGCCTAGCACCAGGTGTGCGTAAAACAGGTATGCCAAGCTCCTCATCCAAACTCTCTGAACTCGATGACTCATAACCTGTGATTCCCATTCCTTCAACCTTCTTATTTCCTTTGTCCATAGCACTACTCCCAGTGCTCACACTCTCATGCCTCAAACGTCCTGACCATGGACGTACACTGCTACTCTCAGCCTTTGCTGTTGGCCCCCAGACATAGTAGTAGAACTAGAACTTGCTTGTGGCAAGTTCACAAGCACATCAACCTCAAGTGACTCAATGACACCCTCATCTTTTGCTTTGTACCAACTAGCAAGCTCATCAAACACCACATCTTGTGAGATGACCACTTGTCTAGTTTGTGGGTTGTAACATTTGTATGCCTTTCGATCCTATGCATATCCAACAAATACACATTTCTCTGCCTTAGGATCCAACTTCCTTCTTCTTTCATCAGGCACATGTACATAAGCTATGCATCCAAAAACTTTGAGGTGTTCAATGTCTGACCTATAACCTGTAAGCCGCATCTCTGGCGTACTTCCATGAATGGCTACTGTAGGTGTTTTGTTCAGTATATACACTGTAGTAGCACATGCTTCTGCCCAATAATAATCTGGCATGCTCTTTTCATTGAGTATCACCCTAGCCACTTCACATATGACTCTATTCTTTCTCTTAGCCACACCATTTTGCTGAGGTGTATACTTGCAAGTCAATTGTCTTCTTATTCCATGCTTCCTCACAAGAAATGCTCAAAAGCCTTTGAGGTGTATTCACCACCTCCATATGTCCTCAAACATTTAATCCAACAACCATATTGCTTTTCTGCAAAAGCTTTAAATCCATGAAATTTTCCAATACTTCACTCTTCTCTCTGAGAAAGTATATCCATGTCATCTTGCTGAAATCATCTATGAATGTCACATACTATAAACTGCCTTTGATAGATGGGTTTTGTGCAAGGACCCATACATCACTATGTACTATCTCAAGTGGCCTTCTACTCATGTTTCCTTCTCTAGGAAACCGCAACCTTGCCTGCTTTCCAAACTGACAGGCTTCACAAACATGCATATTCCCATCATATTTGAATCTAGGCAATCCACTGACAATGCCTCTTGCCTGCATGTTCTTCAATCTTTGTATATTGACATGTCCAATCCTCTTATGCCACATATCAATGTCTTGTACCACATTTCTGCTTTTAGAGAACATGGCTGATTTTAACTCAGGAATCCCAGCATCCAGCTTAAACAACTTGCCTTCTTTCTTGCCTTTAGCAACAATGACTCTACATCCATGTTTGAAGTCCTCAACGAAGCAACCATGCTCGTTTAAAACGAACCTGTAATCCTTGTTCCACCATTTGACCAACTGAGGCCAAGCTCTTTGTGATAGAAGGCACATACAATACATCTGACATAGACTTTGTTTGACCATTGTGCATAACCAATGGTACACTACCAACATGTGTAATGGCATGCTGAGTATCATCTCCTATTTCCACATAGCCTTTCACATCCATAGGCTTCATATGCTCAAACCATTCACCATGACAAGTCATATGGTTTGATGCTCCAGAGTCCATATACCAAGTATCATCATTCTCAGCATTTGTCACCATAGATCCAACAACATGTTTCATGGCAAACAAGTGATTTGCAGTGCCATCATTACTGCTTGATGCATAGTTTCCACCATGTTGTGCATAATTTCCACCATACTGACCACCACGTTGTGCTCTATCCCCTCTCAAATCAATCTGTTTGTGGAAACAATCTCTTGCCATATGACCAAATTTGCCACTGTAATGGCATTCCACATCTTGCATAGAATTTTGTTGGCCTTGCCAACGTCCTCTACCACAGGGGTTACCTCTGCCTCTCTGAGATGCATAACCACGACCACCTCTAGCACCATATGTGGGCTGAAAATTCTGTTGTGGTGACCTGTCCTGCCATCCACGACCATTACCACCACGGCCACGTGATGCGAATCTCCCCCTGCCTCTAAAACCTCTCTGTGAATAGAAAGCCTGATTTTTGCCATTATCATCATGGCTAGTAGATGCATCCAAAAATGAATCACTGAGTTTGATTTCCTCAACAAGTAAGAGTGAAACCAACTCATCAAAGTCTGGTAAACCTGTACTCCTTACTAAGATACATGTATCAAAAGATTTATATTCCTTGCCAAGACCACGCAAGGTAATATCCACCAAATCATCATTAGGCATGGGGGCATTTATTGTTGCCAATGCATCTGCAAACTTCTTTATTTCTTGCACATAATCATGGATGCTTCTTTTATTCCGCTTCACATTATGTATCTGCTGCTTTCAACTGAGACTTGCGAGCACTCATGTCTGTATCAAACATCTTTACCAAAGTATCCCATGCATCTTTGGGATTCTCAGCATCCTGCATGTGTATGAGCACAGCATCAGAAATACATATAGACAAATATGCAACACTTTGAATGCTCTTTCTGACCATTGCTCTCATGAGCAATAACCTGCTGTGTAGGTTGTCGAGGTAGCTCAAGCTCTGGCTCAGCACCTGTAATGAGATTCCAAAATCCTTTTCCTTTCAAGAAACTTTTTATTCTGTACTTCCATGCTTGGAAGTTCTTCCTATCTAGATTTTCACCAACAATCTACTGGGTTATCCGACATATTTGCTCAATGCGTACTCCTTCTGCACACTTCCAAATCTATAAACGAGCCTTCCTCAGCTCCATCACACTCCAATGAGTGTTCCAGATACTCCAAAGTAGCCAACAATCTTCAAATTTGATGTAGAAAATCAACCTGTATGCATCCAAAATGAACTGGCTCATGCAGTCCGAGATACCCTGCTTTGATGCACTTTCCAAGGCTCCAAATCACAATGTAGTGGTGCAATCAAGTATGGGCAACTTGCATTGACACCCAAACAACCTCAATGTTGAATATCAACACCATCTGACATGTGTACATATCAATTTTTGAAAACCCCTTTCTCTGTTTTGGGAAATACCAGAAAAATAAAAAAAACCAGTAGTAATCTAATTTCTTCAATATTTGTCCAAATTGAGCAACCAGGCATTCATTAGCTTAGCAATAGTGTCCATCAATTCCATGTAAGAGGAATTTGTCCAATTGTTTAAGACCAAAGATTAATTGTCTGATTAAAATCACTCTGTTTCTCTGCAACCAGTGGACAGCCTGTTTAATCAGCTCATTCCCAGCTCAATTAAGCATAATTGATTAAACCAACCATGTAGCCCTCTTCTCCAATGTGTATAGCAACCAATTGCTAAAGCAATTGTGAAATATATCAAGCAACCAAGTGGAAATCAATCTCCTCGTAGCAAAAAAGTCAAAAATCTACCCTGTTTCACTATAGGAGCTACGCTGCCTGCATTTGAGGAATTTGGGAGTGATTTAAGTGATAATTGAAGATGGATATAAGTGCCCAACACACTTGGGTATGTGTGCAACCAGTAAATGGTTTGATTTTAGCCAAAAACACGCTCCAAATGCATCAAATTTTGACTCCTTTTTCTCTGTTTTGTGAGAGCTCAAAAAAACCAGAGTTTTTCACTCGTTCAAATGCATGTAAATTGCTCCAAAATCACAGTAGGGCTTGCATAGAAGTTGCCAATACATTCCTCCTTGTCAAATACATGTTTGCTTTGCCAGATTTACATGTATTTCCACCATACATCAGTGCTTCCAAGCTTTAATGGAAAGCTTCCAAAAACCAGAAATTTGCTTTGCTTTTAGTTGCTCTAACTTGCTTTGCTTTTGCCTGAATCACCTGCAATCCGCTCAAGGATGTTTAGAAGACCTTACCCGGTAGGCCAAGCTCTCAGATCTGATAAGAATTGGTGTGCTCTAAGCTTCACAGCTTCAATGGCAAGCTTCACAGCTTCTTCTCCCTCTTCACTCACTGTAACGTCCCTCCCAAGCCATGTATGTATGTGTCTCTTTTACTATAGATTTCAATAAGAAAAGAGAGTGTAATTAGAAAGAGTGAGACAATAAGGCTAGAAACATTAGAAAAGTGTTAGAATAAAAATATTAGCTTCAAAAATCCTAAAAGAAATAAGAACATAAGAATAGTTCTATTAAGAGATAAGTATCCCCAAAAATAGAATTTCGAGTTTAGGAGATAAGAGGTCATATTTAGAGTACTTTTACACATTTAGAGTCCATGCATACTAAAAATGTGGAAAAACAACGCGTTTCTAAAGATAGTGCGTTTGCGGCTATATACAGACGTTTTTGCCTATTCTGCCCGCGTTGGCTTGTAGACCGGATGCCTTCCCGTTCTTTTGACTGGTTATATGACCATATTCTGAGTTTTTATCAGAGAGTTATGGTCGAAACAGTTTGCTGTTTCTGTCAGGGTCTCTACATAGAGAAAACTGTGAGAAGACAGCAAGTAGCCTCAAGGTAATCCTAGAGTTTGAGATGCATATATCCCTTCATTCTTATCTAATATCTCAGAAAAGAAGCTTAGATTGCTATAGTCTTTCGGAGGAAGAGACCAAAACTCCATAGCTTTTCTTTTAGAGAAAGAATAGTATGCCGTAGCCCTGTAGGAGAAGGCTATTTTGCCATAGATCTTAGAAAGAGAGAAGAATCACAGTATGAGTAAGAGGAGATAAAGCTTGGAGATTATTGGATGATTTCAATCAAAGGACAAGGTATTAGAAGACTCTATTCTCATATGTCAAGTTCTAAAGCTCTTGTTAATAACGAGCAAAGGCAACGATAAACGACAAATTTCTACAAGGTATATACATATTTTGTTTTTCAATTACATATCATTTTCCTAGGGGTTGAGGTATGGCCCCGGCTTCTCTATTGATTGTTACAGTGATCTATTTGATTGATTTACCATTTAAAGTTTGTATTCTTTTAAACAACAGCATATGTCTTAATAAAGAATGTCTTATCGCAATCTCAAGTTGAAATGCTAAAATCTGTGTGAGAAAAGGATTGTTTTCTTAAGAAAGTAACATGGATTGTAGTCCTATGGTTTAGTGAGTAAATGGATTGTTATCTTGGTTAAATTAAGGTACAGGTACAACTTCTCCCTGCCTTGACGCTGCCACGTTCTTGTGCTTGTATAGCCGGACGGTGGAGACGTTAGTAAGGCCCGGAGTTGGCCCATGGTATCCCTCATACCATTGGGAGAATGAGGTTTGTCGATTGAGGCAAGTGATTGTGATGATGCTGCCTAGTTCTGAGGGCCCAGGCTAGTGCGGTGAATTAGCCCACCCTAGTGCGCAGACATCCCTCTGAGGGGCGGGAGGATCGAGCGATGGAGCCTGAGAGGGCGACAGGCCGGCTTGAGTCCTCGCCAGCGGCCGACGATGAGGTGTATGGTCCCGTAGGGTTTTGCCCAGCATGTGGAGGCTGGAAGGCCGAATTCTAGATCATCGGCGGTATAAAGGAAAAGAATAAGAGAGCCACTTTGGCTTGTATGAAATTGATTCATGTTTAAACTTTATTTTTATAAATCTTATCTTTGGCATTATTGTATTGTGGAAAAAGACAAAGGCTGTTTTAATAAACCTTGTGAAAGGGCCTTAATTAAGGAACATGTTTGTTTATGTCAAACAGTGTGGTAGGATTAATTAGAAAACAAATTGACGCGTGAGTAGGGTGAAAAGTGGGAGGATGGAATGCCCCGACGGCACCATCCTACGGACGGGTGGACCCGATTAGTCGGGTAGCTTTCCAACATATTAAGTGAAAGCCCTACGTTAGATAAATAGGTTCTCGAGCAATTCTATTCTAGAAGACTAGGCCAACGGCTGTGCCTTGCATGGATGAGGAAAAAAGCGTTGTCTCTAGGAATCAAGACTAGTAGTTGCCCAATTTATGATCGATTACCCTATGGGTGATTTGATGTTTACAAGACCACGCTCCCCCTGCGGGATAGAACTAGGTCTTACCTATGAATCGTATCCTTGAATCTCTGTATGGTCAAGGTGTCGATGAGTATGAAATTTTCTCCAAGTTAAGACTTAGTGGACTATCTTAAGTGTTTTTCCCTATTTGTGGAAGGGGGGGAACCTTACACTCACTCACTCATAAACCCTAATAAACAGCACAAGGCTCTAATACCATGTTGAAAGAACGGTAGAGGGGAAGGAGACACACACACACGAGTAAGCCCTAATGTATATTGCAAACCCTAACCAAAGAGAGAAGCCATCTCCTTTCTCACACAATGCATAAAGCCATAATCCATAATACACACAACACTATGAGTTGTGTCCACACACATCTAACCCTAGCTAATGTCCACACACTATGACCAGCTGGACACGCGGTCATTTATGTCTCACACATGTTCCTACCTAACATGCCAGCACATAGCATAGCTGGCTCACACACTGACATCGAGCTTGAATCTCAACAGCCCCTCTCAAGCTCTCAAGCTCATGATGTACTGCCGATGAAGATGTAGATGAGCTTGGGATATCAAGACTCTCAACACCCCACTCCTAACATACCCCAGCCACACATTTTTGGGCATGTTTAGTGCACACAAAGACTACTCTAAGCTTAGAAATAGCTTGCACTAACCTTGGTACCCACCACTACTTGCATTGTAGTCTTTCTTCTAGTGTAGCTTGTGGTGTAGCCTCTACCCATTTTGTTAAGTCTTGTTTTTGCTACATCTAGACCTCTTTCCAAAATTGTGCTTTACACGAAAGCTATCCACGTACTAAAAAACTAAGGAATTAATCCCTACATAAGGAACACCCAAGTTGGTGGAGCCATGGATGATGGTGCCATGTTCACCTCTTCCCCCACCCCTTTTCACTCTATTGCATAGGGAACCTAGGAACCAGCCCTTAGATCTTCCCAATATACTTAAATGTCATCACATTGGAAGCAAATGCTCCCCGTTTTGTGACAAAAGCTGTCTTTTCACGATCATCTGGGGCCATCAGGACTTGATTGTATACAGTGAGACCATCCAAGAAAGAATACATCTCAAGGTCTGCAGGTGGCATCTACCACGGAATCTATGAACAGAAGTGGGAAAGGATTTGTCTCTGTTGCAACATTGAGCTTCCAGTAATCCAAATAGACACGGAGCTTTCCATTCTCTTTCAGCACAATCACTATTGGCAACAACCATGTCACCTTTCCACCACCGGATATATGAATCCTAGTTTCAAGAGTTTATCAATTTCCTCAATTTGTTTTGCATAATTTGGATTCATTCGGTACCGCTGTTGCTTGCTTAATGGGAACAACATCCTCCTTAAGATGATGTTGATAAAATTGAGGATCAATGCCCTTCGTATCTTTGTAGCTCCATGGAAATACATCCACATATGATTTTAATAAGTTCTAGAGTTTTTCTTTCAATTCTATATCCAGCTTAGCGCTGATGCAAACTATCTTCGGGTGCTCCACGTCGCCCAGATTCATGTCTTCTAGCTCATTTGCTATGACCCGAAGGCTGTGCTTCATTGCTCTCTCATGAGTTTCTTCTACCTGGATAAGGGCTTGAACTTCCTTCGGTACACCCACATGACCTAAGGGGGTGAGAGGTCGGCTTGGCCCTCGTTGATTTAGTTCATAAGAATGACTATGTTTCCCGTGAGATAGAGTTAGGTCCCTTTGTTTGCTCATATCCTCATATTGTCAAGAGATTAAGGTGTCATTAATCGAAAATAAGAGGACTTATCTACCTATCAAAAGGTTTCCCTTGACCTAGCTAGGGCGAGGACCTTACACGTGGTATCCAAGCATGGTTTAGGTAATTGTGTGTCGTATTGTTTGATTGCTAGGCTTTCTTGATAGACTAATCTAGTTATGTCTAGATCTAGGATGGGATGGATAGACTAATCTAGTTATGTCTAGATGTAGGATGGGATGAATTACTATTCTCAATTCTTAGTGTTCTAGTACATGTTGTTGCTCCCTAAACTTTGAGTTCTGTGATGCCATGATCCACGTCATAGAAAAGATAAATTTTAATCGGAGATCGACGTAAATGAATATTCCTCGAGAAATCCATGTTTTTGAATTTGTAAACGTATATTCGTCGAAAGAAATTTTAGAAAAAGAGAAATTGAGATAGTACCTTTCGAGAAGATAATTTTAGAAAGAACCTTTCAGACCTAAACTCTGACTCAGACTATTGACCAAGACCTAATTCCTTCGTCAGTTTCAATCAATGACGATGTGCCCAGTTCAGGGAAAATGTATTCAATCACCCACCGAATCTGAAACTAAGTTAAGACTTGTGACTTTGATCTAAGGATCAAGTTAACAGAATTTGAAGAATTCTGTTTGGAATTGAAAATTGGATCTAGAAGTATTGAGATAGGGATTTACGATATACTCATGGTATTCAAACAAAAATAAAAAACCATAAACTTGCATAGAAACCCTGCCTTCTTAAAAGACTGTCTCACACCAGAATGCTGGAGGGAGCATTTGGCATATATATTTATCTAAGGGAAGTTCAGTTTTGCAACAGCTGGAGGGGAGGGGAGTGTTCGAGGGACAGCTCACGCGGCAAAACCTGACGAGGTCTTGACCAGCCTCGATATGGTTAAAATGGTGCACTTCCGGTACGATGGACGAGGGCCGACGAAGCGGTACCTGAGTGAAGTGCCAGGACACCTAAGGAGGATCTTGGAGGGTTCTGACCAGGTGATGCACGGGCTCGCGGTGCCGAGGACATCCATGCGAATGTCGAGGAAGATATTATATAATGGACCTATGTTTTTATAATCTATCACTGGATCTCGTTGTTGACTTGCTGGTCTCAACGGAGAGTCCAGAGTGATACTGTTTTGTTGAGAAACAAGGACTCAATGAAAATTTTGAAGTATGACATGTATAAACCGTAAATTGTTAATCAAGGGTTGTTTTTATTAAAGTTTTAATAAAGAGGAGTGTGTGCGTATCTGTTTTCTAAAGCTAAAGTTAAGAAAGGCAATTCAATTATGGGTGGGTGAGTACTTGTCTGGTTCCATTGATTCCAGTGGTGGTAGGGTGGTGGCTAACCCATGGGCCAGATGGGGTTAGGCTGGAATCAGTGGAGTTTTAATAATCAAACTTTAAAATCTTAGGATTACGCTAAGATTTGAGTAATTAGACAATTCCCTCTGATAAATTTTTCAATAAGTGGATCAACGGCTGTGCCTGACCTGGATCAGGAAAAAAGCGTTGAATTTACTAAAATGATCAAATTATATCAGTGATAGTTTTCTTCTATCTGGTTTATTCAGTTGAAGGATAGCTTAGAATTGATCACGTTAGAAAAATTCGTTTAAAAAAAAAATCATAAAGGTGAAAGCGTCCTCGCTTTCCGGGCATGGGAATTTTTCCCGGTTTTGGTTTTTGGAGTGACCACCAACCTAGTCTCGTGCCCAGACATTCGAGGGCGAGGCCTCGAGTGAGAAACCCTGCCCCGCGCATGAGGGGGCTGCTTCTGCTGTTTCAGATACTGGGAGTCCGGTGCGCAGAGGGGACAGAGGGATCTCAGAGTTGGTATCAGAGCCAAATTGAAAGCTAATAAGGATAAATAAATTCTTATCTGAAATTGATAAATAAGAACTCAGAAAAAGCATTTTTTCTTAATGTATTTCATTCCGTAGGCTTATTTAAGGAAGAATTTTTAATCAAAGAAATTATTTTCATAGATGAAAGTCCCCTATTTATCTGGTATTCCCGACCTCACCCAGTCTCAAGATATGACTGCGTTCGCCTTCGAGCATCTCATCTCTTCCGCTTCTACTCGAATAAGCCGAGCAAGACTCACACGCCACTTTGAGGAGTTATATTTTCCTAACCCAGTGGCGAGACTACATAAGTGGTTTGCAGGGCAATATGTCCATGCCCCTTGCGACCGCCGTGCAATGTTGTGGGAGAACCTCTCATTGGCTATGATTCTGTTAAAGCTAAAAATGACACGTGGTGTCATTCTATATCATTCAACACCTTGAAATTTCAGACTTTCATGCCGAATTTATAGATTCCTTAGTCGATTTATCCCTAAGGAGAAAATAATAGCTCCCTTCGGAGTGAGAACTTATGTAACATGATATGACTATGGCCTAGTACGGTCCTCTTATGCATCTCCCGAAGAGATTTTGAATTTTGGAGCCAAGCTGCTCTATGTATAATTTGCAACTTTTATATAAGAATGTTTTCTGAAGAAAAATTCCTTGTTGTATAAGTGATTACTTATAGACGATCTAATAAAGAAAAAAATCCGTTATCAGACATATATCATAGACCTCCAATGAGATCATTGTCTTGTTTAAGAAATTGTTTTTCGAAACTCTTAAGTCCTAGGATCTCGTGGATAATATCAAAATAAAAATTTAATAATATATAAATTTTTGACAGAATCATGAGACGAGGAAATCGTGGTCTCGTCAGACAGACCCTGTCTCTGAAGATAACGAGCTTGACCTTGATGTTCGCAAGGCTCTTCATAGGACATAGGCAAGACCCTTCAAAGGAGAAGGGGAGAACCTAGGCGAGGCTGTGGAGAAATGGGTGGAAGCCATGGAAGAGTATTTTGACGTCACAGGTTACAATATGCGAAGCAAAATGGCTCTTGCCCGGCTGAAAATAGTGGAAACAGCCATGGTAGCATGGAGGAACCACTGTGACACCAACCATCTGGACATAAATACTCAGTCCTGGAATGATCTAAAAACCTATCTAAGAAAGAGATTTTGTCCTCCTGGATTTTTAGAAACCAAAATGAATGAATTCTTAGAACTAAAGCAGGAGAGCAGAACCATCGAGGAATACCACGAGGCCTTTGCTTTTCTACTCAAATATTCACCGCCTCTTGATGAAGAGCAACTCATGGCCAGGTTCATTCGAGGAATGAACGAACCCTTGGACACACTGGTCAAAAATGCCAAGCCGGTGTCCATGGCCGAAGCAGTAAGAATGGCAAAAGATTTTGCCAAAGCCTTTGTAGTAAAGGTCCCACCAAAACCTGCACCCTCTAACTTTAAAAGATTCCAAGCCCAGGGAAGTACTTCAAACTTTCCACCCCCAAAGAGACAGCAAGGCCCGAATCTGAATCAGAATGCAAGAAGATTCAGAAGTGAAGGAAGACCCTTCCTCCAGAGTACTTTCTCAGGAACCCCACCTCTTTCAAAAAATCAGAAGGATGAGCTCAGAACTGAAAACTGATGCTTTGGATGCCAGGGATTTGGTCACCAGTTAAAAGATTGCCTGACTCCTACCATGTCAAGAGGACAGGGAAGTCAGGGACCCCGAATTCAGAAACCAACCCCTTCATTCCAGTCTAATCAGGGTCCGTCTCGCCCAACCCAAGGAAACCCCAGAAGAACTCCAGCTCAGCCATCTACCTCTATACGGCGTAATCTCAGAACTCCTTCCCAGAACTGGGGCAACCAAAGAGAAAGAGTTCTACCTCAGACTGCAGCAGCCAGAGCAGTCACCATTTCAGATGTAGTAGAAGAGGAAAAAGGGTAGATCTATGCTGCAATTAAAAATAAAGGGCCTAACCAGCAATTCTCCGTCATCCATACTCCAGCAGAATATCAAGGTAAGTGGGTGGACCCAACGAGTCGGGTAACTTTCCAACATATTTATTTATTACAATCCGAATAGGACCCAAACAAGTTTCGTTTTAGGGGGCCATGCTAGCGACCATGCCTTGTGAGGACAAGAGGAAAAGGGGTTAGCTTCTATATAAACCAAGTGCAGATTTGTTCTATCCTGGATCACGCACATTGAGTGCCGTTCGATCGGAGGAATAGATTCCTATTAGAATGACTATGTTTGCTGTGAGATAGAGTTAGGTCCCTTTGTTTGCTCGTATCCTCATATTGTCAAGAGATTAAGGTGTCATTAATCAAAAATAAGGGGACTTATCTACCTATCAAAGGGTTTCCCTTGACCTAGCTAGGGCGAGGACCTTACACGTGGTATCCAAGCATGGTTTAGGTAATTGTGTGTCGTATTGTTTGATTGCTAGGCTTTCTTGATAGACTAATCTAGTTATGTCTAGATGTAGGATGTGATGGATTGCTATTCTCAATTCTCAGTGTTCTAGTACATCGTCTCCCCTACTTGGCTAACTCTGCTCTTGCTTGCATAGTCGGTAGGCGAAGGCACAAGCAAGCTCCCAAGGTAATCCCCTCCTATGCCACTAGGAATTGGATTTCCTCCCCAACGAGGGCAGACATGTGATTATGGATGCTGCCTAGTTTTGTGGGCCCAAGCTAGTGTGGTGAATCAGCCAACCTCATAAGTAGACGTCTCCTATGAGGAGCGGGAGGGTTTGGTACAAGCAGCAGGGGGTGACAGGCTGGCTTGGCCCTTGTCAAGACTAGTCGATGATAGAGTATGTATGGTCCATGAGGTATGCCCAGCTGGTTTAGGCTAGAAGACTAAATTCTAGATCATTACTGGATATGTCTATGGACTGTAAAGCTAGTTTCACTGTTTCTTTTGGGTTTGGTTTGGATATGTCTATGGACTGTAAAGCTAGTTTCACTGTTTCTTTTCTGAACATTTTGCTATAAGAGCTGTTTGATTAATATTGTTGTTTTCAAAGACTGTTTTAAGGAACATTTTTATGCTTATATTATGGGGAGCCAATATAAGTAGTAAACCCTCCTTTTACTCCTTACACAATAAGTGGGTAGAGTGCTCCCTACAAAGGGTAGAGCTGGTTTAGCTGGGAGCATTTACATGTACATGCCCAGATAGTCCAAAGGCATATCCCTAAAGTTCCAAAGCTTCTAACCGAAAAGTCCAAAAACCTACACTGATCCCCACACCCATCCCCCATGTTGAAAGAATGGTAGAGGGGAAGGAGACACACACACAGGAGCAAACCCTAATGTATATTGCAAACCCTAACCAAAGAGGGAAGCCATCTCCCTTCTCACACAATGCATAAAACCATTATCCATAATACACACAACACTATGAGTTGTGTCCACACACATCTAACCCTAGCTAATGTCCACACACTATGACCAGCTGGACACGTGGTCATTTATGTCTCACACATGTTCCTACCTAACATGCCAGCACATAGCATAGCTGGCTCACACTGACATCGAGCTTGAATCTCAACAGCCCCTCTCAAGCTCATAATGTACTGCCGATGAAGATGTAGATGAGCTTGGGATATCAAGACTCTCAACACTCCCCCTCAAGCTCATCCCATGTACTCCCAACATAGTACGGAAGTACTCAAACTTCTCCTTGCTAAGTGGCTTTGTAAAGATGTCTGCCACCTACTCATCAGTCTTCACATACTGTAGATCAACTGTACCATCAAGCACCTTTTCTCTGACAAAGTGATAATGGACCTCTATGTGTTTGGTCCTCGCATGAAACACTAAATTTTTGGCCAACTGTATACTGCTCATGTTTGTCACAATGAATGACAACTTTGCCATCAATAGGCTCACCCAAATCTACCAAGAGATTCTTTATCCATACTGCCTCACAAGTAGTAATGGCTGTACCTCTATATTCAGCCTCTGTACTAGATAAAGCAACTGTAGGTTGCTTCTTGATACTCCAACTCACCATGGCACTTCCAAGTGTAAAAGCATATCCACTAGTAGACATCCTGTCATATGAGCTACCTGCCTAATCAGCATCTGTGTAGCCATGTATGTCCAAGCTTTTACCACTCTCATAAAGTAGACCATAATGTGCAGTGGTCTTTACATATCTCATAATGCGTCTCACTACATCTAAATGAGGTTTTCTGGGGCTCTGCTTAAACTGGCTGACTAGCCCCACAACATAACTCAAATCTGGGCATGTGATAGTCATGTAAATGAAACTACCAACCATCTTCCTGTACATAGATGGATGATCCAATTCACCATAATCAGCCTGCAACTTCACATTTTGCTCCAAAGGTGTACTCATAGGCGTACACCCTGTCATGCCATATTTTGTCAATATATCCAATGCATATTGGTGCTGTACTAACCATGTACCTGCATGATCTTTGACCACTTCAATTCCAAGGAAGTATCTCAACTCACCAAGATCTTTCATGTCAAATTGTCCACTCAATGCTTTCTTGACATGCATTACATCTGCACCATGATCACCTGTGATAATCAAGTCATCCACATAGATGACGAGTAAAACAATCCCATGCTCTGTCTTCTTCACATAGAGTGAAGAATTTGCTGTAGATATCTGAAATCTGAGAGAGATCAAATATCTGCTCATCTTATCACTCCAAGCACGAGGTGCTTGAGTAGAACTAGAACTTGCTTTTGGCAAGTTCACAGGCACATCAACCTCAAGTGACTCAATGACACCCTTATCTTTTGCTTTGTACCAACTAGCAAGCTCATCAAACACCACATCTTGTGAGATGACCACTTGTCTAGTTTGTGGGTTGTAACATTTGTATGCCTTTCGATCCTATGCATATCCAACAAATACACATTTCTCTGCCTTAGGATCCAACTTCCTTCTTCTTTCATCAGGCACATGTACATAAGCTATGCATCCACCAAAAACTTTGAGGTGTTCAATGTCTGGCCTATAACCTGTAAGCCGCATCTCTGGCGTACTTCCATGAATGGCTACTGTAGGTGTTTTGTTCAGTATATACACTGCAGTAGCACACGCTTCTGCCCAATAATAATCTGGCATGCTCTTTTCATTGAGCATCACCCTAGCCACTTCACATATGACTCTATTCTTTCTCTTAGCCACACCATTTTGCTGAGGTGTATACCTGCAAGTCAATTGTCTTCTTATTCCATGCTTCCTCAAGAAATGCTCAAAAGCCTTTGAGGTGTATTCACCACCTCCATCTGTCCTCAAACATTTAATCCAACAACCATATTGCTTTTCTGCAAAAGCTTTAAATCCATGAACTTTTCCAATACTTCACTCTTCTCTCTGAGAAAGTATATCCATGTCATCTTGCTGAAATCATCTATGAATGTCACATACTATAAACTGCCTTTGATAGATGGGTTTTGTGCAAGGACCCCATACATCACTATGTACTATCTCAAGTGGCCTGCTACTCATGTTTCCTTCTCTAGGAAACCGCAACCTTGCCTGCTTTCCAAACTGACAGGCTTCACAAACATGCATATTCCCATCATATTTGAATCTAGGCAATCCACTGACAATGCCTCTTGCCTGCATGTTCTTCAATCGTTGTATATTGACATGTCCAATCCTCTTATGCCACATATCAATGTCTTGTACCACATTTCTGCTTTTAGAGAACATGGCTGATTTTAACTCAGGAATCCCAGCATCCAGCTTAAACAACCTGCCTTCTTTCTTGCCTTTAGCAATGACTCTACATCCATGTTTGAAGTCCTCAATGAAGCAACCATGCTCGTTTGAAACGAACCTGTAATCCCTGTTCCACCATTTGACCAACTGAGGCCAAGCTCTTTGTGATACAAGGCACATACAATACATCTGACATAGACTTTGTTTGACCATTGTGCATAACCAATGGTACACTACCAACATGTGTAATGGCATGCTGAGTATCATCTCCTGTTTCCACATAGCCTTTCACATCCATAGGTTTCATATGCTCAAACCATTCACCATGACAAGTCATATGGTTTGATGCTCCAGAGTCCATATAACCAATGGTACACTACCAACATGTGTAATGGCATGCTGAGTATCATCTCCTGTTTCCACATAGCCTTTCACATCCATAGGTTTCATATGCTCAAACCATTCACCATGACAAGTCATATGGTTTGATGCTCCAGAGTCCATATACCAAGTATCATCATTCTCAGCATTTGTCACCATAGATCCAACAACATGTTTCATGGCAAACAAGTGATTTGCAGTGCCATCATTACTGCTTGATGCATAGTTTCCACCATGTTGTGCATAATTTCCACCATATTGACCACCACGTTGTGCTCTATCCCCTCTCAAATCAATCTGTTTGCGGAAACAATCTCTTGCCATATGACCAAATTTGCCACAGTAATGGCATTCCACATCTTGCATAGAATTTTGTTGGCCTTGCCAACGTCCTCTACCACAGGGGTTACCTCTGCCTCTCTGAGATGCATAACCACGACCACCTCTAGCACCATATGTGGGCTGAAAATTCTGTTGTGGTGACCTGTCCTGCCATCCACGACCATTACCACCACGGCCACGTGATGCGAATCTCCCCCTGCCTCTAAAACCTCTCTGCGAATAGAAAGCCTGATTTTTGTCATTATCATCATGGCTAGTAGATGCATCCAAAAATGAATCACTGAGTTTGATTTCCTCAACAAGTAAGAGTGAAACCAACTCATCAAAGTTTGGTAAACCTGTACTCCTCACTGAGATAGATGTATCAAAAGATTTATATTCCTTGCCAAGACCACGCAAGGTAATATCCACCAAATCATCATCAGGCATGGGGGCATTTATTATTGCCAATGCATCTGCAAACTTCTTTATTTCTTGCACATAATCATGGATGCTTCTTTTATTCCGCTTCACATTATGTATCTGTTGTCAACTGAGACTTGTGAGCACTCGTGTCTGTATCAAACATCTTTACCAAAGTATCCCATGCATCTTTGGGATTCTCAGCATCCTGCATGTGTATGAGCATAGCATCAGAAATACATATAGACAAATATGCAACACTTTGAATGCTCTTTCTGACCATTGCTCTCATGAGCAATAACCTACTGTGTAGGTTGTCGAGGTAGCTCAAGCTCTGGCTCAGCACCTGTAATGAGATTCCAAAATCCTTTTTCTTTCAAGAAACTTTTTATCATGTACTTCCATGCCTGGAAGTTCTTCCTATCTAGCTTTTCACCAACAATCTACTGGGTTATCCGACATATTTGCTCAATGCGTACTCCTTCTGCACACTTCCAAATCTATAAACGAGCCTTCCTCAGCTCCACCACACTCCAATGAGTGTTCCAGATACTCCAAAGTAGCCAACAATCTTCAAATTTGATGTAGAAAATCAACCTGTATGCATCCAAAATGAACTGGCTCATGCAGTCCGAGATACCCTGCTTTGATGCACTTTCCAAGGCTCCAAATCACAATGTAGTGGTGCAATCAAGTATGGGCAACTTGCATTGACACCCAAACAACCTCAACGTTGAATATCAACACCATCTGACATGTGTACATATCAATTTTTGAAAACCCCTTTCTCTGTTTTGGGAAATACCAGAAAAATAAAAAAAAACCAGTAGTAATCTAATTTCTTCAATATTTGTCCAAATTGAGCAACCAGGCATTCATTAGCTTAGCAATAGTGTCCATCAACTCCATGTAAGAGGAATTTGTCCAATTGTTTAAGACCAAAGATTAATTGTCTGATTAAAATCACTCTGTTTCTCTGCAACCAGTGGACAGCCTGTTTAATCAGCTCATTCCCAGCTCAATTAAGCATAATTGATTAAACCAACCATGTAGCCCTCTTCTCCAATATGTGTAGCAACCAATTGCTAAAGCAATTGTGAAATATATCAAGCAACCAAGTGGAAATCAATCTCCTCGTAGCAAAAAAGTCAAAAATCTACCCTGTTTCACTGTAGGAGCTGCGCTGCCTGCATTTGAGGAATTTGGGAGTGATTTAAGTGATAATTGAAGATGGATATAAGTGCCCAACACACTTGGGTATGTGTGCAACCAGTCAATGGTTTGATTTTAGCCAAAAACACGCTCCAAATGCATCAAATTTTGACTCCTTTTTCTCTGTTTTGTGAGAGCTCAAAAAAACCAGAGTTTTTCACTCGTTCAAATGCATGTAAATTGCTCCAAAATCATAATAGGGCTTGCATAGAAGTTGCCAATACATTCCTCCTTGTCAAATACATGTTTGCTTTGCCAGATTTACATGTATTTCCACCATACATCAGTGCTTCCAAGCTTTAATGGAAAGCTTCCAAAAACCAGAAATTTGCTTTGCTTTTAGTTGCTCTAACTTGCTTTGCTTTTGCCTGAATCACCTGCAATCCGCTCAAGGATGTTTAGAAGACCTTACCCGGTAGGCCAAGCTCTCATATCTGATAAGAATTGGTGTGCTCTAAGCTTCACAGCTTCAATGGCAAGCTTCACAGCTTCTTCTCCCTCTTCACTCACTCACTCATAAACCCTAATAAACAGCACAAGGCTCTAATACCATGTTGAAAGAACGGTAGAGGGGAAGGAGACACACACACACACGAGTAAGCCCTAATGTATATTGCAAACCCTAACCAAAGAGAGAAGCCATCTCCTTTCTCACACAATGCATAAAGCCATAATCCATAATACAAACAACACTATGAGTTGTGTCCACACACATCTAACCCTAGCTAATGTCCACACACTATGACCAGCTGGACACGCGGTCATTTATGTCTCACACATGTTCCTACCTAACATGCCAGCACATAGCATAGCTGGCTCACACACTGACATCGAGCTTGAATCTCAACAGCCCCTCTCAAGCTCATGATGTACTGCCGATGAAGATGTAGATGAGCTTGGGATATCAAGACTCTCAACACCCCACTCCTAACATACCCCAGCCACACATTTTTGGGCATGTTTAGTGCACACAAAGACTACTCTAAGCTTAGAAATAGCTTGCACTAACCTTGGTACCCACCACTACTTGCATTGTAGTCTTTCTTCTAGTGTAGCTTGTGGTGTAGCCTCTACCCATTTTGTTAAGTCTTGTTTTTGCTACATCTAGACCTCTTTCCAAAATTGTGCTTTACACAAAAGCTATCCACGTACTAAAAAACTAAGGAATTAATCCCTACACAAGGAACACCCAAGTTGGTGGAGCCATGGATGATGGTGCCATGTTCACCTCTTCCCCCACCCCTTTTCACTCTATTGCATAGGGAACCTAGGAACCAGCCCTTAGATCTTCCCAATATACTTAAATGTCATCACATTGGAAGCAAATGCTCCCCGTTTTGTGACAAAAGCTATCTTTTCACGATCATCTGGGGCCATCAGGACTTGATTGTATACAGCGAAACCATCCAAGAAAGAATACATCTCAAGGTCTGCAGGTGGCATCTACCACGGAATCTATGAACAGAAGTGGGAAAGGATTTGTCTCTGTTGCAACATTGAGCTTCTAGTAATCCAAATAGACACAGAGCTTTCCATTCTCTTTCAGCACAATCACTATTGGCAACAACCATGTCACCTTTCCACCACCGGATATATGAATCCTAGTTTCAAGAGTTTATCAATTTCCTCAATTTGTTTTGCATAATTTGGATTCATTCGGTACCGCTGTTGCTTGCTTAATGGGAACAACATCCTCCTTAAGATGATGTTGATAAAATTGAGGATCAATGCCCTTCATATCTTTGTAGCTCCAAGGAAATACATCCACATATGATTTTAATAAGTTCTAGAGTTTTTCTTTCAATTCTATATCCAGCTTAGCGCTGATGCAAACTATCTTGGGGTGCTCCACGTCGCCCAGATTCATGTCTTCTAGCTCATTTGCTATGACCCGAAGGCTGTGCTTCATTGCTCTCTCATGAGTTTCTTCTACCTGGATAAGGGCTTGAACTTCCTTCGGTACACCCACATGACCTAAGGGGGTGAGAGGTCGGCTTGGCCCTCATTGATTTAGTTCATAAGAATGACTATGTTTCCCGTGAGATAGAGTTAGGTCCCTTTGTTTGCTCATATCCTCATATTGTCAAGAGATTAAGGTGTCATTAATCGAAAATAAGAGGACTTATCTACCTATCAAAAGGTTTCCCTTGACCTAGCTAGGGCGAGGACCTTACACGTGGTATCCAAGCATGGTTTAGGTAATTGTGTGTCGTATTGTTTGATTGCTAGGCTTTCTTGATAGACTAATCTAGTTATGTCTAGATCTAGGATGGGATGGATAGACTAATCTAGTTATGTCTAGATGTAGGATGGGATGAATTACTATTCTCAATTCTTAGTGTTCTAGTACATGTTGTTGCTCCCTAAACTTTGAGTTCTGTGATGCCATGATCCACGTCATAGAAAAGATAAATTTTAATCGGAGATCGACGTAAATGAATATTCCTCGAGAAATCCATGTTTTTGAATTTGTAAACGTATATTCGTCGAAAGAAATTTTAGAAAAAGAGAAACTGAGATAGTACCTTTCGAGAAGATAATTTTAGAAAGAACCTTTCAGACCTAAACTCTGACTCAGACTATTGACCAAGACCTAATTCCTTCGTCAGTTTCAATCAATGACGATGTGCCCAGTTCAGGGAAAATGTATTCAATCACCCACCGAATCTGAAACTAAGTTAAGACTTGTGACTTTGATCTAAGGATCAAGTTAACAGAATTTGAAGAATTCTGTTTGGAATTGAAAATTGGATCTAGAAGTATTGAGATAGGGATTTACGATATACTCATGGTATTCAAACAAAAATAAAAAACTATAAACTTGCATAGAAACCCTGCCTTCTTAAATTGTTGTAGATATCTGAAATCTGAGAGAGATCAGATAACTCCAAGCACGAGGTGCTTGAGTAGAACTAGAACTTGCTTGTGGCAAGTTCACACGCACATCAACCTCAAGTGACTCAATGACACCCTCATCTTTTGCTTTGTACCAACTAGCAAGCTCATCAAACACCACATCTTGTGAGATGACCACTTGTCTAGTTTGTGGGTTGTAACATTTGTATGCCTTTCGATCCTATGCATATTCAACAAATATACATTTCTCTACCTTAGGATCCAACTTCCTTCTTCTTTCATCAGGCACATGTACATAAGCTATGCATCCAAAAACTTTGACGTGTTCAATGTCTGGCCTATAACCTGTAAGCCGCATCTCTGGCGTACTTCCATGAATGGCTACTGTAGGTGTTTTGTTCAGTATATACACTGCAGTAGCACACGCTTCTGCCCAATAATAATCTGGCATGCTCGTTTCATTGAGCATCACCCTAGCCACTTCACATATGACTCTATTCTTTCTCTTAGCCACACCATTTTGCTGAGGTGTATACCTGCAAGTCAATTGTCTTCTTATTCCATGCTTCCTCAAGAAATGCTCAAAAGCCTTTGAGGTGTATTCACCACCTCCATCTGTCCTCAAACATTTAATCCAACAACCATATTGCTTTTCTGTAAAAGCTTTAAATCCATGAACTTTTCCAATACTTCACTCTTCTCTCTGAGAAAGTATATCCATGTCATCTTGCTGAAATCATCTATGAATGTCACATAGTATAAACTGCCTTTGATAGATGGGTTTTGTGCAAGGACCCCATACATCACTATGTACTATCTCAAGTGGCCTGCTACTCATGTTTCCTTCTCTAGGAAACCGCAACCTTGCCTGCTTTCCAAACTGACAGGCTTCACAAACATGCATATTCCAATCATATTTGAATCTAGGCAATCCACTGACAATGCCTCTTGCCTGCATGTTCTTCAATCTTTGTATATTGACATGTCCAATCCTCTTATACCACATATCAATGTCCTGTACCACATTTCTGCTTTTAGAGAACATGGCTGATTTTAACTCAGGAATCCCAGCATCCAGCTTAAACAACCTGCCTTCTTTCTTGCCTTTAGCAATGACTCTACATCCATGTTTGAAGTCCTCAATGAAGCAACCATGCTCGTTTGAAACGAACCTGTAATCCCTGTTCCACCATTTGACCAACTGAGGCCAAGCTCTTTGTGATAGAAAGCACATAAAATACATCTGACATAGACTTTGTTTGACCATTGTGCATAACCAATGGTACACTACCAACATGTGTAATGGCATGCTGAGTATCATCTCCTGTTTCCACATAGCCTTTCACATCCATAGGCTTCATATGCTCAAACCATTCACCATGACAAGTCATATGGTTTGATGCTCCAGAGTCCATATACCAAGTATCATCATTCTCAGCATTTGTCACCATAGATCCAACAACATGTTTCATGGCAAACAAGTGATTTGCAGTGCCATCATTACTGCTTGATGCATAGTTTCCACCATGTTGTGCATAATTTCCACCATACTGACCACCACGTTGTGCTCTATCCCCTCTCAAATCAATCTGTTTCCGGAAACAATCTCTTGCCATATGACCAAATTTGCCACAGTAATGGCATTCCACATCTTGCATAGAATTTTGTTGGCCTTGCCAACGTCCTCTACCACAGGGGTTACCTCTGCCTCTCTGAGATGCATAACCACGACCACCTCTAGCACCATATGTGGGCTGAAAATTCTGTTGTGGTGACCTGTCCTGCCATCCACGACCATTACCACCACGGCCACATGATGCGAATCTCCCCCTGCCTCTAAAACTTCTCTGCGAATAGAAAGCCTGATTTTTGCCGTTGTGGTGACCTGTCCTGCTATCCACGACCATTACCACCACGGCCACGTGATGCGAATCTCCCCCTGCCTGTAAAACCTCTCTGCGAATAGAAAGCCTGATTTTTGCCATTATCATCATGGCTAGTAGATGCATCCAAAAATGAATCACTGAGTTTGATTTCCTCAACAAGTAAGAGTGAAACCAACTCATCAAAGTTTGGTAAACCTGTACTCCTCACTGAGATAGATGTATCAAAAGATTTATATTCCTTGCCAAGACCACGCAAGGTAATATCCACCAAATCATCATCAGGCATGGAGGCATTTATTATTGCCAATGCATCTGCAAACTTCTTTATTTCTTGCACATAATCATGGATGCTTCTTTTATTCTGCTTCACATTATGTATCTGCTGTCAACTGAGACTTGCGAGCACTCGTGTCTGTATCAAACATCTTTACCAAAGTATCCCATGCATCTTTGGGATTCTCAGCATCCTGCATGTGTATGAGCATAGCATCAGAAATACATATAGACAAATATGCAACACTTTGAATGCTCTTTCTGACCATTGCTCATGAGCAATAACCTGCTGTGTAGGTTGTCGAGGTAGCTCAAGCTCTGGCTCAGCACCTGTAATGAGATTCCAAAATCCTTTTTCTTTCAAGAAACTTTTTATCCTGTACTTCCATGCCTGGAAGTTCTTCCTATCTAGCTCTTCACCAACAATCTACTGGGTTATCCGACATATTTGCTCAATGCCTACTCCTTTTGCACACTTCCAAATCTATAAACGAGCCTTCCTCAGCTCCACCACACTCCAATGAGTGTTCCAGATACTCCAAAGTAGCCAACAATCTTCAAATTTGATGTAGAAAATCAACCTGTATGCATCCAAAATGAACTGGCTCATGCAGTCCGAGATACCCTGCTTTGATGCACTTTCCAAGGCTCCAAATCACAATATAGTGGTGCAATCAAGTATGGGCAACTTGCATTGACACCCAAACAACCTCAATGTTGAATATCAACACCATCTGACATGTGTACATATCAATTTTTGAAAACCCCTTTCTCTGTTTTGGGAAATACCAGAAAAATCAAAAAAACCAGTAGTAATCTAATTTCTTCAATATTTGTCCAAATTGAGCAACCAGGCATTCATTAGCTTAGCAATAGTGTCCATCAACTCCATGTAAGAGGAATTTGTCCAATTGTTTAAGACCAAAGATTAATTGTCTGATTAAAATCACTCTGTTTCTCTGCAAACCAGTGGACAGCCTGTTTAATCAGCTCATTCCCAGTTCAATTAAGCATAATTGATTAAACCAACCATGTAGCCCTCTTCTCCAATGTGTGTAGCAACCAATTGCTAAAGCAATTGTGAAATATATCAAGCAACCAAGTGGAAATCAATCTCCTCGTAGCAAAAAAGTCAAAAATCTACCCTGTTTCACTGTAGGAGCTGCGCTGCCTGCATTTGAGGAATTTGGGAGTGATTTAAGTGATAATTGAAGATGGATATAAGTGCCCAACACACTTGGGTATGTGTGCAACCAGTCAATGGTTTGATTTTAGCCAAAAACACGCTCCAAATGCATCAAATTTTGACTCCTTTTTCTCTGTTTTGTGAGAGCTCAAAAAAACCAGAGTTTTTCACTCGTTCAAATGCATGTAAATTGCTCCAAAATCATAGTAGGGCTTGCATAGAAGTTGCCAATACATTCCTCCTTGTCAAATACATGTTTGCTTTGCCAGATTTACATGTATTTCCACCATACATCAGTGCTTCCAAGCTTTAATGGAAAGCTTCCAAAAACCAGAAATTTGCTTTGCTTTTAGTTGCTCTAACTTGCTTTGCTTTTGTCTGAATCACCTGCAATCCGCTCAAGGATGTTTAGAAGACCTTACCTGGTAGGCCAAGCTCTCAGATCTGATAAGAATTGGTGTGCTCTAAGCTTCACAGCTTCAATGGCAAGCTTCACAGCTTCTTCTCCCTCTTCACTCACTCACTCATAAACCCTAATAAACAGCACAAGGCTCTGATACCATGTTGAAAGAACGGTAGAGGGGAAGGAGACACACACACACACGAGTAAGCCCTAATGTATATTGCAAACCCTAACCAAAGAGAGAAGCCATCTCCTTTCTCACACAATGCATAAAGCCATAATCCATAATACAAACAACACTATGAGTTGTGTCCACACACATCTAACCCTAGCTAATGTCCACACACTATGACCAGCTGGACACGCAGTCATTTATGTCTCACACATGTTCCTACCTAACATGCCAGCACATAGCATAGCTGGCTCACACACTGACATCGAGCTTGAATCTCAACAGCCCCTCTCAAGCTCATGATGTACTGCCGATGAAGATGTAGATGAGCTTGGGATATCAAGACTCTCAACACCCCACTCCTAACATACCCCAGCCACACATTTTTGGGCATGTTTAGTGCACACAAAGACTACTCTAAGCTTAGAAATAGCTTGCACTAACCTTGGTACCCACCACTACTTGCATTGTAGTCTTTCTTCTAGTGTAGCTTGTGGTGTAGCCTCTACCCATTTTGTTAAGTCTTGTTTTTGCTACATCTAGACCTCTTTCCAAAATTGTGCTTTACACAAAAGCTATCCACGTACTAAAAAACTAAGGAATTAATCCCTACACAAGGAACACCCAAGTTGGTGGAGCCATGGATGATGGTGCCATGTTCACCTCTTCCCCCACCCCTTTTCACTCTATTGCATAGGGAACCTAGGAACCAGCCCTTAGATCTTCCCAATATACTTAAATGTCATCACATTGGAAGCAAATGCTCCCCGTTTTGTGACAAAAGCTATCTTTTCACGATCATCTGGGGCCATCAGGACTTGATTGTATACAGCGAAACCATCCAAGAAAGAATACATCTCAAGGTCTGCAGGTGGCATCTACCACGGAATCTATGAACAGAAGTGGGAAAGGATTTGTCTCTGTTGCAACATTGAGCTTCCAGTAATCCAAATAGACACAGAGCTTTCCATTCTCTTTCAGCACAATCACTATTGGCAACAACCATGTCACCTTTCCACCACCAGATATATGAATCCTAGTTTCAAGAGTTTATCAATTTCCTCAATTTGTTTTGCATAATTTGGATTCATTCGGTACCGCTGTTGCTTGCTTAATGGGAACAACATCCTCCTTAAGATGATGTTGATAAAATTGAGGATCAATGCCCTTCATATCTTTGTAGCTCCAAGGAAATACATCCACATATGATTTTAATAAGTTCTAGAGTTTTTCTTTCAATTCTATATCCAGCTTAGCGCTGATGCAAACTATCTTGGGGTGCTCCACGTCGCCCAGATTCATGTCTTCTAGCTCATCTGCTATGACCCGAAGGCTGTGCTTCATTGCTCTCTCATGAGTTTCTTCTACCTGGATAAGGGCTTGAACTTCCTTCGGTACACCCACATGACCTAAGGGGGTGAGAGGTCGGCTTGGCCCTCATTGATTTAGTTCATAAGAATGACTATGTTTCCCGTGAGATAGAGTTAGGTCCCTTTGTTTGCTCATATCCTCATATTGTCAAGAGATTAAGGTGTCATTAATCGAAAATAAGAGGACTTATCTACCTATCAAAAGGTTTCCCTTGACCTAGCTAGGGCGAGGACCTTACACGTGGTATCCAAGCATGGTTTAGGTAATTGTGTGTCGTATTGTTTGATTGCTAGGCTTTCTTGATAGACTAATCTAGTTATGTCTAGATCTAGGATGGGATGGATAGACTAATCTAGTTATGTCTAGATGTAGGATGGGATGAATTACTATTCTCAATTCTTAGTGTTCTAGTACATGTTGTTGCTCCCTAAACTTTGAGTTCTGTGATGCCATGATCCACGTCATAGAAAAGATAAATTTTAATCGGAGATCGACGTAAATGAATATTCCTCGAGAAATCCATGTTTTTGAATTTGTAAACGTATATTCGTCGAAAGAAATTTTAGAAAAAGAGAAACTGAGATAGTACCTTTCGAGAAGATAATTTTAGAAAGAACCTTTCAGACCTAAAGTCTGACTCAGACTATTGACCAAGACCTAATTCCTTCGTCAGTTTCAATCAATGACGATGTGCCCAGTTCAGGGAAAATGTATTCAATCACCCACCGAATCTGAAACTAAGTTAAGACTTGTGACTTTGATCTAAGGATCAAGTTAACAGAATTTGAAGAATTCTGTTTGGAATTGAAAATTGGATCTAGAAGTATTGAGATAGGGATTTACGATATACTCATGGTATTCAAACAAAAATAAAAAACTATAAACTTGCATTGAAACCCTGCCTTCTTAAAAGACTGTCTCACACCAGAATGCTGGAGGGAGCATTTGGCATATATATTTATCTAAGGGAAGTTCAGTTTTGCAACAGCTGGAGGGGAGGGGAGTGTTCGAGGGATAGCTCACGCGGCAAAACCTGCCGAGGTCTTGACCAGCCTCGGTATGGTTAAAATGGTGCACTTCCGGTATGATGGACGAGGGCCGACGAAGCGGTCCCTGAGTGAAGTGCCAGGACACCTAAGGAGGATCTCGGAGGGTTCTGACCAGGTGATGCACGGGCTCGCGGTGCCGAGGACATCCATGCGAATGTCGAGGAAGATATTATATAATGGACCTATGTTTTTATAATCTATCACTGGATCTCGTTGTTGACTTGCTGGTCTCAACGGAGAGTCCAGAGTGATACTGTTTTGTTGAGAAACAAGGACTCAATGAAAATTTTGAAGTATGACATGTATAAACCGTAAATTGTTAATCAAGGGTTGTTTTTATTAAAGTTTTAATAAAGAGGAGTGTGTGCGTATCTATTTTCTAAAGCTAAAGTTAAGAAAGGCAATTCAATTATGGGTGGGTGAGTACTTGTCTGGTTCCACCGATTCCAGTGGTGGTAGGGTGGTGGCTAACCCATGGGCCGGATGGGGTTAGGCTGGAATCAGTGGAGTTTTAATAATCAAACTTTAAAATCTTAGGATTACGCTAAGATTCGAGTAATTAGACAATTCCCTCTGATAAATTTTTCAATAAGTGGATCAACGGCTGTGCCTGACCTGGATCAGGAGAAAAGCGTTGAATTTACTAAAATGATCAAATTATATCAGTGATAGTTTCCTTCTATCTGGTTTATTCAATTGAAGGATAGCTTAGAATTGATCACGTTAGAAAAATTCGTTTAAAAAAAAAATCATAAAGGTGAAAGCGTCCTCGCTTTCCGGGCATGGGAATTTTTCCCGGTTTTGGTTTTTGGAGTGACCACCAACCTAGTCTCGTGCCCGGACATTCGAGGGCGAGGCCTCGAGTGAGAAACCCTGCCCCGCGCATGAGGGGGCTGCTTCTGCTGTTTCAGATACCGGGAGTCCGGTGCGCGGAGGGGACAGAGGGATCTCAGAGTTGGTATCAGAGCCAAATTGAAAGCTAATAAGGATAAATAAATTCTTATCTGAAATTGATAAATAAGAACTCAGAAAAAGCATTTTTTCTTAATGTATTTCATTCCGTAGGCTTATTTAAGGAAGAATTTTTAATCAAAGAAATTATTTTTATAGATGGAAGTCCCCTATTTATCTGGTATTCCCGACCTCACCCAGTCTCAAGATATGACTGCGTTCGCCTTCGAGCATCTCATCTCTTCCGCTTCTACTCGAATAAGCCGAGCAAGACTCACACGCCACTTTGAGGAGTTATATTTTCCTAACCCAGTGGCGAGACTACATAAGTGGTTTGTAGGGCAATATGTCCATGCCCCTTGCGACCGCCGTGCAATGCTGTGGGAGAACCTCTCATTGGCTATGATTCTGTTAAAGCTAAAAATGACACGTGGTGTCATTCTATATCATTCAACACCTCGAAATTTCAGACTTTCATGCCGAATTTATAGATTCCTTAGTCGATTTATCCCTAAGGAGAAAATAATAGCTCCCTTTGGAGTTAGAGAACTTATGTAACATGATATGACTATGGCCCAGTACAGTCCTCTTATGCATCTCCCGAAGAGATTTTGAATTTTGGAGCCAAGCTGTTCTATGTATAATTTGCAACTTTTATATAAGAATGTTTTCTGAAGAAAAATTCCTTGTTGTATAAGTGATTACTTATAGACGATCTGATAAAGAAAGAAATCCGTTATCGGACATATATCATAGACCTCCAATGAGATCATTGTCTTGTTTAAGAAATTGTTTTTCGAAACTCTTAAGTCCTAGGATCTCGTGGATAATATCAAAATAAAAATTTAATAATATATAAATTTTTGACAGAATCATGAGACGAGGAAATTGTGGTCTCGTCAGACAGACCCTGTCTCTGAAGATGACGAGCTTGACCTTGATGTTCGCAAGGCTCTTCATAGGACACAGGCAGGACCCTTCAAAGGAGAAGGGGAGAACCTAGGCGAGGCTGTGGAGAAATGGGTGGAAGCCATGGAAGAGTATTTTGACGTCACAGGTTACAATATGCGAAGCAAAATGGCTCTTGCCCGGCTGAAAATAGTGGAAACAGCCATGGTAGCATGGAGGAACCACTGTGACACCAACCATCTGGACATAAATACTCAGTCCTGGAATGATCTAAAAACCTATCTAAGAAAGAGATTTTGTCCTCCTGGATTTTTAGAAACCAAAATGAATGAATTCTTAGAACTAAAGCAGGAGAGCAGAACCATCGAGGAATACCACGAGGCCTTTGCTTTTCTACTCAAATATTCACCGCCTCTTGATGAAGAGCATTTCATGGCCAGGTTCATTCGAGGAATGAACGAACCCTTGGACACACTGGTCAAAAATGCCAAGCCGGTGTCCATGGCCGAAGCAGTAAGAATGGCAAAAGATTTGGCCAAAGCCTTTGTAGTAAAGGTCCCACCAAAACCTGCACCCTCTAACTTTAAAAGATTCCAAGCCCAGGGAAGTACTTCAAACTTTCCACCCCCAAAGAGACAGCAAGGCCCGAATCTGAATCAGGATGCAAGAAGATTCAGAAGTGAAGGAAGACCCTTCCTCCAGAGTACTTTCTCAGGAACCCCACCTCTTTCAAAAAATCAGAAGGATGAGCTCAGAACTGAAAACTGATGCTTTGGATGCCATGGTTTTGGTCACCAGTTAAAAGACTGCCCGACTCCTACCATGTCAAGAGGACAGGGAAGTCAGGGACCCCGAATTCAGAAACCAACCCCTTCATTCCAGTCTAATCAGGGTCCGTCTCGCCCAACCCAGGGAAACCCCAGAAGAACTCCAGCTCAGCCATCTACCTCTATACAGCGTAATCTCAGAACTCCTTCCCAGAACTGGGGCAACCAAAGAGAGAGTTCTACCTCAGACTGCAGCAGCCAGAGTAGTCACCATTTCAGATGTAGTAGAAGAGGAAAAAGGGTAGATCTATGCTGCAATTAAAAATAAAGGGCCTAACCAGCAATTCTCCGTCATCCCATACTCCAGCAGAATATCAAGGTAAGTGGGTGGACCCAACGAGTCGGGTAACTTTCCAACATATTTATTTATTACAATCCGAATAGGACCCAAACAAGTTTCGTTTTAGGGGGCCATGCTAGCGACCATGCCTTGTGAGGACAAGAGGAAAAGGGGTTAGCTTCTATATAAACCAAGTGCAGATTTGTTCTATCCTGGATCACGCACATTGAGTGCCGTTCGATCGGAGGAATAGATTCCTATTAGAATGACTATGTTTGCTGTGAGATAGAGTTAGGTCCCTTTGTTTGCTCGTATCCTCATATTGTCAAGAGATTAAGGTGTCATTAATCAAAAATAAGGGAACTTATCTACCTATCAAAGGGTTTCCCTTGACCTAGCTAGGGCGAGGACCTTACACGTGGTATCCAAGCATGGTTTAGGTAATTGTGTGTCGTATTGTTTTATTGCTAGGCTTTCTTGATAGACTAATCTAGTTATGTCTAGATGTAGGATGTGATGGATTGCTATTCTCAATTCTTAGTGTTCTAGTACATCGTCTCCCCTACTTGGCTAACTCTGCTCTTGCTTGCATAGTCGGTAGGCGAAGGCACAAGCAAGCTCCCAAGGTAATCCCCTCCTATGCCACTAGGAATTGGATTTCCTCCCCAATCAGGGCAGACATGTGATTATGGATGCTGCCTAGTTTTGTGGGCCCAAGCTAGTGTGGTGAATCAGCCTACCTCATAAGTAGACTTCTCCTATGAGGAGCGGGAGGGTTTGGTACAAGCAGCAGGGGGTGACAGGCTGGCTTGGCCCTTGTCAAGACTAGTCGATGATAGAGTATGTATGGTCCATGAGGTATGCCCAGCTGGTTTAGGCTAGAAGACTAAATTCTAGATCATTACTGGTTTTGGGTTTGGTTTGGATATGTCTATGGACTGTAAAGCTAGTTTCACTGTTTCTTTTCTGAACATTTTGCTATAAGAGCTGTTTGATTAATATTGTTGTTTATACTTATATTATGGGGAGCCAATATAAGTAGTAAACCCTCCTTTTACTCCTTACACAGTAAGTGGGTAGAGTGCTCCCTACAAAGGGTAGAGCTGGTTTAGCTGGGAGCATTTACATGTACATGCCCAGATAGTCCAAAGGCATATCCCTAAAGTTCCAAAGCTTCTAACCGAAAAGTCCAAAAACCTACACTGATCCCCACACCCATCCCCCATGTTGAAAGAACGGTAGAGGGGAAGGAGACACACACACAGGAGCAAACCCTAATGTATATTGCAAACCCTAACCAAAGAGGGAAGCCATCTCCCTTCTCACACAATGCATAAAGCCATAATCCATAATACACACAACACTATGAGTTGTGTCCACACACATCTAACCCTAGCTAATGTCCACACACTATGACCAGCTGGACACGTGGTCATTTATGTCTCACACATGTTCCTACCTAACATGCCAGCACATAGCATAGCTGGCTCACACTGACATCGAGCTTGAATCTCAACAGCCCCTCAAGCTCATAATGTACTGCCGATGAAGATGTAGATGAGCTTGGGATATCAAGACTCTCAACACTCCCCCTCAAGCTCATCCCATGTACTCCCAACATAGTACGGAAGTACTCAAACTTCTCCCTGCTAAGTGGCTTTGTAAAGATGTCTGCCACCTACTCATCAGTCTTCACATACTGTAGATCAACTGTACCATCAAGCACCTTTTCTCTGACAAAGTGATAATGGACCTCTATGTGTTTGGTCCTCGCATGAAACACTAAATTTTTGGCCAACTGTATACTGCTCATGTTTGTCACAATGAATGACAACTTTGCCATCAATAGGCTCACCCAAATCTGCCAAGAGATTCTTTATCCATACTGCCTCACAAGTAGTAATGGCTGCACCTCTATATTCAGCCTCTGTACTAGATAAAGCAACTGTAGGTTACTTCTTGATACTCCAACTCACCATGGCACTTCCAAGTGTAAAAGCATATCCACTAGTAGACATCCTGTCATATGAGCTACCTGCCTAATCAGCATCTGTGTAGCCATGTATGTCCAAGCTTTTACCACTCTCATAAAGTAGACCATAATGTGCAGTGGTCTTTACATATCTCATAATGCGTCTCACTACATCTAAATGAGGTTTTCTGGGGCTCTGCATAAACTGGCTGACTAGCCCCACAACATAACTCAAATCCGGGCATGTGATAGTCATGTAAATGAAACTACCAACCATCTTCCTGTACATAGATGGATCATCCAATTCATCACCATAATCAGCCCGCAACTTCACATTTTGCTCCAAAGGTGTACTCATAGGCTTACACCCTGTCATGCCATATTTTGTCAATATATCCAATGCATATTGGTGCTGTACTAACCATGTACCTGCATGATCTTTGACCACTTCAATTCCAAGGAAGTATCTCAACTCACCAAGATCTTTCATGTCAAATTGCCCACTCAATGCTTTCTTGACATGCATTACATCTGCACCATGATCACCTGTGATAATCAAGTCATCCACATAGATGACGAGTAAAACAATCCCATGCTCTGTCTTCTTCACATAGAGTGAAGAATTTGCTGTAGATATCTGAAATCTGAGAGAGATCAGATAACTCCAAGCACGAGGTGCTTGAGTAGAACTAGAACTTGCTTGTGGCAAGTTCACACGCACATCAACCTCAAGTGACTCAATGACACCCTCATCTTTTGCTTTGTACCAACTAGCAAGCTCATCAAACACCACATCTTGTGAGATGACCACTTGTCTAGTTTGTGGGTTGTAACATTTGTATGCCTTTCGATCCTATGCATATCCAACAAATACACATTTCTCTCCCTTAGGATCCAACTTCCTTCTTCTTTCATCAGGCACATGTACATAAGCTATGCATCCAAAAACTTTGACGTGTTCAATGTCTGGCCTATAACCTGTAAGCCGCATCTCTGGTGTACTTCCATGAATGGCTACTGTAGGTGTTTTGTTCAGTATATACACTGCAGTAGCACACGCTTCTGCCCAATAATAATCTGGCATGCTCTTTTCATTGAGCATCACCCTAGCCACTTCACATATGACTCTATTCTTTCTCTTAGCCACACCATTTTGCTGAGGTGTATACCTGCAATTTAATTGTCTTTTTATTCCATGCTTCCTCAAGAAATGCTCAAAAGCCTTTGAGGTGTATTCACCACCTCCATCTGTCCTCAAACATTTAATCCAACAACCATATTGCTTTTCTGTAAAAGCTTTAAATCCATGAATGTGGGATCCCTGTTCCCACCGAGCAACGGATTCAGGATACTGGCAGCGGAAGTAGCACATCATGCGCGGGTAGGGGTCTCACACTCGGGGCCTCGCCCACGGATATCCGGACAAGAGACTAATCCGTCGGTTTGTCCAAAACCGAAACCGGAAAAACTTCCTTTACCCGGAAAGCATGGGCGATTCCACCAAGATAACTCTTTACTCTAACGTAGTCAAGATCATTACGGATCAACTGATCTGACTGCACCTTTAACGGTACTTGGTCAAATCAAGGAAGAAACTTGCACTTGGATCATTGGGATCAACGCTTTTTTCCCCATCAAGAGGCACAGCCGTTGATTCCTATCCATAGAACAATTTCTATCAGGGATTTACTTCATCTATCGTAATAATAGAAATTAAATCTCGTTTTACGGATCCATCAGTCCAGCCTAACCCCATCCGATCCCATGGGTTAGCCAACCGCCCAACCACTGTAGTGATGGGATCCAAATTGGAATTTGGTTAGGTTTTGTCCCGGGTACCAAGGAAAAGAGTTCCAAGGCCCCCTAGCCGGAAGTTCATGCAAACATAAAACTAGCCACACCACTTACACACCCAATATGAAATTGCCTTTTTCTTAGCTTCAGCTAACTTTAAAACAATCCTTTAATGAAACCATAGTACCACTGATCACAATCTTCTAATTTATCTGGTTGATTCATAATTTCCATCATTCCTTCATCAGAGTATCTATGGCATCATTGGCAACTAGAACGCTCACCACCTGTCTACACAGGGGCCTTTTCAATAGTTCCTAGCCCATAATACTTGGCAATATAATCACTTATAAAAATCAAGATGGACTCTCGTTGAAGATCAGTAAGATCAACCAACAGATCCATATAAAGAGCCATGGACTCATCCATTGAAGACCAGCAAGGTCAATCAACCAGATCCATGCCCGGTTTCACAAAACAACTCTTACTCCTTGTTCCAATATCTTTCACGACGCACGTGTGGGTATCTTCGGCAACCCAGAGCCCGAGCACCGTATGGTCAGCACCCTCTAGGATCCTTCGCTCGCAGGTGACCTAGCGCTTCACTCATAGGCCGCTTCCTTGGTCCCTCATCCACCGTACCGGAAGCTCACCATTTAAATCGAACCGAGGCTGGTCAAGACCTCGGTCGACCTTGCTACGCGAGACGTCCTCCATTGACTCTCCGTCAGCAGTTGCAACTTTAACAGTTAGGTCTTTATGACCTTAATCCACAAGACGGTCAAAATGCTTCCCCAGCATTCTTGACATAAAACAGTCATTTACAAACAGTCACAAAATACAGTTTCTAAATCGAACTCTCGTCTTTCCACATTATCCCTCCTTAGTCCACATTACTTATTCCACATTCCATTCAATGTGTACTCATTCTCATCCATTTCCTCATATCGACGACACATTAATTCACATACACATTCACATTCACATCCATACATCCACATTTACATGCATACATCCATTTTCACATCCTCATTTATACATCCACATCCCATATCCACATTCATACATACACATCCATATCCACATCCACATCCACATCCACATTCACATCCATACATCCGCATTCACATCCATACATCCATATCTACATGTATACCTCCATTTTCACATCCTCATTATACATCCATATCCCATATCTACATTCATACATACACATCCATATCCACATCCATACATCCACATCCACATCCACATTCATATTCACATCCATATATCCACATTTACATGCATACATCCATTATCACGTCCTCATTCATACATCCACATCCACATTCATATTCACATCCATATATCCACATCTACATGCATACATCCATTATCACGTCCTCATTCATACATCCACATCCACATTCCCATTCACATCTATACATCCACACATTCCCATTCACATCTATACATCCACATCTACATCCACATTCACATACATCCACATCCACATTCCCATTCACATCTATACATCCACATACATACATACATCCACATACATACATACATACATCCACATCTACATTTCCATTCACATCTATACATCCACATCTACATCCACATTCACATCCACATTCCCATTCACATCTATACATCCACATCTACATCCACATCCACATTCACATCCATACATCCATATCCACATTCTTATTCACATCTATACATCCACATCTACATCCACATTCACATCCACATTCCCATTCACATCTACATCCACATTCACATCTATGCATATACATCTTTATGCATACATCCATTTTCACATTCATACATCCATACTCCCATCTCCACATCCACACATCCACATACATACATCCATTTCCACATTCCCATTCATATAACCCCATATGCCTTCACATCTAATCTTTTACATCACATCCATTCTTGCCCTATCACAACCCATATACATCTTATCCTATCACATACACTTCTTACCTCATCCCATACACATCTTATCACATCTTAATTCATCTTATCACCTCTTATCACCTCTTAGACACCTCTTATCACATCCTATCACATCTCATATCTATTTATAGAATATAAGAGAATCCTTATATTTGATATAAGATTTCTTTACACATTTACTTATCCATAAATTCCATTTAAGGAGATTAATACTTCCGAAGTAAAATCAATCTTTTATGCATCTTCCTATGCATAAATTCATTTTAAATGAAAATGACACTTTTGAATTAAAATTCAATCTTTTATGCATCTTTCTATGCATAAATTCAATTTAGATGAGAATGACACTTTTGAATTAAAAATCAATTTTTTATGCATCTTCTTATGCATAAATTCAATTTAGTAGGAATTGCACTTTTAGAATAAAAGAATTTCTCTTATGCATCTAAGTTATGCATAAAATCCATTTATGAGGAAAATCACACTTTAAGTATAAAAAGAATATCTTTTATGCATACCTCTATGCATGAAATCCAATATGATAAAAGTAACACTCTTACAATAAAATAATCAACTTTTATGCATACCTCTATGCATGAAATTCAATTATGATAAAAGTCACACTTTTATAATAAAATAATCAACCTTTATGCATACCTCTATGCATGAAATTAAATATAATAAAAGACATACTTCTATAATAAAATAATCAACTTTTATGCATACCTTTATGCATGAAATTCAAATATGATAAAAGTAACACTTTTGATATAAAAATTTATCCTTTATGCATACTTCTATGCATGAAAATAAAAATTGATAAAAATAACACTTTTGATATAAAAATTTATCCATTATGCATACTTCTATGCATGAAAATAAAAATGGTAAAAGTAACACTTTTGATATAAAAATTTAACCATTATGCATACTTCTATGCATGAAATAAAAATGGTAAAAATAACACTTTTGATATAAAAACTTATCCTTTATGCATGATATTAAAATTCAATTTCTCCATGATTATAATGAAATTCTTTCAATTAATCTAGAATGATAATTCCTAGAATATGGTAGGAAGTCCTCTTTTTATGCTTTGAATGAAATTATTTTATGCATAATTTTTATAAAAATTTTGCCATAGCTCCGCTGCTATGACTGATAAATCTCAATTTTTCTAAGGGATAAAGCTTATCATTAAGGAAATAATTAAAATGATCTCTAATTGGATCATTAATCCATAATGGATTGAATCATCAATATACATAAACTAAAAGCATAGAAAAAAGCCATTAATTTGGCCTCAAGCATAGCTTAATCTTGGGTTAAGGAAAAGCTTTATGAAAAGCTTGATTTGGATTGAGAATGGGTCATGAGTATGACCATTTCTTGAGTGAGAGAGAGAAAAAACCATTAGAATTTAAACATAAATGGAAATTAACTTTAATAGCATTTATTAAATTATGTAACTCTTCACTACTAATCACCAATTAGCTTCAATAGCATTTAAAAAACCATACCAATTAAGCTTCTCAAGCTTGAGCGGGGTTGAGAAGAGAGAAACATTGAGAAATTATGGAAAAGATCAATATTCACTAATTACCTTACAAATTGCTTGATTCTTTGTTCACGGTAGAGGCCCCCAACCAATCAATTGGTTAAGTATGTTGATGGAGCCACTAATGGGGATTGAAGAAAGAGGGAAGCTCCAAAAACTAGTGAATTATTAATGAATTCATAGTTTTTGGCTTAAGTGGAGTAGAGTAACGATGCATAAACACTATATATTTTTCAACAAGGGGGAGGCTTCTATTTATAGGAAAAATTGAGCTCCTAACCAAACAAACTGATTCTAGAATTTTCTAAATCAGTTTGGTCAATAATTGACCATTTTTAGGTCAGTTAAGCTAACTTTTTGGAACTAGACTTGAATGAGGAGAGAGGAGAGATGAAATATCTCAATTTTTATGAGTTTAAAACTCATTCAAGCATGTGAAATATGCACCTCCTTTAAAGAACTCCCCTTCCTTACATATGTGTCATAATGGAATCATTTTAATATTGCTCATAGTTTTTTTTACTAATAAACCTTGTACATTTTCAACTCTTCATCTTATGTGAAATATGCACCTCCTTTAAAGAACTCCCCTTCCTTACATATGTGTCATAATGGAATCATTTTAATATTGCTCATAGTTTTTTACTAATAAACCTTGTACATTTTCAACTCTTCATCTTATGTGAGCATTTACTCATTTTTGGATACCCAAAATATCTCATATTTTTAATATTGCTCATAGTTTTTTACTAATAAACCTTGTACATTTTCAACTCTTCATCTTATGTGAGCATTTAAGGGACTCCCCTTCCTTATATATGTGTCATAATAAAATCATTATACGCAAATTATCTCATATTTTTAATATTGCACATAGTTTTTTACTAATAAACCTTGTACATTTTCAACTCTTCACCTCATGTGAGCATTTACTCATTTTTGGGTATTTTCTTTTTACAAGTTGGATTTATCTCCTCCCTACACATGGATTGATGCTATTGGTCCATAGAAACCTTAATTGGACCATAGTCTAAAGATTTCTGAAAATCTAGACCCTTAGGCTAAGGTTCTTTATACCTATTTTCAATTAATTCCAATTGCACATTGGAAAATTCTTTTTTGAATTTCTGTTTCAGGGGAACTCATCTGAATTAGAAGAGATATTTTTCTATCTAAAAATATTCAAAATCTGAATATTCTCTCTCTAGAATATTTTTCTCTCTCTAGGCTAAAACAGATAGAAACAAGGTCTTTATATTTCTGAAGAGGGATTGATTACAGGGAAAGATACTAGACATAAAAAAGGGGGTGGGGGAGGAATCTTACATTCTACCCCACTTAAAAAATGCGAGATGTCCTCATCTCGCAAACTGGGATAATTTCGCAAGATGCACGAATATGAGACTTAAAGAAAAATTTTAATCAAGATTAACCACCAAGAAACGTCTTAAAGAGAGCAAGATTCAAAATAAGAACAAGATTTAAACTTTATTCATTCTCGGAACTTATACAGTAAAGATAGAAGAACTCTTTACACTTCCATAAGCCCGTCCATCATATGATCACAAAAGCAGTCCTCACAAGCTGCACAAGTATAAGGTAACTCATCTATGGGAATAATTCTGTTGGTTATTGCTGCACCTATCTCAGTGGTATGAGGTGATCTAACAAAAGGACCTCTGAGAGGCAAGCCAAAAACGGGATAAAGGCATATCTTCTCATGAGGAAGAAAACATGCCAGTAAGAAGACCCGCTCAGAAAACCCAAGATGCCTTGATCTCATGACACAGTAATATCGGGGACCCAAACCCAAAGCTTCAATAACCATGGCCAAGCGGACATTGTTACGAAAGTGCTGCTGGCCCCAGGGTGTTACCCTAGTTATGTTTTGATAGGTCCGCCATTTGGTTTGCGCTACAGAAGTTCCCAAGTGAGGGAAAAGTGAGCGCTCATACTGTTCTATAAAATCTTTCTTCACAGACTCGCTTGCGTCTTGAAGGTGAGAAATCATCATGGATAAAACTAATTCCTGTTGTTGCCAAGCCATGAAGGAGATTAAGAAGAAGGGAGATCGATGGAAGTAAGATTACTGTGAGCGATAAGTAAAAGTTACGACTTATATAAAGGAAGGAGCTAGCGTAACTTAGAAGCCAACGATAACTTGCCACTGAAGTTTTACTGTCTTTCCATGATTTGGGTTTGACACATTTTTCTATAGAAGGCATTAAGAATTTTGAGATGAAGAGATAAAAGAAGCTTGTAGGCTAAGTCACCTACTTTCATTGAATTCAGATATAAGGCTCACAATATCTGGGGGATAACTTCATATACTCCCCAAGAGATAAAGAACTTCTTTTGGGCCGTACTCGAATGAAGACCAAAACCTTGATATCCAAAACATCGATTCTCACTTCTGAACTCATTGTTCTGAATCCTTAAAACAGGTGGGACTCTTGAGAAGTATTCTAGAAAAAGGGTCTTCCTTTGTTAAACAAAACTTTCTTTTATTTTAGAGAGGGAATAATTATAAGATCAGAAAGGGAGATTCTTACTCCTGTATACCTCGAAGGTTGGGGAGGAATCTTACATTCTACCCCACTTAAAAAAGTGCGAGATGTCCTCATCTCGCAAGGTAGAGGATAACTCTTTTTCTTAAGATCCAATTTTATTCTGGGGTTCCTTATATTCTGGTCAACCCAACAGAATACTGGGATAAATATCCCTTAGAACTCATCAACAATTCATTCAGATCATATTATTCATATCTTTAACATGATAATGGTCCATTAGACCGAAAAATTTCCTTCTGAACATTCCTCCACGGGAATTTTAGTCAAGTAAGTTCTCAATTTGTCATCCCTTAACTTGATCTAACGGTCAAGTATTAATAGTAGCAATCTGACAGCACAATCCACGAATCTCATAGTGATTTGCTGAAATCATTATCATCATTCCAGTTATGAATATCATCATAGGGACTCGTCCCATTCATCCTCATTGAGGTTTCGCTCAGCTTATTACATTTCAACCAAATTTCAGGGATCATCATTTTTCAATCAGAATCCAAATCAATTCATCAATTCTCAAACAGAATTAAAAATCATATCAACCACATTCGAAATCATCCTCTGGATAGCATTAACGCTTATAATTTCAAGTCTTAGATTTACTCGTATATACTGTCAGTAAAGAGCTGCAGTATACTCTCGGTATATACGGGTAGTCACGGCCCTTGGAATTATAAGGTAAATACCATCATGTCTAGGCCTCAAACAAGTCAGGGATTCTATATAATTACGGTACTTCCATCTGAAGACCCAATTACCAATTACGAATTTCAGTTTGAATATCAAATTGTATGAATTATATCACACAATTACAACCTTTTTGTGCTTCTTCATAAATTTTTGACATATTTGGCTTCTCAGTTGATCTTTATTAACCAATTTGCTCTGATACCAACTGTGGGATCCCTGTTCCCACTGAGCAACGGATTCAGGATACTGACAGCGGAAGTAGCACATCATGCGCGGGTAGGGGTCTCACACTCGGGGCCTCGCCCATGGATATCCGGACAAGAGACTAATCCGTCGGTTTGTCCAAAACCGAAACCGGAAAAACTTCCTTTACCCGGAAAGCATGGGCGATTCCACCAAGATAACTCTTTACTCTAACGTAGTCAAGATCATTACGGATCAACTGATCTGACTGCACCTTTAACGGTACTTGGTCAAATCAAGGAAGAAACTTGCACTTGGATCATTGGGATCAACGCTTTTTTCCCCATCAAGAGGCATAGCCGTTGATTCCTATCCATAGAACAATTTCTATCCGGGATTTACTTCATCTATCGTAATAATAGAAATTAAATCTCGATTTACGGATCCATCAGTCCAGCCTAACCCCATCCGATCCCATGGGTTAGCCAACCGCCCAACCACTGTAGTGATGGGATCCAAATTGGAATTTGGTTAGGTTTTGTCCCGGGTACCAAGGAAAAGAGTTCCAAGGCCCCCTAGCCGGAAGTTCATGCAAACATAAAACTAGCCACACCACTTACACACCCAATATGAAATTGCCTTTTTCTTAGCTTCAGCTAACTTTAAAACAATCCTTTAATGAAACCATAGTACCACTGATCACAATCATTGGCAACTAGAACGCTCACCACCTGTCTACACAGGGGCCTTTTCAATAGTTCCTAGCCCATAATACTTGGCAATATAATCACTTATAAAAATCAAGATGGACTCTCGTTGAAGATCAGTAAGATCAACCAACAGATCCATATAAAGAGCCATGGACTCATCCATTGAAGACCAGCAAGGTCAATCAACTAGATCCATGCCCGGTTTCACAAAACAACTCTTACTCCTTGTTCCAATATCTTTCACGACGCACGTGTGGGTATCTTCGGCGACCCAGAGCCCGAGCACCGTATGGTCAGCACCCTCTAGGATCCTTCGCAGGTGACCTAGCGCTTCACTCATAGGCCGCTTCCTTGGTCCCTCATCCACCGTACTGGAAGCTCACCATTTAAATCGAACCGAGGCTGGTCAAGACCTCGGTCGACCTTGCTACGCGAGACGTCCTCCATTGACTCTCCGTCAGCAGTTGCAACTTTAACAGTTAGGTCTTTATGACCTTAATCCACAAGACGGTCAAAATGCTTCCCCAGCATTCTTGACATAAAACAGTCATTTACAAACAGTCACAAAATACAGTTTCTAAATCGAACTCTCGTCTTTCCACATTATCCCTCCTTAGTCCACATTACTTATTCCACATTCCATTCAATGTGTACTCATTCTCATCCATTTCCTCATATCGACGACACATTAATTCACATACACATTCACATTCACATCCATACATCCACATTTACATGCATACATCCATTTTCACATCCTCATTTATACATCCACATCCCATATCCACATTCATACATACACATCCATATCCACATCCACATCCACATCCACATTCACATCCATACATCCGCATTCACATCCATACATCCATATCTACATGTATACCTCCATTTTCACATCCTCATTATACATCCATATCCCATATCTACATTCATACATACACATCCATATCCACATCCATACATCCACATCCACATCCACATTCATATTCACATCCATATATCCACATTTATATGCATACATCCATTATCACGTCCTCATTCATACATCCACATCCACATTCATATTCACATCCATATATCCACATCTACATGCATACATCCATTATCACGTCCTCATTCATACATCCACATCCACATTCCCATTCACATCTATACATCCACACATTCCCATTCACATCTATACATCCACATCTACATCCACATTCACATACATCCACATCCACATTTCCATTCACATCTATACATCCACATCTACATCCACATACATACATACATCCACATACATACATACATACATCCACATCCACATTTCCATTCACATCTATACATCCACATCTACATCCACATTCACATCCACATTCCCATTCACATCTATACATCCACATCTACATCCACATCCACATTCACATCCATACATCCATATCCACATTCCTATTCACATCTATACATCCACATCTACATCCACATTCACATCCACATTCCCATTCACATCTATACATCCACATCTACATCCACATTCACATCTATGCATATACATCTTTATGCATATATCCATTTTCACATTCATACATCCATACTCCCATCTCCACATCCACACATCCACATACATACATCCATTTCCACATTCCCATTCATATAACCCCATATGCCTTCACATCTAATCTTTTACATCACATCCATTCTTGCCCTATCACAACCCATATACATCTTATCCTATCACATACACTTCTTACCTCATCCCATACACATCTTATCACATCTTAATTCATCTTATCACCTCTTATCACCTCTTAGACACCTCTTATCACATCCTATCACATCTCATATCTATTTATAGAATATAAGAGAATTCTTATATTTGATATAAGATTTCTTTACACATTTACTTATCCATAAATTCCATTTAAGGAGATTAATACTTCCGAAGTAAAATCAATCTTTAATGCATCTTCCTATGCATAAATTTATTTTAAATGAAAATGACACTTTTGAATTAAAATTCAATCTTTTATGCATCTTTCTATGCATAAATTCAATTTAGATGAGAATGACACTTTTGAATTAAAAATCAATTTTTTATGCATCTTCTTATGCATAAATTCAATTTAGTAGGAATTACACTTTTAGAATAAAAGAATTTCTCTTATGCATCTAAGTTATGCATAAAATCCATTTATGAGGAAAATCACACTTTAAGTATAAAAAGAATATCTTTTATGCATACCTCTATGCATGAAATCCAATATGATAAAAGTAACACTCTTACAATAAAATAATCAACTTTTATGCATACCTCTATGCATGAAATTCAATTATGATAAAAGTCACACTTTTATAATAAAATAATCAACCTTTATGCATACCTCTATGCATGAAATTAAATATAATAAAAGACATACTTTTATAATAAAATAATCAACTTTTATGCATACCTTTATGCATGAAATTCAAATATGATAAAAGTAACACTTTTGATATAGAAATTTATCCTTTATGCATACTTCTATGCATGAAAATAAAAATTGATAAAAATAACACTTTTGATATAAAAATTTATCCATTATGCATACTTCTATGCATGAAAATAAAAATGGTAAAAGTAACACTTTTGATATAAAAATTTAACCATTATGCATACTTCTATGCATGAAATAAAAATGGTAAAAATAACACTTTTGATATAAAAACTTATCCTTTATGCATGATATTAAAATTCAATTTCTCCATGATTATAATGAAATTCTTTCAATTAATCTAGAATGATAATTCCTAGAATATGGTAGGAAGTCCTCTTTTTATGCTTTGAATGAAATTATTTTATGCATAATTTTTATAAAAATTTTGCCATAGCTCCGCTGCTATGACTGATAAATCTCAATTTTTCTAAGGGATAAAGCTTATCATTAAGGAAATAATTAAAATGATCTCTAATTGGATCATTAATCCATAATGGATTGAATCATCAATATACATAAACTAAAAGCATAGAAAAAAGCCATTAATTTGGCCTCAAGCATAGCTTAATCTTGGGTTAAGAAAAAGCTTTATGAAAAGCTTGATTTGGATTGAGAATGGGTCATGAGTATGACCATTTCTTGAGTGAGAGAGAGAAAAAACCATTAGAATTTAAACATAAATGGAAATTAACTTTAATAGCATTTATTAAATTATGTAACTCTTCACTACTAATCACCAATTAGCTTCAATAGCATTTAAAAAACCATACCAATTAAGCTTCTCAAGCTTGAGCGGGGTTGAGAAGAGAGAAACATTGAGAAATTATAGAAAAGATCAATATTCACTAATTACCTTACAAATTGCTTGATTCTTTGTTCACGGTAGAGGCCCCCAACCAATCAATTGGTTAAGTATGTTGATGGAGCCACTAATGGGGATTGAAGAAAGAGGGAAGCTCCAAAAACTAGTGAATTATTAATGAATTCATAGTTTTTGGCTTAAGTGGAGTAGAGTAACGATGCATAAACACTATATATTTTTCAACAAGGGGGAGGCTTCTATTTATAGGAAAAATTGAGCTCCTAACCAAACAAACTGATTCTAGAATTTTCTAAATCAGTTTGGTCAATAATTGACCATTTTTAGGTCAGTTAAGCTAACTTTTTGGAACTAGACTTGAATGAGGAGAGAGGAGAGATGAAATATCTCAATTTTTATGAGTTTAAAACTCATTCAAGCATGTGAAATATGCACCTCCTTTAAAGAACTCCCCTTCCTTACATATGTGTCATAATGGAATCATTTTAATATTGCTCATAGTTTTTTTTACTAATAAACCTTGTACATTTTCAACTCTTCATCTTATGTGAAATATGCACCTCCTTTAAAGAACTCCCCTTCCTTACATATGTGTCATAATGGAATCATTTTAATATTGCTCATAGTTTTTTACTAATAAACCTTGTACATTTTCAACTCTTCATCTTATGTGAGCATTTACTCATTTTTGGATACCCAAAATATCTCATATTTTTAATATTGCTCATAGTTTTTTACTAATAAACCTTGTACATTTTCAACTCTTCATCTTATGTGAGCATTTAAGGGACTCCCCTTCCTTACATATGTGTCATAATAAAATCATTATACCCAAATTATCTCATATTTTTAATATTGCACATAGTTTTTTACTAATAAACCTTGTACATTTTCAACTCTTCACCTCATGTGAGCATTTACTCATTTTTGGGTATTTTCTTTTTACAAGTTGGATTTATCTCCTCCCTACACATGGATTGATGCTATTGGTCCATAGGAACCTTAATTGGACCATAGTCTAAAGATTTCTGAAAATCTAGACCCTTAGGCTAAGGTTCTTTATACCTATTTTCAATTAATTCCAATTGCACATTGGAAAATTCTTTTTTGAATTTCTATTTTAGGGGAACTCATCTGAATTAGAAGAGATATTTTTCTATCCAAAAATATTCAAAATCTGAATATTCTCTCTCTAGAATATTTTTCTCTCTCTAGGCTAAAACAGATAGAAACAAGGTCTTTATATTTCTGAAGAGGGATTGATTACAGGGAAAGATACTAGACATCAAAAAGGGGGTGGGGGAGGAATCTTACAATGAACTTTTCCAATACTTCACTCTTCTCTCTGAGAAAGTATATCCATGTCATCTTGCTGAAATCATCTATGAATGTCACATAGTATAAACTGCCTTTGATAGATGGGTTTTGTGCAAGGACCCCATACATCACTATGTACTATCTCAAGTGGCCTGCTACTCATGTTTCCTTCTCTAGGAAACCGCAACCTTGCCTGCTTTCCAAACTGACAGGCTTCACAAACATGCATATTCCCATCATATTTGAATCTAGGCAATCCACTGACAATGCCTCTTGCCTGCATGTTCTTCAATCTTTGTATATTGACATGTCCAATCCTCTTATGCCACATATCAATGTCCTGTACTACATTTCTGCTTTTAGAGAACATGGCTGATTTTAACTCAGGAATCCCAGCATCCAGTTTAAACAACCTGCCTTCTTTCTTGCCTTTAGCAATGACTCTACATCCATGTTTGAAGTCCTCAATGAAGCAACCATGCTCGTTTGAAACGAACCTGTAATCCCTGTTCCACCATTTGACCAACTGAGGCCAAGCTCTTTGTGATAGAAGGCACATACAATACATCTGACATAGACTTTGTTTGACCATTGTGCATAACCAATGGTACACTACCAACATGTGTAATGGCATGCTGAGTATCATCTCCTGTTTTCACATAGCCTTTCACATCCATAGGCTTCATATGCTCAAACCATTCACCATGACAAGTCATATGGTTTGATGCTCCAGAGTCCATATACCAAGTATCATCATTCTCAGCATTTGTCACCATAGATCCAACAACATGTTTCATGGCAAACAAGTGATTTGCAGTGCCATCATTACTGCTTGATGCATAGTTTCCACCATGTTGTGCATAATTTCCACCATACTGACCACCACGTTGTGCTCTATCCCCTCTCAAATCAATCTGTTTGCGGAAACAATCTCTTGCCATATGACCAAATTTGCCACAGTAATGGCATTCCACATCTTGCATAGAATTTCGTTGGCCTTGCCAACGTCCTCTACCACAGGGGTTACCTCTGCCTCTCTGAGATGCATAACCACGACCACCTCTAGCACCATATGTGGGCTGAAAATTCTGTTGTGGTGACCTGTCCTGCCATCCACGACCATTACCACCACGGCCACGTGATGCGAATCTCCCCCTGCCTCTAAAACCTCTCTGCGAATAGAAAGCCTGATTTTTGCCGTTGTGGTGACCTGTCCTGCCATCCACGACCATTACCACCACGGCCACGTGATGCGAATCTCCCCCTGCCTCTAAAACCTCTCTGCGAATAGAAAGCCTGATTTTTGCCATTATCATCATGGCTAGTAGATGCATCCAAAAATGAATCACTGAGTTTGATTTCCTCAACAAGTAAGAGTGAAACCAACTCATCAAAGTTTGGTAAACCTGTACTCCTCACTGAGATAGATGTATCAAAAGATTTATATTCCTTGCCAAGACCACGCAAGGTAATATCCACCAAATCATCATCAGGCATGGGGGCATTTATTATTGCCAATGCATCTGCAAACTTCTTTATTTCTTGCACATAATCATGGATGCTTCTTTTATTCCGCTTCACATTATGTATCTGCTGTCAACTGAGACTTGCGAGCACTCGTGTCTGTATCAAACATCTTTACCAAAGTATCCCATGCATCTTTGGGATTCTCAGCATCCTGCATGTGTATGAGCATAGCATCACAAATACATATAGACAAATATGCAACACTTTGAATGCTCTTTCTGACCATTGCTCATGAGCAATAACCTGCTGTGTAGGTTGTCGAGGTAGCTCAAGCTCTGGCTCAGCACCTGTAATGAGATTCCAAAATCCTTTTTCTTTCAAGAAACTTTTTATCCTGTACTTCCATGCCTGGAAGTTCTTCCTATCTAGCTCTTCACCAACAATCTACTGGGTTATCCGACATATTTGCTCAATGCATACTCCTTTTGCACACTTCCAAATCTATAAACGAGCCTTCCTCAGCTCCACCACACTCCAATGAGTGTTCCAGATACTCCAAAGTAGCCAACAATCTTCAAATTTGATGTAGAAAATCAACCTGTATGCATCCAAAATGAACTGGCTCATGCAGTCCGAGATACCCTGCTTTGATGCACTTTCCAAGGCTCCAAATCACAATGTAGTGGTGCAATCAAGTATGGGCAACTTGCATTGACACCCAAACAACCTCAATGTTGAATATCAACACCATCTGACATGTGTACATATCAATTTTTGAAAACCCCTTTCTCTGTTTTGGGAAATACCAGAAAAATCAAAAAAACCAGTAGTAATCTAATTTCTTCAATATTTGTCCAAATTGAGCAACCAGGCATTCATTAGCTTAGCAATAGTGTCCATCAACTCCATGTAAGAGGAATTTGTCCAATTGTTTAAGACCAAAGATTAATTGTCTGATTAAAATCACTCTGTGTACAGCCTGTTTAATCAGCTCATTCCCAGCTCAATTAAGCATAATTGATTAAACCAACCATGTAGCCCTCTTCTCCAATGTGTGTAGCAACCAATTGCTAAAGCAATTGTGAATATATCAAGCAACCAAGTGGAAATCAATCTCCTCGTAGCAAAAAAGTCAAAAATCTACCCTGTTTCACTGTAGGAGCTGCGCTGCCTGCATTTGAGGAATTTGGGAGTGATTTAAGTGATAATTGAAGATGGATATAAGTGCCCAACACACTTGGGTATGTGTGCAACCAGTCAATGGTTTGATTTTAGCCAAAAACACGCTCCAAATGCATCAAATTTTGACTCCTTTTTCTCTGTTTTGTGAGAGCTCAAAAAAACCAGAGTTTTTCACTCGTTCAAATGCATGTAAATTGCTCCAAAATCACAGTAGGGCTTGCATAGAAGTTGCCAATACATTCCTCCTTGTCAAATACATGTTTGCTTTGCCAGATTTACATGTATTTCCACCATACATCAGTGCTTCCAAGCTTTAATGGAAAGCTTCCAAAAACCAGAAATTTGCTTTGCTTTTAGTTGCTCTAACTTGCTTTGCTTTTGCCTGAATCACCTGCAATCCGCTCAAGGATGTTTAGAAGACCTTACCCGGTAGGCCAAGCTCTCAGATTTGATAAGAATTGGTGTGCTCTAAGCTTCACAACTTCAATGGCAAGCTTCACAGCTTCTTCTCCCTCTTCACTCACTCACTCATAAACCCTAATAAATAGCACAAGGCTCTGATACCATGTTGAAAGAACGGTAGAGGGGAAGGAGACACACACACACACGAGTAAGCCCTAATGTATATTGCAAACCCTAACCAAAGAGAGAAGCCATCTCCTTTCTCACACAATGCATAAAGCCATAATCCATAATACAAACAACACTATGAGTTGTGTCCACACACATCTAACCCTAGCTAATGTCCACACACTATGACCAGCTGGACACGCGGTCATTTATGTCTCACACATGTTCCTACCTAACATGCCAGCACATAGCATAGCTGGCTCACACACTGACATCGAGCTTGAATCTCAACAGCCCCTCTCAAGCTCATGATGTACTGCCGATGAAGATGTAGATGAGCTTGGGATATCAAGACTCTCAACACCCCACTCCTAACATACCCCAGCCACACATTTTTGGGCATGTTTAGTGCACACAAAGACTACTCTAAGCTTAGAAATAGCTTGCACTAACCTTGGTACCCACCACCACTACTTGCATTGTAGTCTTTCTTCTAGTGTAGCCTCTACCCATTTTGTTAAGTCTTGTTTTTGCTACATCTAGACCTCTTTCCAAAATTGTGCTTTACACAAAAGCTATCCACGTACTAAAAAACTAAGGAATTAATCCCTACACAAGGAACACCCAAGTTGGAGCCATGGATGATGGTGCCATGTTCACCTCTTCCCCCACCCCTTTTCACTCTATTGCATAGGGAACCTAGGAACCAGCCCTTAGATCTTCCCAATATACTTAAATGTCATCACATTGGAAGAAAATGCTCCCCATTTTGTGACAAAAGCTGTCTTTTCACGATCATCTGGGGCCATCAGGACTTGATTGTATACAGCGAAACCATCCAAGAAAGAATACATCTCAAGGTCTGCAGGTGGCATCTACCATGGAATCTATGAACAGAATTGGGAAAGGATTTGTCTCTATTGCAACATTGAGCTTCCAGTAATCCAAATAGACACGGAGCTTTCCATTCTCTTTCAGCACAATCACTATTGGCAACAACCATGTCACCTTTCCACCACCGGATATATGAATCCTAGTTTCAAGAGTTTATCAATTTCCTCAATTTGTTTTGCATAATTTGGATTCATTCGGTACCGCTGTTGCTTGCTTAATGGGAACAACATCCTCCTTAAGATGATGTTGATAAAATTGAGGATCAATGCCCTTCATATCTTTGTAGCTCCAAGGAAATACATCCACATATGATTTTAATAAGTTCTAGAGTTTTTCTTTCAATTCTATATCCAGCTTAGCGCTGATGCAAACTATCTTGGGGTGCTCCACGTCGCCCAGATTCATGTCTTCTAGCTCATCTGCTATGACCCGAAGGCTGTGCTTCATTGCTCTCTCATGAGTTTCTTCTACCTGGATAAGGGCTTGAACTTCCTTCGGTACACCCACATGACCTAAGGGGGTGAGAGGTCGGCTTGGCCCTCGTTGATTTAGTTCATAAGAATGACTATGTTTCCCGTGAGATAGAGTTAGGTCCCTTTGTTTGCTCATATCCTCATATTGTCAAGAGATTAAGGTGTCATTAATCGAAAATAAGAGGACTTATCTACCTATCAAAAGGTTTCCCTTGACCTAGCTAGGGCGAGGACCTTACACGTGGTATCCAAGCATGGTTTCGGTAATTGTGTGTCGTATTGTTTGATTGCTAGGCTTTCTTGATAGACTAATCTAGTTATGTCTAGATCTAGGATGGGATGGATAGACTAATCTAGTTATGTCTAGATGTAGGATGGGATGAATTACTATTCTCAATTCTTAGTGTTCTAGTACATGTTGTTGCTCCCTAAACTTTGAGTTCTGTGATGCCATGATCCACGTCATAGAAAAGATAAATTTTAATCGGAGATCGACGTAAATGAATATTCCTCGAGAAATCCATGTTTTTGAATTTGTAAACGTATATTCGTCGAAAGAAATTTTAGAAAAAGAGAAACTGAGATAGTACCTTTCGAGAAGATAATTTTAGAAAGAACCTTTCAGACCTAAACTCTGACTCAGACTATTGACCAAGACCTAATTCCTTCGTCAGTTTCAATCAATGACGATGTGCCCAGTTCAGGGAAAATGTATTCATTCAATCACCCACCGAATTTGAAACTAAGTTAAGACTTGTGACTTTGATCTAAGGATCAAGTTAACAGAGTTTGAAGAATTCTGTTTGGAATTGAAAATTGGATCTAGAAGTATTGAGATAGGGATTTACGATATACTCATGGTATTCAAACAAAAATAAAAAACTATAAACTTGCATAGAAACCCTGCCTTCTTAAAAGACTGTCTCACACCAGGATGCTGGAGGGAGCATTTGGCATATATATTTATCTAAGGGAAGTTCAGTTTTGCAACAGATGGCGGGGAGTGTTCGAGGGACAGTTCACGCGACAAAACCTGGCGAGGTCTTGACCAGCCTCGGTATGGTTAAAATGGTGCACTTTCAGTACGATGGACGAGGGCCGATGAAGCGGTCCCTGAGTGAAGTGCCAGGACACCTAAGGAGGATCCTGGAGGGTTCTGACCAGGTGATGCACGGGCTCGCGGTGCCGAGGACATCCATGCGTATGTCGAGGAAGATATTATATAATGGACCTATGTTTTTATAATCTATCACTGAATCTCGTTGTTGACTTGCTGGTCTCAACGGAGAGTCTAGAGTGATACTATTTTGTTGAGAAATAAGGACTCAATGAAAATTTTGAAGTATGACATGTATAAACCGTAAATTGTTTATCAAGGGTTGTTTTTATTAAAGTTTTAATAAAGAGGAGTGTGTGCGTATCTGTCTTCTAAAGCTAAAGTTAAGAAAGGCAATTCAATTATGGGTGGGTGAGTACTTGTCTGGTTCCACCGCGATTCCAGTGGTAGGGTGGTGGCTAACCCGTGGGCCGGATGGGGTTAGGCTGGAATCAGTGGAGTTTTAATAATCAAACTTTAAAATCTTACGATTACGCTAAGATTTGAGTAATTAGACAATTCCCTCTGATAAATTTTTCAATAAGTGGATCAATGGCTGTGCCTAACCTGGATCAGGAAAAAAGCATCGAATTTACTAAAATGATCAAATTATATCAGTGATAGTTTCCTTCTATCTGGTTTATTCAGTTGAAGGATAGCTTAGAATTGATCACGTTAGAAAAATTCGTTTTAAAAAAAAATCATAAAGGTGAAAGCGTCCTCGCTTTCTGGGCATAAGAATTTTTCTCGGTTTTGGTTTTTGGAGTGACCACCAACCTAGTCTCGTGCCCGGACATTCGAGGGCGAGGCCTCGAGTGAGAAACCCTACCCCGCACATGAGGGGGCTGCTTCTGCTGCTTCAGCTACCGGGAGTCCGGTGCGCGGAGGGGACAGAGGGATATCAGAGTTGGTATCAGAGCCAAATTGAAAGCTAATAAGGATAAATAAATTCTTATCTGAAATTGATAAATAAGAACTCAGAAAAAGCATTTTTTCTTAATGTATTTCATTCCGTAGGCTTATTTAAGGAAGAATTTTTAATCAAAGAAATTATTTTTATAGATGGAAGTCCCCTATTTATCTGGTATTCCCGACCTCACCCAGTCTCAAGATATGACTGCGTTCGCCTTCGAGCTTCTCATCTCTTCCGCTTCTACTCGAATAAGCCGAGCAAGACTCACACGCCACTTTGAGGAGTTATATTTTCCTAACCCAGTGGCGAGACTACATAAGTGGTTTGCAGGGCAATATGTCCATGCCCCTTGCGACCGCCGTGCAATGCTGTGGGAGAACCTCTCATTGGCTATGATTCTGTTAAAGCTAAAAATGACACGTGGTGTCATTCTATATCATTCAACACCTCGAAATTTCAGACTTTCATGCCGAATTTATAGATTCCTTAGTCGATTTATCCCTAAGGAGAAAATAATAGCTCCCTTCGGAGTTAGAGAACTTATGTAACATGATATGACTATGGCCCAGTACGGTCCTCTTATGCATCTCCCGAAGAGATTTTGAATTTTGGAGCCAAGTTGCTCTATGTATAATTTGCAACTTTTATATAAGAATGTTTTCTGAAGAAAAATTCCTTGTTGTATAAGTGATTACTTATAGATGATCTGATAAAGAAAAAAATCCGTTATCGGACATATATCATAGACCTCCAATGAGATCATTGTCTTGTTTAAGAAATTGTTTTTCGAAACTCTTAAGTCCTAGGATCTCGTGGATAATATCAAAATAAAAATTTAATAATATATAAATTTTTGACAGAATCATGAGACGAGGAAATCGTGGTCTCGTCAGACAGACCCTGTCTCTGAAGATGACGAGCTTGACCTTGATGTTCGCAAGGCTCTTCATAGGACACAGGCAGGACCCTTCAAAGGAGAAGGGGAGAACTTGGGCGAGGCTGTGGAGAAATGGGTGGAAGCCATGGAAGAGTATTTTGACGTCACAGGTTACAATATGCGAAGCAAAATGGCTCTTGCCCGGCTGAAAATAGTGGAAACAGCCATGGTAGCATGGAGGAACCACTGTGACACCAACCATCTGGACATAAATACTCAGTCCTGGAATGATCTAAAAACCTATCTAAGAAAGAGATTTTGTCCTCCTGGATTTTTAGAAACCAAAATGAATGAGTTCTTAGAACTAAAGCAGGAGAGCAGAACCATCGAGGAATACCACGAGGCCTTTGCTTTTCTACTCAAATATTCACCGCCTCTTGATGAAGAGCAACTCATGGCCAGGTTCATTCGAGGAATGAACGAACCCTTGGACACACTGGTCAAAAATGCCAAGCCGGTGTCCATGGCCGAAGCAGTAAGAATGGCAAAAGATTTTGCCAAAGCCTTTGTAGTAAAGGTCCCACCAAAACCTACACCCTCTAACTTTAAAAGATTCTAAAGGTCCCACCAAAACCTGCACCCTCTAACTTTAAAAGATTCCAAGCCCAGGGAAGTACTTCAAACTTTCCACCCCCAAAGAGACAGCAAGGCCCGAATCTGAATCCAGATACAGGAAGATTTAGAAGTGAAGGAAGACCCTTCCCCCAGAGTACTTTCTCATGAACCCCACCTCTTTCAAAAAATCAGAAGGATGAGCTCAGAACTGAAAACTGATGCTTTGGATGCCAGGGTTTTGGTCACCAGTTAAAAGACTGCCTGACTCCTGCCATGTCAAGAGGACAGGGAAGTCAAGGACCCCGAATTCAGAAACCAACCCCTTCATTCCAGTCTAATCAGGGTCCGTCTCGCCCAAGCCAGGGAAACCCCAGAAGAACTCCAGCTCAGCCATCTGCCTCTATCCAGCGTAATCTCAGAACTCCTTCCCAGAACTCGGGCAACCAAAGAGAAAGAGTTCTACCTCAGACTGCAGCAGCCAGAGCAGTCACCATTTCAGATGTAGTAGAAGAGGAAAAAGGGTAGATCTATGCTGCAATTAAAAATAAAGGGCCTAACCAGCAATTCTCCGTCATCCATACTCCAGCAGAATTTCAATGTAAGTGGGTGGACCCAACGAGTCGGGTAACTTTCCAACATATTTATTTATTACAATCCGAATAGGACCCAAACAAGTTTCATTTTAGGGGGCCATGCTAGCGACCATGCCTTGTGAGGACAAGAGGAAAAGGGGTTAGCTTTTATATAAACCAAGTGCAGATTTGTTCTATCCTGGATCACGCACATTGAGTGCCGTTCGATCGGAGGAATAGATTCCTATTAGAATGACTATGTTTTCCATGAGATAGAGTTAGGTCCCTTTGTTTGCTCGTATCCTCATATTGTCAAGAGATTAAGGTGTCATTAATCAAAAATAAGGGGACTTATCTACCTATCAAAGGGTTTTTCTTGACCTAGCTAGGGCGAGGACCTTACACATGGTATCCAAGCATGATTTAGGTAATTGTGTGTCGTATTGTTTGATTGCTAGGCTTTCTTGATAGACTAATCTAGTTATGTCTAGATGTAGGATGGGATGGATTGCTATTCTCAATTCTTAGTGTTCTAGTACATCGTCTCCCCTACTTGGCTAACTCTGCTCTTGCTTGCATAGTCGGTAGGCGAAGGCACAAGCAAGCTCCCAAGGTAATCCCCTCCTATGCCACTAGGAATTGGATTTCCTCCCCAACGAGGGCGGACGTGTGATTATGGATGCTGCCTAGTTTTGTGGGCCCAAGCTAGTGTGGTGAATCAGCCTACCTCATAAGTAGACGTCTCCTATGAGGAGCGGGAGGGTTTGGTACAAGCAACAGGGGGTGACAGGCTGGCTTGGCCCTTGTCAAGACTAGTCGATGATAGAGTATGTATGGTCCATGAGGTATGCCCAGCTCGTTTAGGCTAGAAGACTAAATTCTAGATCATTATTGGTTTTGGGTTTGGTTTGGATATGTCTATGGACTGTAAAGCTAGTTTCACTGTTTCTTTTCTGAACATTTTGCTATAAGAGCTGTTTGATTAATATTGTTGTTTTCAAAAACTGTTTTAAGGAACATTTTTATGCTTATATTATGGGGAGCCAATATAAGTAGTAAACCCTCCTTTTACTCCTTACACAGTAAGTGGGTAGAGTGCTCCCTACAAAGGGTAGAGCTGGTTTAGCTGGGAGCATTTACATGTACATCCCAGATAGTCCAAAGGCATATCCCTAAAGTTCCAAAGCTTCTAATTGAAAAGTCCAAAAACCTACACTGATCCCCACACCCATCCCCCATGTTGAAAGAACAGTAGAGGGGAAGGAGACACACACACAGGAGCAAACCCTAATGTATATTGCAAACCCTAACCAAAGAGGGAAGCCATCTCCCTTCTCACACAATCCATAAAGCCATAATCCATAATACACACAACACTATGAGTTGTGTCCACACACATCTAACCCTAGCTAATGTCCACACACTATGACCAGCTGGACACGTGGTCATTTATGTCTCACATATGTTCCTATCTAACATGCTAGCACATAGCATAGCTGGCTCACACTGACATCGAGCTTGAATCTCAACAGATCCTCTCAAGCTCATAATGTACTGCCGATGAAGATGTAGATGAGCTTGGGATATCAAGACTCTCAACACTCCCCCTCAAGCTCATCCCATGTACTGCCGATGAAGATGTAGATGAGCTTGGGATATCAAGACTCTCAACACTCCCCCTCAAGCTCATCCCATGTACTCCCAACATAGTACGGAAGTACTCAAACTTCTCCCTGCTAAGTGGCTTTGTAAAGATGTCTGCCACCTGCTCATCAGTCTTCACATACTGTAGATCAACTGTACCATCAAGCACCTTTTCTCTGACAAAGTGATAATGGACCTCTATGTGTTTGGTTCTCACATGAAACACTGGATTCTTGGCCAACTGTATACTGCTCATGTTTGTCACAATGAATGACAACTTTGCCATCAATAGGCTCACCCAAATCTGCCAAGAGATTCTTTATCCATACTGCCTCACAAGTAGCAATGGCTGCACCTCTATATTCAGCCTCTGTACTAGATAAAGCAACTGTAGGTTGCTTCTTGATACTCCAACTCACCATGGCACTTCCAAGTGTAAAAGCATATCCACTAGTAGACATCTTGTCATATGAGCTACCTGCCTAATCAGCATCTGTGTAGCCATGTATGTCCAAGCTTTTACCACTCTCATAAAGTAGACCATAATGTGCAGTGGCCTTTACATATCTCATAATGCGTCTCACTACATCTAAATGAGGTTTTCTGGGGCTCTGTATAAACTGGCTGACTAGCCCCACAGCATAACTCAAATCCGGGCATGTGATAGTCATGTAAATGAAACTACCAACCATCTTCCTGTACATAGATGGATCATCCAATTCATCACCATAATCAGCCCGCAACTTCACATTTTGCTCCAAAGGTGTACTCATAGGCGTACACCCTGTCATGCCATATTTTGCCAATATATCCAATGCATATTGGTGCTGTACTAACCATGTACCTGCATGATCTTTGACCACTTCAATTCCAAGGAAGTATCTCAACTCACCAAGATCTTTCATGTCAAATTGCCCACTCAATGCTTTCTTGACATGCATTACATCTGCACCATGATCACCTGTGATAATCAAGTCATCCACATAGATGACGAGTAAAACAATCCCATGCTCTGTCTTCTTCACATAGAGTGAAGAATCTGCTGTAGATATCTGAAATCCAAGAGAGATCAGATATCTGCTCATCTTATCACTCCAAGCACGAGGTGCTTGCTTCAAACCTTATAATGCCTTTTACAATTTGCATACATGAGTGGGATATCGTGGGTGTACATAACCTTCTAGCTGTGCCATATACACTTCCTCTTGAAGATCACCATTTAGAAATGCATTTTTGACATCCATTTGATGCATTTCCCAACCATTAGCTGCAGCCATAGCAATGACTGCTCTTACTGTCCCCATCTTTGCCACTGGACTAAACGTTTCATCATAGTCCAAACCTTGGGTTTGTGCATAACCCGTAGCTACCAATCTTGCTTTATGTCTCTCAATAGAACCATCAGATTTGCACTTCACTTTGTAAACCCATTTACATCAAATAACATTTTTGTCCTTTGGTAGTGCAACCAAATCCCATGTATCATTATGGACCAATGCGTCCATCTCAACATCCATTGTTTTCTCCCATACATGCTCTCCAATAGCTTCTGTATAGCATGTAGGTTCCACATGCTTCACCATAGATGTCATATATGCATAGTGCATAGCAAAATCTCGATATGTCAATCTGTCAAACTGGATATCTGACTCTCTGGGATCTCCGCAATGCATGCGGGTCACTCCGAACACCTGTCACTCTAGCATGTGGTGGCACATATCTATCCTGCCTAGCACCAGGTGTGCGTAAAACAAGTATGCCAAGCTCCTCATCCAAACTCTCTGAACTCGATGACTCATAACCTGTGATTCCCATTCCTTCAACCTTCTTATTTCCTTTGTCCATAGCACTACTCCCAGTGCTCACACTCTCATGCCTCAAACGTCCTGACCATGGACGTACACTGCTACTCTCAGCCTTTGCTGCTGTTGGCCCCCAGACATAGTAGTAGAACTAGAACTTGCTTGTGGCAAGTTCACAAGCACATCAACCTCAAGTGACTCAATGACACCCTCATCTTTTGCTTTGTACCAACTAGCAAGCTCATCAAACACCACATCTTGTGAGATGACCACTTGTCTAGTTTGTGGGTTGTAACATTTGTATGCCTTTCGATCCTATGCATATCCAACAAATACACATTTCTCTGCCTTAGGATCCAACTTCCTTCTTCTTTCATCAGGCACATGTACATAAGCTATGCATCCAAAAACTTTGAGGTGTTCAATGTCTGGCCTATAACCTATAAGCCGCATCTCTGGCGTACTTCCATGAATGGCTACTGTAGGTGTTTTGTTCAGTATATACACTGTAGTAGCACATGCTTCTACCCAATAATAATCTGGCATGCTCTTTTCATTGAGCATCACCCTAGCCACTTCACATATGACTCTATTCTTTCTCTTAGCCACACCATTTTGCTGAGGTGTATACCTGCAAGTCAATTGTCTTCTTATTCCATGCTTCCTCACAAGAAATGCTCAAAAGCCTTTGAGGTGTATTCACCACCTCCATATGTCCTCAAACATTTAATCCAACAACCATATTGCTTTTCTGCAAAAGCTTTAAATCCATGAACTTTTCTAATACTTCACTCTTCTCTCTGAGAAAGTATATCCATGTCATCTTGCTGAAATCATCTATGAATGTCACATAGTATAAATTGCCTTTGATAGATGGGTTTTGTGCAAGGACCCCATACATCACTATGTACTATCTCAAGTGGCCTGCTACTCATGTTTCCTTCTCTAGGAAACCGCAACCTTGCCTGCTTTCCAAATTGACAGGCTTCACAAACATGCATATTCCCATCATATTTGAATCTAGGCAATCCACTGACAATGCCTCTTGCCTGCATGTTCTTCAATCTTTGTATATTGACATGTCCAATCCTCTTATGCCACATATCAATGTCCTGTACCACATTTCTGCTTTTAGAGAACATGGCTGATTTTAACTCAGGAATCCCAGCATCCAGCTTAAACAACCTGCCTTCTTTCTTGCCTTTAGCAATGACTCTACATCCATGTTTGAAGTCCTCAACGAAGCAACCATGCTCATTTGAAACGAACCTGTAATCCTTGTTCCACCATTTGACCAACTGAGGCCAAGCTCTTTGTGATAGAAGGCACATACAATACATCTGACATAGACTTTGTTTGACCATTGTGCATAACCAATGGTACACTACCAACATGTGTAATGGCATGCTGAGTATCATCTCCTGTTTCCACATAGCCTTTCACATCCATAGGCTTCATATGCTCAAACCATTCACCATGACAAGTCATATGGTTTGATGCTCCAGAGTCCATATACCAAGTATCATCATTCTCAGCATTTGTCACCATAGATCCAACAACATGTTTCATGGCAAACAAGTGATTTGCAGTGCCATCATTACTGCTTGATGCATAGTTTCCACCATGTTGTGCATAATTTCCACCATACTGACCACCACGTTGTGCTCTATCCCCTCTCAAATCAATCTGTTTGCGGAAACAATCTCTTGCCATATGACCAAATTTGCCACTGTAATGGCATTCCACATCTTGCATAGAATTTTGTTGGCCTTGCCAACGTCCTCTACCACGGGGGTTACCTCTGCCTCTTTGAGATGCATAACCACGACCACCTCTAGCACCATATGTGGGCTGAAAATTCTGTTGTGGTGACCTGTCCTGCCATCCACGACCATTACCACCACGGCCACGTGATGCGAATCTCCCCCTGCCTTTAAAACCTCTCTGCGAATAGAAAGCCTGATTTTTGCCATTATCATCATGGCTAGTAGATGCATCCAGAAATGAATCACTGAGTTTGATTTCCTCAACAAGTAAGAGTGAAACCAACTCATCAAAGTCTGGTAAACCTGTACTCCTTACTAAGATAGATGTATCAAAAGATTTATATTCCTTGCCAAGACCATGCAAGGTAATATCCACCAAATCATCATTAGGCATGGGGGCATTTATTGTTGCCAATGCATCTGCAAACTTCTTTATTTCTTGCACATAATCATGGATGCTTCTTTTATTCCGCTTCACATTATGTATCTGCTGTCAACTGAGACTTGCGAGCACTCGTGTCTGTATCAAACATCTTTACCAAAGTATCCCATGCATCTTTGGGATTCTCAGCATCCTGCATGTGTATGAGCATAGCATCAGAAATACATATAGACAAATATGCAACACTTTGAATGCTCTTTCTGACCATTGCTCTCATGAGCAATAACCTGCTGTGTAGGTTGTCGAGGTAGCTCAAGCTCTGGCTCAGCACCTGTAATGAGATTCCAAAATCCTTTTTCTTTCAAGAAACTTTTTATCCTGTACTTCCATGCCTGGAAGTTCTTCCTATCTAGCTTTTCACCAACAATCTACTGGGTTATCCGACATATTTGCTCAATGCGTACTCCTTCTGCACACTTCCAAATCTATAAACGAGCCTTCCTCAGCTCCACCACACTCCAATGAGTGTTCCAGATACTCCAAAGTAGCCAACAATCTTCAAATTTGATGTAGAAAATCAACCTGTATGCATCCAAAATGAACTGGCTCATGCAGTCCGAGATACCCTGCTTTGATGCACTTTCCAAGGCTCCAAATCACAATGTAGTGGTGCAATCAAGTATGGGCAACTTGCATTGACACCCAAACAACCTCAATGTTGAATATCAACACCATCTGACATGTGTACATATCAATTTTTGAAAACCCCTTTCTCTGTTTTGGGAAATACCAAAAAAATAAAAAAAACCAGTAGTAATCTAATTTCTTCAATATTTGTCCAAATTGAGCAACCAGGCATTCATTAGCTTAGCAATAGTGTCCATCAACTCCATGTAAGAGGAATTTGTCCAATTGTTTAAGACCAAAGATTAATTGTCTGATTAAAATCACTCTGTTTCTCTGCAACCAGTGGACAGCCTGTTTAATCAGCTCATTCCCAGCTCAATTCAGCATAATTGATTAAACAAACCATGTAGCCCTCTTCTCCAATGTGTGTAGCAACCAATTGCTAAAGCAATTGTGAAATATATCAAGCAACCAAGTGGAAATCAATCTCCTCGTAGCAAAAAAGTCAAAAATCTACCCTGTTTCACTGTAGGAGCTGCGCTGCCTGCATTTGAGGAATTTGGGAGTGATTTAAGTGATAATTGAACATGGATATAAGTGCCCAACACACTTGGGTATGTGTGCAACCAGTCAATGGTTTGATTTTAGCCAAAAACACGCTCCAAATGCATCAAATTTTGACTCCTTTTTCTCACAACTCAAAAAAACCAGAGTTTTTCACTCGTTCAAATGCATGTAAATTGCTCCAAAATCACAGTAGGGCTTGCATAGAAGTTGCCAATACATTCCTCCTTGTCAAATACATGTTTGCTTTGCCAGATTTACATGTATTTCCACCATACATCAGTGCTTCCAAGCTTTAATGGAAAGCTTCCAAAAACCAGAAATTTGCTTTGCTTTTAGTTGCTCTAACTTGCTTTGCTTTTGCCTGAATCACCTGCAATCCGCTCAAGGATGTTTAGAAGACCTTACCCGGTAGGCCAAGCTCTCAGATCTGATAAGAATTGGTGTGCTCTAAGCTTCACAGCTTCAATGGCAAGCTTCACAGCTTCTTCTCCCTCTTCACTCACTCACTCATAAACCCTAATAAACAGCACAAGGCTCTGATACCATGTTGAAAGAACGGTAGAGGGGAAGGAGACACACACACACGAGTAAGCCCTAATGTATATTGCAAACCCTAACCAAAGAGAGAAGCCATCTCCTTTCTCACACAATGCATAAAGCCATAATCCATAATACACACAACACTATGAGTTGTGTCCACACACATCTAACCCTAGCTAATGTCCACACACTATGACCAGCTGGACACGCGGTCATTTATGTCTCACACATGTTCCTACCTAACATGCCAGCACATAGCATAGCTGGCTCACACACTGACATCGAGCTTGAATCTCAACAGCCCCTCTCAAGCTCATGATGTACTGCCGATGAAGATGTAGATGAGCTTGGGATATCAAGACTCTCAACACCCCACTCCTAACATACCCCAGCCACACATTTTTGGGCATGTTTAGTGCACACAAAGACTACTCTAAGCTTAGAAATAGCTTGCACTAACCTTGGTACCCACCACTACTTGCATTGTAGTCTTTCTTCTAGTGTAGCTTGTGGTGTAGCCTCTACCCATTTTGTTAAGTCTTGTTTCTGCTACATCTAGACCTCTTTCCAAAATTGTGCTTTACACAAAAGCTATCCACGTACTAAAAAACTAAGGAATTAATCCCTACACAAGGAACACCCAAGTTGGAGCCATGGATGATGGTGCCATGTTCACCTCTTCCCCCACCCCTTTTCACTCTATGGCATAGGGAACCTAGGAACCAGCCCTTAGATCTTCCCAATATACTTAAATGTCATCACATTGGAAGCAAATGCTCCCCGTTTTGTGACAAAAGCTGTCTTTTCACGATCATCTGGGGCCATCAGGACTTGATTGTATACAGCGAAACCATCCAAGAAAGAATACATCTCAAGGTCTGCAGGTGGCATCTACCACGGAATCTATGAACAGAAGTGGGAAAGGATTTGTCTCTGTTGCAACATTGAGCTTCCAGTAATCCAAATAGACACGGAGCTTTCCATTCTCTTTCAGCACAATCACTATTGGCAACAACCATGTCACCTTTCCACCACCGGATATATGAATCCTAGTTTCAAGAGTTTATCAATTTCCTCAATTTGTTTTGCATAATTTGGATTCATTCGGTACCGCTGTTGCTTGCTTAATGGGAACAACATCCTCCTTAAGATGATGTTGATAAAATTGAGGATCAATGCCCTTCATATCTTTGTAGCTCCAAGGAAATACATCCACATATGATTTTAATAAGTTCTAGAGTTTTTCTTTCAATTCTATATCCAGCTTAGCGCTGATGCAAACTATCTTGGGGTGCTCCACGTCGCCCAGATTCATGTCTTCTAGCTCATCTGCTATGACCCGAAGGCTGTGCTTCATTGCTCTCTCATGAGTTTCTTCTACCTGGATAAGGGCTTGAACTTCCTTCGGTACACCCACATGAACTAAGGGGGTGAGAGGTCGGCTTGGCCCTCGTTGATTTAGTTCATAAGAATGACTATGTTTCCCGTGAGATAGAGTTAGGTCCCTTTGTTTGCTCATATCCTCATATTGTCAAGAGATTAAGGTGTCATTAATCGAAAATAAGAGGACTTATCTACCTATCAAAAGGTTTCCCTTGACCTAGCTAGGGCGAGGACCTTACACGTGGTATCCAAGCATGGTTTAGGTAATTGTGTGTCGTATTGTTTGATTGCTAGGCTTTCTTGATAGACTAATCTAGTTATGTCTAGATCTAGGATGGGATGGATAGACTAATCTAGTTATGTCTAGATGTAGGATGGGATGAATTACTATTCTCAATTCTTAGTGTTCTAGTACATGTTGTTGCTCCCTAAACTTTGAGTTCTGTGATGCCATGATCCACGTCATAGAAAAGATAAATTTTAATCGGAGATCGACGTAAATGAATATTCCGCGAGAAATCCATGTTTTTGAATTTGTGAACGTATATTCGTCGAAAGAAATTTTAGAAAAAGAGAAACTGAGATAGTACCTTTCGAGAAGATAATTTTAGAAAGAACCTTTCAGACCTAAAGTCTGACTCAGACTATTGACCAAGACCTAATTCCTTCGTCAGTTTCAATCAATGACGATGTGCCCCCAGTTCAGGGAAAATGTATTCAATCACCCACCGAATCTGAAACTAAGTTAAGACTTGTGACTTTGATCTAAGGATCAAGTTAACAGAATTTGAAGAATTCTGTTTGGAATTGAAAATTGGATCTAGAAGTATTGAGATAGGGATTTACGATATATACTCATGGTATTCAAACAAAAATAAAAAACTATAAACTTGCATAGAAACCCTGCCTTCTTAAAAGACTGTCTCACACCAAAATGCTGGAGGGAGCATTTGGCATATATATTTATCTAAGGGAAGTTCAGTTTTGCAACAGCTAGAGGGGAGGGGAGTGTTCGAGGGACAGCTCACGCGGCAAAACCTACCGAGGTCTTGACCAGCCTCGGTATGGTTAAAATGGTGCACTTCCGGTACGATGGACGAGGGCCGACGAAGCGGTCCCTGAGTGAAGTGCCAGGACACCTAAGGAGGATCCTGGAGGGTTCTGACCAGGTGATGCACGGGCTCGCGGTGCTGAGGACATCCATGCGAATGTCGAGGAAGATATTATATAATGGACCTATGTTTTTATAATCTATCACTGGATCTGGTTGTTGACTTGCTGGTCTCAACGGAGAGTCCAGAGTGATACTGTTTTGTTGAGAAACAAGGACTCAATGAAAATTTTGAAGTATGACATGTATAAACCGTAAATTGTTAATCAAGGGTTGTTTTTATTAAAGTTTTAATAAAGAGGAGTGTGTGCGTATCTGTTTTCTAAAGCTAAAGTTAAGAAAGGCAATTCAATTATGGGTGGGTGAGTACTTGTCTGGTTCCACCGATTCCAGTGGTAGGGTGGTGGCTAACCCATGGGCCGGATGGGGTTAGGCTAGAATCAGTGGAGTTTTAATAATCAAACTTTAAAATCTTAGGATTACACTAAGATTCGAGTAATTAGACAATTCCCTCTGATAAATTTTTCAATAAGTGGATCAACGGCTGTGTGCCTGACCTGGATCAGGAAAAAAGCGTTGAATTTACTAAAATGATCAAATTATATCAGTGATAGTTTCCTTCTATCTGGTTTATTTAGTTGAAGGATAGCTTAGAATTGATCACGTTAGAAAAATTCGTTTAAAAAAAAAATCATAAAGGTGAAAGCGTCCTCGCTTTCCGGGCATGGGAATTTTTCCCGGTTTTGGTTTTTGGAGTGACCACCAACCTAGTCTCGTGCCCGGACATTCGAGGGCGAGGCCTCGAGTGAGAAACCCTGCCCCGCACATGAGGGGGCTGCTTCTGCTGTTTCAGATACCAGGAGTCCGGTGCGCGGAGGGGACAGAGGGATCTCAGAGTTGGTATCAGAGCCAAATTGAAAGCTAATAAGGATAAATAAATTCTTATCTGAAATTGATAAATAAGAACTCAGAAAAAGCATTTTTTCTTAATGTATTTCATTCCGTAGGCTTATTTAAGGAAGAATTTTTAATCAAAGAAATTATTTTTATAGATGGAAGTCCCCTATTTATTTGGTATTCCCGACCTCACCCAGTCTCAAGATATGACTGCGTTCGCCTTCGAGCATCTCATCTCTTCCGCTTCTACTCGAATAAGCCGAGCAAGACTCACACGCCACTTTGAGGAGTTATATTTTCCTAACCCAGTGGCGAGACTACATAAGTGGTTTGCAGGGCAATATGTCCATGCCCCTTGCGACCGCCGTGCAATGCTGTGGGAGAACCTCTCATTGGCTATGATTCTGTTAAAGCTAAAAATGACACGTGGTGTCATTCTATATCATTCAACACCTCGAAATTTCAGACTTTCATGCCGAATTTATAGATTCCTTAGTCGATTTATCCCTAAGGAGAAAATAATAGCTCCCTTCGGCGGAGTTAGAGAACTTATGTAACATGATATGACCTTGGCCCAGTACGGTCCTCTTATGCATCTCCCAAAGAGATTTTGAATTTTGGAGCCAAGCTGCTCTATGTATAATTTGCAACTTTTATATAAGAATGTTTTCTGAAGAAAAATTCCTTGTTGTATAAGTGATTACTTATAGACGATCTGATAAAGAAAGAAATCCGTTATCGGACATATATCATAGACCTCCAATGAGATCATTGTCTTGTTTAAGAAATTATTTTTCGAAACTCTTAAGTCCTAGGATCTTGTGGATAATATCAAAATAAAAATTTAATAATATATAAATTTTTGACAGAATCATGAGACGAGGAAATCGTGGTCTCGTCAGACAGACCCTGTCTCTGAAGATGACGAGCTTGACCTTGATGTTCGCAAGGCTCTTCATAGGACACAGGCAGGACCCTTCAAAGGAGAAGGGGAGAACCTGGGCGAGGCTGTGGAGAAATGGGTGGAAGCCATGGAAGAGTATTTTGACGTCACAGGTTACAATATGCGAAGCAAAATGGCTCTTGCCCGGCTGAAAATAGTGGAAACAGCCATGGTAGCATGGAGGAACCACTGTGACACCAACCATCTGGACATAAATACTCAGTCCTCGAATGATCTAAAAACCTATCTAAGAAAGAGATTTTGTCCTCCTGGATTTTTAGAAACCAAAATGAATGAATTCTTAGAACTAAAGCAGGAGAGCAGAACCATCGAGGAATACCACGAGGCCTTTGCTTTTCTACTCAAATATTCACCGCCTCTTGATGAAGAGCAACTCATGGCCAGGTTCATTCGAGGAATGAACGAACCCTTGGGCACACTGGTCAAAAATGCCAAGCCGGTGTCCATGGCCGAAGCAGTAAGAATGGCAAAAGATTTTGCCAAAGCCTTTGTAGTAAAGGTCCCACCAAAACCTGCACTCTCTAACTTTAAAAGATTCTAAAGGTCCCACCAAAACCTGCACCCTCTAACTTTAAAAGATTCCAAGTCCAGGGAAGTACTTCAAACTTTCCACCCCCAAAGAGACAGTAAGGCCCGAATCTGAATCAGGATACAGGAAGATTCAGAAGTGAAGGAAGACCCTTCCCCCAGAGTACTTTCTCAGAGCTCAGAACTGAAAACTGATGCTTTGGATGCCAGGGTTTTGGTCACCAGTTAAAAGACTGCCCGACTCCTGCCATGTCAAGAGGACAGGGAAGTCAAGGACCCCGAATTCAGAAACCAACCCCTTCATTCCAGTCTAATCAGGGTCCGTCTCGCCCAAGCCAGGGAAACCCCAGCAGAACTCCAGCTCAGCCATCTGCCTCTATCCAGCGTAATCTCAGAACTCCTTCCCAGAACTCGGGCAACCAAAGAGAAAGAGTTCTACCTCAGACTATAGCAGCCAGAGCAGTCACCATTTCAGATGTAGTAGAAGAGGAAAAAGGGTAGATCTATGCTGCAATTAAAAATAAAGGGCCTAACCAGCAATTCTCCGTCATCCATACTCCAGCAGAATTTCAAGGTAAGTGGGTGGACCCATCGAGTCGGGTAACTTTCCAACATATTTATTTATTACAATCCGAATCGTTTTAGGGGGCCATGCTAGCGACCATGCCTTGTGAGGACAAGAGGAAAAGGGGTTAGCTTTTATATAAACCAAGTGCAGATTTGTTCTATCCTGGATCACGCACATTGAGTGCCGTTCGATCGGAGGAATAGATTCCTATTAGAATGACTATGTTTCCCATGAGATAGAGTTAGGTCCCTTTGTTTTCTCGTATCCTCATATTGTCAAGAGATTAAGGTGTCATTAATCAAAAATAAGGGGACTTATCTACCTATCAAAGGGTTTTTCTTGACCTAGCTAGGGCGAGGACCTTACACGTGGTATCCAAGCATGATTTAGGTAATTGTGTGTCGTATTGTTTGATTGCTAGGCTTTCTTGATAGACTAATCTAGTTATGTCTAGTTGTAGGCTGGGATGGATTGCTATTCTCAATTCTTAGTGTTCTAGTACATCGTCTCCCCTACTTGGCTAACTCTGCTCTTGCTTGCATAGTCGGTAGAGGCGAAGGCACAAGCAAGCTCCCAAGGTAATCCCCTCCTATGCCACTAGGAATTGGATTTCCTCCCCAACGAGGGCGGACGTGTGATTATGGATGCTGCCTAGTTTTGTGGGCCCAAGCTAGTGTGGTGAATCAGCCTACCTCATAAGTAGACATCTCCTATGAGGAGCGGGAGGGTTTGGTACAAGCAGCAGGGGGTGACAGGCTGGCTTGGCCCTTGTCAAGACTAGTCGATGATAGAGTATGTATGGTCCATGAGGTATGCCCAGCTGGTTTAGGCTAGAAGACTAAATTCTAGATCATTATTGGTTTTGGGTTTGGTTTGGATATGTCTATGGACTGTAAAGCTAGTTTCACTGTTTCTTTTCTGAACATTTTGCTATAAGAGCTGTTTGATTAATATTGTTGTTTATACTTATATTATGGGGAGCCAATATAAGTAGTAAACCCTCCTTTTACTCCTTACACAGTAAGTGGGTAGAGTGCTCCCTACAAAGGGTAGAGCTGGTTTAGCTGGGAGCATTTACATGTACATGCCCAGATAGTCCAAAGGCATATCCCTAAAGTTCCAAAGCTTCTAACCGAAAAGTCCAAAAACCTACACTGATCCCCACACCCATCCCCCATGTTGAAAGAACAGTAGAGGGGAAGGAGACACACACACAGGAGCAAACCCTAATGTATATTGCAAACCCTAACCAAAGAGGGAAGCCATCTCCCTTCTCACACAATCCATAAAGCCATAATCCATAATACACACAACACTATGAGTTGTGTCCACACACATCTAACCCTAGCTAATGTCCACACACTATGACCAGCTGGACACGTGGTCATTTATGTCTCACACATGTTCCTATCTAATATGCTAGCACATAGCATAGCTGGCTCACACTGACATCGAGCTTGAATCTCAACAGATCCTCTCAAGCTCATAATGTACTGCCGATGAAGATGTAGATGAGCTTGGGATATCAAGACTCTCAACACTCCCCCTCAAGCTCATCCCATGTACTGCCGATTAAGATGTAGATGAGCTTGGGATATCAAGACTCTCAACACTCCCCCTCAAGCTCTTCCCATGTACTCCCAACATAGTACGGAAGTACTCAAACTTCTCCCTGCTAAGTGGCTTTGTAAAGATGTCTACCACCTGCTCATTAGTCTTCACATACTGTAGATCAACTGTACCATCAAGCACCTTTTCTCTGACAAAGTGATAATGGACCTCTATGTGTTTGGTCCTCGCATGAAACACTGGATTCTTGGCCAACTGTATACTGCTCATGTTTGTCACAATGAATGACAACTTTGCCATCAATAGGCTCACCCAAATCTGCCAAGAGATTCTTTATCCATACTGCCTCACAAGTAGCAATGGCTGCACCTCTATATTCAGCCTCTGTACTAGATAAAGCAACTGTAGGTTGCTTCTTGATACTCCAACTCACCATGGCACTTCCAAGTGTAAAAGCATATCCACTAGTAGACATCTTGTCATATGAGCTACCTGCCTAATCAGCATCTGTGTAGCCATGTATGTCCAAGCTTTTACCACTCTCATAAAGTAGACCATAATGTGCAGTGGCCTTTACATATCTCATAATGCGTCTCACTACATCTAAATGAGGTTTTCTGGGGCTCTGCATAAACTGGCTGACTAGCCCCACAGCATAACTCAAATCCGGGCATGTGATAGTCATGTAAATGAAACTACCAACCATCTTCCTGTACATAGATGGATCATCCAATTCATCACCATAATCAGCCCGCAACTTCACATTTTGCTCCAAAGGTGTACTCATAGGCATACACCCTGTCATGCCATATTTTGCCAATATATCCAATGCATATTGGTGCTGTACTAACCATGTACCTGCATGATCTTTGACCACTTCAATTCCAAGGAAGTATCTCAACTCACCAAGATCTTTCATGTCAAATTGCCCACTCAATGCTTTCTTGACATGCATTACATCTGCACCATGATCACCTGTGATAATCAAGTCATCCACATAGATGACGAGTAAAACAATCCCATGCTCTGTCTTCTTCACATAGAGTGAAGAATCTGTTGTAGATATCTGAAATCCAAGAGAGATCAGATATCTGCTCATCTTATCACTCCAAGCACGAGGTGCTTGCTTCAAACCTTATAATGCCTTTTTCAATTTGCATACATGAGTGGGATATCGTGGGTGTACATAACCTTCTGGCTGTGCCATATACACTTCCTCTTGAAGATCACCATTTAGAAATGCATTTTTGACATCCATTTGATGCATTTCCCAACCATTAGCTGCAGCCATAGCAATGACTGCTCTTACTGTCCCCATCTTTGCCACTGGACTAAACGTTTCATCATAGTCCAAACCTTGGGTTTGTGCATAACCCGTAGCTACCAATCTTGCTTTATGTCTCTCAATAGAACCATCAGATTTGCAGTTCACTTTGTAAACCCATTTACATCCAATAACATTTTTGTCCTTTGGTAGTGCAACCAAATCCCATGTATCATTATGGACCAATGCGTCCATCTCAACATCCATTGTTTTCTCCCATACATGCTCTCCAATAGCTTCTGTATAGCATGTAGGTTCCACATGCTTCACCATAGATGTCATATATGCATAGTGCATAGCAAACTCTCGATATGTCAATCTGTCAAACTGGATATCTGACTCTCTGGGATCTCCGCAATGCATGCGGGTCACTCCGAACACCTGTCACTCTAGCATGTGGTGGCACATATCTATCCTGCCTAGCACCAGGTGTGCGTAAAACAAATATGCCAAGCTCCTCATCCAAACTCTCTGAACTCGATGACTCATAACCTGTGATTCCCATTCCTTCAACCTTCTTATTTCCTTTGTCCATAGCACTACTCCCAGTGCTCACACTCTCATGCCTCAAATGTCCTGACCATGGACGTACACTGCTACTCTCAGCCTTTGCTGTTGGCCCCCAGACATAGTAGTAGAACTAGAACTTGCTTGTGGCAAGTTCACAAGCACATCAACCTCAAGTGACTCAATGACACCCTCATCTTTTGCTTTGTACCAACTAGCAAGCTCATCAAACACCACATCTTGTGAGATGACCACTTGTCTAGTTTGTGGGTTGTAACATTTGTATGCCTTTCGATCCTATGCATATCCAACAAATACACATTTCTCTGCCTTAGGATCCAACTTCCTTCTTCTTTCATCAGGCACATGTACATAAGCTATGCATCCAAAAACTTTGAGGTGTTCAATGTCTGGCCTATAACCTGTAAGCCGCATCTCTGGCGTACTTCCATGAAAGGCTACTGTAGGTGTTTTGTTCAGTATATACACTGTAATAGCACATGCTTCTGCCCAATAATAATCTGGCATGCTCTTTTCATTGAGCATCACCCTAGCCACTTCATATATGACTCTATTCTTTCTCTTAGCCACACCATTTTGTTGAGGTGTATACCTGCAAGTCAATTGTCTTCTTATTCCATGCTTCCTCAAGAAATGCTCAAAAGCCTTTGAGGTGTATTCACCACCTCCATATGTCCTCAAACATTTAATCCAACAACCATATTGCTTTTCTGCAAAAGCTTTAAATCCATGAACTTTTCTAATACTTCACTCTTCTCTCTGAGAAAGTATATCCATGTCATCTTGCTGAAATCATCTATGAATGTCACATAGTATAAATTGCCTTTGATAGTAGATGGGTTTTGTGCAAGGACCCCATACATCACTATGTACTATCTCAAGTGGCCTGCTACTCATGTTTCCTTCTCTAGGAAACCGCAACCTTGCCTGCTTTCCAAACTGACAGGCTTCACAAACATGCATATTCCCATCATATTTGAATCTAGGCAATCCACTGACAATGCCTCTTGCCTGCATGTTCTTCAATCTTTGTATATTGACATGTCCAATCCTCTTATGCCACATATCAATGTCCTGTACCACATTTCTGCTTTTAGAGAACATGGCTGATTTTAACTCAGGAATCCCAGCATCCAGCTTAAACAACCTGCCTTCTTTCTTGCCTTTAGCAATGACTCTACATCCATGTTTGAAGTCCTCAACGAAGCAACCATGCTCGTTTGAAACGAACCTGTAATCCTTGTTCCACCATTTGACCAACTGAGGCCAAGCTCTTTGTGATAGAAGGCACATACAATACATCTGACATAGACTTTGTTTGACCATTGTGCATAACCAATGGTACACTACCAACATGTGTAATGGCATGCTGAGTATCATCTCCTGTTTCCACATAGCCTTTCACATCCATAGGCTTCATATGCTCAAACCATTCACCATGACAAGTCATATGGTTTGATGCTCCAGAGTCCATATACCAAGTATCATCATTCTCAGCATTTGTCACCATAGATCCAACAACATGTTTCATGGCAAACAAGTGATTTGCAGTGCCATCATTACTGCTTGATGCATAGTTTCCACCATGTTGTGCATAATTTCCACCATACTGACCACCACGTTGTGCTCTATCCCCTCTCAAATCAATCTGTTTGCGGAAACAATCTCTTGCCATATGACCAAATTTGCCACTGTAATGGCATTCCACATCTTGCATAGAATTTTGTTGGCCTTGCCAACGTCCTCTACCACGGGGGTTACCTCTGCCTCTCTGAGATGCATAACCACGACCACCTCTAGCACCATATGTGGGCTGAAAATTCTGTTGTGGTGACCTGTCCTGCCATCCACGACCATTACCACCACGGCCACGTGATGCGAATCTCCCCCTGCCTTTAAAACCTCTCTGCGAATAGAAAGCCTGATTTTTGCCATTATCATCATGGCTAGTAGATGCATCCAGAAATGAATCACTGAGTTTGATTTCCTCAACAAGTAAGAGTGAAACCAACTCATCAAAGTCTGGTAAACCTGTACTCCTTACTAAGATAGATGTATCAAAAGATTTATATTCCTTGCCAAGACCATGCAAGGTAATATCCACCAAATCATCATTAGGCATGGGGGCATTTATTGTTGCCAATGCATCTGCAAACTTCTTTATTTCTTGCACATAATCATGGATGCTTCTTTTATTCCGCTTCACATTATGTATCTGCTGTCAACTGAGACTTGCGAGCACTCGTGTCTGTATCAAACATCTTTACCAAAGTATCCCATGCATCTTTGGGATTCTCAGCATCCTGCATGTGTATGAGCATAGCATCAGAAATACATATAGACAAATATGCAACACTTTGAATGCTCTTTCTGACCATTGCTCTCATGAGCAATAACCTGCTGTGTAGGTTGTCGAGGTAGCTCAAGCTCTGGCTCAGCACCTATAATGAGATTCCAAAATCCTTTTTCTTTCAAGAAACTTTTTATCCTGTACTTCCATGCCTGGAAGTTCTTCCTATCTAGCTTTTCACCAACAATCTACTGGGTTATCCGACATATTTGCTCAATGCGTACTCCTTCTGCACACTTCCAAATCTATAAACGAGCCTTCCTCAGCTCCACCACACTCCAATGAGTGTTCCAGATACTCCAAAGTAGCCAACAATCTTCAAATTTGATGTAGAAAATCAACCTGTATGCATCCAAAATGAACTGGCTCATGCAGTCCGAGATACCCTGCTTTGATGCACTTTCCAAGGCTCCAAATCACAATGTAGTGGTGCAATCAAGTATGGGCAACTTGCATTGACACCCAAACAACCTCAATGTTGAATATCAACACCATCTGACATGTGTACATATCAATTTTTGAAAACCCCTTTCTCTGTTTTGGGAAATACCAAAAAAATAAAAAAAACCAGTAGTAATCTAATTTCTTCAATATTTGTCCAAATTGAGCAACCAGGCATTCATTAGCTTAGCAATAGTGTCCATCAACTCCATGTAAGAGGAATTTGTCCAATTGTTTAAGACCAAAGATTAATTGTGTGATTAAAATCACTCTGTTTCTCTGCAACCAGTGGACAGCCTGTTTAATCAGCTCATTCCCAGCTCAATTCAGCATAATTGATTAAACCAACCATGTAGCCCTCTTCTCCAATGTGTGTAGCAACCAATTGCTAAAGCAATTGTGAAATATATCAAGCAACCAAGTGGAAATCAATCTCCTCGTAGCAAAAAAGTCAAAAATCTACCCTGTTTCACTGTAGGAGCTGCGCTGCCTGCATTTGAGGAATTTGGGAGTGATTTAAGCGATAATTGAAGATGGATATAAGTGCCCAACACACTTGGGTATGTGTGCAACCAGTCAATGGTTTGATTTTAGCCAAAAACACGCTCCAAATACATCAAATTTTGACTCCTTTTTCTCTGTTTTGTGAGAGCTCAAAAAAACCAGAGTTTTTCAGTCGTTCAAATGCATGTAAATTGCTCCAAAATCACAGTAGGGCTTGCATAGAAGTTGCCAATACATTCTTCCTTGTCAAATACATGTTTGCTTTGCCAGATTTACATGTATTTCCACCATACATCAGTGCTTCCAAGCTTTAATGGAAAGCTTCCAAAAAGCAGAAATTTGCTTTGCTTTTAGTTGCTCTAACTTGCTTTGCTTTTGCCTGAATCACCTGCAATCCGCTCAAGGATGTTTAGAAGACCTTACCCGGTAGGCCAAGCTCTCAGATCTGATAAGAATTGGTGTGCTCTAAGCTTCACAGCTTCAATGGCAAGCTTCACAGCTTCTTCTCCCTCTTCACTCACTCACTCATAAACCCTAATAAACAGCACAAGGCTCTGATACCATGTTGAAAGAACGGTAGAGGGGAAGGAGACACACACACACACGAGTAAGCCCTAATGTATATTGCAAACCCTAACCAAAGAGAGAAGCCATCTCCTTTCTCACACAATGCATAAAGCCATAATCCATAATACAAACAACACTATGAGTTGTGTCCACACACATCTAACCCTAGCTAATGTCCACACACTATGACCAGCTGGACACGCGGTCATTTATGTCTCACACATGTTCCTACCTAACATGCCAGCACATAGCATAGCTGGCTCACACACTGACATCGAGCTTGAATCTCAACAGCCCCTCTCAAGCTCATGATGTACTGCCGATGAAGATGTAGATGAGCTTGGGATATCAAGACTCTCAACACCCCACTCCTAACATACCCCAGCCACACATTTTTGGGCATGTTTAGTGCACACAAAGACTACTCTAAGCTTAGAAATAGCTTGCACTAACCTTGGTACCCACCACTACTTGCATTGTAGTCTTTCTTCTAGTGTAGCTTGTGGTGTAGCCTCTATCCATTTTGTTAAGTCTTGTTTTTGCTACATCTAGACTTCTTTCCAAAATTGTGCTTTACACAAAAGCTATCCACGTACTAAAAAACTAAGGAATTAATCCCTACACAAGGAACACCCAAGTTGGAGCCATGGATGATGGTGCCATGTTCACCTCTTCCCCCACCCCTTTTCACTCTATCGCATAGGGAACCTAGGAACCAGCCCTTAGATCTTCCCAATATACTTAAATGTCATCACATTGGAAGCAAATGCTCCCCGTTTTGTGACAAAAGCTGTCTTTTCACGATCATCTCTGGGGCCATCAGGACTTGATTGTATACAGCGAAACCATCCAAGAAAGAATACATCTCAAGGTCTGCAGGTGGCATCTACCACGGAATCTATGAACAGAAGTGGGAAAGGATTTGTCTCTGTTGCAACATTGAGCTTCCAGTAATCCAAATAGACACGGAGCTTTTCATTCTCTTTCAGCACAATCACTATTGGCAACAACCATGTCACCTTTCCACCACCGGATATATGAATCCTAGTTTCAAGAGTTTATCAATTTCCTCAATTTGTTTTGCATAATTTGGATTCATTCGGTACCGCTGTTGCTTGCTTAATGGGAACAACATCCTCCTTAAGATGATGTTGATAAAATTGAGGATCAATGCCCTTCATATCTTTGTAGCTCCAAGGAAATACATCCACATATGATTTTAATAAGTTCTAGAGTTTTTCTTTCAATTCTATATCCAGCTTAGCGCTGATGCAAACTATCTTGGGGTGCTCCACGTCGCCCAGATTCATGTCTTCTAGCTCATCTGCTATGACCCGAAGGCTGTGCTTCACTGCTCTCTCATGAGTTTCTTCTACCTGGGTAAGGGCTTGAACTTCCTTCGGTACACCCACATGACCTAAGGGGGTGAGAGGTCGGCTTGGCCCTCGTTGATTTAGTTCATAAGAATGACTATGTTTCCCGTGAGATAGAGTTAGGTCCCTTTGTTTGCTCATATCCTCATATTGTCAAGAGATTAAGGTGTCATTAATCGAAAATAAGAGGACTTATCTACCTATCAAAAGGTTTCCCTTGACCTAGCTAGGGCGAGGACCTTACACGTGGTATCCAAGCATGGTTTAGGTAATTGTGTGTCGTATTGTTTGATTGCTAGGCTTTCTTGATAGACTAATCTAGTTATGTCTAGATCTAGGATGGGATGGATAGACTAATCTAGTTATGTCTAGATGTAGGATGGGATGAATTACTATTCTCAATTCTTAGTGTTCTAGTACATGTTGTTGCTCCCTAAACTTTGAGTTCTGTGATGCCATGATCCACGTCATAGAAAAGATAAATTTTAATCGGAGATCGACGTAAATGAATATTCCGCGAGAAATCCATGTTTTTGAATTTGTAAACGTATATTCGTCGAAAGAAATTTTAGAAAAAGAGAAATTGAGATAGTACCTTTCGAGAAGATAATTTTAGAAAGAACCTTTCAGACCTAAACTCTGACTCACACTATTGACCAAGACCTAATTCCTTCGTCAGTTTCAATCAATGACGATGTGCCCCCAGCTCAGGGAAAATGTATTCAATCACCCACCGAATCTGAAACTAAGTTAAGACTTGTGACTTTGATCTAAGGATCAAGTTAACAGAATTTGAAGAATTCTGTTTGGAATTGAAAATTGGATCTAGAAGTATTGAGATAGGGATTTACGATATACTCATGGTATTCAAACAAAAATAAAAAACTATAAACTTGCATAGAAACCCTGCCTTCTTAAAAGACTGTCTCACACCAGAATGCTGGAGGGAGCATTTGGCATATATATTTATCTAAGGGAAGTTCAGTTTTGCAACAGCTGGGAGGGGAGTGTTCGAGGGACACCTCACGCGGCAAAACCTGCCGAGGCCTTGACCAGCCTCGGTATGGTTAAAATGGTGCACTTCCGGTACGATGGACGAGGGCCGACGAAGCGGTCCCTGAGTGAAGTGCCAGGACACCTAAGGAGGATCCTGGAGGGTTCTGACCAGGTGATGCACGGGCTCGCGGTGCCGAGGACATCCATGCGAATGTCGAGGAAGATATTATATAATGGACCTATGTTTTTATAATCTATCACTGGATCTCGTTGTTGACTTGCTGGTCTCAACGGAGAGTCCAGAGTGATACTGTTTTGTTGAGAAACAAGGACTCAATGAAAATTTTGAAGTATGACATGTATAAACCGTAAATTGTTAATCAAGGGTTGTTTTTATTAAAGTTTTAATAAAGAGGAGTGTGTGCGTATCTGTTTTCTAAAGCTAAAGTTAAGAAAGACAATTCAATTATGGGTGGGTGAGTACTTGTCTGGTTCCACCGATTCCAGTGGTGGTAGGGTGGTGGCTAACCCATGGGCCGGATGGGGTTAGGCTGGAATCAGTGGAGTTTTAATAATCAAACTTTAAAATCTTAGGATTACGCTAAGATTCGAGTAATTAGACAATTCCCTCTGATAAATTTTTCAATAAGTGGATCAACGGCTGTGCCTGACCTGGATCAGGAAAAAAGCGTTGAATTTACTAAAATGATCAAATTATATCAGTGATAGTTTCCTTCTATCCGGTTTATTCAGTTGAAGGATAGCTTAGAATTGATCACGTTAGAAAAATTCGTTTTAAAAAAAATCATAAAGGTGAAAGTGTCCTCGCTTTCCGGGCATGGAAATTTTTCCCGGTTTTGGTTTTTGGAGTGACCACCAAGTCTCGTACCCGGACATTCGAGGGCGAGGCCTCGAGTGAGAAACCCTGCCCCGCGCATGAGGGGGCTGCTTCTGCTATTTCAGATACCGGGAGTCCGCGGTGCGCGGAGGGGACAGAGGGATCTCAGAGTTGGTATCAGAGCCAAATTGAAAGCTAATAAGGATAAATAAATTCTTATCTGAAATTGATAAATAAGAACTCAGAAAAAGCATTTTTTCTTAATGTATTTCATTCCGTAGGCTTATTTAAGGAAGAATTTTTAATCAAAGAAATTATTTTTATAGATGGAAGTCCCCTATTTATCTGGTATTCCCGACCTCACCCAGTCTCAAGATATGACTGCGTTCGCCTTCGAGCTTCTCATCTCTTCCGCTTCTACTCGAATAAGCCGAGCAAGACTCACACGCCACTTTGAGGAGTTATATTTTCCTAACCCAGTGGCGAGACTACATAAGTGGTTTGCAGGGCAATATGTCCATGCCCCTTGCGACCGCCGTGCAATGCTGTGGGAGAACCTCTCATTGGCTATGATTCTGTTAAAGCTAAAAATGACACGTGGTGTCATTCTATATCATTCAACACCTCGAAATTTCAGACTTTCATGCCGAATTTATAGATTCCTTAGTCGATTTATCCCTAAGGAGAAAATAATAGCTCCCTTCGGAGTTAGAGAACTTATGTAACATGATATGACTATGGCCCAGTACGGTCCTCTTATGCATCTCCCGAAGAGATTTTGAATTTTGGAGCCAAGCTGCTCTATGTATAATTTGCAACTTTTATATAAGAATGTTTTCTGAAGAAAAATTCCTTGTTGTATAAGTGATTACTTATAGACGATCTGATAAAGAAAAAAATCCGTTATCGGACATATATCATAGACCTCCAATGAGATCATTGTCTTGTTTAAGAAATTGTTTTTCGAAACTCTTAAGTCCTAGGATCTCGTGGATAATATCAAAATAAAAATTTAATAATATATAAATTTTTGCAGAATCATGAGACGAGGAAATCGTGGTCTCGTCAGACAGACCCTGTCTCTGAAGATGACGAGCTTGACCTTGATGTTCGCAAGGCTCTTCATAGGACACAGGCAGGACCCTTCAAAGGAGAAGGGGAGAACCTGGGCGAGGCTATGGAGAAATGGGTGGAAGCCATGGAAGAGTATTTTGACGTCACAGCTTACAATATGCGAAGCAAAATGGCTCTTGCCCAGCTAAAAATAGTGGAAACAGCCAGGGTAGCATGGAGGAACCACTGTGACACCAACCATCTGGACATAAATACTCAGTCCTCGAATTATCTAAAAACCTATCTAAGAAAGAGATTTTGTCCTCCTGGATTTTTAGAAACCAAAATGAATGAATTCTTAGAACTAAAGCAGGAGAGGAGAACCATCAAGGAATACCACGAGGCCTTTGCTTTTCTACTCAAATATTCACCGCCTCTTGATGAAGAGCAACTCATGGCCAGGTTCATTCGAGGAATGAACGAACCCTTGGACACACTGGTCAAAAATGCCAAGCCGGTGTCCATGGCCGAAGCAGTAAGAATGGCAAAAGATTTTGCCAAAGCCTTTGTAGTAAAGGTCCCACCAAAACCTGCACCCTCTAACTTTAAAAGATTCCAAGCCCAGGGAAGTACTTCAAACTTTCCACCCCCAAAGAGACAGCAAGGCCCGAATCTGAATCAGGATGCAAGAAGATTCAAAAGTGAAGGAAGACCCTTCCTCCAGAGTACTTTCTCAGGAACCCCACCTCTTTCAAAAAATCAGAAGGATGAGCTCAGAACTAAAAACTGATGCTTTGGATGCCAGGGTTTTGGTCACCAGTTAAAAGACTGCCCGACTCCTACAATGTCAAGAGGACAGGGAAGTCAGGCACCCCGAATTCAGAAACCAACCCCTTCATTCCAGTCTAATCAGGGTCCGTCTCGCCCAACCCAGGGAAACCCCAGAAGAACTCCAGCTCAGCCATCTACCTCTATACAGCGTAATCTCAGAACTCCTTCCCAGAACTAGGGCAACCAAAGAGAAAGAGTTATACCTCAGACTGCAGCAGCCAGAGCAGTCACCATTTCAGATGTAGTAGAAGAGGAAAAAGGGTAGATCTATGCTGCAATTAAAAATAAAGGGCCTAACCAGCAATTCTCCGTCATCCCATACTCCAGCAGAATATCAAGGTAAGTGGGTGGACCCAACGAGTCGGGTAACTTTCCAACATATTTATTTATTACAATCCGAATAGGACCCAAACAAGTTTCGTTTTAGGGGGCCATGCTAGCGACCATGCCTTGTGAGGACAAGAGGAAAAGGGGTTAGCTTCTATATAAACCAAGTGCGGATTTGTTCTATCCTGGATCGGAGGAATAGATTCCTATTAGAATGACTATGTTTGCTGTGAGATAGAGTTAGGTCCCTTTGTTTGCTCGTATCCTCATATTGTCAAGAGATTAAGGTGTCATTAATCAAAAATAAGGGAACTTATCTACCTATCAAAGGGTTTCCCTTGACCTAGCTAGGGCGAGGACCTTACACGTGGTATCCAAGCATGGTTTAGGTAATTGTGTGTCGTATTGTTTGATTGCTAGGCTTTCTTGATAGACTAATCTAGTTATGTCTAGATGTAGGATGTGATGGATTGCTATTCTCAATTCTTAGTGTTCTAGTACATCGTCTCCCCTACTTGGCTAACTCTGCTCTTGCTTGCATAGTCGGTAGGCGAAGGCACAAGCAAGCTCCCAAGGTAATCCCCTCCTATGCCACTAGGAATTGGATTTCCTCCGCAACGAGGGCAGACATGTGATTATGGATGCTGCCTAGTTTTGTGGGCCCAAGCTAGTGTGGTGAATCAGCCTACCTCATAAGTAGACGTCTCCTATGAGGAGCGGGAGGGTTTGGTACAAGCAGCAGGGGGTGACAGGCTGGCTTGGCCCTTGTCAAGACTAGTCAATGATAGAGTATGTATGGTCCATGAGGTATGCCCAGCTGGTTTAGGCTAGAAGACTAAATTCTAGATCATTACTGGTTTTGGGTTTGGTTTGGATATGTCTACGGACTGTAAAGCTAGTTTCACTGTTTCTTTTCTGAACATTTTGCTATAAGAGCTGTTTGATTAATATTGTTGTTTTCAAAGACTATTTTAAGGAACATTTTTATGCTTATATTATGGGGAGCCAATATAAGTAGTAAACCCTCCTTTTACTCCTTACACAATAAGTGGGTAGAGTGCTCCCTACAAAGGGTAGAGCTGGTTTAGCTGGGAGCATTTACATGTACATGCCCAGATAGTCCAAAGGCATATCCCTAAAGTTCCAAAGCTTCTAACCGAAAAGTCCAAAAACCTACACTGATCCCCACACCCATCCCCCATGTTGAAAGAACGATAGAGGGGAAGGAGACACACACACAGGAGCAAACCCTAATGTATATTGCAAACCCTAACCAAAGAGGGAAGCCATCTCCCTTCTCACACAATGCATAAAGCCATAATCCATAATACACACAACACTATGAGTTGTGTCCACACACATCTAACCCTAGCTAATGTCCACACACTATGACCAGCTGGACACGTGGTCATTTATGTCTCACACATGTTCCTACCTAACATGCCAGCACATAGCATAGCTGGCTCACACTGACATCGAGCTTGAATCTCAACAGCCCCTCAAGCTCATAATGTACTGCCGATGAAGATGTAGATGAGCTTGGGATATCAAGACTCTCAACACTCCCCCTCAAGCTCATCCCATGTACTCCCAACATAGTACGGAAGTACTCAAACTTCTCCCTGCTAAGTGGCTTTGTAAAGATGTCTGCCACCTACTCATCAGTCTTCACATACTGTAGATCAACTGTACCATCAAGCACCTTTTCTCTGACAAAGTGATAATGGACCTCTATGTGTTTGGTCCTCGCATGAAACACTAAATTTTTGGCCAACTGTATACTGCTCATGTTTGTCACAATGAATGACAACTTTGCCATCAATAGGCTCACCCAAATCTGCCAAGAGATTCTTTATCCATACTGCCTCACAAGTAGTAATGGCTGCACCTCTATATTCAGCCTCTGTACTAGATAAAGCAACTGTAGGTTGCTTCTTGATACTCCAACTCACCATGGCACTTCCAAGTGTAAAAGCATATCCACTAGTAGACATCCTGTCATATGAGCTACCTGCCTAATCAGCATCTGTGTAGCCATGTATGTCCAAGCTTTTACCACTCTCATAAAGTAGACCATAATGTGCAGTGGTCTTTACATATCTCATAATGTGTCTCACTACATCTAAATGAGGTTTTCTGGGGCTCTGCATAAACTGGCTGACTAGCCCCACAACATAACTCAAATCTGGGCATGTGATAGTCATGTAAATGAAACTACCAACCATCTTCCTGTACATAGATGGATCATCCAATTCATCACCATAATCAGCCCGCAACTTCACATTTTGCTCCAAAGGTGTACTCATAGGCTTACACCCTGTCATGCCATATTTTGTCAATATATCCAATGCATATTGGTGCTGTACTAACCATGTACCTGCATGATCTTTGACCACTTCAATTCCAAGGAAGTATCTCAACTCACCAAGATCTTTCATGTCAAATTGCCCACTCAATGCTTTCTTGACATGCATTATATCTGCACCATGATCACCTGTGATAATCAAGTCATCCACATAGATGACGAGTAAAACAATCCCATGCTCTGTCTTCTTCACATAAAGTGAAGAATTTGCTGTAGATATCTGAAATCTGAGAGAGATCAGATATCTGCTCATCTTATCACTCCAAGCACGAGGTGCTGGAGTAGAACTAGAACTTTCTTGTGGCAAGTTCACAGGCACATCAACCTCAAGTGACTCAATGACACCCTCATCTTTTGCTTTGTACCAACTAGCAAGCTCATCAAACGCCACATCTTGTGAGATGACCACTTGTCTAGTTTGTAGGTTGTAACATTTGTATGCCTTTCGATCCTATGCATATCCAACAAATACACATTTCTCTGCCTTAGGATCCAACTTCCTTCTTCTTTCATCAGGCACATGTACATAAGCTATGCATCCAAAAACTTTGAGGTGTTCAATGTCTGGCCTATAACCTGTAAGCCGCATCTCTGGCGTACTTCCATGAATGGCTACTGTAGGTGTTTTGTTCAGCATATACACTGCAGTAGCACACGCTTCTGCCCAATAATAATCTGGCATGCTCTTTTCATTGAGCATCACCCTAGCCACTTCACATATGACTCTATTCTTTCTCTTAGCCACACCATTTTGCTGAGGTGTATACCTGCAAGTCAATTGTCTTCTTATTCCATGCTTCCTCAAGAAATGCTCAAAAGCCTTTGAGGTGTATTCACCACCTCCCTCTGTCCTCAAACATTTAATCCAACAACCATATTGCTTTTCTGCAAAAGCTTTAAATCCATGAACTTTTCCAATACTTCACTCTTCTCTCTGAGAAAGTATATTCATGTCATCTTGCTGAAATCATCTATGAATGTCACATAGTATAAACTGCCTTTGATAGATGGGTTTTGTGCAAGGACCCCATACATCACTATGTACTATCTCAAGTGGCCTGCTACTCATGTTTCCTTCTCTAGGAAACCGCAACCTTGCCTGCTTTCCAAACTGACAGGCTTCACAAACATGCATATTCCCATCATATTTGAATCTAGGCAATCCACTGACAATGCCTCTTGCCTGCATGTTCTTCAATCTTTGTATATTGACATGTCCAATCCTCTTATGCCACATATCAATGTCCTGTACCACATTTCTGCTTTTAGAGAACATGGCTGATTTTAACTCAGGAATCCCAGCATCCAGCTTAAACAACTTGCCTTCTTTCTTGCCTTTAGCAATGACTCTACATCCATGTTTGAAGTTCTCAATGAAGCAACCATACTCGTTTGAAACGAACCTGTAATCCCTATTCCACCATTTGACCAACTGAGGCCAAGCTCTTTGTGATAGAAGGCACATACAATACATCTGACATAGACTTTGTTTGACCATTGTGCATAACCAATGGTACACTACCAACATGTGTAATGGCATGCTGAGTATCATCTCCTGTTTCCACATAGCCTTTCACATCCATAGGCTTCATATGCTCAAACCATTCACCATGACAAGTCATATGGTTTGATGCTCCAGAGTCCATATACCAAGTATCATCATTCTCAGCATTTGTCACCATAGATCCAACAACATGTTTCATGGCAAACAAGTGATTTGCAGTGCCATCATTACTGCTTGATGCATAGTTTCCACCATGTTGTGCATAATTTCCACCATACTGACCACCACGTTGTGCTCTATCCCCTCTCAAATCAATCTGTTTGCGGAAACAATCTCTTGCCATATGACCAAATTTGCCACAGTAATGGCATTCCACATCTTGCATAGAATTTTGTTGGCCTTGCCAACGTCCTCTACCACAGGGGTTATCTCTGCCTCTCTGAGATGCATAACCACGACCACCTCTAGCACCATATGTGGGTTGAAAATTCTGTTGTGGTGACCTGTCCTGCCATCCACAACCATTACCACCATGGCCACGTGATGCGAATCTCCCCCTGCCTCTAAAACCTCTCTGCGAATAGAAAGCGTGATTTTTGCCATTATCATCATGACTAGTAGATGCATCCAAAAATGAATCACTGAGTTTGATTTCCTCAACAAGTAAGAGTGAAACCAACTCATCAAAGTTTGGTGAACCTGTACTCCTCACTGAGATAGATGTATCAAAAGATTTATATTCCTTGCCAAGACCACGCAAGGTAATATCCACCAAATCATCATCAGGCATGGGGGCATTTATTATTGCCAATGCATCTGCAAACTTCTTTATTTCTTGCACATAATCATGGATGCTTCTTTTATTCCGCTTCACATTATGTATCTGCTGTCAACTGAGACTTGCGAGCACTCGTGTCTGTATCAAACATCTTTACCAAAGTATCCCATGCATCTTTGGGATTCTCAGCATCCTGCATGTGTATGAGCATAGCATCAGAAATACATATAGACAAATATGCAACACTTTGAATGCTCTTTCTGACCATTGCTCATGAGCAAAAACTTGCTGTGTAGGTTTGGGCCTAACCAGCAATTCTCTGTCATCCATACTCCAGCAGAATTTCAAGGTAAGTGGGTGGACCCAACGAGTCGGGTAACTTTCCAACATATTTATATATTACAATCCGAATAGGACCCAAACAAGTTTCCTTTTAGGGGGCCATGCTAGCGACCATGCCTTGTGAGGACAAGAGGAAAAGGGGTTAGCTTTTATATAAACCAAGTGCAGATTTGTTCTATCCTGGATCACGCACATTGAGTGCCGTTTGATCGGAGGAATAGATTCCTATTAGAATGACTATGTTTCCCAGGAGATAGAGTTAGGTCCCTTTGTTTGCTCGTATCCTCATATTGTCAAGAGATTAAGGTGTCATTAATCAAAAATAAGGGGACTTATCTACCTATCAAAGGGTTTTTCTTGAGCTAGCATGATTTAGGTAATTGTGTGTCGTATTGTTTGATTGCTAGGCTTTCTTGATAGACTAATCTAGTTATGTCTAGATGTAGGATGGGATGGATTGCTATTCTCAATTCTTAGTGTTCTAGTACATCGTCTCCCCTACTTGGCTAACTCTGCTCTTGCTTGCATAGTCGGTAGGCGAAGGCACAAGCAAGCTCCCAAGGTAATCCCCTCCTATGCCACTAGGAATTGGATTTCCTCCCCAACGAGGGCGGACGTGTGATTATGGATGCTGCCTAATTTTGTGGGCCCAAGCTAGTGTGGTGAATCAGCCTACCTCATAAGTAGACGTCTCCTATGAGGAGCGGGAGGGTTTGGTACAAGCAGCAGGGGGTGACAGGCTGGCTTGGCCCTTGTCAAGACTAGTCGATGATAGAGTATGTATGGTCCATGAGGTATGCCCAGCTGGTTTAGGCTAGAAGACTAAATTCTAGATCATTACTAGTTTTGGGTTTGGTTTGGATATGTCTATGGACTGTAAAGCTAGTCTCACTGTTTCTTTTCTGAACATTTTGCTATAAGAGTTGTTTGATTAATATTGTTGTTTTCAAAGACTGTTTTAAGGAACATTTTTATGCTTATATTATGGGGAGCCAATATAAGTAGTAAACCCTCCTTTTACTCCTTACACAGTAAGTGGGTAGAGTGCTCCCTACAAAGGGTAGAGCTGGTTTAGCTGGGAGCATTTACATGTACATGCCCAGATAGTCCAAAGGCATATCCCTAAAGTTCCAAAGCTTCTAACCGAAAAGTCCAAAAACCTACACTGATCCCCACACCCATCCCCCATGTTGAAAGAATAGTAGAGGGGAAGGAGACACACACACAGGAGCAAACCCTAATGTATATTGCAAACCCTAACCAAAGAGGGAAGCCATCTCCCTTCTCACACAATCCATAAAGCCATAATCCATAATACACACAACACTATGAGTTGTATCCACACACATCTAACCCTAGCTAATGTCCACACACTATGACCAGCTAGACACGTGGTCATGTATGTCTCACACATGTTCCTACCTAACATGCCAGCACATAGCATAGCTGGCTCACACTGACATCGAGCTTGAATCTCAACAGATCCTCTCAAGCTCATAATGTACTGCCGATGAAGATGTAGATGAGCTTGGGATATCAAGACTCTCAACACTCCCCCTCAAGCTCATCCCATGTACTGCCGATGAAGATGTAGATGAGCTTGGGATATCAAGACTCTCAACACTCCCCCTCAAGGTCATCCCATGTACTCCCAACATAGTACGGAAGTACTCAAACTTCTCCCTGCTAAGTGGCTTTGTAAAGATGTCTACCACCTGCTCATCAGTCTTCACATACTGTAGATCAACTGTACCATCAAGCACCTTTTCTCTGACAAAGTGATAATGGACCTCTATGTGTTTGGTCCTCGCATGAAACACTGGATTCTTGGCCAACTGTATACTGCCATGTTTGTCACAATGAATGACAACTTTGCGATCAATAGGCTCACCCAAATCTACCAAGAGATTCTTTATCCATACTGCCTCACAAGTAGCAATGGCTGCACCTCTATATTCAGCCTCTGTACTAGATAAAGCAACTGTAGGTTGCTTCTTGATACTCCAACTCACCATGGCACTTCCAAGTGTAAAAGCATATCCACTACTAGTAGACATCCTGTCATATGAGCTACCTGCCTAATCAGTATCTGTGTAGCCATGTATGTCCAAGCTTTTACCACTCTCATAAAGTAGACCATAATGTGCAGTGGCCTTTACATATCTCATAATGCGTCTGACTACATCTAAATGAGGTTTTCTGGGGCTCTGCATAAACTGGCTGACTAGCCCCACAGCATAACTCAAATCCGGGCATGTGATAGTCATGTAAATGAAACTACCAACCATCTTCCTGTACATAGATGGATCATCCAATTCATCACGATAATCAGCCCGCAACTTCACATTTTGCTCCAAAGGTATACTCATAGGCGTACACCCTGTCATGCCATATTTTGCCAATATATTCAATGCATATTGGTTCTGTACTAACCATGTACCTGCATGATCTTTGACCACTTCAATTCCAAGGAAGTATCTCAACTCACCAAGATCTTTCATGTCAAATTGCCCACTCAATGCTTTCTTGACATGCATTACATCTGCACCATGATCACCTGTGATAATCAAGTCATCCACATAGATGACGAGTAAAACAATCCCATGCTCTGTCTTCTTCACATAGAGTGAAGAACCTGCTGTAGATATCTGAAATCCAAGAGAGATCAGATATCTGCTCATCTTATCACTCCAAGCACGAGGTGCTTGCTTCAAACCATATAATGCCTTTTTCAATTTGCATACATGAGTGGGATATCGTGGGTGTACATAACCTTCTGGCTGTGCCATATACACTTCCTCTTGAAGATCACCATTTAGAAATGCATTTTTGACATCCATTTGATGCATTTCCCAACCATTAGCTGCAGCCATAGCAATGACTGCTCTTACTGTCCCCATCTTTGCCACTGGACTAAACGTTTCATCATAGTCCAAACCTTGGGTTTGTGCATAACCCTTAGCTACCAATCTTGTTTTATGTCTCTCAATAGAACCATCAGATTTGCACTTCACTTTGTAAACCCATTTACATCCAATAACATTTTTGTCCTTTGGTAGTGCAACCAAATCCCATGTATCATTATGGACCAATGCGTCCATCTCAACATCCATTGTTTTCTCCCATACATACTCTCCAATAGCTTCTGTATAGCATGTAGGTTCCACATGCTTCACCATAGATTTCATATATGCATAGTGCATAGCAAAATCTCGATATGTCAATCTGTCAAACTGGATATCTGACTCTCTGGGATCTCCGCAATGCATGCAGGTCACTCCGAACACCTGTCACTCTAGCATGTGGTGGCACATATCTATCCTGCCTAGCACCAAGTGTGCGTAAAAAAGGTATGCCAAGCTCCTCATCCAAACTCTCTGAACTCGATGACTCATAACCTGTGATTCCCATTCCTTCAACCTTCTTATTTCCTTTGTCCATAGCACTACTCCCAGTGCTCATACTCTCATGCCTCAAACGTCCTGACCATGGACGTACACTGCTACTCTCAGTCTTTGCTGTTGGCCCCCAGACATAGTAGTAGAACTAGAACTTGCTTGTGGCAAGTTCACAAGCACATCAACCTCAAGTGACTCAATGACACCCTCATCTTTTGCTTTGTACCAACTAGCAAGCTCATCAAAACACCACATCTTGTGAGATGACCACTTGTCTAGTTTGTGGGTTGTAACATTTGTATGCCTTTCGATCCTATGCATATCCAACAAATACACATTTCTCTACCTTAGGATCCAACTTCCTTCTTCTTTCATCAGGCACATGTACATAAGCTATGCATCCAAAAACTTTGAGGTGTTCAATGTCTGGCCTATAACCTGTAAGCCGCATCTCTGGCGTACTTCCATGAATGGCTACTGTAGGTGTTTTGTTCAGTATATACACTGTAGTAGCACATGCTTCTGCCCAATAATAATCTGGCATGCTCTTTTCATTGAGCATCACCCTAGCCACTTCACATATGACTCTATTCTTTCTCTTAGCCACACCATTTTGCTGAGGTGTATACCTGCAAGTTAATTGTCTTCTTATTCCATGCTTCCTCACAAGAAATGCTCAAAAGCCTTTGAGGTGTATTCACCACCTCCATATGTCCTCAAACATTTAATCCAACAACCATATTTCTTTTCTGCAAAAGCTTTAAATCCATGAACTTTTTCAATACTTCACTCTTCTCTCTGAGAAAGTATATCCATGTCATCTTGCTGAAATCATCTATGAATGTCACATAGTATAAACTGCCTTTGATAGATGGGTTTTGTGCAAGGACCCCATACATCACTATGTACTATCTCAAGTGGCCTGCTACTCATATTTCCTTCTCTATGAAACCGCAACCTTGCCTGCTTTCCAAACTGTCAGGCTTCACAAACATGCATATTCCCATCATATTTGAATCTAGGCAATCCACTGACAATGCCTCTTGCCTGCATGTTCTTCAATCTTTGTATATTGACATGTCCAATCCTCTTATGCCACATATCAATGTCCTGTACCACATTTCTGCTTTTAGAGAACATGGCTGATTTTAACTCAGGAATCCCAGCATCCAGCTTAAACAACCTGCCTTCTTTCTTGCCTTTAGCAATGACTCTACATCCATGTTTGAAGTCCTCAACGAAGCAACCATGCTCGTTTGAAACGAACCTGTAATCCTTGTTCCACCATTTGACCAACTGAGGCCAAGCTCTTTGTGATAGAAGGCACATACAATACATCTGACATAGACTTTGTTTGACCATTGTGCATAACCAATGGTACACTACCAACATGTGTAATGGCATCTCCTGTTTCCACATAGCCTTTCACATCCATAGGCTTCATATGCTCAAACCATTCACCATGACAAGTCATATGGTTTGATGCTCCAGAGTCCATATACCAAGTATCATCATTCTCAGCATTTGTCACCATAGATCCAACAACATGTTTCATGGCAAACAAGTGATTTGCAGTGCCATCATTACTGCTTGATGCATAGTTTCCACCATGTTGTGCATAATTTCCACCATACTGACCACCACGTTGTGCTCTATCCCCTCTCAAATCAATCTGTTTGTGGAAACAATCTCTTGCCATATGACCAAATTTGCCACTGTAATGGCATTCCACATCTTGCATAGAATTTTGTTGGCCTTGCCAACGTCCTCTACCACAGGGGTTACCTCTGCCTCTCTGAGATGCATAACCACGACCACCTCTAGCACCATATGTGGGCTGAAAATTCTGTTGTGGTGACCTGTCCTGCCATCCACGACCATTACCACCACGGCCACGTGATGCGAATCTCCCCCTGCCTCTAAAACCTCTCTGCAAATAGAAAGCCTGATTTTTGCCATTATCATCATGGCTAGTAGATGCATCCAGAAATGAATCACTGAGTTTGATTTCCTCAACAAGTAAGAGTGAAACCAACTCATCAAAGTCTGGTAAACCTGTACTCCTTACTGAGATAGATGTATCAAAAGATTTATATTCCTTGCCAAGACCACGCAAGGTAATATCCACCAAATCATCATTAGGCATGGGGGCATTTATTGTTGCCAATGCATCTGCAAACTTCTTTATTTCTTGCACATAATCATGGATGCTTCTTTTATTCCGCTTCACATTATGTATCTGCTGTCAACTGAGACTTGCGAGCACTCGTGTCTGTATCAAACATCTTTACCAAAGTATCCCATGCATCTTTGGGATTCTCAGCATCCTGCATGTGTATGAGCATAGCATCAGAAATACATATAGACAAATATGCAACACTTTGAATGCTCTTTCTGACCATTGCTCTCATGAGCAATAACCTGCTGTGTAGGTTGTCGAGGTAGCTCAAGCTATCGCTCAGCACCTGTAATGAGATTCCAAAATCCTTTTTCTTTCAAGAAACTTTTTATCCTGTACTTCCATGCCTGGAAGTTCTTCCTATCTAGCTTTTCACCAACAATCTACTGGGTTATCCGACATATTTGCTCAATGCGTACTCCTTCTGCACACTTCCAAATCTATAAACGAGCCTTCCTCAGCTCCACCACACTCCAATGAGTGTTCCAGATACTCCAAAGTAGCCAACAATCTTCAAATTTGATGTAGAAAATCAACCTGTATGCATCCAAAATGAACTGGCTCATGCAGTCCGAGATACCCTGCTTTGATGCACTTTCCAAGGCTCCAAATCACAATGTAGTGGTGCAATCAAGTATGGGCAACTTGCATTGACACCCAAACAACCTCAATGTTGAATATCAACACCATCTGACATGTGTACATATCAATTTTTGAAAACCCCTTTCTCTGTTTTGGGAAATACTAGAAAAATCAAAAAAACCAGTAGTAAAATGGCTCTAATTTCTTCAATATTTGTCCAAATTGAGCAACTAGGCATTCATTAGCTTAGAAATAGTGTCCATCAACTCCATGTAAGAGGAATTTGTACAATTGTTTAAGACCAAAGATTAATTGTCTGATTAAAATCACTCTGTTTCTCTGCAACCAGTGGACAGCCTGTTTAATCAGCTCATTCCCAGCTCAATTAAGCATAATTGATTAAACCAACCATGTAGCCCTCTTCTCCAATGTGTGTAGCAACCAATTGCTAAAGCAATTGTGAAATATATCAAGCAACCAAGTGGAAATCAATCTCCTCGTAGCAAAAAAGTCAAAAATCTACCCTGCTTCACTGTAGGAGCTGCGCTACCTACATTTGAGGAATTTGGGAGTGATTTAAGTGATAATTGAAGATGGATATAAGTGCCCAACACACTTGGGTATGTGTGCAACCAGTCAATGGTTTGATTTTAGCCAAAAACACGCTCCAAATGCATCAAATTTTGACTCCTTTTTCTCTGTTTTGTGAGAGCTCAAAAAAACCAGAGTTTTTCACTCGTTCCAAATGCATGTAAATTGCTCCAAAATCACAGTAGAGCTTGCATAGAAGTTGCCAATACATTTCTCCTTGTCAAATACATGTTTGCTTTGGCAGATTTACATGTATTTCCACCATACATCAGTGCTTTCAAGCTTTAATGGAAAGCTTCCAAAAACCAGAAATTTGCTTTGCTTTTAGTTGCTCTAACTTGCTTTGCTTTTGCCTAAATCATCTGCAATCCGCTCAAGGATGTTTAGAAGACCTTACCCGGTAGGCCAAGCTCTCAGATCTGATAAGAATTGGTGTGCTCTAAGCTTCACAGCTTCAATGGCAAGCTTCACAGCTTCTTCTCCCTCTTCACTCACTCACTCATAAACCCTAATAAACAGCACAAGGCTCTGATACCATGTTGAAAGAACGGTAGAGGGGAAGGAGACACACACACACGAGTAAGCCCTAATGTATATTGCAAACCCTAACCAAAGAGAGAAGCCATCTCCTTTCTCACACAATGCATAAAGCCATAATCCATAATACACACAACACTATGAGTTGTGTCCACACACATCTAACCCTAGCTAATGTCCACACACTATGACCAGCTGGACACGCGGTCATTTATGTCTCACACATGTTCCTACCTAACATGCCAGCACATAGCATAGCTGGCTCACACACTGACATCGAGCTTGAATCTCAACAGCCCCTCTCAAGTTCATAATGTACTGCCAATGAAGATGTAGATGAGCTTGGGATATCAAGACTCTCAACACCCCACTCCTAACATACCCCAGCCACACATTTTTGGGCATGTTTAGTGCACACAAAGACTACTCTAAGCTTAGAAATAGCTTGCACTAACCTTGGTACCCACCACTACTTGCATTGTAGTCTTTCTTCTAGTGTAGCTTGTGGTATAGCCTCTACCCATTTTGTTAAGTCTTGTTTTTGCTACATCTAGACCTCTTTCCAAAATTGTGCTTTACACAAAAGCTATCCACGTACTAAAAAACTAAGGAATTAATCCCTACACAAGGAACACCCAAGTTGGAGCCATGGATGATGGTGCCATGTTCACCTCTTCCCCCACCCCTTTTCACTCTATTGCATAGGGAACCTAGGAACCAGCCCTTAGATCTCCCCAATATACTTAAATGTCATCACATTGTAAGCAAATGCTCCCCGTTTTGTGACAAAAGGTGTCTTTTCACGATCATCTGTGGGGCCATCAGGACTTGATTGTATACAGCGAAACCATCCAAGAAAGAATACATCTCAAGGTTTGAAACAGAAATGTGGTACAGGACATTGATATGTGGCATAAGAGGATTGGACATGTCAATATACAAAGATTGAAGAACATGCAGGCAAGAGGCATTGTCAGTGGATTGCCTAGATTCAAATATGATGGGAATATGCATGTTTGTGAAGCCTGTCAGTTTGGAAAGCAGGCAAGGTTGCGGTTTCCTAGAGAAGGAAACATGAGTAGCAGGCCACTTGAGATAGTACATAGTGATGTATGGGGTCCTTGCACAAAACCCATCTATCAAAGGCAGTTTATACTATGTGACATTCATAGATGATTTCAACAAGATGACATGGATATACTTTCTCAGAGAGAAGAGTGAAGTATTGGAAAAGTTCATGGATTTAAAGCTTTTGCAGAAAAGCAATATGGTTGTTGGATTAAATGTTTGAGGACAGATGGAGGTGGTGAATACACCTCAAAGGCTTTTGAGCATTTCTTGAGGAAGCATGGAATAAGAAGACAATTGACTTGCAGGTATACACCTCAGCAAAATGGTGTGGCTAAGAGAAAGAATAGAGTCATATGTGAAGTGGCTAGGGTGATGCTCAATGAAAAGAGCATGCCAGATTATTATTGGGCAGAAGCGTGTGCTACTGCAGTGTATATACTGAACAAAACACCTACAGTAGCCATTCATGGAAGTACGCCAGATATGCGGCTTACAGGTTATAGGCCAGACATTGAACACCTCAAAGTTTTTGGATGCATAGCTTATGTACATGTGCCTGATGAAAGAAGAAGGAAGTTGGATCCTAAGGCAGAGAAATGTGTATTTGTTGGATATGCATAGGATCGAAAGGCATACAAATGTTACAACCCACAAACTAGACAAGTGGTCATCTCACAAGATGTGGTGTTTGATGAGCTTGCTAGTTGGTACAAAGCAAAAGATGAGGGTGTCATTGAGTCACTTGAGGTTGATGTGCCTGTGAACTTGCCACAAGCAAGTTCTAGTTCTACTCAAGCACCTCGTGCTTGGAGTGATAAGATGAGCAGATATCTGATCTCTCTCAGCAGATTTCAGATATCTACAGCAAATTCTTCACTCTATGTGAAGAAGACAGAGCATGGGATTGTTTTACTCGTCATCTATGTGGATGACTTGATTATCACAGGTGATCATGGTGCAGATGTAATGCATGTCAAGAAAGCATTGAGTGGGCAATTTGACATGAAAGATCTTGGTGAGTTGAGATACTTCCTTGGAATTGAAGTGGTCAAAGATCATGCAGGTACATGGTTAGTACAGCACCAATATGCATTGGATATATTGACAAAATATGGCATGACAGGGTGTAAGCCTATGAGTACACCTTTGGAGCAAAATGTGAAGTTGTGGGCTGATTATGGTGATGAATTGGATGATCCATCTATGTACAGGAAGATGGTTGATAGTTTCATTTACATGACTATCACATGCCCGGATTTGAGTTATGTTGTGGGGCTAGTCAGCTAGTTTATGCAGAGCCCCAGAAAACCTCATTTAGATGTAGTGAGACGCATTATGAGATATGTAAAGACCACTGCACATTATGGTCTACTTTATGAGAGTGGTAAAAGCTTGGACATACATGGCTACACAGATGCTGATTAGGCAGGTAGCTCATATGACAGGATGTCTACTAGTGGATATGCTTTTACACTTGGAAGTGCCATGGTGAGTTGGAGTATCAAGAAGCAACCTACAGTTGCTTTATCTAGTACAGAGGCTGAATATAGAGGTGCAGCCATTACTACTTGTGAGGCAGTATGGATAAAGAATCTCTTGGCAGATTTGGGTGAGCCTATTGATGGCAAAGTTGTCATTCATTGTGACAAACATGAGCAGTATACAGTTGGCCAAAAATTTAGTGTTTCATGCGAGGACCAAACACATAGAGGTCCATCCATTATCACTTTGTCAGAGAAAAGGTGCTTGATGGTACAGTTGATCTACAGTATGTGAAGACTGATGAGTAGGTGGCAGACATCTTTACAAAGCCACTTAGCAGGGAGAAGTTTGAGTACTTCCGTACTATGTTGGGAGTACATGGGATGAGCTTGAGGGGGAGTGTTGAGAGTCTTGATATCCCAAGCTCATCTACATCTTCATCGGCAGTACATTATGAGCTTGAGAGGGGCTGTTGAGATTCAAGCTCGATGTCAGTGTGAGCCAGCTATGCTATGTGCTGGCATGCTAGGTAGGAACATGTGTGAGACATAAATGACCACGTGTCCAGCTGGTCATAGTGTGTGGATATTAGCTAGGGTTAGATGTGTGTGGACACAACTCATAGTGTTGTGTGTATTATGGATTATGGCTTTATGGATTGTGTGAGAAGGGAGATGGCTTCCCTCTTTGGTTAGGGTTTGCAATATACATTAGGGTTTGCTCCTGTGTGTGTGTCTCCTTCCCCTCTACCGTTCTTTCAACATGGGGGATGGGTGTGGGGATCAGTGTAGGTTTTTGGACTTTTCGGTTAGAAGCTTTGGAACTTTAGGGATATGCCTTTGGACTATCTGGGCATGTACATGTAAATGCTCCCAGCTAAACCAGCTCTACCCTTTGTAGGGAGCACTCTACCCACTTATTGTGTAAGGAGTAAAAGGAGGGTTTACTACTTATATTGGCTCCCCATAATATAAGCATAAAAATGTTCCTTAAAACAGTCTTTAAAAACAACAATATTAATCAAACAGCTCTTATAGCAAAATGTTCAGAAAAGAAACAGTGAAACTAGCTTTACAGTCCATAGACATATCCAAACCAAACCCAAAACCAGTAATGATCTAGAATTTAGTCTTCTAGCCTAAACCAGCTGGGCATACCTCATGGACCATACATACTCTATCATCGACTAGTCTTGACAAGGGCCAAGCCAGCCTGTCACCCCCTGCTGCTTGTACCAAACCCTCCCGCTCCTCATAGGAGACGTCTACTTATGAGGTAGGCTGATTCACCACACTAGCTTGGGCCCACAAAACTAGGCAGCATCCATAACCACATGTCTGCCCTCGTTGGGGAGGAAATCCAATTCCTAGTGGCATAGGAGGGGATTACCTTGGGAGCTTGCTTGTGCCTTCGCCTACCGACTATGCAAGCAAGAGCAGAGTTAGCCAAGTAGGGGAGACGATGTACTAGAACACTAAGAATTGAGAATAGCAATCCATCACATCCTACATCTAGACATAACTAGATTAGTCTATCAAGAAAGCCTAGCAATCAAACAATACGACACACAATTACCTAAACCATGCTTGGATACCACGTGTAAGGTCCTCGCCCTAGCTAGGTCAAGGGAAACCCTTTGATAGGTAGATAAGTCCCCTTATTTTTGATTAATGACACCTTAATCTCTTGACAATATGAGGATACGAGCAAACAAAGGGACCTAACTCTATCTCACAGCAAACATAGTCATTCTAATAGGAATCTATTCCTCCGATCGAATGGCACTCAATGTGCGTGATCCAAGATAGAACAAATTTGCACTTGGTTTATATAGAAGCTAACCCCTTTTCCTCTTGTAGTCACAAGGCATGGTCTCTAGCATGGCCCCCTAAAACGAAACTTGTTTGGGTCCTATTCGGATTGTAATAAATAAATATGTTGGAAAGTTACCCGACTCGTTGGGTCCACCCACTTACCTTGATATTCTGCTGGAGTATGGATGATAGAGAATTGCTGGTTAGGCCCTTTATTTTTAATTGCAGCATAGATCTACCCTCTTTCCTCTTCTACTACATCTGAAATGGTGACTGCTCTGGCTGCTGCAATCTGAGGTAGAACTCTTTCTCTTTGGTTGCCCCAGCTCTGGGAAGGAGTTCTGAGATTGCGCTGGATAGAGGTAGATGGCTAAGCTAGAGTTCTTCTGGGGTTTCCCTGGGTTGGGCGAGACGGACCCTGATTAGACTGGAATGAAGGGGTTGGTTTCTGAATTCGGGGTCCTTGACTTCCCTGTCCTCTTGACATGGTAGGAGTCGGGAAGTCTTTTAACTGGTGACCAAGACCCTAGCATCCAAAGCATCAGTTTTCAGTTCTGAGCTCATCCTTCTGATTTTTTGAAAGAGGTGGGGTTCCTGAGAAAGTACTCTGGAGGAAGGGTCTTCCTTCACTTCTGAATCTTCTTGCATCCTGATTCAGATTCGGGCCTTGCTGTCTCTTTGGGGGTGGAAAGTTTGAAGTACTTCCCTGGGCTTGGAATCCTTTAAAGTTAGAGGGTGCAGGTTTTGGTGGGACCTTTACTACAAAGGCTTTGGCAAAATCTTTTGCCATTCTTACTGCTTCGGCCATGGACACCGGCTTGGCATTTTTGACCAGTGTGTCCAAGGGTTCGTTCATTCCTCGAATGAACCTGGCCATGAGTTGCTCTTCATCAAGAGGCGGTGAATATTTGAGTAGAAAAGCAAAGGCCTCGTGGTATTCCTTGATGGTTCTGCTCTCCTGCTTTAGTTCTAAGAATTCATTCATTTTGGTTTCTAAAAATCCAGGAGGACAAAATCTCTTTCTTAGATAGGTTTTTAGATCATTCCAGGACTGAGTATTTATGTCCAGATGGTTGGTGTCACAGTGGTTCCTCCATGCTACCCTGGCTGTTTCCACTATTTTTAGCTGGGCAAGAGCCATTTTGCTTCGCATATTGTAACCTGTGACGTCAAAATACTCTTCCATGGCTTCCACCCATTTCTCCACAACCTCGCCCAGGTTCTCCCCTTCTCCTTTGAAGGGTCCTGCCTGTGTCCTATGAAGAGCCTTGCGAACATCAAGGTCAAGCTCGTCATCTTCAGAGACAGGGTCTGTCTGACGACCACTGTAAGATCCCTGTTCCCACCGAGCAACAGATTCGGGGTACTGGCAGCGGAAGTAGCGCTTCTCGCGCGGGACAGGGGTCCCACACTCGGGGCCTCGCCCACGGATATCCGGATAAGAGACTAATCCGTCGGTTGTTCCAAAACCGAACCCGGAAAAACTTCCTTTACCGGAAAGCACGGGCGATTCCACCAGGATAACTTTTTACTCTAACGTATTCAAGATCATTTCTGATCGAGAGGATCCGATTACATCTATAAGATACTTAGTCAGTTCAAGGAAGAAACTTGCACTTAGATCATTGGGATCAACGCTTTTTTCCCCATTCAAGAGGCACAGCCGTTGATTCCTATCCATAGAACAGTTTCTGTCCGGGATTTATTTTTTTTTTCTATCGTAAAAACAAAAGTTTGAGTCTCGATTTACGGATCCATCAGTCCAGCCTAACCCCATCCGATCCCATGGGTTAGCCAACCGCCCAACCACTGTAGTGATGGGATCCAATTTGGAATTTGGTTAGGTTTTGTCCCGGGTACCAAGGAAAAGAGTTCCAAGGCCCCCTAGCCGGAATTTCATGCAAACATAAAACTAGCCACACCACTTACACACCCAATATGAAAATTGCCTTTTTCTTAGCATCAACAATCCTTTAATGAAACCATAGTACCACTGATCACAATCTCCCAAATTATCCAGTTGATTCATAATTTCCCATCATTCCTTCATCAGAGTATCTATGGCATCATTGGCAACTAGAACGCTCACCACCTGTCCACACAGAGGCCGTTTCCATAGTTCCTAGCCCATAATACTCGGCAATATAATCACTTATCAAGATGGACTCTCGTTGAAGATCAGCAAGATCAACCAACAGATCCATATAAAAGAGCCATGGACTCATCCGTTGAGGACCAGCAAGGTCAGTCAACCAGATCCATGCCCGGTTTCACAAAACAACTCTTACTCCTTGTTCCAATATCTTCCTCGACGCACGCGTGGGTATCCTGGGCGACCCAGAGCCCGAGCACCGTATGGTCAGCACCCTCTAGGATCCTTCGCAGGTGACCTAGCGCTTCACTCATAGGCCGCTTCCTTGGTCCCTCATCCACCGTACCGGAAGCTCACCATTTTAATCGAACCGAGGCTGGTCAAGACCTCGGCCGACCTTGCTACGCGAGACGTCCTCCATTGACTCTCCGTCAGCAGTTGCAACTTATCAGTTAGGTCTCCACGACCTTAATCACAAGACGGTCAAAATGCTTTCCCAGCATTCTTGACATAAAACAGCCATTTACAAACAGCATTTACAAACAGTTTACAAATACAATTTCTATATTAACTCTCATTTTTCCACATTATCCCTCATGCAATCCACATTACTTATTCCACATTTCATTTATATGTGTACTCATCCAATCATATCATTTTCCATCTCTTCACTTCAGATTCCTTCACATCACATATCATATATTCACATCCACATCCATATCCATACATCCACATCCACATCCACATCCACATCTACATGCTTATCTCCATTTTCACATCCTCATTTATACATCCACATCCCATATCCACATTCATACATACACATCCATATCCACATCCATATCCGCATTCATACATACACATCCATATCCACATCCACATGCATACATTCATTATCACGTCCTCATTCATACATCCACATCCACATACATACATACATACATCCACATCCACATCCACATTCTCATTCACATCTATACATCCATATCTACATGCACATTCACATCCATACATCCACATCTATATCCTCATTCACATCCATACATCCACATTCATGCATCCACATCTACATGCCTACATCCATACATACACATCCACATTTACATCCATGCATCCACATCCACATCCTCATTCACATCCATACATCCACATCTACATGCTTATCTCCATTTTCACATCCTCATTTATACATCCACATCCCATATCCACATTCATACATACACATCCATATCCACATCCACATGCATACATACATCCACATCCACATTCCCATTCACATATATACATCCATATCTACATGCACATTCACATCCATACATCCACATCTATATCCTCATTCACATCCATACATCCACATTCATGCATCCACATCTACATGCTTATCTCCATTTTCACATCCTCATTTATACATCCACATCCCATATCCACATTCATACATACACATCCATATCCACATCCACATGCATACATACATCCACATCCACATTACCATTCACATATATACATCTTTATCTACATGTACATTCACATCCATACATCCATATCTATATCCTCATTCACATCCATACATCCACATTCATGCATCCACATCTACATGCATACATCCATACATCCACATCCACATTTACATCCATGCATCCACATCTACATCCTCATTCACATCCATACATCCACATTCATACATCCATACATCCACATTCATACATCCACATCCACATCCACATTCACATCCATACATCCACATTCATACATCCACATCCACATCCATACATCCACATTCATACATCCACATCCACATCCACATTCACATCCATACATCCACATTCATACATCCACATCCACATCCACATGCATCTTATCATATCTTATCACTTCCCATATCTTTTATGCATACCTCTATGCATGAAATTCAATTATGCTAAAAGTAACACTTTTATAATAAAATATTCAACTTTTATGCATACCTCTATGCATGAAATCCAATATGATAAAAGTAACACTTTTGATATAAAAAAATTATCCTTTATGCATACTTCTATGCATGAAAAATTAAAAATGATAAAAGTAACACTTTTGATATAAAAAATTTTCCTTTATGCATCCTTCTATGCATGAAAATTAAAAATGATAAAAGTAACACTTTTGATATAAAAAAATTATCCTTTATGCATGATATTAAAATTCAATTTCTCCATGATTATAATGAAATTCTTTCAATTAATCTAGGATGATAATTCCTAGAATATGGTAGGAAGTCCTCTTTTTATGCTTTGAATGAAATTATTTTATGCATAATTTTTATAAAAATTTTGCCATAGCTCCGCTGCTATGACTGATAAATCTCAATTTTTTCTAAGGGATAAAGCTTATCATTAAGGAAATAATTAAAATGATCTCTAATTGGATCATTAATCTATAGTGGATTGAATCATCAATATGCATAAACTAAAAGCATAGAAAAAAGCCATTAAATTGGCCTCAAGCATAGCTTAATCTTGGATTAAGGAAAAGCTTTATGAAAAGCTTGATTTGGATTGAGAACGGGTCATGAGTATGACCATTTCTTGAGTGAGAGAGAGAATTTACATAAAAATCATTAGAATTTAAACATAAATGAAAATTAACTTCAATAGCATTTATTAACTTATGTAACTCTTCACTACTATTCAAACTTCAATAGTATTAAAAAAAAAACCATACCAATTAAACTTCTCAAGCTTGAGAGGGGTTGAGAAGAGAGAAACATTGAGAAATTATAGAAAGATCAATATTCACTAATTACCTTACAACTTGCTTGATTCTTTGTTCACGGTAGAGGCCCCCAACCAATCAATTGGTTAAGTATGTTGATGGAGCCTCTAATGGGGATTGAAGAAAGAGGGAAGCTCCAAAAACTAGTGAATTATTAAATGAATTCACAGTTCTTGGCTTAGGTGGAGTAGAGTAACGATGCATAAACACTAACTATTTTTCAACAAGGGGGAGGCTTCTATTTATAGGAAAAATTGAGCTCCTAACCAAACAAACTGATTCTAGAATTTTCTAAATCAGTTTGGTCAATATTTGACCATTTTTAGGTCAGTTAAGCTAACTTTTTGGAACTAGACTTGAATGAGGAGAGAGGAGAGATGAAATATCTCAATTTTTATGAGTTTAAAACTCATTCAAGCATGTGAAATATGCACCTCCTTTAAAGAACTCCCCTTCCTTACATATGTGTCATAATGGAATCATTTTAATATTGCTCATAGTTTTTTTTACTAATAAACCTTGTACATTTTCAACTCTCCATCTCATGTGAAATATGCACCTCCTTTAAAGAATTCCCCTTCCTTACATATGTGTCATAATGGAATCATTTTAATATTTCTCATAGTTTTTTACTAATAAACCTTGTACATTTTCAACTCTTCATCTTATGTGAAATATGCACCTTCTTTAAAGAATTCCCCTTCCTTACATATGTGTCATAATGGCATCATTTTAATATTGCTCATAGTTTTTTACTAATAAACCTTGTACATTTTCAACTCTTCACCTCATGTGAGTATTTACTCATTTTTGGGTATTTTCTTTTTACAAGTTAGATTTATCTCCTCCCTACACATGGATTGATGCTATTGGTCCATAGGAACCTTAATTGGACCATAGTCTAAAGATTTCTGAAAATCTAGACCCTTAGGCTAAGGTTCTTTATACCTATTTTCAATTAATTCCAATTGCACATTGGAAAATTCTTTTTGAATTTCTGTTTCAGGGGAACTCATCTGAGAATTAGAAGAGATATTTTTCTATCCAAAAATATTCAAAATCTGAATATTCTCTCTCTAGAATATTTTTCTCTCTCTAGGCTAAAATAGATAGAAACAAGGTCTTTATATTTCTGAAGAGGGATTGATTACAGGGAAAGATACTAGACATCAAAAAGGGGGTGGGGGAGGAATCTTACATTCTACCCCACTTAAAAAATGCGAGATGTCCTCATCTCGCAAACTGGGATAATTTCGCAAGATGCACGAATATGAGACTTAGAGAAAAATTTTAATCAAGATTAACCACCAAGAAACGTCTTAAAGAGAGCAAGATTCAAAATAAGAACAAGATTTAAACTTTATTCATTCTCGGAACTTATACAGTAAAGATAGAAGAACTCTTTACACTTCCATAAGCCCGTCCATCATATGATCACAAAAGCAGTCCTCACAAGCTGCACAAGTATAAGGTAACTCATCTATGGGAATAATTCTGTTGGTTATTGCTGCACCTATCTCAGTGGTATGAGGTGATCTAACAAAAGGACCTCTGAGAGGCAAGCCAAAAACGGGATAAAGGCATATCTTCTCATGAGGAAGAAAACATGCCAGTAAGAAGACTCGCTCAGAAAACCCAAGATGCCTTGATCTCATGACACAGTAGTATCGGGGACCCAAACCCAAAGCTTCAATAACCATGGCCAAGCGGACATTGTTACGAAAGTGCTGCTGACCCCAGGGTGTTACCCTAGTTATGTTTTGATAGGTCCGCCATTTGGTTTGCGCTACAGAAGTTCCCAAGTGAGGGAAAAGTGAGCGCTCATACTGCTCTATAAAATCCTTCTTCACAGATTCACTTGCGTCTTGAAGGTGAGGAATCATTATGGATAAAACTAGTTCTTGTTGCCAAGCCATGAAGGAGATTAAGAAAGAAAGGAGATCGATGGAAGTAAGATTACTGTGAGCGACAAGTAAAAGTTACGACTTATATAAAGGAAGGAGCTAGCGTAACTTAGAAGCCAACGGTAACTTGCCACTGAAGTTTTACCGTCTTTCCATGATTTGGGTTTGACACATTTTTCTATAGAAGGCATTAAGAATTTTGAGATGAAGAGATAAAAGAAGCTTGTAGGCTAAGTCACCTACTTTCATTGAATTCAGATATAAGGCTCACAATATCTGGGGGATAACTTCATATACTCCCCAAGAGATAAAGAACTTCTTTTGGGCCGTACTCGAATGAAGACCAAAACCTTGATATCCAAAACATCGATTCTCACTTCTGAACTCATTGTTCTGAATCCTTAAAACAGGTGGGACTCTTGAGAAGTATTCTAGGAAAAGGGTCTTCCTTTGTTAAACAGAACTTTCTTTTATTTTAGAGAGGGAATAATTATAAGATCAGAAAGGGAGATTCTTACTCCTGTATACCTCGAAGGCTGGGGAGGAATCTTACATTCTACCCCACTTAAAAAGTGCGAGATGTCCTCATCTCGCAAGGTAGAGGACAACTCTTTTTCTTAACATCCAATTTTATTTTGGGGTTCCTTATATTCTGGTCAACCCAATAGAACACTGGGATAAATATCCCTTATATAGAACTTATCATTAATATTCAGATCATATCATTCATATCTTTAACATGATAATGGTCCATTAGACCGAAAAATTTCCTTCTGAACATTCCTCCACGGGAATTTCAGTCAAGCAAGTTCTCAATTTGTCATCCCTTAACTTGATCTACTGGTCAAGTATTAACAGTAGCAATCTAATAGCACAACCCACTAACCTCATAGTGATTTGCTGAATTCATTATCATCATTCTAGTTATGAATATCATCACTGGGACTCGTCCCATTCATCCTCATTGTGGTTTTTTTTAGATTTTTATATTTCAACTAATTTCAGAAATCATCATTTTTCAATCAGAATTTTCAATCAGAATCCAATTCAATTCATCAATTCTCAAACAGAATTAAAAATCATATCAACCACATTCGAATTCATCATCTGGATAGCATTAACGCTTATAATTTCAAGTCTTAGATTTACTCGTATATACTGTCAGTAAAGAGCTGCAGTATACTCTCGGTATATACGGGTAGTCGTGGCTCTTGGATTTATAAGGTAAATACCATCATGTCTAGGCCTCAAGCAAGTCAGGGATTCTATATAATTGCGGTACTTCTATCTGAAGACCCAATTGTACCAAATTACGAATTTCAGTTTGAATATATCAAATTGTATGAATTATATCACACAATTACAACCTTTTTGTGTTTCTACATAAATTTTTGACATATTTGTCTTCTCAGTTGATCTTTATTAACCAATTCGCTCTGATACCAACTGTGAGATCCCTGTTCCCACCGAGCAACGGATTCGGGGTACTGGCAGCGGAAGTAGCGCTTCTCGCGCGGGACAGGGGTCCCACACTCGGGGCCTCGCCCACGGATATCCGGATAAGAGACTAATCCGTCGGTTGTTCCAAAACCGAACCCGGAAAAACTTCCTTTACCGGAAAGCACGGGCGATTCCACCAGGATAACTTTTTACTCTAACGTATTCAAGATCATTTCTGATCGAGAGGATCCGATTACATCTATAAGATACTTAGTCAGTTCAAGGAAGAAACTTGCACTTAGATCATTGGGATCAACGCTTTTTTCCCCATTCAAGAGGCACAGCCGTTGATTCCTATCCATAGAACAGTTTCTGTCCGGGATTTATTTTTTTTTTCTATCGTAAAAACAAAAGTTTGAGTCTCGATTTACGGATCCATCAGTCCAGCCTAACCCCATCCGATCCCATGGGTTAGCCAACCGCCCAACCACTGTAGTGATGGGATCCAATTTGGAATTTGGTTAGGTTTTGTCCCGGGTACCAAGGAAAAGAGTTCCAAGGCCCCCTAGCCGGAATTTCATGCAAACATAAAACTAGCCACACCACTTACACACCCAATATGAAAATTGCCTTTTTCTTAGCATCAACAATCCTTTAATGAAACCATAGTACCACTGATCACAATCTCCCAAATTATCCAGTTGATTCATAATTTCCCATCATTCCTTCATCAGAGTATCTATGGCATCATTGGCAACTAGAACGCTCACCACCTGTCCACACAGAGGCCGTTTCCATAGTTCCTAGCCCATAATACTCGGCAATATAATCACTTATCAAGATGGACTCTCGTTGAAGATCAGCAAGATCAACCAACAGATCCATATAAAAGAGCCATGGACTCATCCGTTGAGGACCAGCAAGGTCAGTCAACCAGATCCATGCCCGGTTTCACAAAACAACTCTTACTCCTTGTTCCAATATCTTCCTCGACGCACGCGTGGGTATCCTGGGCGACCCAGAGCCCGAGCACCGTATGGTCAGCACCCTCTAGGATCCTTCGCAGGTGACCTAGCGCTTCACTCATAGGCCGCTTCCTTGGTCCCTCATCCACCGTACCGGAAGCTCACCATTTTAATCGAACCGAGGCTGGTCAAGACCTCGGCCGACCTTGCTACGCGAGACGTCCTCCATTGACTCTCCGTCAGCAGTTGCAACTTATCAGTTAGGTCTCCACGACCTTAATCACAAGACGGTCAAAATGCTTTCCCAGCATTCTTGACATAAAACAGCCATTTACAAACAGCATTTACAAACAGTTTACAAATACAATTTCTATATTAACTCTCATTTTTCCACATTATCCCTCATGCAATCCACATTACTTATTCCACATTTCATTTATATGTGTACTCATCCAATCATATCATTTTCCATCTCTTCACTTCAGATTCCTTCACATCACATATCATATATTCACATCCACATCCATATCCATACATCCACATCCACATCCACATCCACATCTACATGCTTATCTCCATTTTCACATCCTCATTTATACATCCACATCCCATATCCACATTCATACATACACATCCATATCCACATCCATATCCGCATTCATACATACACATCCATATCCACATCCACATGCATACATTCATTATCACGTCCTCATTCATACATCCACATCCACATACATACATACATACATCCACATCCACATCCACATTCTCATTCACATCTATACATCCATATCTACATGCACATTCACATCCATACATCCACATCTATATCCTCATTCACATCCATACATCCACATTCATGCATCCACATCTACATGCCTACATCCATACATACACATCCACATTTACATCCATGCATCCACATCCACATCCTCATTCACATCCATACATCCACATCTACATGCTTATCTCCATTTTCACATCCTCATTTATACATCCACATCCCATATCCACATTCATACATACACATCCATATCCACATCCACATGCATACATACATCCACATCCACATTCCCATTCACATATATACATCCATATCTACATGCACATTCACATCCATACATCCACATCTATATCCTCATTCACATCCATACATCCACATTCATGCATCCACATCTACATGCTTATCTCCATTTTCACATCCTCATTTATACATCCACATCCCATATCCACATTCATACATACACATCCATATCCACATCCACATGCATACATACATCCACATCCACATTACCATTCACATATATACATCTTTATCTACATGTACATTCACATCCATACATCCATATCTATATCCTCATTCACATCCATACATCCACATTCATGCATCCACATCTACATGCATACATCCATACATCCACATCCACATTTACATCCATGCATCCACATCTACATCCTCATTCACATCCATACATCCACATTCATACATCCATACATCCACATTCATACATCCACATCCACATCCACATTCACATCCATACATCCACATTCATACATCCACATCCACATCCATACATCCACATTCATACATCCACATCCACATCCACATTCACATCCATACATCCACATTCATACATCCACATCCACATCCACATGCATCTTATCATATCTTATCACTTCCCATATCTTTTATGCATACCTCTATGCATGAAATTCAATTATGCTAAAAGTAACACTTTTATAATAAAATATTCAACTTTTATGCATACCTCTATGCATGAAATCCAATATGATAAAAGTAACACTTTTGATATAAAAAAATTATCCTTTATGCATACTTCTATGCATGAAAAATTAAAAATGATAAAAGTAACACTTTTGATATAAAAAATTTTCCTTTATGCATCCTTCTATGCATGAAAATTAAAAATGATAAAAGTAACACTTTTGATATAAAAAAATTATCCTTTATGCATGATATTAAAATTCAATTTCTCCATGATTATAATGAAATTCTTTCAATTAATCTAGGATGATAATTCCTAGAATATGGTAGGAAGTCCTCTTTTTATGCTTTGAATGAAATTATTTTATGCATAATTTTTATAAAAATTTTGCCATAGCTCCGCTGCTATGACTGATAAATCTCAATTTTTTCTAAGGGATAAAGCTTATCATTAAGGAAATAATTAAAATGATCTCTAATTGGATCATTAATCTATAGTGGATTGAATCATCAATATGCATAAACTAAAAGCATAGAAAAAAGCCATTAAATTGGCCTCAAGCATAGCTTAATCTTGGATTAAGGAAAAGCTTTATGAAAAGCTTGATTTGGATTGAGAACGGGTCATGAGTATGACCATTTCTTGAGTGAGAGAGAGAATTTACATAAAAATCATTAGAATTTAAACATAAATGAAAATTAACTTCAATAGCATTTATTAACTTATGTAACTCTTCACTACTATTCAAACTTCAATAGTATTAAAAAAAAAACCATACCAATTAAACTTCTCAAGCTTGAGAGGGGTTGAGAAGAGAGAAACATTGAGAAATTATAGAAAGATCAATATTCACTAATTACCTTACAACTTGCTTGATTCTTTGTTCACGGTAGAGGCCCCCAACCAATCAATTGGTTAAGTATGTTGATGGAGCCTCTAATGGGGATTGAAGAAAGAGGGAAGCTCCAAAAACTAGTGAATTATTAAATGAATTCACAGTTCTTGGCTTAGGTGGAGTAGAGTAACGATGCATAAACACTAACTATTTTTCAACAAGGGGGAGGCTTCTATTTATAGGAAAAATTGAGCTCCTAACCAAACAAACTGATTCTAGAATTTTCTAAATCAGTTTGGTCAATATTTGACCATTTTTAGGTCAGTTAAGCTAACTTTTTGGAACTAGACTTGAATGAGGAGAGAGGAGAGATGAAATATCTCAATTTTTATGAGTTTAAAACTCATTCAAGCATGTGAAATATGCACCTCCTTTAAAGAACTCCCCTTCCTTACATATGTGTCATAATGGAATCATTTTAATATTGCTCATAGTTTTTTTTACTAATAAACCTTGTACATTTTCAACTCTCCATCTCATGTGAAATATGCACCTCCTTTAAAGAATTCCCCTTCCTTACATATGTGTCATAATGGAATCATTTTAATATTTCTCATAGTTTTTTACTAATAAACCTTGTACATTTTCAACTCTTCATCTTATGTGAAATATGCACCTTCTTTAAAGAATTCCCCTTCCTTACATATGTGTCATAATGGCATCATTTTAATATTGCTCATAGTTTTTTACTAATAAACCTTGTACATTTTCAACTCTTCACCTCATGTGAGTATTTACTCATTTTTGGGTATTTTCTTTTTACAAGTTAGATTTATCTCCTCCCTACACATGGATTGATGCTATTGGTCCATAGGAACCTTAATTGGACCATAGTCTAAAGATTTCTGAAAATCTAGACCCTTAGGCTAAGGTTCTTTATACCTATTTTCAATTAATTCCAATTGCACATTGGAAAATTCTTTTTGAATTTCTGTTTCAGGGGAACTCATCTGAGAATTAGAAGAGATATTTTTCTATCCAAAAATATTCAAAATCTGAATATTCTCTCTCTAGAATATTTTTCTCTCTCTAGGCTAAAATAGATAGAAACAAGGTCTTTATATTTCTGAAGAGGGATTGATTACAGGGAAAGATACTAGACATCAAAAAGGGGGTGGGGGAGGAATCTTACAACCACGGTTTCCTCGTCTCATGATTCTGTCAAAAATTTATATATTATTAAATTTTTATTTTGATATTATCCACGAGATCCTAGGACTTAAGAGTTTCGAAAAATAATTTCTTAAACAAGACAATGATCTCATTGGAGGTCTATGATATATGTCCGATAACGGATTTTTTTCTTTATCAGATCGTCTATAAGTAATCACTTATACAACAGGGAATTTTTCTTCAGAAAACATTCTTATATAAAAGTTGCAAATTATACATAGAGCAGCTTGGCTCCAAAATTCAAAATCTCTTCGGGAGATGCATAAGAGGACCGTACTGGGCCATAGTCATATCATGTTACATAAGTTCTCTAACTCCGAAGGGAGCTATTATTTTCTCCTTAGGGATAAATTGACTAAGGAATCTATAAATTCGGCATGAAAGTCTGAAATTTCGAGGTGTTGAATGATATAGAATGACACCACGTGTCATTTTTAGCTTTAACAGAATCATAGCCAATGAGAAGTTCTCCCACAGCATTGCACGGCGGTCGCAAGGGGCATGGACATATTGCCCTGCAAACCACTTATGTAGTCTCGCCACTGGGTTAGGAAAATATAACTCCTCAAAGTGGCGTGTGAGTCTTGCTCGGCTTGTTCGAGTAGAAGCGGAAGAGATGAGATGCTCGAAGGCGAACGCAGTCATATCTTGAGACTGGGTGAGGTCGGGAATACCAGATAAATAGGGGACTTCCATCTATAAAAATAATTCCTTTGATTAAAAATTCTTCCTTAAATAAGCCTACGGAATGAAATACATTAAGAAAAAATGCTTTTTCTGAGTTCTTATTTATCAATTTCAGATAAGAATTTATTTATCCTTATTAGCTTTCAATTTGGCTCTGATACCAACTCTGAGATCCCTCTGTCCCCTCCGCGCACCGGACTCCCGATATCTGAAACAGCAGAAGCAGCCCCCTCATGCGCGGGGCAGGGTTTCTCACTCGAGGCCTTGCCCTCGAATGTCCGGGCACGAGACTAGGTTGGTGGTCACTCCAAAAACCAAAACCGGGAAAAATTCCCATGCCCGGAAAGCGAGGACGCTTTCACCTTTATGATTTTTTTTTAAACGAATTTTTCTAACGTGATCAATTCTAAGCTATCCTTCAACTGAATAAACCAGATAGAAGGAAACTATCACTGATATAATTTGATCATTTTAGTAAATTCAACGCTTTTTTCCTGATCTAGGTCAGGCACAGCCGTTGATCCACTTATTGAAAAATTTATCAGAGGGAATTGTCTAATTACTCGAATCTTAGCGTAATCCTAAGATTTTAAAGTTTGATTATTAAAACTCCACTGATTCCAGCCTAACCCCATCCGGCCCATGGGTTAGCCACCACCCTACCACTGGAATCGGTGGAACCAGACAAGTACTCGCCCACCCATAATTGAATTGCCTTTCTTAACTTTAGCTTTAGAAAACAGATACGCACACACTCCTCTTTATTAAAACTTGCAAACTTCTTTATTTCTTGCACATAATCATGGATGCTTCTTTTATTTCGCTTCACATTATGTATCTGCTGTCAACTGAGACTTGCGAGCACTCGTGTCTGTATCAAACATCTTTACCAAAGTATCCCATGCATCTTTGGGATTCTCAGCATCCTGCATGTGTATGAGCATAGCATCAGAAATACATATAGACAAATATGCAACACTTTGAATGCTCTTTCTGACCATTGCTCATGAGCAATAACCTGCTGTGTAGGTTGTCGAGGTAGCTCAAGCTCTGGCTCAGCACCTGTAATGAGATTCCAAAATCCTTTTTCTTTCAAGAAACTTTTTATCCTGTACTTCCATGCCTGGAAGTTCTTCCTATCTAGCTTTTCACCAACAATCTACTGGGTTATCCGACATATTTGCTCAATGCGTACTCCTTTTGCACACTTCCAAATCTATAAACGAGCCTTTCTCAGCTCCACCACACTCCAATGAGTGTTCCAGATACTCCAAAGTAGCCAACAATCTTCAAATTTGATGTAGAAAATCAACCTGTATGCATCCAAAATGAACTGGCTCATGCAGTCCGAGATACCCTGCTTTGATGCACTTTCCAAGGCTCCAAATCACAATGTAGTGGTGCAATCAAGTATGGGCAACTTGCATTGACACCCAAACAACCTCAATGTTGAATATCAACACCATCTGACATGTGTACATATCAATTTTTGAAAACCCCTTTCTCTGTTTTGGGAAATACCAGAAAAATCAAAAAAACCACCAGTAGTAATCTAATTTCTTCAATATTTGTCCAAATTGAGCAACCAGACATTCATTAGCTTAGCAATAGTGTCCATCAACTCCATGTAAGAGGAATTTGTCCAATTGTTTAAGACCAAAGATTAATTGTGTGATTAAAATCACTCTGTTTCTCTGCAACCAGTGGACAGCCTGTTTAATCAACTCATTCCCAGCTCAATTTTTCAATAAGTGGATCAACGGCTGTGCCTGACCTGGATCAGGAAAAAAGTTTTGAATTTACTAAAATGATCAAATTATATCAGTGATAGTTTCCTTCTATCTGGTTTATTCAGTTGAAGGATAGCTTAGAATTGATCACGTTAGAAAAATTCGTTTAAAAAAAAAATCATAAAGGTGAAAGCGTCCTCGCTTTCCGGGCATGGGGATTTTTCCGGGTTTTGGTTTTTGGAGTGACCACCAACCTAGTCTTGTGCCCGGACATTCGAGGGCGAGGCCTCGAGTGAGAAACCCTGCCCCGCGCATGAGGGGGCTGCTTCTGCTGTTTCAGATACCGGGAGTCCGTGCGCGGAGGGGACAGAGGGATCTCAGAGTTGGTATCAGAGCCAAATTGAAAGCTAATAAGGATAAATAAATTCTTATCTGAAATTGATAAATAAGAACTCAGAAAAAGCATTTTTTCTTAATGTATTTCATTCCGTAGGCTTATTTAAGGAAGAATTTTTAATCAAAGAAATTATTTTTATAGATGGAAGTCCCCTATTTATCTGGTATTCCCGACCTCACCCAGTCTCAAGATATGACTGCGTTCGCCTTTGAGCATCTCATCTCTTCTGCTTCTACTCGAATAAGCCGAGCAAGACTCACACGCCACTTTGAAGAGTTATATTTTCCTAACCCAGTGGCGAGACTACATAAGTGGTTTGCAGGGCAATATGTCCATGCCCCTTGCGACCGCCGTGTAATGCTGTGGGAGAACCTCTCATTGGCTATGATTCTGTTAAAGCTAAAAATGACAGGTGGTGTCATTCTATATCATTCAACACCTCGAAATTTCAGACTTTCATGCCGAATTTATAGATTCCTTAGTCGATTTATCCCTAAGGAGAAAATAATAGCTCCCTTCGGAGTTAGAGAACTTATGTAACATGATATGACTATGGCCCAGTACGGTCCTCTTATGCATCTCCCGAAGAGATTTTGAATTTTGGAGCCAAGCTGCTCTATGTATAATTTGCAACTTTTATATAAGAATGTTTTCTGAAGAAAAATTCCTTGTTGTATAAGTGATTACTTATAGACGATGTGATAAAGAAAAAAATCGGTTATCGGACATATATCATAGACCTCCAATGAGATCATTGTCTTGTTTAAGAAATTGTTTTTCGAAACTCTTAAGTCCTAGGATCTCGTGGATAATATCAAAATAAAAATTTAATAATATATAAATTTTTGACAGAATCATGAGACGAGGAAATCGTGGTCTCGTCAGACAGACCTTGTCTCTGAAGTTGACGAGCTTAACCTTGATGTTCGCAAGGCTCTTCATAGGACACAGGCAGGACCCTTCAAAGGAGAAGGGGAGAACCTGGGCGAGGCTGTGGAGAAATGGGTGGAAGCCATGGAAGAGTATTTTGACGTCACAGGTTACAATATGCGAAGCAAAATGGCTCTTGCCCAGCTAAAAATAGTGGAAACAGCCAGGGTAGCATGGAGGAACACTGTGACACCAACCATCTGGACATAAATACTCAGTCCTGGAATGATCTAAAAACCTATCTAAGAAAGAGATTTTGTCCTCCTGGATTTTTAGAAACCAAAATGAATGAATTCTTAGAACTAAAGCAGGAGAGCAGAACCATCAAGGAATACCACGAGGCCTTTGCTTTTCTACTCAAATATTCACCACCTCTTGATGAAGAGAAACTCATGGCCAGGTTCATTCGAGGAATGAACGAACCCTTGGACACACTGGTCAAAAATGCCAAGCCGGTGTCCATGGCCGAAGCAGTAAGAATGGCAAAAGATTTTGCCAAAGCCTTTGTAGTAAAGGTCCCACCAAAACCTGCACCCTCTAACTTTAAAAGATTCCAAGCCCAGGGAAGTACTTCAAACTTTCCACCCCCAAAGAGACAGCAAGGCCCGAATCTGAATCAGGATGCAAGAAGATTCAGAAGTGAAGGAAGACCCTTCCTCCAGAGTACTTTCTCAGGAACCCCACCTCTTTCAAAAAATCAGAAGGATGAGCTCAGAACTGAAAACTGATGCTTTGGTGGATGCCAGGGTTTTGGTCACCAGTTAAAAGACTGCCCGACTCCTACCATGTCAAGAGGACAAGGAAGTCAGGGACCCCGAATTCAGAAACCAACCCCTTCATTCCAGTCTAATCACGGTCCATCTCGCCCAACCCAGGGAAACCCCAGAAGAACTCCAGCTCAGCCATCTACCTCTATACAGCGTAATCTCAGAACTCCTTCCCAGAACTGGGGCAACCAAAGAGAAAGAGTTCTACCTCAGACTGCAGCAGCCAGAGCAGTCACCATTTCAGATGTAGTAGAAGAGGAAAAAGGGTAGATCTATGCTGCAATTAAAAATAAAGGGCCTAACCAGCAATTCTCCGTCATCCATACTCCAACAGAATATCAAGGTAAGTGGGTGGACCCAACGAGTCGGGTAACTTTCCAACATATTTATTTATTACAATCCGAATAGGACCCAAACAAGTTTCGTTTTAGGGGGCCATGCTAGCGACCATGCCTTGTGAGGACAAGAGGAAAAGGGGTTAGCTTCTATATAAACCAAGTGCAGATTTGTTCTATCCTGGATCACGCACATTGAGTGCCGTTCGATCGGAGGAATAGATTCCTATTAGAATGACTATGTTTGCTGTGAGATAGAGTTAGGTCCCTTTGTTTGCTCGTATCCTCATATTGTCAAGAGATTAAGGTGTCATTAATCAAAAATAAGGGGACTTATCTACCTATCAAAGGGTTTCCCTTGACCTAGCTAGGGCGAGGACCTTACACGTGGTATCCAAGCATGGTTTAGGTAATTGTGTGTCGTATTGTTTGATTGCTAGGCTTTCTTGATAGACTAATCTAGTTATGTCTAGATGTAGGATGTGATGGATTGCTATTCTCAATTCTTAGTGTTCTAGTACATCGTCTCCCCTACTTGGCTAACTCTTCTCTTGCTTGCATAGTCGGTAGGCGAAGGCACAAGCAAGCTCCCAAGGTAATCCCCTCCTATGCCACTAGGAATTGGATTTCCTCCCCAACGAGGGCAGACATGTGATTATGGATGCTGCCTAGTTTTATGGGCCCAAGCTAGTGTGGTGAATCAGCCTACCTCATAAGTAGACGTCTCCTATGAGGAGCGGGAGGGTTTGGTACAAGCAGCAGGGGGTGACAGGCTGGCTTGGCCCTTGTCAAGATGGATCATAGATGGATCATCCAATTCATCACCATAATCAGCCCGCAACTTCACATTTTGCTCCAAAGGTGTACTCATAGGCTTACACCCTGTCATGCCATATTTTGTCAATATATCCAATGCATATTGGTGCTGTACTAACCATGTACCTGCATGATCTTTGACCACTTAAATTCCAAGGAAGTATCTCAACTCACCAAGATCTTTCATGTCAAATTGCCCACTCAATGCTTTCTTGACATGCATTACATCTGCACCATGATCACCTGTGATAATCAAGTCATCCACATAGATGACGAGTAAAACAATCCCATGCTCTGTCTTCTTCACATAGAGTGAAGAATTCGCTGTAGATATCTGAAATCTGAGAGAGATCAGATATCTGCTCATCTTATCACTCCAAGCACGAGGTGCTTGAAGTAGAACTAGAACTTGCTTGTGGCAAGTTCACAGGCACATCAACCTCAGGTGACTCAATGACACCCTCATCTTTTGCTTTGTACCAACTAGCAAGCTAATCAAACACCACATCTTGTGAGATGACCACTTGTCTAGTTTGTGGGTTGTAACATTTGTATGCCTTTCGATCCTATGCATATCCAACAAATACACATTTCTCTGCCTTAGGATCCAACTTCCTTCTTCTTTCATCAGGCACATGTACATAAGCTATGCATCCAAAAACTTTGAGGTGTTCAATGTCTGGCCTATAACCTGTAAGCCTCATCTCTGGCGTACTTCCATGAATGGCTACTGTAGGTGTTTTGTTCAGTATATACACTGCAGTAGCACACGCTTCTGCCCAATAATAATCTGGCATGCTCTTTTCATTGAGCATCACCCTAGCCACTTCACATATGACTCTATTCTTTCTCTTAGCCACACCATTTTGCTGAGGTGTATACCTGCAAGTCAATTGTCTTCTTATTCCATGCTCCCTCAAGAAATGCTCAAAAGCCTTTGAGGTGTATTCATCACCTCCATCTGTCCTCAAACATTTAATCCAACAACCATATTGCTTTTCTGCAAAAGCTTTAAATCCATGAACTTTTCCAATACTTCACTCTTCTCTGTGAGAAAGTATATCCATGTCATCTTGCTGAAATCATCTATGAATGTCACATAGTATAAACTGCCTTTGATAGATGGGTTTTGTGCAAGGACCCCATACATCACTATGTACTATCTAAAGTGGCCTGCTACTCATGTTTCCTTCTCTAGGAAACCGCAGCCTTGCCTGCTTTCCAAACTGACAAGCTTCACAAACATGCATATTCCCATCATATTTGAATCTAGGCAATCCACTGACAATGCCTCTTGCCTGCATGTTCTTCAATCTTTGTATATTGACATGTCCAATCCTCTTATGCCACATATCAATGTCCTGTACCACATTTCTGCTTTTAGAGAACATGGCTGATTTTAACTCAGGAATCCCAGCATCCAGCTTAAACAACCTGCCTTCTTTCTTGCCTTTAGCAATGACTCTACATCCATGTTTGAAGTCCTCAATGAAGCAACCATGCTCGTTTGAAACAAACCTGTAATCCCTGTTCCACCATTTGACCAACTGAGGCCAAGCTCTTTGTGATAGAAGGCATATACAATACATCTGACATAGACTTTGTTTGACCATTGTGCATAACCAATGGTACACTACCAACATGTGTAATGGCATGCTGAGTATCATCTCCTGTTTCCACATAGCCTTTCACATCCATAGGCTTCATATGCTCAAACCATTCACCATGACAAGTCATATGGTTTGATGCTCCAGAGTCCATATACCAAGTATCATCATTCTCAGCATTTGTCACCATAGATCCAACAACATGTTTCATGGCAAACAAGTGATTTGCAGTGCCATCATTACTGCTTGATGCATAGTTTCCACCATGTTGTGCATAATTTTCACCATACTGACCACCACGTTGTGCTCTATCCCCTCTCAAATCAATCTGTTTGCGGAAACAATCTATTGCCATATGACCAAATTTGCCACAGTAATGGCATTCCACATCTTGCATAGAATTTTGTTGGCCTTGCCAACGTCCTCTACCACAGGGGTTACCTCTGCCTCTCTGAGATGCATAACCACGACCACCTCTAGCACCATATGTGGGCTGAAAATTCTGTTGTGGTGACTGTCCTGCCATCCACGACCATTACCACCACGGCCACGTGATGCGAATCTCCCCCTGCCTCTAAAACCTCTCTGCGAATAGAAAGCCTGATTTTTGCCATTATCATCATGGCTAGTAGATGCATCCAAAAATGAATCACTGAGTTTGATTTCCTCAACAAGTAAGAGTGAAACCAACTCATCAAAGTTTGGTAAACCTGTACTCCTCACTGAGATAGATGTATCAAAAGATTTATATTCCTTGCCAAGACCACGCAAGGTAATATCCACCAAATCATCATCAGGCATGGGGGCATTTATTATTGCCAATGCATCTGCAAACTTCTTTATTTCTTGCACATAATCATGGATGCTTCTTTTATTCCGCTTCACATTATGTATCTGCTGTCAAAACTGAGACTTGCGAGCTCTGGCTCAGTACCTGTAATGAGATTCCAAAATCCTTTTTCTTTCAAGAAACTTTTTATCCTGTACTTCCATGCCTGGAAGTTCTTCCTATCTAGCTTTTCACCAACAATCTACTGGGTTATCCGACATATTTGCTCAGTGCATACTCCTTTTGCACACTTCCAAATCTATAAACAAGCCTTCCTCAGCTCCACCACACTCCAATGAGTGTTCCAGATACTCCAAAGTAGCCAACAATCTTCAAATTTGATGTAGAGAATCAACCTGTATGCATCCAAAATGAACTGGCTCATGCAGTCCGAGATACCCTGCTTTGATGCACTTTCCAAGGCTCCAAATCACAATGTAGTGGTGCAATCAAGTATGGGCAACTTGCATTGACACCCAAACAACCTCAATGTTGAATATCAACACCATCTGACATGTGTACATATCAATTTTTGAAAACCCCTTTCTCTGTTTTGGGAAATACCAGAAAAATCAAAAAAACCAGTAGTAATCTAATTTCTTCAATATTTGTCCAAATTGAGCAACCAGGCATTCATTAGCTTAGCAATAGTGTCCATCAACTCCATGTAAGAGGAATTTGTCCAATTGTTTAAGACCAAAGATTAATTGTGTGATTAAAATCACTCTGTTTCTCTGCAAAACCAGTGGACAGCCTGTTTAATCAGCTCATTCCCAGCTCAATTAAGCATAATTGATTAAACCAACCATGTAGCCCTCTTCTCCAATGTGTGTAGCAACCAATTGCTAAAGCAATTGTGAAATATATCAAGCAACCAAGTGGAAATCAATCTCCTCGTAGCAAAAAAGTCAAAAATCTACCCTGTTTCACTGTAGGAGCTGCGATGCCTGCATTTGAGGAATTTGGGAGTGATTTAAGTGATAATTGAAGATGGATATAAGTGCCCAACACACTTGGGTGTGTGTGCAACCAGTCAATGGTTTGATTTTAGCCAAAAACACGCTCCAAATGCATCAAATTTTGACTCCTTTTTCTCTATTTTGTGAGAGCTCAAAAAAACCAGAGTTTTTCACTCGTTCAAATGCATGTAAATTGCTCCAAAATCACAGTAGGGCTTGCATAGAAGTTGCCAATACATTCTTCCTTGTCAAATACATGTTTGCTTTGCCAGATTTACATGTATTTCCACCATACATCAGTGCTTCCAAGCTTTAATGGAAAGCTTCCAAAAACCAGAAATTTGCTTTGCTTTTAGTTGCTCTAACTTGCTTTGCTTTTGCCTGAATCACCTGCAATCCGCTCAATGATGTTTAGAAGACCTTACCCGGTAGGCCAAGCTCCAAAAATCTGATAAGAATTGGTGTGCTCTAAGCTTCACAGCTTCAATGGCAAGCTTCATAGCTTCTTCTCCCTCTTCACTCACTCACTCATAAACCCTAATAAACAGCACAAGGCTCTGATACCATGTTGAAAGAACGGTAGAGGGGAAGGAGACACACACACACGAGTAAGCCCTAATGTATATTGCAAACCCTAACCAAAGAGAGAAGCCATCTCCTTTCTCACACAATGCATAAAGCCATAATCCATAATACACACAACACTATGAGTTGTGTCCACACACATCTAACCCTAGCTAATGTCCACACACTATGACCAGCTGGACACGCGGTCATTTATGTCTCACACATGTTCCTACCTAACATGCCAGCACATAGCATAGCTGGCTCACACACTGACATCGAGCTTGAATCTCAATAGCCCCTCTCAAGCTCATGATGTACTGCCGATGAAGATGTAGATGAGCTTGGGATATCAAGACTCTCAACACCCCACTCCTAACATACCCCAGCCACACATTTTTGGGCATGTTTAGTGCACACAAAGACTACTCTAAGCTTAGAAATAGCTTGCACTAACCTTGGTACCCACCACTACTTGCATTGTAGTCTTTCTTCTAGTGTAGCTTGTGGTGTAGCCTCTACCCATTTTGTTAAGTCTTGTTTTTGCTACATCTAGACCTCTTTCCAAAATTGTGCTTTACACAAAAGCTATCCACGTACTAAAAAACTAAGGAATTAATCCCTACACAAGGAACACCCAAGTTGGTGGAGCCATGGATGATGGTGCCATGTTCACCTCTTCCCCCACCCCTTTTCACTCTATTGCATAGGGAACCTAGGAACCAGCCCTTAGATCTTCCCAATATACTTAAATGTCATCACATTGGAAGCAAATGCTCCCCCTTTTGTGACAAAAGCTGTCTTTTCACGATCATCTGGGGCCATCAGGACTTGATTGTATACAGCGAAACCATCCAAGAAAGAATACATCTCAAGGTCTGCAGGTGGCATCTACCACGGAATCTATGAACAGAAGTGGGAAAGGATTTGTCTCTGTTGCAACATTGAGCTTCCAGTAATCCAAATAGACACGGAGCTTTCCATTCTCTTTCAGCACAATCACTATTGGCAACAACCATGTCACCTTTCCACCACCGGATATATGAATCCTAGTTTCAAGAGTTTATCAATTTCCTCAATTTGTTTTGCATAATTTGGATTCATTCGGTACCGCTGTTGCTTGCTTAATGGGAACAACATCCTCCTTAAGATGATGTTGATAAAATTGAGGATCAATGCTCTTCATATCTTTGTAGCTCCAAGGAAATACATCCACATATGATTTTAATAAGTTCTAGAGTTTTTCTTTCAATTCTATATCCAGCTTGGCGCTGATGCAAACTATCTTGGGGTGCTCCACGTCGCCCAGATTCATGTCTTCTAGCTCATCTGCTATGACCCGAAGGCTGTGCTTCATTGCTCTCTCATGAGTTTCTTCTACCTGGATAAGGGCTTGAACTTCCTTCGGTACACCCACATGACCTAAGGGGGTGAGAGGTCGGCTTGGCCCTCGTTGATTTAGTTCATAAGAATGACTATGTTTCCCGTGAGATAGAGTTAGGTCCCTTTATTTGCTCATATCCTCATATTGTCAAGAGATTAAGGTGTCATTAATCGAAAATAAGAGGACTTATCTACCTATCAAAAGGTTTCCCTTGACCTAGCTAGGGCGAGGACCTTACACGTGGTATCCAAGCATGGTTTAGGTAATTGTGTGTCGTATTGTTTGATTGCTAGGCTTTCTTGATAGACTAATCTAGTTATGTCTAGATCTAGGATGGGATGGATAGACTAATCTAGTTATGTCTAGATGTAGGATGGGATGAATTACTATTCTCAATTCTTAGTGTTCTAGTACATGTTGTTGCTCCCTAAACTTTGAGTTCTGTGATGCCATGATCCACGTCATAGAAAAGATAAATTTTAATCGGAGATCGACGTAAATGAATATTCCTCGAGAAATCCATGTTTTTGCATTTGTAAACGTATATTCGTCGAAAGAAATTTTAGAAAAAGAGAAACTGAGATAGTACCTTTCGAGAAGATAATTTTAGAAAGAACCTTTCAGACCTAAACTCTGACTCAGACTATTGACCAAGACCTAATTCCTTCGTCAGTTTCAATCAATGACGATGTGCCCAGTTCAGGGAAAATGTATTCAATCACCCACCGAATCTGAAACTAAGTTAAGACTTGTGACTTTGATCTAAGGATCAAGTTAACAGAATTTGAAGAATTCTGTTTGGAATTGAAAATTGGATCTAGAAGTATTGAGATAGGGATTTACGATATACTCATGGTATTCAAACAAAAATAAAAAACTATAAACTTGCATAGAATCCCTGCCTTCTTAAAAGACTGTCTCACACCAGAATGCTGGAGGGAGCATTTGGCATATATATTTATCTAAGGGAAGTTCAGTTTTGCAACAGCTGGAGGGGAGGGGAGTGTTCGAGGGACAGCTCACGCGGCAAAACTTGCCGAGGTCTTGACCAGCCTCAGTATGGTTAAAATGGTGCACTTCCGGTACGATGGACGAGGGCCGACGAAGCGGTCCCTGAGTGAAATGCCAGGACACCTAAGGAGGATCCTGGAGGGTTCTGACCAGGTGATGCACGGGCTCGCGGTGCCGAGGACATCCATGCGAATGTCGAGGAAGATATTATATAATGGACCTATGTTTTTATAATCTATCACTGGATCTCGTTGTTGACTTGCTGGTCTCAACGGAGAGTCCAGAGTGATACTGTTTTGTTGAGAAACAAGGACTCAATGAAAATTTTGAAGTATGACATGTATAAACCGTAAATTGTTAATCAAGCGTTGTTTTTATTAAAGTTTTAATAAAGAGGAGTGTGTGCGTATCTGTTTTCTAAAGCTAAAGTTAAGAAAGGCAATTCAATTATGGGTGGGTGAGTACTTGTCTGGTTCCACCGATTCCAGTGGTGGTAGGGTGGTGGCTAACCCATGGGCCGGATGGGGTTAGGCTGGAATCAGTGGAGTTTTAATAATCAAACTTTAAAATCTTAGGATTACGCTAAGATTCGAGTAATTAGACAATTCCCTCTGATAAATTTTTCAATAAGTGGATCAACGGCTGTGCCTGACCTGGATCAGGAAAAAAGCATTGAATTTACTAAAATGATCAAATTATATCAGTGATAGTTTCCTTCTATCTGGTTTATTCAGTTGAAGGATAGCTTAGAATTGATCACGTTAGAAAAATTCATTTAAAAAAAATCATAAAGGTGAAAGCGTCCTCGCTTTCCGGGCATGGGAATTTTTCCCGGTTTTGGTTTTTGGAGTGACCACCAACCTAGTCTCGTGCCCGGACATTCGAGGGCGAGGCCTCAAGTGAGAAACCCTGCCCCACGCATGAGGGGGCTGCTTCTGCTGTTTCAGATACCGGGAGTCCGTGCGCAGAGGGGACAGAGGGATCTCAGAGTTGGTATCAGAGCCAAATTGAAAGCTAATAAGGATAAATAAATTCTTATTTGAAATTGATAAATAAGAACTCAGAAAAAGCATTTTTTCTTAATGTATTTCATTCCGTAGGCTTATTTAAGGAAGAATTTTTAATCAAAGAAATTATTTTTATAGATGGAAGTCCCCTATTTATCTGGTATTCCCAACCTCACCCAGTCTCAAGATATGACTGCTTTCGCCTTCGAGCATCTCATCTCTTCCGCTTCTACTCGAATAAGCCGAGCAAGACTCACACGCCACTTTGAGGAGTTATATTTTCCTAAACCAGTGGCGAGACTACATAAGTGGTTTGCAGGGCAATATGTCCATGCCCCTTGCGACCGCCGTGCAATGCTGTGGGAGAACCTCTCATTGGCTATGATTCTGTTAAAGCTAAAAATGACACGTGGTGTCATTCTATATCATTCAACACCTCGAAATTTCAGACTTTCATGCCGAATTTATAGATTCCTTAGTCGATTTATCCCTAAGGAGAAAATAATAGCTCCCTTCGGAGTTAGAGAACTTATGTAACATGATATGACTATGGCCCAGTACGGTCCTCTTATGCATCTCCCGAAGAGATTTTAAATTTTGGAGCCAAGCTGCTCTATGTATAATTTGCAACTTTTATATAAGAATGTTTTCTGAAGAAAAACTCCTTGTTGTATAAGTGATTACTTATAGATGATCTGATAAAGAAAAAAATCCGTTATCGGACATATATCATAGACCTCCAATGAGATCATTGTCTTGTTTAAGAAATTGTTTTTCGAAACTCTTAAGTCCTAGGATCTCGTGGATAATATCAAAATAAAAATTTAATAATATATAAATTTTTGACAGAATCATGAGACGAGGAAATCGTGGTCTCGTCAGACAGCCCTGTCTCTGAAGATGACGAGCTTGACCTTGATGTTCGCAAGGCTCTTCATAGGACACAGGCAGGACCCTTCAAAGGAGAAGGGGAGAACCTGGGCGAGGCTGTGGAGAAATGGGTGGAAGCCATGGAAGAGTATTTTGACGTCACAGGTTACAATATGCGAAGCAAAATGGCTCTTGCCCAGCTAAAAATAGTGGAAACAGCCAGGGTAGCATGGAGGAACCACTGTGACACCAACCATCTGGACATAAATACTCAGTCCTGGAATGATCTAAAAACCTATCTAAGAAAGAGATTTTGTCCTCCTGGATTTTTAGAAACCAAAATGAATGAATTCTTAGAACTAAAGCAGGAGAGCAGAACCATCAAGGAATACCACGAGGCCTTTGCTTTTCTACTCAAATATTCACCGCCTCTTGATGAAGAGCAACTCATGGCCAGGTTCATTCGAGGAATGAACGAACCCTTGGACACACTGGTCAAAAATGCCAAGCCGGTGTCCATGGCCGAAGCAGTAATAATGGCAAAAGATTTTGCCAAAGCCTTTGTAGTAAAGGTCCCACCAAAACCTGCACCCTCTAACTTTAAAAGATTCCAAGCCCAGGGAAGTACTTCAAACTTTCCACCCCCAAAGAGACAGCAAGGCCCGAATCTGAATCAGGATGCAAGAAGATTCAGAAGTGAAGGAAGACCCTTCCTCCCACCACTTAAAAGACTGCCCGACTCCTACCATGTCAAGAGGACAGGGAAGTTAGGGACCCCAAATTCAGAAACCAACCCCTTCATTCCAGTCTAATCAGGGTCCGTCTCGCCCAACCCAGGGAAACCCCAGAAGAACTCTAGCTCAGCCATCTACCTCTATCCAGCGTAATCTCAGAACTCCTTCCCAGAACTGGGGCAACCAAAGAGAAAGAGTTCTACCTCAGACTGCAGCAGCCAGAGCAGTCACCATTTCAGATGTAGTAGAAGAGGAAAAAGGGTAGATCTATGCTGCAATTAAAAATAAAGGGCCTAACCAGCAATTCTCCGTCATCCATACTCCAGCAGAATATCAAGGTAAGTGGGTGGACCCAACGAGTCGGGTAACTTTCCAACATATTTATTTATTACAATCCGAATAGGACCCAAACAAGTTTCATTTTAGGGGGCCATGCTAGCGACCATGCCTTGTGAGGACAAGAGGAAAAGGGGTTAGCTTCTATATAAACCAAGTGCAGATTTGTTCTATCCTGGATCACGCACATTGAGTGCCGTTCGATCGGAGGAATAGATTCCTATTAGAATGACTATGTTTGCTGTGAGATAGAGTTAGGTCCCTTTGTTTGCTCGTATCCTCATATTGTCAAGAGATTAAGGTGTCATTAATCAAAAATAAGGGGACTTATCTACCTATCAAAGGGTTTCCCTTGACCTAGCTAGGGCGAGGACCTTACACGTGGTATCCAAGCATGGTTTAGGTAATTGTGTGTCGTATTGTTTGATTGCTAGGCTTTCTTGATAGACTAATCTAGTTATGTCTAGATGTAGGATGTGATGGATTGCTATTCTCAATTCTTAGTGTTCTAGTACATCGTCTCCCCTACTTGGCTAACTCTGCTCTTGCTTGCATAGTCGGTAGGCAAAGGCACAAGCAAGCTCCCAAGGTAATCCCCTCCTATGCCACTAGGAATTGGATTTCCTCCCCAACGAGGGCAGACATGTGATTATGGATGCTGCCTAGTTTTGTGGGCCCAAGCTAGTGTGGTGAATCAGCCTACCTCATAAGTAGACGTCTCCTATGAGGAGCGGGAGGGTTTGGTACAAGCAGCAGGGGGTGACAGGCTGGCTTGGCCCTTGTCAAGACTAGTCGATGATAGAGTATGTATGGTCCATGAGGTATGCCCAGCTGGTTTAGGCTAGAAGACTAAATTCTAGATCATTACTGGTTTTGGGTTTTGTTTGGATATGTCTATGGACTGTAAAGCTAGTTTCACTATTTCTTTTCTGAACATTTTGCTATAAGAGCTGTTTGATTAATATTGTTGTTTTCAAAGACTGTTTTAAGGAACATTTTTATGCTTATATTATGGGGAGCCAATATAAGTAGTAAACCCTCCTTTTACTCCTTACACAATAAGTGGGTAGAGTGCTCCCTACAAAGGGTAGAGCTGGTTTAGCTGGGAGCATTTACATGTACATGCCCAGATAGTCCAAAGGCATATCCCTAAAGTTCCAAAGCTCTCTCATGAGTTTCTTCTACCTGGATAAGGGCTTGAACTTCCTTCGGTACACCCACATGACCTAAGGGGGTGAGAGGTCGGCTTGGCCCTCGTTGATTTAGTTCATAAGAATGACTATGTTTCCCGTGAGATAGAGTTAGGTCCCTTTGTTTGCTCATATCCTCATATTGTCAAGAGATTAAGGTGTCATTAATAGAAAATAAGAGGACTTATCTACCTATCAAAAGGTTTCCCTTGACCTAGCTAGGGCGAGGACCTTACACGTGGTATCCAAGAATGGTTTAGGTAATTGTGTGTCGTATTGTTTGATTGCTAGGCTTTCTTGATAGACTAATCTAGTTATGTCTAGATCTAGGATGGGATGGATAGACTAATCTAGTTATGTCTAGATGTAGGATGGGATGAATTACTATTCTCAATTCTTAGTGTTCTAGTACATGTTGTTGCTCCCTAAACTTTGAGTTCTGTGATGCCATGATCCACGTCATAGAAAAGATAAATTTTAATCAGAGAAATATTCCTCGAGAAATCCATGTTCCTCGAGAAATCCATGTTTTTGAATCTGTAAACGTATATTCGTCGAAAGAAATTTTAGAAAAAGAGAAACTAAGATAGTACCTTTCGAGAAGATAATTTTAGAAAGAACCTTTCAGACCTAAACTCTGACTCAAACTATTGACCAAGACCTAATTCCTTCATCAGTTTCAATCAATGATGATGTGCCCAGTTCAGGAAAAATGTATTCAATCACCCACCGAATCTGAAACTAAGTTAAGACTTGTGACTTTGATATAAGGATCAAGTTAACAGAATTTGAAGAATTCTGTTTGGAATTGAAAATTGGATCTAGAAGTATTGAGATAGGGATTTACGATATACTCATGGTATTCAAACAAAAATAAAAAACTATAAACTTGCATAGAAACCCTGCCTTCTTAAAAGACTGTCTCACACCAGAATGCTGGAGGGAGCATTTGGCATATATATTTATCTAAGGGAAGTTCAATTTTGCAACAGCTGGAGGGGAGGGGAGTGTTCGAGGGACAACTCAGGCGGCAAAGCCTGTCGAGGTCTTGACCAGCCTCGGTATGATTAAAATGGTGCACTTCCGGTACGATGGACGAGGGCTGACGAAGCGGTCCCTGAGTGAAATGCCAGGACACCTAAGGAGGATCCTGGAGGGTTCTGACCAGGTGATGCACGGGCTCGCGGTGCCGAGGACATCCATGCGAATGTCGAGGAAGATATTATATAATGGACCTATGTTTTTATAATCTATCACTGGATCTAGTTGTTGACTTGCTGGTCTCAACGGAGAGTCCAGAGTGATACTGTTTTGTTGAGAAACAAGGACTCAATGAAAATTTTGAAGTATGACATGTATAAACCGTAAATTGTTAATCAAGGGTTGTTTTTATTAAAGTTTTAATAAAGAGGAGTGTGTGCGTATCTATTTTCTAAAGCTAAAGTTAAGAAAGGCAATTCAATTATGGGTGGGTGAGTACTTATCTGGTTCCACCCGATTCCAGTGGTAGGGTGGTGGCTAACCCATGGGCTGGATGGGGTTAGGCTGGAATCAGTGGAGTTTAAATAATCAAACTTTAAAATCTTAGGATTACGCTAAGATTCGAGTAATTAGATAATTCCCTCTGATAAATTTTTCAATAAGTGGATCAATGGCTGTGCCTGACCTGGATCAGGAAAAAAGCGTTGAATTTACTAAAATGATCAAATTATATCAGTGATAGTTTCCTTCTATCTGGTTTATTCAGTTGAAGGATAGCTTAGAATTGATCACGTTAGAAAAATTCGTTTAAAAAAAAATCATAAAGGTGAAAGCATCCTCGCTTTCCGGGCATGGGAATTTTTCCCGGTTTTGGTTTTTGGAGTGACCACCAACCTAGTCTCGTGCCCGGACATTCGAGGGCGAGGCCTCGAGTGGGAAACCCTGCCCCGCGCATGAGGGGGCTGCTTCTGCTGTTTCAGATACCGGGAGTCCGGTGCGCGGAGGGGACAGAGGGATCTCAGAGTTGGTATCAGAGCCAAATTGAAAGCTAATAAGGATAAATAAATTCTTATCTGAAATTGATAAATAAGAACTCAGAAAAAGCATTTTTTCTTAATGTATTTCATTCCATAGGCTTATTTAAGGAAGAATTTTTAATAAAAGAAGTTATTTTTATAGATGGAAGTCCCCTATTTATCTGGTATTCCTGACCTCACCCAGTCTCAAGATATGACTGCGTTCGCCTTCGAGCATCTCATCTCTTCCGCTTCTACTCGAACAAGCCGAGCAAGACTCACACGCCACTTTGAGGAGTTATATTTTCCTAACCCAGTGGGTGGCGAGACTACATAAGTGGTTTGCAGGGCAATATGTCCATGCCCCTTGCGACCGTCGTGCAATGCTGTGGGAGAACCTCTCATTGGCTATGATTCTGTTAAAGCTAAAAATGACACGTGGTGTCATTCTATATCATTCAACACCTCGAAATTTCAGACTTTCATGCCGAATTTATAGATTCCTTAGTCGATTTATCCCTAAGGAGAAAATAATAGCTCCCTTCGGAGTTAGAGAACTTATGTAACATGATATGACTATGGCCCAGTACGGTCCTCTTATGCATCTCCCGAAGAGATTTTGAATTTTGTAGCCAAGCTGCTCTATGTATAATTTGCAACTTTTATATAAGAATGTTTTCTGAAGAAAAATTCCCTGTTGTATAAGTGATTACTTATAGACGATCTGATAAAGAAAAAAATCCGTTATCGGACATATATCATAGACCTCCAATGAGATCATTGTCTTGTTTAAGAAATTGTTTTTCGAAACTCTTAAGTCCTAGGATCTCGTGGATAATATCAAAATAAAAATTTAATACTATATAAATTTTTGACAGAATCATGAGACGAGAAAACCGTGGTCGTCAGACAGACCCTGTCTCTGAAGATGACGAGCTTGACCTTGATGTTCGCAAGGCTCTTCATAGGACACAGGCAGGACCCTTCAAAGGAGAAGGGGAGAACCTGGGCGAGGTTGTGGAGAAATGGGTGGAAGCCATGGAAGAGTATTTTGACGTCACAGGTTACAATATGCGAAGCAAAATGGCTCTTGCCCAGCTAAAAATAGTGGAAACAGCCAGGGTAGCATGGAGGAACCACTGTGACACCAACCATCTAGACATAAATACTCAGTCCTGGAATGATCTAAAAACCTATCTAAGAAAGAGATTTTGTCCTCTTGGATTTTTAGAAACCAAAATGAATGAATTCTTAGAACTAAAGCAGGAGAGCAGAACCATCAAGGAATACCACGAGGCCTTTGCTTTTCTACTCAAATATTCACCGCCTCTTGATGAAGAGCAACTCATGGCCAGGTTCATTCGAGGAATGAACGAACCCTTGGACACACTGGTCAAAAATGCCAAGCCGGTGTCCATGGCCGAAGCAGTAAGAATGGCAAAAGATTTTGCCAAAGCCTTTGTAGTAAAGGTCCCACCAAAACCTGCACCCTCTAACTTTAAAAGATTCCAAGCCCAGGGAAGTACTTCAAACTTTCCACCCCCAAAGAGACAGCAAGGCCCGAATCTGAATCAGGATGCAAGAAGATTCAGAAGTGAAGGAAGACCCTTCCCCCAGAGTACTTTCTCAGGAACCCCACCTCTTTCAAAAAATCAGAAGGATGAGCTCAGAACTGAAAACTGATGCTTTGGATGCCAGGGTTTTGGTCACCAGTTAAAAGACTGCCCGACTCCTACCATGTCAAGAGGACAGGGAAGTCAGGGACCCCGAATTCAGAAACCAACCCCTTCATTCCAGTCTAATCAGGGTCCGTCTCGCCCAACCCAGGGAAACCCCAGAAGAACTCTAGCTCAGCCATCTACCTCTATCCAGAACTCCTTCCTAGAACTGGGGCAACCAAAGAGAAAGAGTTCTACCTAAAACTGCAGCAGCCAGAGCAATCACCATTTCAGATGTAGTAGAAGAGGAAAAAGGGTAGATCTATGTTGCAATTAAAAATAAAGGGCCTAACCAACAATTCTCCGTCATCCATACTCCAGCAGAATATCAAGGTAAGTGGGTGGATCCAACGAGTCGGGTAACTTTCCAACATATTTATTTATTACAATCCGAATAGGACCCAAACAAGTTTCGTTTTAGGGGGCCATGCTAGCGACCATGCCTTGTGAGGACAAGAGGAAAAGGGGTTAGCTTCTATATAAACCAAGTGCAGATTTGTTCTATCCTGGATCACGCACATTGAGTGCCGTTCGATCGGAGGAATAGATTCCTATTAGAATGACTATGTTTGCTGTGAGATAGAGTTAGGTCCCTTTGTTTACTCGTATGCTCATATTGTCAAGAGATTAAGGTTTCATTAATCAAAAATAAGGGGACTTATCTACCTATCAAAGGGTTTCCCTTGAGGGTTTCCCTTGACCTAGCTAGGGCGAGGACCTTACACATGGTATCCAAGCATGGTTTAGGTAATTGTGTGTCGTATTGTTTGATTGCTAGGCTTTCTTGATAGACTAATCTAGTTATGTCTAGATGTAGGATGTGATGGATTGCTATTCTCAATTATTAGTGTTCTAGTACATCGTCTCCCCTACTTGGCTAACTCTGCTCTTGCTTGCATAGTCGGTAGGCGAAGGCACAAGCAAGCTCCCAAGGTAATCCCCTCCTATGCCACTAGGAATTGGATTTCCTCCCCAACGAGAGCAGACATGTGATTATGGATGCTGCCTAGTTTTGTGGGCCCAAGCTAGTGTGGTGAATCAGCCTACCTCATAAGTAGACGTCTCCTATGAGGAGCGGGAGGGTTTGGTACAAGCAGCAGGGGGTGACAGGCTGGCTTGGACCTTGTCAAGACTAGTCGATGATAGAGTATGTATGGTCCATGAGGTATGCCCAGCTGGTTTAGGCTAGAAGACTAAATTCTAGATCATTACTGGTTTTGGGTTTGGTTTGGATATGTCTATGGACTGTAAAGCTAGTTTCACTGTTTCTTTTCTGAACATTTTGCTATAAGAGCTGTTTGATTAATATTGTTGTTTTCAAAGACTGTTTTAAGGAACATTTTTATGCTTATATTATGGGGAGCCAATATAAGTAGTAAACCCTCCTTTTACTCCTTACACAATAAGTGGGTAGAGTGCTCCCTACAAAGGGTAGAGCTGGTTTAGCTGGGAGCATTTACATGTACATGCCCAGATAGTCCAAAGGCATATCCCTAAAGTTCCAAAGCTTCTAACCGAAAAGTCCAAAAACCTACACTGATCCCCACACCCATCCCCCATGTTGAAAGAACGGTAGAGGGGAAGGAGACACACACACAGGAGCAAACCCTAATGTATATTGCAAACCCTAACCAAAGAGGGAAGCCATCTCCCTTCTCACACAATCCATAAAGCCATAATCCATAATACACACAACACTATGAGTTGTGTCCACACACATCTAACCCTAGCTAATGTCCACACACTATGACCAGCTGGACACGTGGTCATTTATGTCTCACACATGTTCCTACCTAACATGCCAGCTTATAGCATAGCTGGCTCACACTGACATCGAGCTTGAATCTCAACAGCCCCTCTCAAGCTCATAATGTACTGCCGATGAAGATGTAGATGAGCTTGGGATATCAGGACTCTCAACACTCCCCCTCAAGCTCATCCCATGTACTCCCAACATAGTACGGAAGTACTCAAACTTCTCCCTGCTAAGTGGCTTTGTAAAGATGTCTGCCACCTACTCATCAGTCTTCACATACTGTAGATCAACTGTACCATCAAGCACCTTTTCTCTGACAAAGTGATAATGGACCTCTATGTGTTTGGTCCTCGCATGAAACACTAAATTTTTGGCCAACTGTATACTGCTCATGTTTGTCACAATGAATGACAACTTTGCCATCAATAGGCTCACCCAAATCTGCCAAGAGATTCTTTATCCATACTGCCTCACAAGTAGTAATGGCTGCACCTCTATATTCAGCCTCTGTACTAGATAAAGCAACTGTAGGCTGCTTCTTGATACTCCAACTCACCATGGCACTTCCAAGTGTAAAAGCATATCCACTAGTAGACATCCTGTCATATGAGCTACCTGCCTAATCAGCATCTGTGTAGCCATGTATGTCCAAGCTTTTACCACTCTCATAAAGTAGACCATAATGTGCAGTGGTCTTTACATATCTCATAATGCGTCTCACTACATCTAAATGAGGTTTTCTGGGGCTCTGCATAAACTGGCTGACTAGCCCCACAACATAACTCAAATCCGGGCATGTGATAGTCATGTAAATGAAACTACCAACCATCTTCCTGTACATAGATAGATCATCCAATTCATCACCATAATCAGCCCGCAACTTCACATTTTGCTCCAAAGGTGTACTCATAGGCTTACACCCTGTCATGCCATATTTTGTCAATATATCCAATGCATATTGGTGCTGTACTAACCATGTACCTGCATGATCTTTGACCACTTCAATTCCAAGGAAGTATCTCAACTCACCAAGATCTTTCATGTCAAATTGCCCACTCAATGCTTTCTTGACATGCATTACATCTGCACCATGATCACCTGTGATAATCAAGTCATCCACATAGATGACGAGTAAAACAATCCCATGCTCTGTCTTCTTCACATAGAGTGAAGAATTTGCTGTAGATATCTGAAATCTGAGAGAGATCAGATATCTGCTCATCTTATCACTCCAAGCACGAGGTGCTTGCTTCAAACCATATAATGCCTTTTTCAATTTGCATACATGAGTGGGATATCGTGGGTGTACATAACCTTCTGGCTGTGCCATATACACTTCCTCTTGAAGATCACCATTTAGAAATACATTTTTGACATCCATTTGATGCATTTCCCAACCATTAGCTGCAGCCATAGCAATGACTGCTCTTACTGTCCCCATCTTTGCCACTGGACTAAACGTTTCATCATAGTCCATACCTTGGGTTTGTGCATAACCCTTAGCTACCAATCTTGCTTTATGTCTCTCAATAGAACCATCACTTTGTAAACCCATTTACATCCAATAACATTTTTGTCCTTTGGTAGTGCAACCAAATCCCATGTATCATTATGGACCAATGTGTCCATCTCAACATCCATTGTTTTCTCCCATACATGCTCTCCAATAGCTTCTGTATAGCATGTAGGTTCCACATGCTTCACCATAGATGTCATATATGCATAGTGCATAGCAAAATCTCGATATGTCAATCTGTCAAACTGGATATCTGCCTCTCTGGGATCTCCGTAATGCATGCGGGTCACTCCGAACACCTGTCACTCTAGCATGTGGTGGCACATATCTATCCTACCTAGCACCAGGTGTGCGTAAAACAGGTATGCCAAGCTCCTCATCCAAACTCTCTGAACTCGATGACTCATAACCTGTGATTCCCATTCCTTCAATCTTCTTATTTCCTTTGTCCATAGCACTACTCCCAATGCTCACACTCTCATGCCTCAAACGTCCTGACCATGGACGTACACTGCTACTCTCAGCCTTTGCTGTTGGCCCCCAGACATAGTAGTAGAACTAGAACTTGCTTGTGGCAAGTTCACAAGCACATCAACCTCAGGTGACTCAATGACACCCTCATCTTTTGCTTTGTACCAACTAGCAAGCTCATCAAACACCACATCTTGTGAGATGACCACTTGTCTAGTTTGTGGGTTGTAACATTTGTATACCTTTCCATCCTATGCATATCCAACAAATACACATTTCTCTGCCTTAGGATCCAACTTCCTTCTTCTTTCATCAGGCACATGTACATAAGCTATGCATCCAAAAACTTTGAGGTGTTCAATGTCTGGCCTATAACCTATAAGCCGCACCTCTGGCGTACTTCCATGAATGGCTACTGTAGGTGTTTTGTTCAGTATATACACTGCAGTAGCACATGCTTCTGCCCAATAATAATCTGGCATGCTCTTTTCATTGAGCATCACCCTAGCCACTTCACATATGACTCTATTTTTTCTCTTAGTCACACCATTTTGCTGAGGTGTATACCTACAAGTCAATTGTCTTCTTATTCCATGCTTCCTCAAGAAATGCTCAAAAGCCTTTGAGGTGTATTCACCACCTCCATATGTCCTCAAACATTTAATCCAACAACCATATTGCTTTTCTGCAAAAGCTTTAAATCCATGAACTTTTCCAATACTTCACTCTTCTCTCTGAGAAAGTATATCCATGTCATCTTGCTGAAATCATCTATGAATGTCACATAGTATAAACTGCCTTTGATAGATGGGTTTTGTGCAAGGACCCCATACATCACTATGTACTATCTCAAGTAGCCTGCTACTCATGTATCCTTCTCTAGGAAACCGCAACCTTGCCTGCTTTCCAAACTGACAGGCTTCACAAACATGCATATTCCCATCATATTTGAATCTAGGCAATCCACTGACAATGCCTCTTGCCTGCATGTTCTTCAATCTTTGTATATTGACATGTCCAATCCTCTTATGCCACATATCAATGTCCTGTACCACATTTCTGCTTTTAGAGAACATGGCTGATTTTAACTCAGGAATCCCAGCATCCAGCTTAAACAACCTGCCTTCTTTCTTGCCTTTAGCAATGCCTCTTGCCTGCATGTTCTTCAATCTTTGTATATTGACATGTCCAATCCTCTTATGCCACATATCAATGTCCTGTACCACATTTCTGCTTTTAGAGAACATGGCTGATTTTAACTCAGGAATCCCAGCATCCAGCTTAAACAACCTGCCTTCTTTCTTGCCTTTAGCAATGACTCTACATCCATGTTTGAAGTCCTCAACGAAGCAACCATGCTTGTTTGAAATGAACCTGTAATCCCTGTTCCACCATTTGACCAACTCAGGCCAAGCTCTTTGTGATAGAAGGCACATATAATACATCTGACATAGACTTTGTTTGACCATTGTGCATAACCAATGGTACATTACCAACATGTGTAATGGCATGCTGAGTATCATCTCCTGTTTCCACATAGCCTTTCACATCCATAGGCTTCATATGCTCAAACCATTCACCATGACAAGTCATATGGTTTGATGCTCCAGAGTCCATATACCAAGTATCATCATTCTCAGCATTTGTCACCATAGATCCAACAACATGTTTCATGGCAAACAAGTGATTTGCAGTGCCATCATTACTGCTTGATGCATAGTTTCCACCATGTTGTGCATAATTTCCACCATACTGACCACCACGTTGTGCTCTATCCCCTCTCAAATCAATCTGTTTGCGGTGATAGAGAGGATTGATTTGAGAGGGGATAGAGCACAACGTGGTGGTCAGTATGGTGGAAATTATGCACAACATGGTGGAAACTATGCATCAAGCAGTAATGATGGCACTGCCAATTACTTGTTTGCCATGAAACATGTTGTTGGATCTATGGTGACAAATGCTGAGAATGATGATACTTGGTATATGGACTCTGGAGCATCAAACCATATGACTTGTCATGGTGAATGGTTTGAGCATATGAAGCCTATGGATGTGAAAGGCTATGTGGAAACGGAGATGATACTCAGCATGCCATTACACATGTTGGTAGTGTACCATTGGTTATGCACAATGGTCAAACAAAGTCTATGTCAGATGTATTGTATGTGCCTTCTATCACAAAGAGCTTGGCCTCAGTTGGTCAAATGGTGGAACAGGGATTACAGGTTCGTTTCAAACGAGCATGGTTGCTTCATTGAGGACTTCAAACATGGATGTAGAGTCATTGCTAAAGGCAAGAAAGAAGGCAGGTTGTTTAAGCTGGATGCTGGGATTCCTGAGTTAAAATTAGCCATGTTCTCTAAAAGCAGAAATGTGGTACAGGACATTGATATGTGGCATAAGAGGATTGGACATGTCAATATACAAAGATTGAAGAACATGCAGGCAAGAGGCATTGTCAGTGGATTGCCTAGATTCAAATATGATGGGAATATGCATGTTTGTGAAGCCTGTCAGTTTGGAAAGCAGGCAAGGTTGCGGTTTCCTAGAGAAGGAAACATGAGTAGCAGGCCACTTGAGATAGTACATAGTGATGTATGGGGTCCTTGCACAAAACCCATCTATCAAAGGCAGTTTATACTATGTGACATTCATAGATGATTTCAGCAAGATGACATGGATATACTTTCTCAGAGAGAAGAGTGAAGTATTGGAAAAGTTCATGGATTTAAAGCTTTTGCAGAAAAGCAATATGGTTATTGGATTAAATGTTTGAGGACAGATGGAGGTGGTGAATACACCTCAAAGGCTTTTGAGCATTTCTTGAGGAAGCATGGAATAAGAAGACAATTGACTTGCAGGTATACACCTCAGCAAAATGGTGTGGCTAAGAGAAAGAATAGAGTCATATGTGAAGTGGCTAGGGTGATGCTCAATGAAAAGAGCATGCCAGATTATTATTGGGCAGAAGCGTGTGCTACTGCAGTGTATATACTGAACAAAACACCTACAGTAGCCATTCATGGAAGTACGCCAGAGATGCGGCTTACAGGTTATAGGCCAGACATTGAACACCTCAAAGTTTTTGGATGCATAGCTTATGTACATGTGCCTGATGAAAGAAGAAGGAAGTTGGATCCTAAGGCAGAGAAATGTGTATTTGTTGGATATGCATAGGATCGAAAGGCATACAAGTGTTACAACCCACAAACTAGACAAGTGGTCATCTCACAAGATGTGGTGTTTGATGAGCTTGCTAGTTGGTACAAAGCAAAAGATGAGGGTGTCATTGAGTCACTTGAGGTTGATGTGCCTGTGAACTTGCCACAAGCAAGTTCTAGTTCTACTCAAGCACCTCGTGCTTGGAGTGATAAGATGAGCAGATATCTGATCTCTCTCAGATTTCAGATATCTACAGCAAATTCTTCACTCTATGTGAAGAAGACAGAGCATGGGATTGTTTTACTCGTCATCTATGTGGATGACTTGATTATCACAGGTGATCATGGTGCAGATGTAATGCATGTCAAGAAAGCATTGAGTGGGCAATTTGACATGAAAGATCTTGGTGAGTTGAGATACTTCCTTGGAATTGAAGTGGTCAAAGATCATGCAGGTACATGGTTAGTACAGCACCAATATGCATTGGATATATTGACAAAATATGGCATGACAGGGTGTAAGCCTATGAGTTTGGAGCAAAATGTGAAGTTGCGGGCTGATTATGGTGATGAATTGGATGATCCATCTATGTACAGGAAGATGGTTGGTAGTTTCATTTACATGACTATCACATGCCCGGATTTGAGTTATGTTGTGGGGCTAGTCAGCCAGTTTATGCAGAGCCCCAGAAAACCTCATTTAGATGTAGTGAGACGCATTATGAGATATGTAAAGACCACTGCACATTATGGTCTACTTTATGAGAGTGGTAAAAGCTTGGACATACATGGCTACACAGATGCTGATTAGGCAGGTAGCTCATATGACAGGATGTCTACTAGTGGATATGCTTTTACACTTGGAAGTGCCATGGTGAGTTGGAGTATCAAGAAGCAACCTACAGTTGCTTTATCTAGTACAGAGGCTGAATATAGAGGTGCAGCCATTACTACTTGTGAGGCAGTATGGATAAAGAATCTCTTGGCAGATTTGGGTGAGCCTATTGATGGCAAAGTTGTCATTCATTGTGACAAACATGAGCAGTATACAGTTGGCCAAAAATTTAGTGTTTCATGCGAGGACCAAACACATAGAGGTCCATTATCACTTTGTCAGAGAAAAGGTGCTTGATGGTACAGTTGATCTACAGTATGTGAAGACTGATGAGTAGGTGGCAGACATCTTTACAAAGCCACTTAGCAGGGAGAAGTTTGAGTACTTCCGTACTATGTTGGGAGTACATGGGATGAGCTTGAGGGGGAGTGTTGAGAGTCTTGATATCCCAAGCTCATCTACATCTTCATCGGCAGTACATTATGAGCTTGAGAGGGGCTGTTGAGATTCAAGCTCGATGTCAGTGTGAGCTAGCTATGCTATGTGCTGGCATGTTAGGTAGGAACATGTGTGAGACATAAATGACCACGTGTCCAGCTGGTCATAGTGTGTGGACATTAGCTAGGGTTAGATGTGTGTGGACACAACTCATAGTGTTGTGTGTATTATGGATTATGGCTTTATGCATTGTGTGAGAAGGGAGATGGCTTCCCTCTTTGGTTAGGGTTTGCAATATACATTAGGGTTTGCTCCTGTGTGTGTGTCTCCTTCCCCTCTACCGTTCTTTCAACATGGGGGATGGGTGTGGGGATCAGTGTAGGTTTTTGGACTTTTCGGTTAGAAGCTTTGGAACTTTAGGGATATGCCTTTGGACTATCTGGGCATGTACATGTAAATGCTCCCAGCTAAACCAGCTCTACCCTTTGTAGGGAGCACTCTACCCACTTATTGTGTAAGGAGTAAAAGGAGGGTTTACTACTTATATTGGCTCCCCATAATATAAGCATAAAAATGTTCCTTAAAACAGTCTTTGAAAACAACAATATTAATCAAACAGCTCTTATAGCAAAATGTTCAGAAAAGAAACAGTGAAACTAGCTTTACAGTCCATAGACATATCCAAACCAAACCCAAAACCAGTAATGATCTAGAATTTAGTCTTCTAGCCTAAACCAGCTGGGCATACCTCATGGACCATACATACTCTATCATCGACTAGTCTTGACAAGGGCCAAGCCAGCCTGTCACCCCCTGCTGCTTGTACCAAACCCTCCCGCTCCTCATAGGAGACGTCTACTTATGAGGTAGGCTGATTCACCACACTAGCTTGGGCCCACAAAACTAGGCAGCATCCATAATCACATGTCTGCCCTCGTTGGGGAGGAAATCCAATTCCTAGTGGCATAGGAGGGGATTACCTTGGGAGCTTGCTTGTGCCTTCGCCTACAGACTATGCAAGCAAGAGCAGAGTTAGCCAAGTAGGGGAGACGATGTACTAGAACACTAAGAATTGAGAATAGCAATCCATCACATCCTACATCTAGACATAACTAGATTAGTCTATCAAGAAAGCCTAGCAATCAAACAATACGACACACAATTACCTAAACCATGCTTGGATACCACGTGTAAGGTCCTCGCCCTAGCTAGGTCAAGGGAAACCCTTTGATAGGTAGATAAGTCCCCTTATTTTTGATTAATGACACCTTAATCTCTTGACAATATGAGGATACGAGCAAACAAAGGGACCTAACTCTATCTCACAGCAAACATAGTCATTCTAATAGGAATCTATTCCTCCGATCGAACGGCACTCATCAATGTGCGTGATCCAGGATAGAACAAATCTGCACTTGGTTTATATACAAGCTAACCCCTTTTCCTCTTGTCCTCACAAGGCATGGTCGCTAGCATGGCCCCCTAAAACGAAACTTGTTTGGGTCCTATTCGGATTGTAATAAATAAATATGTTGGAAAGTTACCCGACTCATTGGGTCCACCCACTTACCTTGATATTCTGCTGGAGTATGGATGACGGAGAATTGCTGGTTAGGCCCTTTATTTTAATTGCAGCATAGATCTACCCTTTTTCCTCTTCTACTACATCTGAAATGGTGACTGCTCTGGCTGCTGCAGTTTGAGGTAGAACTCTTTCTCTTTGGTTGCCCCAGTTCTGGGAAGGAGTTCTGAGATTACGCTGTATAGAGGTAGATGGCTGAGCTGGAGTTCTTCTGGGGTTTCCCTGGGTTGGGCGAGACGGACCCTGATTAGACTGGAATGAAGGGGTTGGTTTCTGAATTCGGGGTCCCTGACTTCCCTGTCCTCTTGACATGGTAGGAGTCGGGCAGTCTTTTAACTGGTGACCAAAACCCTGGCATCCAAAGCATCAGTTTTCAATTCTGAGCTCATCCTTCTGATTTTTTGAAAGAGGTGGGGTTCCTGAGAAAGTACTCTGGGGGAAGGGTCTTCCTTCACTTCTGAATCTTCTTGCATCCTGATTCAGATTCGGGCCTTGCTGTCTCTTTGGGGGTGGAAAGTTTGAAGTACTTCCCTGGGCTTGGAATCTTTTAAAGTTAGAGGGTGCAAGTTTTGGTGGGACCTTTACTACAAAGGCTTTGGCAAAATCTTTTGCCATTATTACTGCTTCGGCCATGGACACCGGCTTGGCATTTTTGACTAGTGTGTCCAAGGGTTCGTTCATTCCTCGAATGAACCTGGCCATGAGTTGCTCTTCATCAAGAGGCGGTGAATATTTGAGTAGAAAAGCAAAGGCCTCGTGGTATTCCTTGATGGTTCTGCTCTCCTGCTTTAGTTCTAAGAATTCATTCATTTTGGTTTCTAAAAATCCAGGAGGACAAAATCTCTTTCTTAGATAGGTTTTTAGATCATTCCAGGACTGAGTATTTATGTCCAGATGGTTGGTGTCACAGTGGTTCCTCCATGCTACCCTGGCTGTTTCCACTATTTTTAGCTGGGCAAGAGCCATTTTGCTTCGCATATTGTAACCTGTGACGTCAAAATACTCTTCCATGGCTTCCACCCATTTCTCCACAGCCTCGCCCAGGTTCTTCCCTTCTCCTTTGAAGGGTCCTGCCTGTGTCCTATGAAGAGCCTTGCGAACATCAAGGTCAAGCTCGTCATCTTCAGAGACAGGGTCTGTCTGACGAGACCGCGATTTCCTCGTCTCATGATTCTGTCAAAAATTTATATATTATTAAATTTTTATTTTGATATTATCCACGAGATCCTAGGACTTAAGAGTTTCGAAAAACAATTTCTTAAACAAGACAATGATCTCATTGGAGGTCTATGATATATGTCCGATAACGGATTTTTTTCTTTATCAGATCGTCTATAAGTAATCACTTATACAACAAGGAATTTTTCTTCAGAAAACATTCTTATATAAAAGTTGCAAATTATACATAGAGCAGCTTGGCTCCAAAATTCAAAATCTCTTCGGGAGATGCATAAGAGGACCGTACTGGGCCATAGTCATTTCATGTTACATAAGTTCTCTAACTCCAAAGGGAGCTATTATTTTCTCCTTAGGGATAAATCGACTAATGTAAGATTCCTCCCCCACCCCCTTTTTGATGTCTAATATCTTTCCCTGTAATCAATCCCTCTTCAGAAATATAAAGACCTTGTTTCTATCTGTTTTAGCCTAGAGAGAGAAAAATATTCTAGAGAGAGAATATTCAGATTTTGAATATTTTTGGATAGAAAAATATCTCTTCTAGTTCAGATGAGTTCCCCTGAAACAGAAATTCAAAAAGAATTTTCCAATGTGCAATTAGAATTAATTGAAAATAGGTATAAAGAACCTTAGCCTAAGGGTCTAGATTTTCAAAAATCTTTAGACTATGGTCCAATTAAGGTTCCTATGGACCAATAGCATCAATCCATGTGTAGGGAGGAGATAAATCCAACTTGTAAAAAAGAAGATACCCAAAAATGAGTAAATGCTCACATGAGGTGAAGAGTTGAAAATGTACAAGGTTTATTAGTAAAAAACTATGAGCAATATTAAAATGATTCCATTATGACACATATGTAAGGAAGGGGAGTTCTTTAAAGGAGGTGCATATTTCACATAAGATGAAGAGTTGAAAATGTACAAGGTTTATTAGTAAAAAAAAACTATGAGCAATATTAAAATGATTCCATTATGACACATATGTAAGGAAGGGGAGTTCTTTAAAGGAGGTGCATATTTCACATGCTTGAATGAGTTTTAAACTCATAAAAATTGAGATATTTCATCTCTCCTCTCTCCTCATTCAAGTCTAGTTCCAAAAAGTTAGCTTAACTGACCTAAAAATGGTCAAATATTGACCAAACTGATTTAGAAAATTCTAGAATCAGTTTGTTTGGTTAGGAGCTCAATTTTTCCTATACATAGAAGCCTCCCCCTTGTTGAAAAATATATAGTGTTTATGCATCGTTACTCTACTCCACCTAACCCAGAAACTGTGAATTCATTTAATAATTCACTAGTTTTTGGAGTTTCCCTCTTTCTTCAATTCCCATTAGTGGCTCCATCAACATACTTAACCAATTGATTGGTTGGGGGCCTCTACCTGAACAAAGAATCAAGCAATTTGTAAGGTAATTAGTGAATATTGATCTTTTCTATAATTTCTCAATGTTTCTCTCTTCTCAACCCCTCTCAAGCTTGAGAAGCTTAATTGGTATGTTTTTTTAAATGCTATTAAAGTTAATTGGTGAATAGTAGTGAAGAGTTACATAATTTAATAAATGTTATTGAAGTTAATTTTTATTTATGTTTAAATTCTAATGGTTTTTATGTAATTTCTCTCTCTCACTCAAGTAATGGTCATACTCATGACCCATTCTCAATCCAAATGAAGCTTTTCATAAAGCTTTTCCTTAATCCAAGATTAAGCTATGCTTGAGGCCAAATTAATGGTTTTTTTCTATGCTTTTAGTTTATGCATATTGATGATTCAATCCATTATAGATTAATGATCCAATTAGAGATCATTTTAATTATTTCCTTAATGATAAGCTTTATCCCTTAGAAAAAATTGAGATTTATCAGTCATAGCAGCAGAGCTATGGCAAAATTTTTATAAAAATTATGCATAAAATAATTTCATTCAAAGCATAAAAAGAGGACTTCCTACCATATTCTAGGAATTATCATCCTAGATTAATTGAAAGAATTTCATTATAATCATGGAGAAATTGAATTTTAATATCATGCATAAAGGATAATTTTTTTATATCAAAAGTGTTACTTTTATCATTTTTAATTTTCATGCATAGAAGTATGCATAAAGGATAATTTTTTTATATCAAAAGTGTTACTTTTATCATTTTTAATTTTCATGCATAGAAGTATGCATAAAGGATAATTTTTTTATATCAAAAGTGTTACTTTTATCATTTTTAATTTTCATGCATAGAAGTATGCATAAAGGATAATTTTTTTATATCAAAAGTGTTACTTTTATCATTTTTAATTTTCATGCATAGAAGTATGCATAAAGGATAATTTTTTTATATCAAAAGTGTTACTTTTATCATATTGGATTTCATGCATAGAGGTATGCATAAAAGTTGAATATTTTATTATAAAAGTGTTACTTTTAGCATAATTGAATTTCATGCATAGAGGTATGCATAAAAGATATGGGAAGTGATAAAATATGATAAGATGCATGTGGATATGGATATGGATGTGCATGTATGAATGTGGATATGGGATGTGGATGTATAAATGAGGATGTGAAAATGGAGATAAGCTTGTAGATGTGGATGTATGGATGTGAATGAGGATGTAGATGTGGATGCATGGATGTAAATGTGGATGTGTATGTATGGATGTATGCATGTAGATGTGGATGCATGAATGTGGATGTATGGATGTGAATGAGCATATAGATGTGGATGTATGGATGTGAATGTGCATGTAGATATGGATGTATATATGTGAATGGGAATGTGGATGTGGATATATGTATGCATGTGGATGTGGATATGGATGCGTATGTATGAATGTGGATATGGGATGTGGATGTATAAATGAGGATGTGAAAATGGAGTTAAGCATGTAGGTGTGGATGTGGATGTATGGATGTATGCATGTAGATGTGGATGCATGAATGTGGATGTATGGATGTGAATGAGCATATAGATGTGGATGTATGGATGTGAATGTGCATGTAGATATGGATGTATATATGTGAATGGGAATGTGGATGTGGATGTGCATGTAGATATGGATGTATATATGTGAATGGGAATGTGGATGTGGATATATGTATGCATGTGGATGTGGATATGGATGCGTATGTATGAATGTGGATATGGGATGTGGATGTATAAATGAGGATGTGAAAATGGAGATAAGCATGTAGATGTGGATGCATGAATGTGGATGTATGGATGTGAATGAGGATGTAGATGTGGATGCATGGATGTAGATGTGGATGTGTATGTATGGATGTATGCATGTAGATGTGGATGCATGAATGTGGATGTATGGATGTGAATGAGCATATAGATGTGGATGTATGGATGTGAATGTGCATGTAGATATGGATGTATATATGTGAATGGGAATGTGGATGTGGATATATGTATGCATGTGGATGTGGATATGGATGCGTATGTATGAATGTGGATATGGGATGTGGATGTATAAATGAGGATGTGAAAATGGAGTTAAGCATGTAGATGTGGATGCATGTATGTAAATGTGGATGTGGATGTATGGATGTATGCATGTAGATGTGGATGCATGAATGTGGATGTATGGATGTGAATGAGCATATAGATGTGGATGTATGGATGTGAATGTGCATGTAGATATGGATGTATATATGTGAATGAGAATGTGGATGTGGATATATGTATGCATGTGGATGTGGATATGGATGCGTATGTATGAATGTGGATATGGGATGTGGATGTATAAATGAGGATGTGAAAATGGAGATAAGCATGTAGATGTGGATGCATGAATGTGGATGTATGGATGTGAATGAGGATATAGATGTGGATGTATGGATGAAATGTGCATGTAGATATGGATGTATAGATGTGAATGGGAATGTGGATGTGGATGTGGATGTGTGTATGTATGTATGTGGATGTGGATGTATGAATGAGGACGTGATAATGAATGTATGCATGTGGATGTGGATATGGATGTGTATGTATGAATGCGGATATGGATGTGTATGTATGAATGTGGATATGGGATGTGGATGTATAAATGAGGATGTGAAAATGGAGTTAAGCATGTAGATGTGGATGTATGGATGTGAATGTGGATGTGGATGTGGATGTATGGATGTGGATATGGATGTGAATATATGATATGTGATGTGAAGGAATCTGAAGTGAAGAGATGGAAAATGATATGATTGGATGAGTACACATATAAATGAAATGTGGAATAAGTAATGTGGATTGTATGAGGGATAATGTGGAAAAATGAGAGTTAATATAGAAATTGTATTTGTAAACTGTTTGTAAATGCTGTTTGTAAATGGCTGTTTTATGTCAAGAATGCTGGGAAAGCATTTTGATCGTCTTGTGATTAAGGTCGTGGAGACCTAACTGATAAAGTTGCAACTGCTGACGGAGAGTCAATGGAGGACGTCTCGCGTAGCAAGGTCGGCCGAGGTCTTGACCAGCCTCGGTTCGATTAAAATGGTGAGCTTCCGGTACGGTGGATGAGGGACCAAGGAAGCGGCCTATGAGTGAAGCGCTAGGTCACCTGCGAAGGATCCTAGAGGGTGCTGACCATACGGTGCTCGGGCTCTGGGTCACCCAGGATACCCACGCGTGCGTCAAGGAAGATATTGGAACAAGGAGTAAGAGTTGTTTTCTGGAACCGGGCATGGATCTGGTTGACTGACCTTGCTGGTCCTCAACAGATGAGTCCATGGCTCTTTTATATGGATCTGTTGGTTGATCTTGCTGATCTTCAACGAGAGTCCATCTTGATAAGTGATTATATTGTTGAGTATTATGGGCTAGGAACTATTGAAACGGCCCCTGTGTGGACAGGTGGTGAGCGTTCTCTTTGCCAATGATGCCATAGATACTCTGATGAAGGAATGATGGGAAATTATGAATCAACTGGATAAATTGGGAGATTGTGATCAGTGGTACTATGGTTTCATTAAAGGATTGTTTTAAAGTTAGCTGATGCTAATAAAAAGGCAATTTTCATATTAGGTGTGTAAGTGGTGTGGCTAGTTTTATGTTTGCATGAAATTCCGGCTAGGGGGCCTTGGAACTCTTTTCCTTGGTACCCGGGACAAAACCTAACCAAATTCCAAATTGGATCCCATCACTACAGTGGTTGGGCGGTTGGCTAACCCATGGGATCGGATGGGGTTAGGCTAGACTGATGGATCCGTAAATCGAGACTCAATTTCTGTTATTACGATAGATAAAGTAAATCCCGGATAGTAATTGTTCTATGGATAGGAATCAACGGCTGTGCCTCCTTGGTGGGGAAAAAAGCGTTGATCCCAATGATCCAAGTGCAAGTTTCTTCCTTGATCTGACCAAGTATCTTTATAGATGCAGTCGGATCTGTTTGATCAGTAAGGGTTTTGACTACGTTAGAGTAAAAATTATCCTGGTGGAATCGCCCGTGCTTTCCGGATAAGGGAAGTTTTTCCGGGTCTGGTTTTGGAAAAACCGACGGATTAGTCTTTTGTCCAGATATCCGGACGAGGCCCCGAGTGTGGGACCCTACCTCGTGCAAGAAGTGCTACTTCCGCTGCTAGTACCCCGAATCCACTGCGCGGTGGGAACAGGGATCTCACAGTTGGTATCAGAGCCAATTGGTTAATAAAGATCAACTGAGAAGACAAATATGTCAAAAATTTATGTAGAAACACAAAAAGGTTGTAATTGTGTGATATAATTCATACAATTTGATATTCAAACTGAAATTCGTAATTTGGTAATTGGGTCTTCAGATAGAAGTACCGCAATTATATAGAATCCTTGACTTGCTTGAGGCCTAGACATGATGGTATTTACCTTATAATTCCAAGAGCCACGACTACCCGTATATACCGAGAGTATACTGCAGCTCTTTACTGACAGTATATACGAGTAAATCTAAGACTTGAAATTATAAGCGTTAATGCTATCCAGATGATGAATTCAAATGTGGTTGATATGATTTTTAATTCTGTTTGAGAATTGATGAATTGAATTGGATTCTGATTGAAAAATGATGATTTTTGAAATTAGTTGAAATATAAAAATCTGAACAAAACCACAATGAGGATGAATGGGACGAGTCCCAGTGATGATATTCATAACTGGAATGATGATAATGAATTCAGCAAATCACTATGAGATTAGTGGGTTTTGCTGTCAAATTGTTACTGTTAACACTTGATCAGTAGATCAAGTTAAGGGATGACAAATTGAGAACTTGCTTGACTGAAATTCCCGTGGAGGAATGTTCAAAAGGAAATTTTTCGGTCTAATGGACCGTTATCATGTTAAAGATATGAATGATATGATCTGAATATTAATGATGAGTTCTATATAAGGGATATTTATCCCAGTGTTCTGTTGGGTTGACCAGAATATAAGGAACCCCAAAATAAAATTGGATGTTAAGAAAAAGAGTTGTCCTCTACCTTGCAAGATGAGGACATCTCGCACTTTTTAAGTGGGGTAGAATGTAAGATTCCTCCCCAGCCTTTGAGGTATACAGGAGTAAGAATCTCCCTTTCTGATCTTATAATTATTTCTCTCTCTAAAATAAAAGAAAGTTCTGTTTAACAAAGGAAGACCCTTTTTCCTAGAATACTTCTCAAGAGTCCCACGTGTTTTAAGGATTCAGAACAATGAGTTCAGAAGTGAGAATCGATGTTTTGGATATCAAGGTTTTGGTCTTCATTCGAGTACGGCCCAAAAGAAGTTCTTTATCTCTTGGGGAGTATATGAAGTTATCCCCCAGATATTGTGAGCCTTATATCTGAATTCAATGAAAGTAGGTGACTTAGCCTACAAGCTTCTTTTATCTCTTCATCTCAAAATTCTTAATGCCTTCTATAGAAAAATGTGTCAAACCCAAATCATGGAAAGACGGTAAAACTTCAGTGGTAAGTTACCGTTGGCTTCTAAGCTACGCTAGCTCTTTCCTTTATATAAGTTGTAACTTTTACTTGTCGCTCACAGTAATCTTACTTCCATCGATCTCCTTTCTTTCTTAATCTCCTTCATGGCTTAGCAATAAGAACTAGTTTTATCCATAATGATTCCTCACCTTCAAGATGCAAGTGAATCTGTGAAGAAGGATTTTATAGAGCAGTATGAGCGCTCACTTTTCCCTCACTTGGGAACTTCTGTAGCGCAAACCAAATGGCGGACCTATCAAAACATAACTAGGGTGACACCCTGGGGTCAGCAGCACTTTCGTAACAATGTCCGCTTGGCCATGGTTATTGAAGCTTTGGGTTTGGGTCCCCGATATTACTGTGTCATGAGATCAAGGCATCTTGGGTTTTCTGAGCGGGTCTTCTTACTGGCATGTTTTCTTCCTCATGAGAAGATATGCCTTTATCCCGTTTTTGGCTTGCCTCTCAAAGGTCCTTTTGTTAGATCACTTCATACCACTGAGATAGGTGCAGTAATAACCAACAAAATTATTCCCATAGATGAGTTACCTTATACTTGTGCAGCTTGTGAGGACTGCTTTTGTGATCATATGATGGACGGGCTTATGGAAGTGTAAAGAGTTCTTCTATCTTTACTGTATAAGTTCCGAGAATGAATAAAGTTTAAATCTTGTTCTTATTTTGAATCTTGCTCTCTTTAAGACGTTTCTTGGTGGTTAATCTTGATTAAAATTTTTCTCTAAATCTCATATTCGTGCATCTTGCGAAATTATCCCAGTTTGCGAGATGAGGACATCTCGCATTTTTTTAAGTGGGGTAGAATGTAAGATTCCTCCCCCACCCCCTTTTTGATGTCTAATATCTTTCCCTGTAATCAATCCCTCTTCAGAAATATAAAGACCTTGTTTCTATCTGTTTTAGCCTAGAGAGAGAAAAATATTCTAGAGAGAGAATATTCAGATTTTGAATATTTTTGGATAGAAAAATATCTCTTCTAGTTCAGATGAGTTTCCATGAAACAGAAATTCAAAAAGAATTTTCCAATGTGCAATTAGAATTAATTGAAAATAGGTATAAAGAACCTTAGCCTAAGGGTCTAGATTTTCAGAAATCTTTAGACTATGGTCCAATTAAGGTTCCTATGGACCAATAGCATCAATCCATGTGTAGGGAGGAGATAAATCCAACTTGTAAAAAAGAAAATACCCAAAAATGAGTAAATGCTCACATGAGGTGAAGAGTTAAAAATGTACAAGGTTTATTAGTAAAAAACTATGAGCAATATTAAAATGATTCCATTATGACACATATGTAAGGAAGGGGAGTTCTTTAAAGGAGGTGCATATTTCACATAAGATGAAGAGTTGAAAATGTACAAGGTTTATTAGTAAAAAACTATGAGCAATATTAAAATGATTCCATTATGACACATATGTAAGGAAGGGGAGTTCTTTAAAGGAGGTGCATATTTCACATAAGATGAAGAGTTGAAAATGTACAAGGTTTATTAGTAAAAAAAACTATGAGCAATATTAAAATGATTCCATTATGACACATATGTAAGGAAGGGGAGTTCTTTAAAGGAGGTGCATATTTCACATGCTTGAATGAGTTTTAAACTCATAAAAATTGAGATATTTCATCTCTCCTCTCTCCTCATTCAAGTCTAGTTCCAAAAAGTTAGCTTAACTGATCTAAAAATGGTCAAATATTGACCAAACTGATTTAGAAAATTCTAGAATCAGTTTGTTTGGTTAGGAGCTCAATTTTTCCTATAAATAGAAGCCTCCCCCTTGTTGAAAAATATATAGTGTTTATGCATCGTTACTCTACTCCACCTAAGCCAGAAACTGTGAATTCATTTAATAATTCACTAGTTTTTGGAGTTTCCCTCTTTCTTCAATTCCCATTAGTGGCTCCATCAACATACTTAACCAATTGATTGGTTGGGGGCCTCTACCGTGAACAAAGAATCAAGCAATTTGTAAGGTAATTAGTGAATATTGATCTTTTCTATAATTTCTCAATGTTTCTCTCTTCTCAACCCCTCTCAAGCTTGAGAAGCTTAATTGGTATGTTTTTTTAAATGCTATTAAAGTTAATTGGTGAATAGTAGTGAAGAGTTACATAATTTAATAAATGTTATTGAAGTTAATTTTTATTTATGTTTAAATTCTAATGGTTTTTATGTAATTTCTCTCTCTCACTCAAGTAATGGTCATACTCATGACCCATTCTCAATCCAAATGAAGCTTTTCATAAAGCTTTTCCTTAATCCAAGATTAAGCTATGCTTGAGGCCAAATTAATGGTTTTTTTCTATGCTTTTAGTTTATGCATATTGATGATTCAATCCATTATAGATTAATGATCCAATTAGAGATCATTTTAATTATTTCTTTAATGATAAGCTTTATCCCTTAGAAAAATTTGAGATTTATCAGTCATAGCAGCGGAGCTATGGCAAAATTTTTATAAAAATTATGCATAAAATAATTTCATTCAAAGCATAAAAAGAGGACTTCCTACCATATTCTAGGAATTATCATCCTAGATTAATTGAAAGAATTTCATTATAATCATGGAGAAATTGAATTTTAATATCATGCATAAAGGATAATTTTTTTATATCAAAAGTGTTACTTTTATCATTTTTAATTTTCATGCATAGAAGTATGCATAAAGGATAATTTTTTTATATCAAAAGTGTTACTTTTATCATTTTTAATTTTCATGCATAGAAGTATGCATAAAGGATAATTTTTTTATATCGAAAGTGTTACTTTTATCATTTTTAATTTTCATGCATAGAAGTATGCATAAAGGATAATTTTTTTATATCAAAAGTGTTACTTTTATCATTTTTAATTTTCATGCATAGAAGTATGCATAAAGGATAATTTTTTTATATCAAAAGTGTTACTTTTATCATATTGGATTTCATGCATAGAGGTATCCATAAAAGTTGAATATTTTATTATAAAAGTGTTACTTTTAGCATAATTGAATTTCATGCATAGAGGTATGCATAAAAGATATGGGAAGTGATAAAATATGATAAGATGCATGTGGATGTGGATATGGATGTGTATGTATGAATGTGGATATGGGATGTGGATGTATAAATGAGGATGTGAAAATGGAGATAAGCTTGTAGATGTGGATGTATGGATGTGAATGAGGATGTAGATGTGGATGCATGGATGTAAATGTGGATGTGTATGTATGGATGTATGCATGTAGATGTGGATGCATGAATGTGGATGTATGGATGTGAATGAGCATATAGATATGGATGTATGGATGTGAATGTGCATGTAGATATGGATGTATATATGTGAATGGGAATGTGGATGTGGATATATGTATGCATGTGGATGTGGATATGGATGCGTATGTATGAATGTGGATATGGGATGTGGATGTATAAATGAGGATGTGAAAATGGAGTTAAGCATGTAGGTGTGGATGTGGATGTATGGATGTATGCATGTAGATGTGGATGCATGAATGTGGATGTATGGACGTGAATGAGCATATAGATGTGGATGTATGGATGTGAATGTGCATGTAGATATGGATGTATATATGTGAATGGGAATGTGGATGTGGATATATGTATGCATGTGGATGTGGATATGGATGCGTATGTATGAATGTGGATATGGGATGTGGATGTATAAATGAGGATGTGAAAATGGAGATAAGCATGTAGATGTGGATGCATGAATGTGGATGTATGGATGTGAATGAGGATGTAGATGTGGATGCATGGATGTAAATGTGGATGTGTATGTATGGATGTATACATGTAGATGTGGATGCATGAATGTGGATGTATGGATGTGAATGAGCATATAGATGTGGATGTATGGATGTGAATGTGCATGTAGATATGGATGTATATATGTGAATGGGAATGTGGATGTGGATATATGTATGCATGTGGATGTGGATATGGATGCGTATGTATGAATGTGGATATGGGATGTGGATGTATAAATGAGGATGTGAAAATGGAGTTAAGCATGTAGATGTGGATGCATGTATGTAAATGTGGATGTGGATGTATGGATGTATGCATGTAGATGTGGATGCATGAATGTGGATGTATGGATGTGAATGAGCATATAGATGTGGATGTATGGATGTGAATGTACATGTAGATATGATGTATATATGTGAATGAGAATGTGGATGTGGATATATGTATGCATGTGGATGTGGATATGGATGCGTATGTATGAATGTGGATATGGGATGTGGATGTATAAATGAGGATGTGAAAATGGAGATAAGCATGTAGATGTGGATGCATGAATCTGGATATATGGATGTGAATGAGGATATAGATGTGGATGTATGGATGAAATGTGCATGTAGATATGGATGTATAGATGTGAATGGGAATGTGGATGTGGATGTGGATGTGTGTATGTATGTATGTGGATGTGGATGTATGAATGAGGACGTGATAATGAATGTATGCATGTGGATGTGGATATGGATGTGTATGTATGAATGCGGATATGGATGTGGATATGGATGTGTATGTATGAATGTGGATATGGGATGTGGATGTATAAATGAGGATGTGAAAATGGAGTTAAGGATGTAGATGTGGATGTATGGATGTGAATGTGGATGTGGATGTGGATGTATGGATGTGGATATGGATGTGAATATATGATATGTGATGTGAAGGAATCTGAAGTGAAGAGATGGAAAATGATATGATTGGATGAGTACACATATAAATGAAATGTGGAATAAGTAATGTGGATTGTATGAGGGATAATGTGGAAAAATGAGAGTTAATATAGAAATTGTATTTGTAAACTGTTTGTAAATGGCTGTTTTATGTCAAGAATGCTGGGAAAGCATTTTGACCGTCTTGTGATTAAGGTCGTGGAGACCTAACTGATAAAGTTGCAACTGCTGACGGAGAGTCAATGGAGGACGTCTCGCGTAGCAAGGTCGGCCGAGGTCTTGACCAGCCTCGGTTCGATTAAAATGGTGAGCTTCCGGTACGGTGGATGAGGGACCAAGGAAGCGGCCTATGAGTGAAGCGCTAGGTCACCTGCGAAGGATCCTAGAGGGTGCTGACCATATGGTGCTCGGGCTCTGGGTCGCCCAGGATACCCACGCGTGCGTCGAGGAAGATATTGGAACAAGGAGTGAGAGTTGTTTTCTGGAACCGGGCATGGATCTGGTTGGCTGACCTTGCTGGTCCTCAACAGATGAGTCCATGGCTCTTTTATATGGATCTGTTGGTTGATCTTGCTGATCTTCAACGAGAGTCCATCTTGATAAGTGATTATATTGTTGAGTATTATGGGCTAGGAACTATTGAAACGGCCCCTGTGTGGACAGGTGGTGAGCGTTCTAGTTGCCAATGATGCCATAGATACTCTGATGAAGGAATGATGGGAAATTATGAATCAACTGGATAAATTGGGAGATTGTGATCAGTGGTACTATGGTTTCATTAAAGGATTGTTTTAAAGTTAGCTGATGCTAATAAAAAGGCAATTTTCATATTGGGTGTGTAAGTGGTGTGGCTAGTTTTATGTTTGCATGAAATTCCGGCTAGGGGGCCTTGGAACTCTTTTCCTTGGTACCCGGGACAAAACCTAACCAAATTCCAAATTGGATCCCATCACTACAGTGGTTGGGCGGTTGGCTAACCCATGGGATCGGATGGGGTTAGGCTGGACTGATGGATCCGTAAATCGAGACTCAATTTCTGTTATTACGATAGATAAAGTAAATCCCGGATAGTAATTGTTCTATGGATAGGAATCAACGGCTGTGCCTCCTTGGTGGGGAAAAAAGCGTTGATCCCAATGATCCAAGTGCAAGTTTCTTCCTTGATCTGACCAAGTATCTTTATAGATGCAGTCGGATCTGTTTGATCAGTAAGGGTTTTGACTACGTTAGAGTAAAAATTATCCTGGTGGAATCGCCCGTGCTTTCCGGATAAGGGAAGTTTTTCCGGGTCTGGTTTTGGAAAAACCGACGGATTAGTCTTTTGTCCGGATATCCGTGGACGAGGCCCCGAGTGTGGGACCCTACCTCGTGCAAGAAGTGCTACTTCCGCTGCTAGTACCCCGAATCCGTTGCGCGGTGGGAACAGGGATCTCACAACTAAGGAATCTATAAATTCGGCATGAAAGTCTGAAATTTCGAGGTGTTGAATGATATAGAATGACACCACGTGTCATTTTTAGCTTTAACAGAATCATAGCCAATGAGAGGTTCTCCCACAGCATTGCACGGCGGTCGCAAGGGGCATGGACATATTGCCCTGCAAACCACTTATGTAGTCTCGCCACTAGGTTAGGAAAATATAACTCCTCAAAGTGGCGTGTGAGTCTTGCTCGGCTTATTCGAGTAGAAGCAGAAGAGATGAGATGCTCGAAGGCGAACGCAGTCATATCTTGAGACTGGGTGAGGTCGGGAATACCAGATAAATAGGGGACTTCCATCTATAAAAATAATTTCTTTGATTAAAAATTCTTCCTTAAATAAGCCTACGGAATGAAATACATTAAGAAAAAATGCTTTTTCTGAGTTCTTATTTATCAATTTGAGATAAGAATTTATTTATCCTTATTAGCTTTCAATTTGGCTCTGATACCAACTCTGAGATCCCTCTGTCCCCTCCACGCACCGGACTCCCGGTATCTGAAACAGCAGAAGCAGCCCCCTCATGCGCGGGGCAGGGTTTCTCACTCGAGGCCTCGCCCTCGAATGTCCGGGCACGCACGAGACTAGGTTGGTGGTCACTCCAAAAACCAAAACCGGGAAAAATTCCCATGCCCAGAAAGCGAGGACGCTTTCACCTTTATGATTTTTTTTTAAACGAATTTTTCTAACGTGATCAATTCTAAGCTATCCTTCAACTGAATAAACCAGATAGAAGGAAACTATCACTGATATAATTTGATCATTTTAGTAAATTCAACGCTTTTTCCTGATCCAGGTCAGGCACAGCCGTTGATCCACTTATTGAAAAATTTATCAGAGGGAATTGTCTAATTACTCGAATCTTAGCGTAATCCTAAGATTTTAAAGTTTGATTATTAAGACTCCACTGATTCCAGCCTAAGCCCATCCGGCCCATGGGTTAGCCACCACCCTACCACCACTGGAATCGGTGGAACCAGACAAGTACTCACCCACCCATAATTGAATTGCCTTTCTTAACTTTAGCTTTAGAAAATAGATACGCACACACTCCTCTTTATTAAAACTTTAATAAAAACAACCCTTGATTAACAATTTACGGTTTATACATGTCATACTTCAAAATTTTCATTGAGTCCTTGTTTCTCAACAAAACAGTATCACTCTGGACTCTCCGTTGAGACCAGCAAGTCAACAACGAGATCCAGTGATAGATTATAAAAACATAGGTCCATTATATAATATCTTCCTCGACATTCGCATGGATGTCCTCAGCACCGCGAGCCCGTGCATCACCTGGTCAGAACCCTCCAGGATCCTCCTTAGGTGTCCTGGCACTTCACTCAGGGACCGCTTCGTCGGCCCTCGTCCATCATACCGGAAGTGCACCATTTTAACCATACCGAGGCTGGTCAAGACCTCAGCAGGTTTTGCCGCGTGAGCTGTCCCTCGAACACTCCCCTCCCCTCCAAGCTGTTGCAAAACTGAACTTCCCTTAGATAAATATATATGCCAAATGCTCCCTCCAGCATTCTGGTGTGAGACAGTCTTTTAAGAAGGCAGGGTTTCTATGCAAGTTTATAGTTTTTTATTTTTGTTTGAATACCATGAGTATATCGTAAATCCCTATCTCAATACTTCTAGATCCAATTTTCAATTCCAAACAGAATTCTTCAAATTCTGTTAACTTGATCCTTAGATCAAAGTCATAAGTCTTAACTTAGTTTCAGATTCGGTGGGTGATTGAATACATTTTCCCTGAATTGGGCACATCGTCATTGATTGAAACTGACGAAGGAATTAGGTCTTGGTCAATAGTCTGAGTCAGAGTTTAGGTCTGATGTAAGATTCCTCCCCCACCCCCTTTTTGATGTCTAGTATCTTTCCCTGTAATCAATCCCTCTTCAGAAATATAAAGACCTTGTTTCTATCTGTTTTAGCCTAGAGAGAGAAAAATATTCTAGAGAGAGAATATTCAGATTTTGAATATTTTTGGATAGAAAAATATCTCTTCTAATTCAGATGAGTTCCCCTGAAACAGAAATTCAAAAAGAATTTTCCAATGTGCAATTGGAATTAATTGAAAATAGCTATAAAGAACCTTAGCCTAAGGGTCTAGATTTTCAGAAATCTTTAGACTATGGTCCAATTAAGGTTCCTATGGACCAATAGCATCAATCCATGTGTAGGGAGGAGATAAATCCAACTTGTAAAAAGAAAATACCCAAAAATGAGTAAATGCTCACATGAGGTGAAGAGTTGAAAATGTACAAGGTTTATTAGTAAAAAACTATGAGCAATATTAAAAATATGACATATGTAAGGAAGGGGAATTCTTTAAAGGAGGTGCATATTTCACATAAGATGAAGAGTTGAAAATGTACAAGGTTTATTAGTAAAAAATTATGAGCAATATTAAAAGTATGACATATGTAAGGAAGAGGAGTTCTTTAAAGGAGGTGCATATTTCACATAAGATGAAGAGTTGAAAATGTACAAGGTTTATTAGTAAAAAAATTATGAGCAATATTAAAAGTATGACATATGTAAGGAAGGGGAGTTCTTTAAAGGAGGTGCATATTTCACATAAGATGAAGAGTTGAAAATGTACAAGGTTTATTAGTAAAAAAATTATGAGCAATATTAAAAGTATGACATATGTAAGGAAGGGGAGTTCTTTAAAGGAGGTGCATATTTCACATGCTTGAATGAGTTTTAAACTCATAAAAATTGAGATATTTCATCTCTCCTCTCTCCTCATTCAAGTCTAGTTCCAAAAAGTTAGCTTAACTGACCTAAAAATGGTCAAATATTGACCAAACTGATTTAGAAAATTCTAGAATCAGTTTGTTTGGTTAGGAGCTCAATTTTTCCTATAAATAGAAGCCTCCCCCTTGTTGAAAAATATATAGTGTTTATGCATCGTTACTCTACTCCACCTAAGCCAAGAACTATGAATTCATTTAATAATTCATTAGTTTTTGGAGCTTCCCTCTTTCTTCAATCCCCATTAGTGGCTCCATCAACATACTTAACCAATTGATTGGTTGGGGGCCTCTACCGTGAACAAAGAATCAAGCAAGTTGTAAGGTAATTAGTGAATATTCATCTTTCTATAATTTCTCAATGTTTCTCTCTTCTCAACCCCTCTCAAGCTTGAGAAGTTTAATTGGTATGGTTTTTTTTAAAATGCTATTGAAGTTTGAATAGTAGTGAAGAGTTACATGATTTAATAAATGCTATTGAAGTTAATTTTCATTTATGTTTAAATTCTAATGATTCTTATGTAAATTCTCTCTCTCACTCAAGAAATGGTCATACTCATGACCCATTCTCAATCCAAATCAAGCTTTTCATAAAGCTTTTCCTTAACCCAAGATTAAGCTATGCTTGAGGCCAAATTAATGGCTTTTTCTTATGCTTTTAGTTTATGTATATTAATGATTCAATCCATTATGGATTGATAATCCAATTAGAGATTATTTTAATTATTTTCTTAATGATAAGCATTATCCCTTAGAAAAATTGAGATTTATCAGTCATAGCAGCGGAGCTATGGCAAAATTTTTATAAAAATTATGCATAAAATAATCTCATTCAAAGCATAAAAAGAGGACTTCCTACCATATTCTAGGAATTATCATCCTAGATTAATTGAAAGAATTTCATTACAATCATGGAGAAATTGAATTTTAATGCTAGGCATAATGGATAAATTTTTATATCAAAAGTGTTATTTTTACCATTTTTATTTCATGCATAGAAGTATGCATAATGGATAAATTTTTATATCAAAAGTGTTATTTTTACCATTTTTATTTCATGCATAGAAGTATGCATAAAGGAAAAATTTTTATATCAAAAGTGTTACTTTTATTATTTTTAATTTTCATGCATAGAAGTATGCATAAAGGAAAATTTTTATATCAAAAGTGTTACTTTTATCATTTTTAATTTTCATGCATAGAAGTATGCATAAAGGAAAAATTTTTATATCAAAAGTGTTACTTTTATCATATTGGATTTCATGCATATGCATAAAAGATATTCTTTTTATACTAAAAGTATGATTTTTCTTATAAATGGATTTTATGCTTAGCTTAGATGCATAAGAGAAATTCTTTTATTCTAAAAGTATAATTCCCTACCAAATTGAAATCATGCATAAGAAGATGCATAAAAGATTGATTTTAATTTCGAAAGTGTTAGTCTCCTTAAATGGAATTTATGTATAAATAAATGTGTAGAGAAATCTTATATCAAATAAAAGAATTCTCTTTTAAAAAAAAAAAAGATATGAAATGTGATAAGATGTGATAAGAGGTGTATGAGATGTGATAAGAATTGATAAGATGCGTATGGAAAGTGATAGGATGTGATAAGAGGTGTGATAAGAGGTGATAAGATGCTTATGAAATAAGTTAGGATGTGATAAGATGAATTAAGATGTGTATGGGGGGATGAGGTAAGAAGTGTATGTGATAGGATAAGATGTATATGGGTTGTGATAGGGCGAGAATGGATGTGATGTAAAAGATTAGATGTGAAGGTATATGGGGTTATATAAATGGGAATGTGAAAATGGATGTATGTATGTGGATGTGTGAATATGGAGATGGGAGTGTGGATGTATGAACATGAAAATGGATATATGCATGAAGATGTATATGCATAGATGTAAATGTGGATGTAGATGTGGATGTATAGATATGAATGGATGTGGATGTATAGATGTGAATGGAAATGTGGATGTGGATGTATGTGAATGTGGATGTAAATGTGGATGTATAGATGTGAATGTGGAATGTGGATGTGGATGTATGTATGTATGTGGATGTAGATGTGGATGTATAGATGTGAATGAGAATGGGGATGTGGATGTATGTGAATGTGAATGTAGATGTGGATGTATGTGAATGTGAATGTAGATGTGAATGTGGAATGTGGATGTATAGATGTGGATGTATGTATGTATGTGGATGTAGATGTGGATGTATAGATGTGAATGGGAATGGGGATGTGGATGTATGTGAATGTGAATGTAGATGTGGATGTATGTGAATGTGAATGTAGATGTGAATGTGGAATGTGGATGTATAGATGTGGATGTATGGGAATGTGGATGTGGATGTATGTGAATGTGAATGTAGATGTGGATGTATAGATGTGAATGTGGAATGTGGATGTGGATGTATGTATGTATGTGGATGTGGATGTGGATGTATGGATGTGTATGTATGAATGTGGATATGGGATGTGGATGTATAAATGAGGATGTGAAAATGGAGGTAAGCATGTAGATGTGGATGCATGGATGTGAATGTGGATGTGGATGCATGGATGTGGATGTGGATATGGATGTGTATGTATGAATGTGGATATGGGATGTGGATGTATAAATGAGGATGTGAAAATGGAGATAAGCATGTAGATGTGGATGTATGGATGTGAATGTGGATGTGGATGTGGATGTATGGATGTGGATATGGATGTGAATATATGATATGTGATGTGAAGGAATCTGAAGTGAAGAGATGGAAAAAGGAGGTGATTGGATGAGTACACATATACATGGAATGTGGAATAAGTAATGTGGATTAATGAGGAACAATGTGGAAAAATGAGAGTTAATATAGAAACTGTATTTGTAAACTGTTTGTAAATGCTGTTTGTAAATGACTGTTTTATGTCAAGAATGCTGGGGAAGCATTTTGACTGTCTTGTGATTAAGGTCGTGGAGACCTAACTGATAAAGTTGCAACTGCTGACGGAGAGTCAATGGAGGACGTCTCGCGTAGCAAGGTCGACCGAGGTCTTGACCAGCCTCGGTTCGATTAAAATGGTGAGCTTCCGGTACGGTGGATGAGGGACCAAGGAAGCGGCCTATGAGTGAAGCGCTAGGTCACCTGCGAAGGATCCTAGAGGGTGCTGACCATACGGTGCTCGGGCTCTGGGTCACCTAGGATACCCACGCGTGCGTCGAGGAAGATATTGGAACAAGGAGTAAGAGTTGTTTTGTGAAAACGGGCATGGATCTGGTTGATTGACCTTGCTGGTCTTCAATGGATGAGTCCATGGCTCTTTATATGGATCTGTTGGTTGATCTTGCTGATCTTCAATGAGAGTCCATCTTGATTTTTATAAGTGATTATATTGCCGAGTATTATGGGCTAGGAACTATTGAAAAGACCCCTGTGTGGACAGGTGGTGAGCGTTCTAGTTGCCAATGATGCCATAGATACTCTGATGAAGGAATGATGGGAAATTATGAATCAACTGGATAAATTGGAAGAATGTGATCAGTGGTACTATGGTTTCATTAAAGGATTGTTTTAAAGTTAGCTGATGCTAAGAAAAAGGCAATTTTCATATTGGGTGTGTAAGTGGTGTGGCTAGTTTTATGTTTGCATGAATTTCCGGCTAGGGGGCCTTGGAACTCTTTTCCTTGGTACCCGGGACAAAACCTAACCAAATTCCAAATTGGATCCCATCACTACAGTGGTTGGGCGGTTGGCTAACCCATGGGATCGGATGGGGTTAGGCTGGACTGATGGATCCGTAAATCGAGATTTAATTTCTATTATTACGATAGATGAAGTAAATCCCGGATAGAAATTGTTCTATGGATAGGAATCAACGGCTGTGCCTCTTGATGGGGAAAAAAAGCGTTGATCCCAATGATCCAAGTGCAAGTTTCTTCCTTGATTTGACCAAGTACCGTTAAAGGTGCAGTCAGATCAGTTGATCCGTAATGATCTTGACTACGTTAGAGTAAAGAGTTATCCTGGTGGAATTGCCCATGCTTTCCGGGTAAAGGAAGTTTTTCCGGTTTCGGTTTTGGACAAACCGACGGATTAGTCTCTTGTCCGGATATCCGTGGGTGAGGCCCCGAGTGTGAGACCCCTACCCGCACTTGATGTGTTACTTCTGCTGTCAGTATCCTGAATCCGTTGCTCGGTGGGAACAGGGATCTCACAGTTGGTATCAGAGCGTTTGGTTAATAAAGATCAATTGAGAAGACAAATAGGTCAGAAATTAATCAAGAAACACAAAAAGGTTGTAATTGTGTGATATAATTCATACAATTTGATATTCAAATTGAAATTCGTAATTTGGTAATTGGGTCTTCAGATGGAAGTACCGCAATTATTTAGAATCCTTGACTTGCTTGAGGCCTAGACATGATGGTATTTACCTTATAATTCCAAGGGCCGTGACTATCCGTATATACCGAGAGTATAACTGTAGCTCTTTACTGACAGTATATACGAGTAAATCTAAGACTTGAAATTATAAGCGTTAATGCTATCCAGATGATGAATTTGAATGTGGTTGATATGATTTTTAATTCTGTTTGGGAACTGATGAATTGATTGGGATTCTGATTGAAAAATGATGATTTTTGAAATTTAGTTGAAATATAATAACTTGAGTAAAATCGCAATGAGGATGAATGGGACGAGTCCCTGTAATGATAAATGATGATAATGATTTCAACAAATCACTATGAGATTAGTGGATTGTGCTGTGAAAGTACTACTGTTAACACTTGACTCGGTATATCAAGTTAAGGGATGACAAATTGAAAACTTGCTTGACTGAAATTCCCGTGGAGGAATGTTCAGAAAGAAAAAATTTCGATCTGATGGACCATTATCGTGTTAAAGATATGAATGATATGATCTGAAATAAATTTATTTAATGATGAGTTCTATATAAGGGATATTTATCCCCGTATTATGTTGGGTTGACCAGAATATAAGGAACCCTAGAATAAATTGGATCTTAAGAAAAAGAGTTGTCCTCTACTTGGCGAGATGAGGACATCTCGCACTTTTTTAAGTGGGGTAGAATGTAAGATTCCTCCCCAGCCTTCGAGGCATACAGGAGTAAGAATCTCCCTTTTTGATCTTAAAATTATTCCCTCTCTAAAATAAAAGAAAGATTTTGTTTAAAAAAAAAGGAAGACCCTTTCCCTAGAATACTTCTCAGGAGTCACGCTGTTTTAAGGATTCAGAACAATGAGTTCAGAAGTGAAAATCGGTGTTTTGGATACCAAGGTTTTGGTCTTCATTCGAGTACGGCACAAAAGAAGTTCTTTATCTATTGGGGAGTTTAAGAAGTTATCCCCCAGATATTGTGAGCCTTATATCTGAATTCAATGAAAGTAGGTGACTTAGCCTACAAGCTTCTTTTATCTCTTCATCTCAAAATTCTTAATGCCTTCTATAGAAAAATGTGTCAAACCCAAATCATGGAAAGACGGTAAAACTTCAGTGGCAAGTTACCGTTGGCTTCTAAGTTACGCTAGCTCCTTCCTTTATATAAGTCGTAACTTTTACTTGTCGCTCACAGTAATCTTACTCCCATCGATCTCCTTTCTTCTTAATCTCCTTCATGGCTTGGCAACAAGAATTAGTTTTATCCATAATGATTCCTCACCTTCAAGACGCAAGTGAGTCTGTGAAGAAGGATTTTATAGAACAGTATGAGCGCTCACTTTTCCCTCACTTGGGAACTTCTGTAGCGCAGACAAAATGGCGGACCTATCAAGACATAACTAGGGTAACACCCTGGGGTCAGCAGCACTTCTGTAACAATGTCCGCTTGGCCATGGTTATTGAAGCTTTGGGTCTGGGTCCCCGATACTACTGCGTCATGAGATCAAGACATCCTGGGTTTTTTGAGCGGGTCTTCTTACTGGCGTGTTTTCTTCCTCATGAGAAGATATGCCTTTACCCCGTTTTTGGCTTGCCTCTCAGAGGTCCTTTTGTTAGAACACCTCATACCACTGAGATAGGCGCAGCAATAACCCACAGAATCATTCCCATAGATGAGTTACCTTATACTTGTGCAGCTTGTGAGGACTGCTTTTGTGACCATATGATGGACGGGCTTATGGAAGTGTAAAGAGTTCCTCTATCTTTACTGTATAAGTTCCGAGAATGAATAAAGTTTAAATCTTGTTCTTATCTTGAATCTTGCTCTCTTTGAGACTTTTTCTTGGTGGTTAATCCTGATTTAAATTTTTCTCTAAGTCTCATAATTCGAGCATCTTGCGAAATTATCCCAGTTTGCGAGATGAGGACATCTCGCGTTTTTTAAGTGGGGTAGAATGTAAGATTCCTCCCCCACCCCCTTTTTGATGTCTAGTATCTTTCCCTGTAATCAATCCCTCTTCAGAAATATAAAGACCTTGTTTCTATCTGTTTTAGCCTAGAGAGAGAAAAATATTCTAGAGAGAGAATATTCAGATTTTGAATATTTTTGGATAGAAAAATATCTCTTCTAATTCAGATGAGTTCCCCTGAAACAGAAATTCAAAAAGAATTTTCCAATGTGCAATTGGAATTAATTGAAAATAGCTATAAAGAACCTTAGCCTAAGGGTCTAGATTTTCAGAAATCTTTAGACTATGGTCCAATTAAGGTTCCTATGGACCAATAGCATCAATCCATGTGTAGGGAGGAGATAAATCCAACTTGTAAAAAGAAAATACCCAAAAATGAGTAAATGCTCACATGAGGTGAAGAGTTGAAAATGTACAAGGTTTATTAGTAAAAAACTATGAGCAATATTAAAAATATGACATATGTAAGGAAGGGGAATTCTTTAAAGGAGGTGCATATTTCACATAAGATGAAGAGTTGAAAATGTACAAGGTTTATTAGTAAAAAATTATGAGCAATATTAAAAGTATGACATATGTAAGGAAGAGGAGTTCTTTAAAGGAGGTGCATATTTCACATAAGATGAAGAGTTGAAAATGTACAAGGTTTATTAGTAAAAAAATTATGAGCAATATTAAAAGTATGACATATGTAAGGAAGGGGAGTTCTTTAAAGGAGGTGCATATTTCACATAAGATGAAGAGTTGAAAATGTACAAGGTTTATTAGTAAAAAAATTATGAGCAATATTAAAAGTATGACATATGTAAGGAAGGGGAGTTCTTTAAAGGAGGTGCATATTTCACATGCTTGAATGAGTTTTAAACTCATAAAAATTGAGATATTTCATCTCTCCTCTCTCCTCATTCAAGTCTAGTTCCAAAAAGTTAGCTTAACTGACCTAAAAATGGTCAAATATTGACCAAACTGATTTAGAAAATTCTAGAATCAGTTTGTTTGGTTAGGAGCTCAATTTTTCCTATAAATAGAAGCCTCCCCCTTGTTGAAAAATATATAGTGTTTATGCATCGTTACTCTACTCCACCTAAGCCAAGAACTATGAATTCATTTAATAATTCATTAGTTTTTGGAGCTTCCCTCTTTCTTCAATCCCCATTAGTGGCTCCATCAACATACTTAACCAATTGATTGGTTGGGGGCCTCTACCGTGAACAAAGAATCAAGCAAGTTGTAAGGTAATTAGTGAATATTCATCTTTCTATAATTTCTCAATGTTTCTCTCTTCTCAACCCCTCTCAAGCTTGAGAAGTTTAATTGGTATGGTTTTTTTTAAAATGCTATTGAAGTTTGAATAGTAGTGAAGAGTTACATGATTTAATAAATGCTATTGAAGTTAATTTTCATTTATGTTTAAATTCTAATGATTCTTATGTAAATTCTCTCTCTCACTCAAGAAATGGTCATACTCATGACCCATTCTCAATCCAAATCAAGCTTTTCATAAAGCTTTTCCTTAACCCAAGATTAAGCTATGCTTGAGGCCAAATTAATGGCTTTTTCTTATGCTTTTAGTTTATGTATATTAATGATTCAATCCATTATGGATTGATAATCCAATTAGAGATTATTTTAATTATTTTCTTAATGATAAGCATTATCCCTTAGAAAAATTGAGATTTATCAGTCATAGCAGCGGAGCTATGGCAAAATTTTTATAAAAATTATGCATAAAATAATCTCATTCAAAGCATAAAAAGAGGACTTCCTACCATATTCTAGGAATTATCATCCTAGATTAATTGAAAGAATTTCATTACAATCATGGAGAAATTGAATTTTAATGCTAGGCATAATGGATAAATTTTTATATCAAAAGTGTTATTTTTACCATTTTTATTTCATGCATAGAAGTATGCATAATGGATAAATTTTTATATCAAAAGTGTTATTTTTACCATTTTTATTTCATGCATAGAAGTATGCATAAAGGAAAAATTTTTATATCAAAAGTGTTACTTTTATTATTTTTAATTTTCATGCATAGAAGTATGCATAAAGGAAAATTTTTATATCAAAAGTGTTACTTTTATCATTTTTAATTTTCATGCATAGAAGTATGCATAAAGGAAAAATTTTTATATCAAAAGTGTTACTTTTATCATATTGGATTTCATGCATATGCATAAAAGATATTCTTTTTATACTAAAAGTATGATTTTTCTTATAAATGGATTTTATGCTTAGCTTAGATGCATAAGAGAAATTCTTTTATTCTAAAAGTATAATTCCCTACCAAATTGAAATCATGCATAAGAAGATGCATAAAAGATTGATTTTAATTTCGAAAGTGTTAGTCTCCTTAAATGGAATTTATGTATAAATAAATGTGTAGAGAAATCTTATATCAAATAAAAGAATTCTCTTTTTAAAAAAAAAAAGATATGAAATGTGATAAGATGTGATAAGAGGTGTATGAGATGTGATAAGAATTGATAAGATGCGTATGGAAAGTGATAGGATGTGATAAGAGGTGTGATAAGAGGTGATAAGATGCTTATGAAATAAGTTAGGATGTGATAAGATGAATTAAGATGTGTATGGGGGGATGAGGTAAGAAGTGTATGTGATAGGATAAGATGTATATGGGTTGTGATAGGGCGAGAATGGATGTGATGTAAAAGATTAGATGTGAAGGTATATGGGGTTATATAAATGGGAATGTGAAAATGGATGTATGTATGTGGATGTGTGAATATGGAGATGGGAGTGTGGATGTATGAACATGAAAATGGATATATGCATGAAGATGTATATGCATAGATGTAAATGTGGATGTAGATGTGGATGTATAGATGTGAATGGATGTGGATGTATAGATGTGAATGGAAATGTGGATGTGGATGTATGTGAATGTGGATGTAAATGTGGATGTATAGATGTGAATGTGGAATGTGGATGTGGATGTATGTATGTATGTGGATGTAGATGTGGATGTATAGATGTGAATGAGAATGGGGATGTGGATGTATGTGAATGTGAATGTAGATGTGGATGTATGTGAATGTGAATGTAGATGTGAATGTGGAATGTGGATGTATAGATGTGGATGTATGTATGTATGTGGATGTAGATGTGGATGTATAGATGTGAATGGGAATGGGGATGTGGATGTATGTGAATGTGAATGTAGATGTGGATGTATGTGAATGTGAATGTAGATGTGAATGTGGAATGTGGATGTATAGATGTGGATGTATGGGAATGTGGATGTGGATGTATGTGAATGTGAATGTAGATGTGGATGTATAGATGTGAATGTGGAATGTGGATGTGGATGTATGTATGTATGTGGATGTGGATGTGGATGTATGGATGTGTATGTATGAATGTGGATATGGGATGTGGATGTATAAATGAGGATGTGAAAATGGAGGTAAGCATGTAGATGTGGATGCATGGATGTGAATGTGGATGTGGATGTGGATGTGGATGTGGATATGGATGTGTATGTATGAATGTGGATATGGGATGTGGATGTATAAATGAGGATGTGAAAATGGAGATAAGCATGTAGATGTGGATGTATGGATGTGAATGTGGATGTGGATGTGGATGTATGGATGTGGATATGGATGTGAATATATGATATGTGATGTGAAGGAATCTGAAGTGAAGAGATGGAAAAAGGAGGTGATTGGATGAGTACACATATACATGGAATGTGGAATAAGTAATGTGGATTAATGAGGAACAATGTGGAAAAATGAGAGTTAATATAGAAACTGTATTTGTAAACTGTTTGTAAATGCTGTTTGTAAATGACTGTTTTATGTCAAGAATGCTGGGGAAGCATTTTGACTGTCTTGTGATTAAGGTCGTGGAGACCTAACTGATAAAGTTGCAACTGCTGACGGAGAGTCAATGGAGGACGTCTCGCGTAGCAAGGTCGACCGAGGTCTTGACCAGCCTCGGTTCGATTAAAATGGTGAGCTTCCGGTACGGTGGATGAGGGACCAAGGAAGCGGCCTATGAGTGAAGCGCTAGGTCACCTGCGAAGGATCCTAGAGGGTGCTGACCATACGGTGCTCGGGCTCTGGGTCACCTAGGATACCCACGCGTGCGTCGAGGAAGATATTGGAACAAGGAGTAAGAGTTGTTTTGTGAAAACGGGCATGGATCTGGTTGATTGACCTTGCTGGTCTTCAATGGATGAGTCCATGGCTCTTTATATGGATCTGTTGGTTGATCTTGCTGATCTTCAATGAGAGTCCATCTTGATTTTTATAAGTGATTATATTGCCGAGTATTATGGGCTAGGAACTATTGAAAAGACCCCTGTGTGGACAGGTGGTGAGCGTTCTAGTTGCCAATGATGCCATAGATACTCTGATGAAGGAATGATGGGAAATTATGAATCAACTGGATAAATTGGAAGAATGTGATCAGTGGTACTATGGTTTCATTAAAGGATTGTTTTAAAGTTAGCTGATGCTAAGAAAAAGGCAATTTTCATATTGGGTGTGTAAGTGGTGTGGCTAGTTTTATGTTTGCATGAATTTCCGGCTAGGGGGCCTTGGAACTCTTTTCCTTGGTACCCGGGACAAAACCTAACCAAATTCCAAATTGGATCCCATCACTACAGTGGTTGGGCGGTTGGCTAACCCATGGGATCGGATGGGGTTAGGCTGGACTGATGGATCCGTAAATCGAGATTTAATTTCTATTATTACGATAGATGAAGTAAATCCCGGATAGAAATTGTTCTATGGATAGGAATCAACGGCTGTGCCTCTTGATGGGGAAAAAAAGCGTTGATCCCAATGATCCAAGTGCAAGTTTCTTCCTTGATTTGACCAAGTACCGTTAAAGGTGCAGTCAGATCAGTTGATCCGTACTGATCTTGACTACGTTAGAGTAAAGAGTTATCCTGGTGGAATTGCCCATGCTTTCCGGGTAAAGGAAGTTTTTCCGGTTTCGGTTTTGGACAAACCGACGGATTAGTCTCTTGTCCGGATATCCGTGGGTGAGGCCCCGAGTGTGAGACCCCTACCCGCACTTGATGTGTTACTTCTGCTGTCAGTATCCTGAATCCGTTGCTCGGTGGGAACAGGGATCTCACATCTGAAAGGTTCTTTCTAAAATTATCTTCTCGAAAGGTACTATCTCAATTTCTCTTTTTCTAAAATTTCTTTCGACGAATATACGTTTACAAATTCAAAAACATGGATTTCTCGAGGAATATTCATTTACGTCGATCTCCGATTAAAATTTATCTTTTCTATGACGTGGATCATGGCATCACAGAACTCAAAGTTTAGGGAGCAACAACATGTACTAGAACACTAAGAATTGAGAATAGTAATTCATCCCATCCTATATCTAGACATAACTAGATTAGTCTATCCATCCCATCCTAGATCTAGACATAACTAGATTAGTCTATCAAGAAAGCCTAGCAATCAAACAATACGACACACAATTACCTAAACCATGCTTGGATACCACATGTAAGGTCCTCGCCCTAGCTAGGTCAAGGGAAACCTTTTGATAGGTAGATAAGTCCTCTTATTTTCGATTAATGACACCTTAATCTCTTGACAATATGAGGATATGAGCAAACAAAGGGACCTAACTCTATCTCACGGGAAACATAGTCATTCTTATGAACTAAATCAACGAGGGCCAAGCCGACCTCTCACCCCCTTAGGTCATGTGGGTGTACCGAAGGAAGTTCAAGCCCTTATCCAGGTAGAAGAAACTCATGAGAGAGCAATGAAGCACAGCCTTCGGGTCATAGCAGATGAGCTAGAAGACATGAATCTGGGCGACGTGGAGCACCCCAAGATAGTTTGCATCAGCGCTAAGCTGGATATAGAATTGAAAGATTTGACCAACTGAGGCCAAGCTCTTTGTGATAGAAGGCACATACAATACATCTGACATAGACTTTGTTTGACCATTGTGCATAACCAATGGTACACTACCAACATGTGTAATGGCATGCTGAGTATCATCTCCTGTTTCCACGTAGCCTTTCACATCCATAGGCTTCATATGCTCAAACCATTCACCATGACAAGTCATATGGTTTGATGCTCCAGAGTCCATATACCAAGTATCATCATTCTCAGCATTTGTCACCATAGATCCAACAACATGTTTCATGGCAAACAAGTGATTTGCAGTGCCATCATTACTGCTTGATGCATAGTTTCCACCATGTTGTGCATAATTTTCACCATACTGACCACCACGTTGTGCTCTATCCCCTCTCAAATCAATCTGTTTACGGAAACAATCTCTTGCCATATGACCAAATTTGCCACAGTAATGGCATTCCACATCTTGCATAGAATTTTGTTGGCCTTGCCAACGTCCTCTACCACAGGGGTTACCTCTGCCTCTCTGAGATGCATAACCACGACCACCTCTAGCACCATATGTGGGCTGAAAATTCTGTTGTGGTGACCTGTCCTGCCATCCACGACCATTACCACCACGGCCACGTGATGCGAATCTCCCCCTGCCTCTAAAACCTCTCTGCGAATAGAAAGCCAGATTTTTGCCATTATCATCATGGCTAGTAGATGCATCCAAAAATGAATCACTGAGTTTGATTTCCTCAACAAGTAAGAGTGAAATCAACTCATCAAAGTTTCGTAAACCTGTACTCCTCACTGAGATAGATGTATCAAAAGATTTATATTCCTTGCCAAGACCACGCAAGGTAATATCCACCAAATCATCATCAAGCATGGGGGCATTTATTATTGCCAATGCATCTGCAAACTTCTTTATTTCTTGCACATAATCATGGATGCTTCTTTTATTCCGCTTCACATTATGTATCTGCTGTCAACTGAGACTTGCGAGCACTCGTGTCTGTATCAAACATCTTTACCAAAGTATCCCATGCATCTTTGGGATTCTCAGCATCCTGCATGTGTATGAGCATAGCATCAGAAATACATATAGACAAATATGCAACACTTTGAATGCTCTTTCTGACCATTGCTCATGAGCAATAACCTGCTGTGTAGGTTGTCGAGGTAGCTCAAGCTCTGGCTCAGTACCTGTAATGAGATTCCAAAATCCTTTTCTTTCAAGAAACTTTTTATCCTGTACTTCCATGCCTGGAAGTTCTTCCTATCTAGCTTTTCACCAACAATCTACTGTAGTGTCCATCAACTCCATGTAAGAGGAATTTGTCCAATTGTTTAAGACCAAAGATTAATTGTCTGATTAAAATCACTCTATTTCTCTGCAACCAGTGGACAGCCTGTTTAATCAGCTCATTCCCAGCTCAATTAAGCATAATTGATTAAACCAACCATGTAGCCCTCTTCTCCAATGTGTGTAGCAACCAATTGCTAAAGCAATTATGAAATATATCAAGCAACCAAGTGGAAATCAATCTCCTCGTAGCAAAAAAGTCAAAAATCTACCCTGTTTCACTGTAGGAGCTGCACTGCCTGCATTTGAGGAATTTGGGAGTGATTTAAGTGATAATTGAAGATGGATATAAGTGCCCAACACACTTGGGTATGTGTGCAACCAGTCAATGGTTTGATTTTAGCCAAAAACACGCTCTCAGATCTAATAAGAATTGGTGTGCTCTAAGCTTCACAGCTTCAATGGCAAGCTTCACAGCTTCTTCTCCCTCTTCACTCACTCACTCATAAACCCTAATAAACAGCACAAGGCTATGATACCATGTTGAAAGAACGGTAGAGGGGAAGGACACACACACACACACGAGTAAGCCCTAATGTATATTGCAAACCCTAACCAAAGAGAGAAGCCATCTCCTTTCTCACACAATGCATAAAGCCATAATCCATAATACACACAACACTATGAGTTGTGTCCACACACATCTAACCCTAGCTAATGTCCACACACTATGACCAGCTGGACACGCGGTCATTTATGTCTCACACATGTTCCTACCTAACATGCCAGCACATAGCATAGCTAGCTCACACACTGACATCGAGCTTGAATCTCAACAGCCCCTCTCAAGCTCATGATGTACTGCCGCGATGAAGATGTAGATGAGCTTGGGATATCAAGACTCTCAACACCCCACTCCTAACATACCCCAGCCACACATTTTTGGGCATGTTTAGTGCACACAAAGACTACTCTAAGCTTAGAAATAGCTTGCACTAACCTTGGTACCCACCACTACTTGCATTGTAGTCTTTCTTCTAGTGTAGCTTGTGGTGTAGCCTCTACCCATTTTGTTAAGTCTTGTTTTTGCTACATCTAGACCTCTTTCCAAAATTGTGCTTTACACAAAAGCTATCCACGTACTAAAAAACTAAGGAATTAATCCCTACACAAGGAACACCCAAGTTGGAGCCATGGATGATGGTGCCATGTTCACCTCTTCCCCCACCCCTTTTCACTCTATTGCATAGGGAACCTAGGAACCAGCCCTTAGATCTTCCCAATATACTTAAATGTCATCACATTGGAAGCAAATGCTCCCCGTTTTGTGACAAAAGCTGTCTTTTCACGATCATCTGGGGCCATCAGGACTTGATTGTATACAACGAAACCATCCAAGAAAGAATACATCTCAAGGTCTGCAGGTGGCCTCTACCACGAAATCTATGAACAGAAGTGGGAAAGGATTTGTCTCTGTTGCAACATTGAGCTTCCAGTAATCCAAATAGACACGGAGCTTTCCATTCTCTTTCAGCACAATCACTATTGGCAACAACCATGTCACCTTTCCACCACCGGATATATGAATCCTAGTTTCAAGAGTTTATCAATTTCCTCAATTTGTTTTGCATAATTTGGATTCATTCGGTACCGCTGTTGCTTGCTTAATGGGAACAACATCCTCCTTAAGATGATGTTGATAAAATTGAGGATCAATGCCCTTCATATCTTTGTAGCTCCAAGGAAATACATCCACATATGATTTTAATAAGTTCTAGAGTTTTTCTTTCAATTCTATATCCAGCTTAGCGCTGATGCAAACTATCTTGGGGTGCTCCACGTCGCCCAGATTCATGTCTTCTAGCTCATCTGCTATGACCCAAAGGCTGTGCTTCATTGCTCTCTCATGAGTTTCTTCTACCTGGATAAGGGCTTGAACTTCCTTCGGTACACCCACATGACCTAAGGGGGTGAGAGGTCGGCTTGGCCCTCGTTGATTTAGTTCATAAGAATGACTATGTTTCCCGTGAGATAGAGTTAGGTCCCTTTGTTTGCTCATATCCTCATATTGTCAAGAGATTAAGGTGTCATTAATCGAAAATAAGAGGACTTATCTACCTATCAAAAGGTTCCCCTTGACCTAGCTAGGGCGAGGACCTTACACGTGGTATCCAAGCATGGTTTAGGTAATTGTGTGTCGTATTGTTTGATTGCTAGGCTTTCTTGATAGACTAATCTAGTTATGTCTAGATCTAGGATGGGATGGATAGACTAATCTAGTTATGTCTAGATGTAGGATGGGATGAATTACTATTCTCAATTCTTAGTGTTCTAGTACATGTTGTTGCTCCCTAAACTTTGAGTTCTGTGATGCCATGATCCACGTCATAGAAAAGATAAATTTTAATCGGAGATCAACGTAAATGAATATTCCTCGAGAAATCCATGTTTTTGAATTTGTAAACGTATATTCGTCGAAAGAAATTTTAGAAAAAGAGAAATTGAGATAGTACCTTTCGAGAAGATAATTTTAGAAAGAACCTTTCAGACTTAAACTCTGACTCAGACTATTGACCAAGACCTAATTCCTTCGTCAGTTTCAATCAATGATGATGTGCCCAGTTCAGGGAAAATGTATTCAATCACCCACCGAATCTGAAACTAAGTTAAGACTTGTGACTTTGATCTAAGGATCAAGTTAACAGAATTTGAAGAATTCTGTTTGGAATTGAAAATTGGATCTAGAAGTATTGAGATAGGGATTTACGATACACTCATGGTATTCAAACAAAAATAAAAAACTATAAACTTGCATAGAAACCCTGCCTTCTTAAAAGACTGTCTCACACCAGAATGCTGGAGGGAGCATTTGGCATATATATTTATCTAAGGGAAGTTCAGTTTTGCAAAAACAGCTGGAGGGGAGGGGAGTGTTCGAGGGACAGCTCACGTGGCAAAACCTGCCGAGGTCTTGACCAGCCTCCGTATGGTTAAAATGGTGCACTTCCGGTACGATGGACGAGGGCCGACGAAGCGGTCCCTGAGTGAAGTGCCAGGACACCTAAGGAGGATCCTGGAGGGTTCTGACCAGGTGATGCACGGGCTCGCGGTGCCGAGGACATCCATGCGAATGTCGAGGAAGATATTATATAATGGACCTATGTTTTTATAATCTATCACTGGATCTCGTTGTTGACTTGCTGGTCTCAACGGAGAGTCCAGAGTGATACTGTTTTGTTGAGAAACAAGGACTCAATGAAAATTTTGAAGTATGACATGTATAAACCGTAAATTGTTAATCAAGGGTTGTTTTTATTAAAGTTCTAATAAAGAGGAGTGTGTGCGTATCTGTTTTCTAAAGCTAAAGTTAAGAAAGGCAATTCAATTATGGGTGGGTGAGTACTTGTCTGGTTCCACCGATTCCAGTGGTAGGGTGGTGGCTAACCCATGGGCCGGATGGGGTTAGGCTGGAATCAGTGGAGTTTTAATAATCAAACTTTGAAATCTTAGGATTACGCTAAGATTCGAGTAATTAGACAATTCCCTCTGATAAATTTTTCAATAAGTGGATCAACGGCTGTGCCTGACCTGGATCAGGAAAAAAGCGTTGAATTTACTAAAATGATCAAATTATATCAGTGATAGTTTCCTTCTATCTGGTTTATTCAGTTGAAGGATAGCTTAGAGTTGATCACGTTAGAAAAATTCGTTTAAAAAAAAATCATAAAGGTGAAAGCGTCCTCGCTTTCCGGGCATGGGAATTTTTTCCGGTTTTGGTTTTTGGAGTGACCACCAACCTAGTCTCGTGCCCGGACATTCGAGGGCGAGGCCTCGAGTGAGAAACCCTGCCCCGCGCATGAGGGGGCTGCTTCTGCTGTTTCAGATATCGGGAGTCCGGTGCACGGAGGGGACAGAGGGATCTCAGAGTTGGTATCAGAGCCAAATTGAAAGCTAATAAGGATAAATAAATTCTTATCTGAAATTGATAAATAAGAACTCAGAAAAAGCATTTTTTCTTAATGTATTTCATTCCGTAGGCTTATTTAAGGAAGAATTTTTAATCAAAGAAATTATTTTTATAGATGGAAGTCCCCTATTTATCTGGTATTCCCGACCTCACCCAGTCTCAAGATATGACTGCGTTCGCCTTCGAGCATCTCATCTCTTCCGCTTCTACTTGAACAAGCCGAGCAAGACTCACATGCCACTTTGAGGAGTTATATTTTCCTAACCCAGTGGCGAGACTACATAAGTGGTTTGCAGGGCAATATGTCCATGCCCCTTGCGACCGCCGTGCAATGCTGTGGGAGAACCTCTCATTGGCTATGATTCTGTTAAAGCTAAAAATGACACGTGGTGTCATTCTATATCATTCAACACCTCGAAATTTCAGACTTTCATGCCGAATTTATAGATTCCTTAGTCGATTTATCCCTAAGGAGAAAATAATAGCTCCCTTCGGAGTTAGAGAACTTATGTAACATGATATGACTATGGCCCAGTACGGTCCTCTTATGCATCTCCCGAAGAGATTTTGAATTTTGGAGCCAAGCTGCTCTATGTATAATTTGCAACTTTTATATAAGAATGTTTTCTGAAGAAAAATTCCCTGTTGTATAAGTGATTACTTATAGATGATCTGATAAAGAAAAAAATCCGTTATCGGACATATATCATAGACCTCCACCAATGAGATCATTGTCTTGTTTAAGAAATTATTTTTCGAAACTCTTAAGTCCTAGGATCTCGTGGATAATATCAAAATAAAAATTTAATAATATATAAATTTTTGACAGAATCATGAGACGAGGAAACCGTGGTCGTCAGACAGACCCTGTCTTTGAAGATGACGAGCTTGACCTTGATGTTCACAAGGCTCTTCATAGGACACAGGTAGGACCCTTCAAAGGAGAAGGGGAGAACCTGGGCGAGGTTGTGGAGAAATGGGTGGAATCCATGGAAGAGTATTTTGACGTCACAGGTTACAATATGCGAAGCAAAATGGCTCTTGCCCAGCTAAAAATAGTGGAAACAGCCAGGGTAGCATGGAGGAACCACTGTGACACCAACCATCTAGACATAAATACTCAGTCCTGGAATGATCTAAAAACCTATCTAAGAAAGAGATTTTGTCCTCTTGGATGTTTAGAAACCAAAATGAATGAATTCTTAGAACTAAAGCAAGAGAGCAGAACCATCAAGGAATACCACGAGGCCTTTGCTTTTCTACTCAAATATTCACCGCCTCTTGATGAAGAGCAACTCATGGCCAGGTTCATTCGAGGAATGAACGAACCCTTGGACACACTGGTCAAAAATGCCAAGCCGGTGTCCATGGCCGAAGCAGTAAGAATGGCAAAAGATTTTGCCAAAGCCTTTGTAGTAAAGGTCCCACCAAATCCTGCACCCTCTAACTTTAAAAGATTCCAAGCCCAGGGAAGTACTTCAAACTTTCCACCCCCAAAGACACAGCAAGGCCCGAATCTGAATCAGGATGCAAGAAGATTCAGAAGTGAAGGAAGACCCTTCCCCCAGAGTACTTTCTCAGGAACCCCACCTCTTTCAAAAAATCAGAAGGATGAGCTCAGAACTGAAAACTGATGCTTTGGATGCCAGGGTTTTGGTCACCAGTTAAAAGACTGCCCGACTCCTACCATGTCAAGAGGACAGGGAAGTCAGGGACCCCGAATTCAGAAACCAACCCCTTCATTCCAGTCTAATCAGGGTCCGTCTCGCCCAACCCAGGGAAACCCCAGAAGAACTCCAGCTCAGCCATCTCCCTCTATCCAGCGTAATCTCAGAACTCCTTCCCAGAACTGGGGCAACCAAAGAGAAAGAGTTCTACCTCAGACTGCAGCAGCCAGAGCAGTCACCATTTCAGATGTAGTAGAAGAGGAAAAAGGGTAGATCTATGCTGCAATTAAAAATAAAAGGCCTAACCAGCAATTCTCCGTCATCCATACTCCAGCAGAATATCAAGGTAAGTGGGTGGACCCAACGAGTCGGGTAACTTTCCAACATATTTATTTATTACAATCCGAATAGGACCCAAACAAGTTTTGTTTTAGGGGGCCATGCTAGCGACCATGCCTTGTGAGGACAAGAGGAAAAGGGGTTAGCTTTTATATAAACCAAGTGCAGATTTGTTCTATCCTGGATCACGCACATTGAGTGCCGTTCGATCGGAGGAATAGATTCCTATTAGAATGACTATGTTTGCTGTGAGATAGAGTTAGGTCCCTTTGTTTGCTCGTATCCTCATATTGTCAAGAGATTAAGGTGTCATTAATAAAAAATAAGGGGACTTATCTACCTATCAAAGGGTTTCCCTTGACCTAGCTAGGGCGAGGACCTTACACGTGGTATCCAAGCATGGTTTAGGTAATTGTGTGTCGTATTGTTTGATTGCTAGGCTTTCTTGATAGACTAATCTAGTTATGTCTAGATGTAGGATGTGATGGATTGCTATTCTCAATTCTTAGTGTTCTAGTACATCGTCTCCCCTACTTGGCTAACTCTGCTCTTGCTTGCATGGTCGGTAGGCGAAGGCACAAGCAAGCTCCCAAGGTAATCCCCTCCTATGCCACTAGGAATTGGATTTCCTCCCCAACGAGGGCAGACATGTGATTATGGATGTTGCCTAGTTTTGTGGGCCCAAGCTAGTGTGGTGAATCAGCCTACCTCATAAGTAGACGTCTCCTATGAGGAGCGGGAGGGTTTGGTACAAGCAGCAGGGGGTGACAGGCTGGCTTGGCCCTTGTCAAGACTAGTTGATGATAGAGTATGTATGGTCCATGAGGTATGCCCAGCTGGTTTAGGCTAGAAGACTTAATTCTAGATCATTACTGGTTTTGGGTTTGGTTTGGATATGTCTATGGACTGTAAAGCTAGTTTTACTGTTTCTTTTCTGAACATTTTGCTATAAGAGCTGTTTGATTAATATTGTTGTTTTTAAAGACTGTTTTAAGGAACATTTTTATGCTTATATTATGGGGAGCCAATATAAGTAGTAAACCCTCCTTTTACTCCTTACACAATAAGTGGGTAGAGTGCTCCCTACAAAGGGTAGAGCTGGTTTAGCTGGGAGCATTTACATGTACATGCCCAGATAGTCCAAAGGCATATCCCTAAAGTTCCAAAGCTTCTAACCGAAAAGTCCAAAAACCTACACTGATCCCCACACCCATCCCCCATGTTGAAAGAACGGTAGAGGGGAAGGAGACACACACACAGGAGCAAACCCTAATGTATATTGCAAACCCTAACCAAAGAGGGAAGCCATCTCCCTTCTCACACAATCCATAAAGCCATAATCCATAATACACACAACACTATGAGTTGTATCCACACACATCTAACCCTAGCTAATGTCCACACACTATGACCAGCTGGACACGTGGTCATTTATGTCTCACACATGTTCCTACCTTACATGCCAGCACATAGCATAGCTGGCTCACACTGACATCGAGCTTGAATCTCAACAGCCCCTCTCAAGCTCATAATGTACTGCCGATGAAGATGTAGATGAGCTTGGGATATCAAGACTCTCAACACTCCCCCTCAAGCTCATCCCATGTACTCCCAACATAGTACGGAAGTACTCAAACTTCTCCCTGCTAAGTGGCTTTGTAAAGATGTCTGCCACCTACTCATCAGTCTTCACATACTGTAGATCAACTGTACCATCAAGCACCTTTTCTCTGACAAAGTGATAATGGACCTCTATGTGTTTGGTCCTCGCATGAAACACTAAATTTTTGGCCAACTGTATACTGCTCATGTTTGTCACAATGAATGACAACTTTGCCATCAATAGGCTCACCCAAATCTGCCAAGAGATTCTTTATCCATACTGCCTCACAAGTAGTAATGGCTGCACCTCTATATTCAGCCTTTGTACTAGATAAAGCAACTGTAGGTTGCTTCTTGATACTCCAACTCACCATGGCACTTCCAAGTGTAAAAGCATATCCACTAGTAGACATCCTGTCATATGAGCTACCTGCCTAATCAGCATCTGTGTAGCCATGTATGTCCAAGCTTTTACCACTCTCATAAAGTAGACCATAATGTGCAGTGGTCTTTACAGATCTCATAATGCGTCTCACTACATCTAAATGAGGTTTTCTGGGGCTCTGCATAAACTGGCTGACTAGCCCCACAACATAACTCAAATCCGGGCATGTGATAGTCATGTAAATGAAACTACCAACCATCTTCCTGTACATAGATGGATCATCCAATTCATCACCATAATCAGCCCGCAACTTCACATTTTGCTCCAAAGGTGTACTCATAGGCTTACACCCTGTCATGCCATATTTTGTCAATATATCCAATGCATATTGGTGCTGTACTAACCATGTACCTGCATGATCTTTGACCACTTCAATTCCAAGGAAGTATCTCAACTCACCAAGATCTTTCATGTCAAATTGCCCACTCAATGCTTTCTTGACATGCATTACATCTGCACCATGATCACCTGTGATAATCAAGTCATCCACATAGATGACGAGTAAAACAATCCCATGCTCTGTCTTCTTCACATAGAGTGAAGAATTTGCTGTAGATATCTGAAATCTGAGAGAGATCAGATATCTGCTCATCTTATCACTCCAAGCACGAGGTGCTTGAGTAGAACTAGAACTTGCTTGTGGCAAGTTCACAGGCACATCAACCTCAAGTGACTCAATGACACCCTCATCTTTTGCTTTGTACCAACTAGCAAGCTCATCAAACACCACATCTTGTGAGATGACCACTTGTCTAGTTTGTGGGTTGTAACATTTGTATGCCTTTCGATCCTATGCATATCCAACAAATACACATTTCTCTGCCTTAGGATCCAACTTCCTTCTTCTTTCATCAGGCACATGTACATAAGCTATGCATCCAAAAACTTTGAGGTGTTCAATGTCTGGCCTATAACCTGTAAGCCGCATCTCTGGCGTACTTCCATGAATGGCTACTGTAGGTGTTTTGTTCAGTATATACACTGCAGTAGCACACGCTTCTGCCCAATAATAATCTGGCATGCTCTTTTCATTGAGCATCACCCTAGCCACTTCACATATGACTCTATTCTTTCTCTTAGCCACACCATTTTGCTGAGGTGTATACCTGCAAGTCAATTGTCTTCTTATTCCATGCTTCCTCAAGAAATGCTCAAAAGCCTTTGAGGTGTATTCACCACCTCCATCTGTCCTCAAACATTTAATCCAACAACCATATTGCTTTTCTGCAAAAGCTTTAAATCCATGAACTTTTCCAATACTTCACTCTTCTCTCTGAGAAAGTATATCCATGTCATCTTGCTGAAATCATCTATGAATGTCACATAGTATAAACTACCTTTGATAGATGGGTTTTGTGCAAGGACCCCATACATCACTATGTACTATCTCAAGTGGCCTGCTACTCATGTTTCCTTCTCTAGGAAACCGCAACCTTGCCTGCTTTCCAAACTGACAGGCTTCACAAACATGCATATTCCCATCATATTTGAATCTAGGCAATCCACTGACAATGCCTCTTGCCTGCATGTTCTTCAATCTTTGTATATTGACATGTCCAATCCTCTTATGCCACATATCAATGTCCTGTACCACATTTTTGCTTTTAGAGAACATGGCTGATTTTAACTCAGGAATCCTAGCATCCAGCTTAAACAACTTGCCTTCTTTCTTGCCTTTAGCAATGACTCTACATCCATGTTTGAAGTCCTCAATGAAGCAACCATGCTCGTTTGAAACGAACCTGTAATCCTTGTTCCACCATTTGACCAACTGAGGCCAAGCTCTTTGTGATAGAAGGCACATACAATACATCTGACATAGACTTTGTTTGACCATTGTGCATAACCAATGGTACACTACCAACATGTGTAATGGCATGCTGAGTATCATCTCCTGTTTCCACATAGCCTTTCACATCCATAGGCTTCATATGCTCAAACCATTCACCATGACAAGTCATATGGTTTGATGCTCCAGAGTCCATATACCAAGTATCATCATTCTCAGCATTTGTCACCATAGATCCAACAACATGTTTCATGGCAAACAAGTGATTTGCAGTGCCATCATTACTGCTTGATGCATAGTTTCCACCATGTTGTGCATAATTTCCACCATACTGACCACCACGTTGTGCTCTATCCCCTCTCAAATCAATCTGTTTGCGGAAACAATCTCTTGCCATATGACCAAATTTGCCACAGTAATGGCATTCCACATCTTGCATAGAATTTTGTTGGCCTACCACAGGGGTTACCTCTGCCTCTCTGAGATGCATAACCACGACCACCTCTAGCACCATATGTGGGCTGAAAATTCTGTTGTGGTGACCTGTCCTGCCATCCACGACCATTACCACCACGGCCACGTGATGCGAATCTCCCCCTGCCTCTAAAACCTCTCTGCGAATAGAAAGCCAGATTTTTGCCATTATCATCATGGCTAGTAGATGCATCCAAAAATGAATCACTGAGTTTGATTTCCTCAACAAGTAAGAGTGAAATCAACTCATCAAAGTTTCGTAAACCTGTACTCCTCACTGAGATAGATGTATCAAAAGATTTATATTCCTTGCCAAGACCACGCAAGGTAATATCCACCAAATCATCATCAGGCATGGGGGCATTTATTATTGCCAATGCATCTGCAAACTTCTTTATTTCTTGCACATAATCATGGATGCTTCTTTTATTCCGCTTCACATTATGTATCTGCTGCTGTCAACTGAGACTTGCGAGCACTTGTGTCTGTATCAAACATCTTTACCAAAGTATCCCATGCATCTTTGGGATTCTCAGCATCCTGCATGTGTATGAGCATAGCATCAGAAATACATATAGACAAATATGCAACACTTTGAATGCTCTTTCTGACCATTGCTCATGAGCAATAATCTGCTGTGTAGGTTGTCGGGGTAGCTCAGGCTCTGGCTCAGCACCTGTAATGAGATTCCAAAATCCTTTTCCTTTCAAGAATCTTTTTATCCTGTACTTCCATGCCTGGAAGTTCTTCCTATCTAGCTTTTCACCAACAATCTACTGGGTTATCCGACATATTTGCTCAATGCGTACTCCTTCTGCACACTTCCAAATCTATAAACGAGCCTTCCTCAGCTCCACCACACTCCAATGAGTGTTCCAGATACTCCAAAGTAGCCAACAATCTTCAAATTTGATGTAGAAAATCAACCTGTATGCATCCAAAATGAACTGGCTCATGCAGTCCGAGATACCTTGCTTTGATACACTTTCCAAGGCTCCAAATCACAATGTAGTGGTGCAATCAAGTATGGGCAACTTGCATTGACTCCCAAACAACCTCAATGTTGAATATCAACACCATCTGACATGTGTACATATCAATTTTTGAAAACCCCTTTCTCTGTTTTGGGAAATACCAGAAAAATAAAAAAAACCAATAGTAAAATGGCTCTAATTTCTTCAATATTTGTCCAAATTGAGCAACCAGGCATTCATTATCTTAGCAATAGTGTCCATCAACTCCATGTAAGAGGAATTTGTCCAATTGTTTAAGACCAAAGATTAATTGTCTGATTAAAATCACTCTGTTTCTCTGCAACCCCAGTGGACAGCCTGTTTAATCAGCTCATTCCTAGCTCAATTAAGCATAATTGATTAAACCAACCATGTAGCCCTCTTCTCCAATGTGTGTAGCAACCAATTGCTAAAGCAATTGTGAAATATATCAAGCAACCAAGTGGAAATCAATCTCCTCGTAGCAAAAAAGTCAAAAATTACCCTGTTTCACTGTAGGAGCTATGCTGCCTACATTTGAGGAATTTGGGAGTGATTTAAGTGATAATTGAAGATGGATATAAGTGCCCAACACACTTGGGTATGTGTGCAACCAGTCAATGGTTTGATTTTAGCCAAAAACATGCTCCAAATGCATCAAATTTTGACTCCTTTTTCTCTGTTTTGTGAGAGCTCAAAAAAACCAGAGTTTTTCACTCATTCAAATGCATGTAAATTGCTCCAAAATCACAGTAGGGCTTGCATAGAAGTTGCCAATACATTCCTCCTTGTCAAATACATGTTTGCTTTGCTAGATTTACATGTATTTACACCATACATCAGTGCTTCCAAGCTTTAATGGAAAGCTTCCAAAAACCAGAAATTTGCTTTGCTTTTAGTTGCTCTAACTTGCTTTGCTTTTGCTTGAATCACCTGCAATCCGCTCAAGGATGTTTAGAAGACCTTACCCGGTAGGCCCAGCTCTCAGATCTAATAAGAATTGGTGTGCTCTAAGCTTCACAGCTTCAATGGCAAGCTTCACAGCTTCTTCTCCCTCTTCACTCACTCACTCATAAACCCTAATAAACAGCACAAGGCTATGATACCATGTTGAAAGAACGGTAGAGGGGAAGGACACACACACACACACGAGTAAGCCCTAATGTATATTGCAAACCCTAACCAAAGAGAGAAGCCATCTCCTTTCTCACACAATGCATAAAGCCATAATCCATAATGCACACAACACTATGAGTTGTGTCCACACACATCTAACCCTAGCTAATGTCCACACACTATGACCAGCTGGACACGCAGTCATTTATGTCTCACACATGTTCCTACCTAACATGCCAGCACATAGCATAGCTGGCTCACACACTGACATCGAGCTTGAATCTCAACAGCCCCTCTCAAGCTCATGATGTACTGCCGATGAAGATGTAGATGAGCTTGGGATATCAAGACTCTCAACACCCCACTCCTAACATACCCCAGCCACACATTTTTGGGCATGTTTAGTGCACACAAAGACTACTCTAAGCTTAGAAATAGCTTGCACTAACCTTGGTACCCACCACTACTTGCATTGTAGTCTTTCTTCTAGTGTAGCTTGTGGTGTAGCCTCTACCCATTTTGTTAAGTCTTGTTTTTGCTACATCTAGACCTCTTTCCAAAATTGTGCTTTACACAAAAGCTATCCACGTACTAAAAAACTAAGGAATTAATCCCTACACAAGGAACACCCAAGTTGGAGCCATGGATGATGGTGCCATGTTCACCTCTTCCCCCACCCCTTTTCACTCTATTGCATAGGGAACCTAGGAACCAGCCCTTAGATCTTCCCAATATACTTAAATGTCATCACATTGGAAGCAAATGCTCCCCGTTTTGTGACAAAAGCTGTCTTTTCACGATCATCTGCCTGGGGCCATCAGGACTTGATTGTATACAGCGAAACCATCCAAGAAAGAATACATCTCAAGGTCTGCAGGTGGCATCTACCACGGAATCTATGAACAGAAGTGGGAAAGGATTTGTCTCTGTTGCAACATTGAGCTTCCAGTAATCCAAATAGACACGGAGCTTTCCATTCTCTTTCAGCACAATCACTATTGGCAACAACCATGTCACCTTTCCACCACCGGATATATGAATCCTAGTTTCAAGAGTTTATCAATTTCCTCAATTTGTTTTGCATAATTTGGATTCATTCGGTACCGCTGTTGCTTGCTTAATGGGAACAACATCCTCCTTAAGATGATGTTGAAAAAATTGAGGATCAATGTCCTTCATATCTTTGTAGCTCCAAGGAAATACATCCACATATGATTTTAATAAGTTCTAGAGTTTTTCTTTCAATTTCATATCCAGCTTAGCGCTGATGCAAACTATCTTGGGGTGCTCCACGTCGCCCTGATTCATGTCTTCTAGCTCATCTGCTATGACCCGAAGGCTGTGCTTCATTACTCTCTCATGAGTTTCTTCTACCTGGATAAGGGCTTGAACTTCCTTCGGTACACCCACATGACCTAAGGGGGTGAGAGGTCGGCTTGGCCCTCATTGATTTAGTTCATAAGAATGACTATGTTTCCCGTGAGATAGAGTTAGGTCCCTTTGTTTGCTCATATCCTCATATTGTCAAGAGATTAAGGTGTCATTAATCGAAAATAAGAGGACTTATCTACCTATCAAAAGGTTTCCCTTGACCTAGCTAGGGCGAGGACCTTACACGTGGTATCCAAGCATGGTTTAGGTAATTGTGTGTCGTATTGTTTGATTGCTAGGCTTTCTTGATAGACTAATCTAGTTATGTCTAGATCTAGGATGGGATGGATAGACTAATCTAGTTATGTCTAGATGTAGGATGGGATGAATTACTATTCTCAGAGGGGACAGAGGGATCTCAGAGTTGGTATCAGAGCCAAATTGAAAGCTAATAAGGATAAATAAATTCTTATCTGAAATTGATAAATAAGAACTCAGAAAAAACATTTTTTCTTAATGTATTTCATTCCGTAGGCTTATTTAAGGAAGAATTTTTAATCAAAGAAATTATTTTTATAGATGGAAGTCCCCTATTTATCTGGTATTCTCGACCTCACCCAGTCTCAAGATATGACTGCGTTCACCTTCGAGCATCTCATCTCTTCCGCTTCTACTCGAACAAGCCGAGCAAGACTCACACGCCATTTTGAGGAGTTATATTTTCCTAACCCAGTGGTGAGAATACATAAGTGGTTTGCAGGGCAATATGTCCATGCCCCTTGCGACCGCCGTGCAATGCTGTGGGAGAACCTCTCATTGGCTATGATTCTGTTAAAGCTAAAAATGACACGTGGTGTCATTCTATATCATTCAACACCTCGGAATTTCAGACTTTCATGCCGAATTTATAGATTCCTTAGTCGATTTATCCCTAAGGAGAAAATAATAGCTCCCTTCGGAGTTAGAGAACTTATGTAACAGGATATGACTATGGCCCAGTACGGTCCTCTTATGCATCTCCCGAAGAGATTTTGAATTTTGGAGCCAAGCTGCTCTATGTATAATTTGTAACTTTTATATAAGAATGTTTTCTGAAGAAAAATTCCTTGTTGTATAAGTGATTACTTATAGACGATCTGATAAAGAAAAAAATCCGTTATCGGACATATATCATAGACCTCCAATGAGATCATTGTCTTGTTTAAGAAATTATTTTTCGAAACTCTTAAGTCCTAGGATCTCGTGGATAATATCAAAATAAAAATTTAATAATATAAAATTTTTGACAGAATCATGAGACGAGGAAATCGTGGTCTCGTTAGATAGACCCTGTCTCTGAAGATGAGGAGCTTGACCTTGATGTTCGCAAGGCTCTTCATAGGACACAGGCAGGACCCTTCAAAGGAGAAGGGGAGAACCTAGGCGAGGCTGTGGAGAAATGGGTGAAGGCCATGGAAGAGTATTTTGACGTCACAGGTTACAATATGCGAAGCAAAATGGCTCTTGCCCGGCTGAAAATAGTGGAAACAGCCATGGTAGCATGGAGGAACCACTGTGACACCAACCATCTGGACATAAATACTCAGTCCTGGAATGATCTAAAAACCTATCTAAGAAAGAGATTTTGTCCTCCTGGATTTTTAGAAACCAAAATCAATGAATTCTTAGAACTAATGCAGGAGAGCAGAACCATCGAGGAATACCACGAGGCCTTTGCTTTTCTACTCAAATATTCACCGCCTCTTGATGAAGAGCAACTCATGGCCAGGTTCATTCGAGGAATGAACGAACCCTTAGACACACTGGTCAAAAATGCCAAGCCGGTGTCCATGGCCGAAGCAGTAAGAATGGCAAAAGATTTTGCCAAAGCCTTTGTAGTAAATGTCCCACCAAAACCTGCACCCTCTAACTTTAAAAGATTCTAAAGGTCCCACCAAAACCTGCACCCTCTAACTTTAAAAGATTCCAAGCCCAGGGAAGTACTTCAAACTTTCCACCCCCAAAGAGACACTAAGGCCCGAATCTGAATCAGGATACAGGAAGATTCAGAAGTGAAGGAAGACCCTTCCCCCAGAGTACTTTCTCAGGAACCCCACCTCTTTCAAAAAATCAGAAGGATGAGCTCAGAACTGAAAACTGATGCTTTGGATGCCAGGGTTTTGGTCACCACAGTTAAAAGAGTGCCCGACTCCTGCCATGTCAAGAGGACAGGGAAGTCAAGGACCCCGAATTCAGAAACCAACCCCTTCATTCCAGTCTAATCAGGGTCCGTCTCGCCCAAGCCAGGGAAACCCCAGAAGAACTCCAGCTCAGCCATCTGCCTCTATCCAGCGTAATCTCAGAACTCCTTCCCAGAACTCGGGCAACCAAAGAGAAAGAGTTCTACCTCAGACTGCAGCAGCCAGAGCAGTCACCATTTCAGATGTAGCAGAAGAGAAAAAAGGGTAGATCTATGCTACAATTAAAAATAAAGGGCCTAACCAGCAATTCTCCGTCATCCATACTCCAGCAGAATTTCAAGGTAAGTGGGTGGACCCAACGAGTCGGGTAACTTTCCAACATATTTATTTATTACAATCCGAATAGGACCCAAACAAGTTTCGTTTTAGGGGGCCATGCTAGCGACCATGCCTTGTGAGGACAAGAGGGAAAGGGGTTAGCTTTTATATAAACCAAGTGCAGATTTGTTCTATCCTGGATCACGCACATTGAGTGCCATTCGATCGGAGGAATAGATTCCTATTAGAATGACTATGTTTCCTGTGAGATAGAGTTAGGTCCCTTTGTTTGCTCGTATCCTCATATTGTCAAGAGATTAAGGTGTCATTAATAAAAAATAAGGGGACTTATCTACCTATCAAAGGGTTTTTCTTGACCTAGCTAGGGCGAGGACCTTACACGTGGTATCCAAGCATGATTTAGGTAATTGTGTGTCGTATTGTTTGATTGCTAGGCTTTCTTGATAGACTAATCTAGTTATGTCTAGATGTAGGATGTGATGGATTGCTATTCTCAATTCTTAGTGTTCTAGTACATCGTCTCCCCTACTTGGCTAACTCTGCTCTTGCTTGCATAGTCGGTAGGCGAAGGCACAAGCAAGCTCCCAAGGTAATCCCCTCCTATGCCACTAGGAATTGGATTTCCTCCCCAACGAGGGCAGACATGTGATTATGGATGCTGCCTAGTTTTGTGGGCCCAAGCTAGTGTGGTGAATCAGCCTACCTCATAAGTAGACGTCTCCTATGAGGAGCGGGAGGGTTTGGTACAAGCAGCAGGGGGTGACAGGCTGGCTTGGCCCTTGTCAAGACTAGTCAATGATAGAGTATGTATGGTCCATGAGGTATGCCCAGCTGGTTTAGGCTAGAAGACTAAATTCTAGATCATTACTGGTTTTGGGTTTTGTTTGGATATGTCTATGGACTGTAAAGCTAGTTTCACTGTTTCTTTTCTGAACATTTTGGATATAAGAGCTGTTTGATTAATATTGTTGTTTTCGAAGACTGTTTTAAGGAACATTTTTATGCTTATATTATGGAGAGCCAATATAAGTAGTAAACCCTCCTTTTACTCCTTACACAATAAGTGGGTAGAGTGCTCCCTACAAAGGGTAGAGCTGGTTTAGCTGGGAGCATTTACATGTACATGCCCAGATAGTCCAAAGGCATATCCCTAAAGTTCCAAAGCTTCTAACCGAAAAGTCCAAAAACCTACACTGATCCCCACACCCATCCCCCATGTTGAAAGAACGGTAGAGGGGAAGGAGACACACACACAGGAGCAAACCCTAATGTATATTGCAAACCCTAACCAAAGAGGGAAGCCATCTCCCTTCTCACACAATCCATAAAGCCATAATCCATAATACACACAACACTATGAGTTGTGTCCACACACATCTAACCCTAGCTAATGTCCACACACTATGACCAGCTGGACACGTGGTCATTTATGTCTCACACATGTTCCTACCTAACATGCCAGCACATAGCATAGCTGGCTCACACTGACATCGAGCTTGAATCTCAACAGCCCCTCTCAAGCTCATAATGTACTGCCGATGAAGATGTAGATGAGCTTGGGATATCAAGACTCTCAACACTCCCCCTCAAGCTCATCCCATGTACTGCCGATGAAGATGTAGATGAGCTTGGGATATCAAGACTCTCAACACTCCCCCTCAAGCTCATCCCATGTACTCCCAACATAGTACGGAAGTACTTAAACTTCTCCCTGCTAAGTGGCTTTGTAAAGATGTCTGCCACCTGCTCATCAGTCTTCACATACTGTAGATCAACTGTACCATCAAGCACCTTTTCTCTGACAAAGTGATAATGGACCTCTATGTGTTTGGTCCTCGCATGAAACACTGGATTCTTGGCCAACTGTATACTGCTCATGTTTGTCACAATGAATGACAACTTTGCCATCAATAGCCTCACCCAAATCTGCCAAGAGATTCTTTATCCATACCGCCTCACAAGTAGCAATGGCTACACCTCTATATTCAGCCTCTGTACTAGATAAAGCAACTGTAGGTTGCTTCTTGATACTCCAACTCACCATGGGACTTCCAAGTGTAAAAGCATATCCACTAGTAGACATCCTGTCATATGAGCTACCTGCCTAATCAGCATCTGTGTAGCCATGTATGTCCAAGCTTTTACCACTCTCATAAAGTAGACCATAATGTGCAGTGGCCTTTACATATCTCATAATGCGTCTCACTACATCTAAATGAGGTTTTCTGGGGCTCTGCATAAACTGGCTGACTAGTCCCACAGCATAACTCAAATCCGGGCATGTGATAGTCATGTAAGTGAAACTACCAACCATCTTCCTGTACATAGATGGATCATCCAATTCATCACCATAATCAGCCCGCAACTTCACATTTTGCTCCAAAGGTGTACTCATAGGCGTACACCCTGTCATGCCATATTTTGCCAATATATCCAATGCATATTGGTGCTGTACTAACCATGTACCTGCATGATCTTTGACCACTTCAATTCCAAGGAAGTATCTCAACTCACTAAGATCTTTCATGTCAAATTGCCCACTCAATGCTTTCTTGACATGCATTACATCTGCACCATGATCACCTGTGATAATCAAGTCATCCACATAGATGACGAGTAAAACAATCCCATGCTCTGTCTTCTTCACATAGAGTGAAGAATCTGCTGTAGATATCTAAAATCCAAGAGAGATCAGATATCTGCTCATCTTATCACGCCAAGCAGGAGGTGCTTAGTTCAAACCATATAATGCCTTTTTCAATTTGCATACATGAGTGGGATATCGTGTGTGTACATAACCTTCTGGCTGTGCCATATACACTTCCTCTTGAAGATCACCATTTAGAAATGCATTTTTGACATCCATTTGATGCATTTCCCAACCATTAGCTGCAGCCATAGCAATGACTGCTCTTACTGTCCCCATCTTTGCCACTGGACTAAACGTTTCATCATAGTCCAAACCTTGGGTTTGTGCATAACCCTTAGCTACCAATCTTGCTTTATGTCTCTCAATAGAACCATCAGATTTGCACTTCACTTTGTAAACCCATTTACATCCAATAACATTTTTGTCCTTTGGTAGTGCAACCAAATCCCATGTATCATTATGGACCAATGCGTCTATCTCAACATCCATTGTTTTCTCCCATACATGCTCTCCAATAGCTTCTGTATAGCATGTAGGTTCCACATGCTTCACCATAGATGTCATATATGCATAGTGCATAGCAAAATCTCGATATGTCAATCTATCAAACTGGATATCTGACTCTCTGGGATCTCCGCAATGCATGCGGGTCACTCCAAACACCTGTCACTCTAGCATGTGGTGGCACATATCTATAATGCCTAGCACCAGGTGTGCGTAAAACAGGTATGCCAAGCTCCTCATCCAAACTCTCTGAACTCGATGACTCATAACCTGTGATTCCCATTCCTTCAACCTTCTTATTTCCTTTGTCCATAGCCAGTGCTCACACTCTCATGCCTCAAATGTCCTGACCATGGACGTACACTGCTACTCTCAGCCTTTGCTGTTGGCTCCGAGACATAGTAGTAGAACTAGAACTTGCTTGTGGCAAGTTCACAGGCACATCAACCTCAAGTGACTCAATGACACCCTCATCTTTTGCTTTGTACCAACTAGCAAGCTCATCAAACACCACATCTTGTGAGATGACCACTTGTCTAGTTTGTGGGTTGTAACATTTGTATGCCTTTCGATCCTATGCATATCCAACAAATACACATTTCTCTGCCTTAGGATCCAACTTCCTTCTTCTTTCATCAGGCACATGTACATAAGCTATGCATCCAAAAACTTTGAGGTGTTCAATGTCTGGCCTATAACCTATAAGCCGCATCTCTGGCGTGCTTCCATGAATGGCTACTGTAGGTGTTTTGTTCAGTATATACACTGCAGTAGCACATGCTTTTGCCCAATAATAATCTGGCATGCTCTTTTCATTGAGCATCACCCTAGCCACTTCACATATGACTCTATTCTTTCTCTTAGCCACACCATTTTGCTGAGGTGTATACCTGCAAGTCAATTGTCTTCTTATTCCATGCTTCCTTAAGAAATGCTCAAAAGCCTTTGAGGTGTATTCACCACCTCCATATGTCCTCAAACATTTAATCCAACAACCATATTGCTTTTCTGCAAAAGCTTTAAATCCATGAACTTTTCCAATACTTCACTCTTCTCTCTAAGAAAGTATATCCATGTCATCTTGCTGAAATCATCTATGAATGTCACATAGTATAAACTGCCTTTGATAGATGGGTTTTGTGCAAGGACCCCATACATCACTATGTACTATCTCAAGTAGCCTGCTACTCATGTTTCCTTCTCTAGGAAACCGCAACCTTGCCTGCTTTCCAAACTGACAAACATCCTGCTTCACAAACATCATATTTGAATCTAGGCAATCCACTGACAATGCCTCTTGCCTGCATGTTCTTCAATCTTTGTATATTGACATGTCCAATCCTCTTATGCCACATATCAATGTCCTGTACCACATTTCTGCTTTTAGAGAACATGGCTGATTTTAACTCAGGAATCCTGTAAGATTTCTCCTCCACCCCCTTTTTGATGTCTAGTATCTTTCCCTGTAATCAATCCCTCTTCAGAAATATAAAGACCTTGTTTCTATCTGTTTTAGCCTAGAGAGAGAAAAATATTCTAGAGAGAGAATATTTAGATTTTGAATATTTTTGGATAGAAAAATATCTCTTCTAATTCAGATGAGTTCCCCTGAAACAGAAATTCAAAAAGAATTTTTCAATGTGCAATTGGAATTAATTGAAAATAGGTATAAAGAACCTTAGCCTAAGGGTCTAGATTTTCAGAAATCTTTAGACTATGGTCCAATTAAGGTTCCTATGGACCAATAGCATCAATCCATGTGTAGGGAGGAGATAAATCCAACTTGTAAAAAGAAAATACCCAAAAATGAGTAAATGCTCACATGAGGTGAAGAGTTGAAAATGTACAAGGTTTATCAGTAAAAAACTATGTGCAATATTAAAAATATGAGATATTTTGGGTATAATGATTTTATTATGACACATATGTAAGGAAGGGGAGTCCCTTAAATGCTCACATAAGATGAAGAGTTGAAAATGTACAAGGTTTATTAGTAAAAAACTATGAGCAATATTAAAAATATGAGATATTTTGGGTATCCAAAAATGAGTAAATGCTCACAGAAGATGAAGAGTTGAAAATGTACAAGGTTTATTAGTAAAAAACTATGAGCAATATTAAAATGATTCCATTATGATACATATGTAAGGAAGGGGAGTTCTTTAAAGGAGGTGCATATTTCACATAAGATGAAGAGTTGAAAATGTACAAGGTTTATTAGTAAAAAAAAACTATGAGCAATATTAAAATGATTCCATTATGACACATATGTAAGGAAGGGGAGTTCTTTAAAGGAGGTGCATATTTCACATGCTTGAATGAGTTTTAAACTCATAAAAATTGAGATATTTCATCTCTCCTCTCTCCTCATTCAAGTCTAGTTCCAAAAAGTTAGCTTAACTGACCTAAAAATGGTCAATTATTGACCAAACTGATTTAGAAAATTCTAGAATCAGTTTGTTTGGTTAGGAGCTCAATTTTTCCTATAAATAGAAGCCTCCCCCTTGTTGAAAGATATATAGTGTTTATGTATCGTTACTCTACTCCACCTAAGCCAAGAACTGTGAATTCATTTAATAATTCACTAGTTTTTGGATCTTCCCTCTTTCTTCAATCCCCATTAGTGGCTCCATCAACATACTTAACCAATTGATTGGTTGGGGGCCTCTACCGTGAACAAAGAATCAAGCAATTTATAAGGTAATTAGTGAATATTGATCTTTTCTATAATTTCTCAATGTTTCTCTCTTCTCAACCCCTCTCAAGCTTGAGAAGCTTAATTGGTATGGTTTTTTAAATGCTATTAAAGTTAATTGGTGAATAGTAGTGAAGAGTTACATAATTTAATAAATGCTATTGAAGTTAATTTTTATTTATGTTTAAATTCTAATGGTTTTTATGTAATTTCTCTCTCTCACTCAAGAAATGGTCATACTCATGACCCATTCTCAATCCAAATGAAGCTTTTCATAAAGCTTTTCCTTAATCCAAGATTAAGCTATGCTTGAGGCCAAATTAATGGCTCTTTTCTATGCTTTTAGTTTATGCATATTGATGATTCAATCCATTATAGATTAATGATCCAATTAGAGATCATTTTAATTATTTCCTTAATGATAAGCTTTATCCCTTAGAAAAAATTGAGATTTATCAGTCATAGCAGCGGAGCTATGGCAAAATTTTTATAAAAATTATGCATAAAATAATTTCATTCAAAGCATAAAAAGAGGACTTCCTACCATATTCTAGGAATTATCATCCTAGATTAATTGAAAGAATTTCATTATAATCATGGAGAAATTGAATTTTAATATCATGCATAAAGGATAATTTTTTTAATATCAAAAGTGTTCATTTTATCATTTTTAATTTTCATGCATAGAAGTATGCATAAAGGATAATTTTTTTATATCAAAAGTGTTACTTTTATCATATTGGATTTCATGCATAGACCTAGGTATGCATAAAAGTTGAATATTTTATTATAAAAGTGTTACTTTTAGCATAATTGAATTTCATGCATAGAGGTATGCATAAAAGATATGGGAAGTGATAAAATATGATAAGATGCATGTGGATGTGGATATGGATGTGTATGTATGAATGTGGATATGGGATGTGGATGTATAAATGAGGATGTGAAAATGGAGATAAGCTTGTAGATGTGGATGTATGGATGTGAATGAGGATGTAGATGTGGATGCATGGATGTAAATGTGGATGTGTATGTATGGATGTATGCATGTAGATGTGGATGCATGAATGTGGATGTATGGATGTGAATGAGCATATAGATGTGGATGTATGGATGTGAATGTGCATGTAGATATGGATGTATATATGTGAATGGGAATGTGGATGTGGATATATGTATGCATGTGGATGTGGATATGGATGCGTATGTGTGAATGTGGATATGGGATGTGGATGTATAAATGAGGATGTGAAAATGGAGATAAGCATGTAGATGTGGATGCATGAATGTGGATGTATGGATGTGAATGAGGATGTAGATGTGGATGCATGGATGTAAATGTGGATGTGTATGTATGGATGTATGCATGTAGATGTGGATGCATGAATGTGGATGTATGGATGTGAATGAGCATATAGATGTGGATGTATGGATGTGAATGTGCATGTAGATATGGATGTATATATGTGAATGGGAATGTGGATGTGGATATATGTATGCATGTGGATGTGGATATGGATGCGTATGTATGAATGTGGATATGGGATGTGGATGTATAAATGAGGATGTGAAAATGGAGTTAAGCATGTAGATGTGGATGCATGGATGTAAATGTGGATGTGGATGTATGGATGTATGCATGTAGATGTGGATGCATGAATGTGGATGTATGGATGTGAATGAGCATATAGATGTGGATGTATGGATGTGAATGTGCATGTAGATATGGATGTATATATGTGAATGAGAATGTGGATGTGGATATATGTATGCATGTGGATGTGGATATGGATGCATATGTATGAATATGGATATGGGATGTGGATGTATAAATGAGGATGTGAAAATGGAGATAAGCATGTAGATGTGGATGCATGAATGTGGATGTATGGATGTGAATGAGGATATAGATGTGGATGTATGGATGAAATGTGCATGTAGATATGGATGTATAGATGTGAATGGGAATGTGGATGTGGATGTGGATGTATGTATGTATGTATGTGGATGTGGATGTATGAATGAGGACGTGATAATGAATGTATGCATGTGGATGTGGATATGGATGTGTATGATGAATGTAGATATGGATGTGAATATATGATATGTGATGTGAAGGAATCTGAAGTGAAGAGATGGAAAATGATATGATTGGATGAGTACACATATAAATGAAATGTGGAATAAGTAATGTGGATTGTATGAGGGATAATGTGGAAAAATGAGAGTTAATATAGAAATTGTATTTGTAAACTGTTTGTAAATGCTATTTGTAAATGGCTGTTTTATGTCAAGAATGCTGGGAAAGCATTTTGACCGTCTTGTGATTAAGGTCGTGGAGACCTAACTGATAAAGTTGCAACTGCGACGGAGAGTCAATGGAGGACGTCTCGCGTAGCAAGGTCGGCCGAGGTCTTGACCAGCCTCGGTTCGATTAAAATGGTGAGCTTCCGGTACAGTGGATGAGGGACCAAGGAAGCGGCCTATGAGTGAAGCGCTAGGTCACCTGCGAAGGATCCTAGAGGGTGCTGACCATACGGTGCTCGGGCTCTGGGTCGCCCAGGATACCCACGTGTGCGTCGAGGAAGATATTGGAACAAGGAGTAAGAGTTGTTTTCTGGAACCGGGCATGGATCTGGTTGACTGACCTTGCTGGTCCTCAACGGATGAGTCCATGGCTCTTTTATATGGATCTGTTGGTTGATCTTGTTGATCTTCAACGAGAGTTCATCTTGATAAGTGATTATATTGTTGAGTATTATGGGCTAGGAACTATTGAAACGGCCCCTGTGTGGGCAGGTGGTGAGCGTTCTAGTTGCCAATGATGCCATAGATACTCTGATGAAGGAATGATGGGAAATTATGAATCAACTGGATAAATTGGGAGATTGTGATCAGTGGTACTATGGTTTCATTAAAGGATTGTTTTAAAGTTAGCTAATGCTAAGAAAAAGGCAATTTTCATATTGGGTGTGTAAGTGGTGTGGCTAGTTTTATGTTTGCATGAAATTCCGGCTAGGGGGCCTTGGAACTCTTTTCCTTGGTACCCGGGACAAAACCTAACCAAATTCCAAATTGGATCCCATCACTACAGTGGTTGGGCGGTTGGCTAACCCATGGGATCAGATGGGGTTAGGCTGGACTGATGGATCCGTAAATCGAGACTCAATTTCTATTATTACGATAGATAAAGTAAATCCCGAATAGTAATTGTTCTATGGATAGGAATCAACGGCTGTGCCTCCTTGGTGGGGAAAAAAGCGTTGATCCCAATGATCCAAGTGCAAGTTTCTTCCTTGATCTGACCAAGTATCTTTATAGATGTAGTCGGATCTGTTTGATCAGTAAGGGTTTTGACTACGTTAGAGTAAAAATTATCCTGGTGGAATCGCCCGTGCTTTCCGGATAAGGGAAGTTTTTCCGGGTTTGGTTTTGGAAAAACCGACGGATTAGTCTTTTGTCCGGATATCCGTGGACGAGGCCCCGAGTGTGGGACCCTGCCTCGCGCAAGAAGTGCTACTTCCGCTGCTAGTACCCCGAATCCGTTGCGCGGTGGGAACAGGGATCTCACAAATCCCAGCATCCAGCTTAAACAACCTGCCTTCTTTCTTGCCTTTAGCAATGACTCTACATCCATGTTTGAAGTCCTCAACGAAGCAACCATGCTTGTTTGAAATGAACCTGTAATCCCTGTTCCACCATTTGACCAACTGCTGAGGCCAAGCTCTTTGTGATAGAAGGCACATATAATACATCTGCCATAGACTTTGTTTGACCATTGTGCATAACCAATGGTACACTACCAACATGTGTAATGGCATGCTGAGTATCATCTCCTGTTTCCACATAGCCTTTCACATCCATAGGCTTCATATGCTCAAACCATTCACCATGACAAGTCATATGGTTTGATGCTCCAGAGTCCATATACCAAGTATCATCATTCTCAGCATTTGTCACCATAGATCCAACAACATGTTTCATGGCAAACAAGTGATTTGCAGTGCCATCATTACTGCTTGATGCATAGTTTCCACCATGTTGTGCATAATTTCCACCATACTGACCACCACGTTGTGCTCTATCCCCTCTCAAATCAATCTGTTTGCGGAAACAATCTCTTGCCATATGACCAAATTTGCCACAGTAATGGCATTCCACATCTTGCATAGAATTTTGTTGGCCTTGCCAACGTCCTCTACCACAGGGGTTACCTCTGCCTCTCTGAGATGCATAACCACGACCACCTCTAGCACCATATGTGAAAATTCTGTTGTGGTGACCTGTCCTGCCATCCACGATCATTACCACCACGGCCACGTGATGCAAATCTCCCCCTGCCTCTAAAACCTCTCTGCGAATAGAAAGCCTGATTTTTGCCATTATCATCATGGCTAGTAGATGCATCTAGAAATGAATCACTGAGTTTGATTTCCTCAACAAGTAAGAGTGAAACCAACTCATCAAAGTCTGGTAAACCTGTACTCCTTACTGAGATAGACGTATCAAAAGATTTATATTCCTTGCCAAGACCACGCAAGGTAATATCCACCAAATCATCATTAGGCATGGGGGCATTTATTGTTGCGAATGCATCTGCAAACTTCTTTATTTCTTGCACATAATCATGGATGCTTCTTTTATTCCACTTCACATTATGTATCTGCTGTCAACTGAGACTTGCGAGCACTCGTGTCTGTATCAAACATCTTTACCAAAGTATCCCATGCATCTTTGGGATTCTCAGCATCCTGCATGTGTATGAGCATAGCATCAGAAATACATATAGACAAATATGCAACACTTTGAATGCTCTTTCTGACCATTGCTCATGAGCAATAACCTACTGTGTAGGTTGTCAGGGTAGCCCAAGCTCTGGCTCAGCACCTGTAATGAGATTCCAAAATCCTTTTCCTTTCAAGAAACTTTTTATCCTGTACTTCCATGCCTGGAAGTTCTTCCTATCTAGCTTTTCACCAACAATCTACTGGGTTATCCGACATATTTGCTCAATGCGTACTCCTTCTGCACACTTCCAAATCTATAAACGAGCCTTCCTCAGCTCCACCACACTCCAATGAGTGTTCCAGATACTCCAAAGTGGCCAACAATCTTCAAATTTGATGTAGAAAATCAACCTGTATGCATCCAAAATGAACTGGCTCATGCAGTCCGAGATACCCTGCTTTGATGCACTTTCCAAGGCTCCAAATCACAATGTAGTGGTGCAATCAAGTATGGGCAACTTGCATTGACACCCACACAACCTCAATGTTGAATATCAACACCATCTGACATGTGTACATATCAATTTTTGAAAACCCCTTTCTCTGTTTTGGGAAATACCAGAAAAATCAAAAAAACCAGTAGTAAAATGGCTCTAATTTCTTCAATATTTGTCCAAATCGAGCAACCAAAGATTCATTAGCTTAGCAATAGTGTCCATCAACTCCATGTAAGAGGAATTTTTCCAATTGTTTAAGACCAAAGATTAATTGTCTGATTAAAATCACTCTGTTTCTCTGCAACCAGTGGACAGCCTGTTTAATCAACTCATTCCCAGCTCAATTAAGCATAATTGATTAAACCAACCATGTAGCCCTCTTCTCCAATGTGTGTAGCAACCAATTGCTAAAGCAATTGTGAAATATATCAATTAACCAAGTGGAAATCAATCTCCTCGTAGCAAAAAAGTCAAAAAGCTACCCTGTTTCACTGTAGGAGCTGCGCTGCCTGCATTTGATGAATTTGGGAGTGATTTAAGTGATAATTGAAGATGGATATAAGTGCCCAACACACTTGGGTATGTGTGCAACCAGTCAATGGTTTGATTTTAGCCAAAAACACGCTCCAAATGCATCAAATTTTGACTCCTTTTTCTCTATTTTGTGAGAGCTCAAAAAAACCAGAGTTTTTCACTCGTTCAAATGCATGTAAATTGCTCCAAAATCACAGTAGGGCTTGCATAGAAGTTGCCAATACATTCCTCCTTGTCAAATACATGTTTGCTTTGCCAGATTTACATGTATTTCCACCATACATCAGTGCTTCCAAGCTTTAATGGAAAGCTTCCAAAAACCAGAAATTTGCTTTGCTTTTAGTTGCTCTAACTTGCTTTCCTTTTGCCTGAATCACCTGCAATCCGCTCAAGGATGTTTAGAAGACCTTACCCGGTAGGCCAAGCTCTCAAATCTGATAAGAATTGGTGTGCTCTAAGCTTCACAGCTTCAATGGCAAGCTTCACAGCTTCTTCTCCCTCTTCACTCACTCACTCATAAACCCTAATAAACAGCACAAGGCTCTGATACCATGTTGAAAGAACGGTAGAGGGGAAGGAGACACACACACACGAGTAAGCCCTGATGTATATTGCAAACCCTAACCAAAGAGAGAAGCCATCTCCTTTCTCACACAATGCATAAAGCCATAATCCATAATACACACAACACTATGAGTTGTGTCCACACACATCTAACCCTAGCTAATGTCCACACACTATGACCAGCTGGACACGCGGTCATTTATGTCTCACACATGTTCCTACCTAACATGCCAGCACATAGCATAGCTGGCTCACACACTGACATCGAGCTTGAATCTCAACAGCCCCTCTCAAGCTCATGATGTACTGCCGATGAAGATGTAGATGAGCTTGGGATATCAAGACTCTCAACACCCCACTCCTAACATACCCCAGCCACACATTTTTGGGCATGTTTAGTGCACACAAAGACTACTCTAAGCTTAGAAATAGCTTGCACTAACCTTGGTACCCACCACTACTTGCATTGTAGTCTTTCTTCTAGTGTAGCTTGTGGTGTAGCCTCTACCCATTTTGTTAAGTCTTGTTTTTGCTACATCTAGACCTCTTTCCAAAATTGTGCTTTACACAAAAGCTATCCACGTACTAAAAAGCTACGGAATTAATCCCTACACAAGGAACACCCAAGTTGGAGCCATGGATGATGGTGCCATGTTCACCTCTTCCCCCACCCCTTTTCACTCTATTGCATAGGGAACCTAGGAACCAGCCCTTAGATCTTCCCAATATACTTAAATGTCATCACATTGGAAGCAAATGCTCCCCATTTTGTGACAAAAGCTATCTTTTCATGATCATCTGGACTTGATTGTATACAGCGAAACCATCCAAGAAAGAATACATCTCAAGGTCTACAGGTGGCATCTACCACGGAATCTATGAACAGAAGTGGGAAAGGATTTGTCTCTGTTGCAACATTGAGCTTCCAGTAATCCAAATAGACATGGAGCTTTCCATTCTCTTTCAGCACAATCACTATTGGCAACAACCATGTCACCTTTCCACCACCGGATATATGAATCCTAGTTTCAAGAGTTTATCAATTTCCTCAATTTGTTTTGCATAATTTGGATTCATTTGGTACCGCTGTTGCTTGCTTGATGGGAACAACATCCTCCTTAAGATGATGTTGATAAAATTGAGGATCAATGCCCTTCATATCTTTGTAGCTCCAAGGAAATACATCCACATATGATTTTAATAAGTTCTAGAGTTTTTCTTTCAATTCTATATCCAACTTAGCGCTGATGCAAACTATCTTGGGGTGCTCCATGTCGCCCAGATTCATGTCTTCTAGCTCATTTGCTATGACCCGAAGGCTGTGCTTCATTGCTCTCTCATGAGTTTCTTCTACCTGGATAAGGGCTTGAACTTCCTTCGGTACACCCACATGACCTAAGGGGGTGAGAGGTCGGCTTGGCCCTCGTTGATTTAGTTCATAAGAATGACTATGTTTCCCGTGAGATAGAGTTAGGTCCCTTTGTTTGCTCATATCCTCATATTGTCAAGAGATTAAGGTGTCATTAATCGAAAATAAGAGGACTTATCTACCTATCAAAAGGTTTCCCTTGACCTAGCTAGGGCGAGGACCTTACACGTGGTATCCAAGCATGGTTTAGGTAATTGTGTGTCATATTGTTTGATTGCTAGGCTTTCTTGATAGACTAATCTAGTTATGTCTAGATCTAGGATGGGATGGATAGACTAATCTAGTTATGTCTAGATGTAGGATGGGATAAATTACTATTCTCAATTCTTAGTGTTCTAGTACATGTTGTTGCTCCCTAAACTTTGAGTTCTGTGATGCCATGATCCACGTCATAGAAAAGATAAATTTTAATCGGAGATCGACGTAAATGAATATTCCTTGAGAAATCCATGTTTTTGAATTTGTAAACGTATATTCGTCGAAAGAAATTTTAGAAAAAGAGAAACCGAGATAGTACCTTTCGAGAAGATAATTTTAGAAAGAACCTTTCAGACCTAAACTCTGACTCAGACTATTGACCAAGACCTAATTCCTTCGTCAGTTTCAATCAATGACGATGTGCCCAGTTCAGGGAAAATGTATTCAATCACCCACCGAATCTGAAACTAAGTTAAGACTTGTGACTTTGATCTAAGGATCAAGTTAACAGAATTTGAAGAATTCTGTTTGGAATTGAAAATTGGATCTAGAACTATTGAGATAGGGATTTACGATATACTCATGGTATTCAAACAAAAATAAAAAACTATAAACTTGCATAGAAACCCTGCCTTCTTAAAAGACTGTCTCACACTAGTATGCTGGAGGGAGCATTTGGCATATATATTTATCTAAGGGAAGTTCAGTTTTGCAACAGCTGGCGGGGAGGGGAGTGTTCGAGGGATAGGTCACGCGGCAAAACTTGCCGAGGTCTTGACCAGCCTCGGTATGGTTAAAATGGTGCACTTCCGGTACGATGGACGAGGGCCGACGAAGCGGTCCCTAAGTGAAGTGCCAGGACACCTAAGGAGGATCCTGGAGGGTTCTGACCAGGTGATGCACGGGCTCGTGGTGCCGAGGACATCCATGCGAATGTCGAGGAAGATATTATATAATGGACCTATGTTTTTATAATCTATCACTGGATCTCGTTGTTGACTTGTTGGTCTCAACGGAGAGTCCAGAGTGATACTGTTTTGTTGAGAAACAAGGACTCAATGAAAATTTTGAAGTATGACATGTATAAACCGTAAATTGTTAATCAAGGGTTGTTTTTATTAAAGTTTTAATAAAGATGAGTGTGTGCGTATCTGTTTTCTAAAGCTAAAGTTAAGAAAGGCAATTCAATTATGGGTGGGTGACTACTTGTCTGGTTCCACCGATTCCAGTGGGGGTAGGGTGGTGGCTAACCCATGGGCCGGATGGGGTTAGGCTGGAATCAGTGGAGTTTTAATAATCAAACTTTAAAATCTTAGGATTACGCTAAGATTCGAGTAATTAGACAATTCCCTCTGATAAATTTTTCAATAAGTGGATCAACGGCTGTGCCTGACCTGGATCAGGAAAAAAGCGTTGAATTTACTAAAATGATCAAATTATGTCAGTGATAGTTTCCTTCTATTTGGTTTATTCAGTTGAAGGATAGCTTAGAATTGATCACGTTAGAAAAATTTGTTTAAAAAAAAATCATAAAGGTGAAAGCGTCCTCGCTTTCCGGGCATGGGAATTTTTCCCGGTTTTGGTTTTTGGAGTGACCACCAACCTAGTCTCGTGCCCGGACATTCGAGGGCGAGGCCTCGAGTGAGAAACCCTGCCCCGTGCATGAGGGGGCTGCCTCTGCTGTTTCATCTACCGGGCCGGTGCGCGGAGGGGACAGAGGGATCTCAGAGTTGGTATCAGAGCCAAATTGAAAGCTAATAAGGATAAATAAATTCTTATCTGAAATTGATAAATAAGAACTCAGAAAAAGCATTTTTTCTTAATGTATTTCATTCCGTAGGCTTATTTAAGGAAGAATTTTTAATCAAAGAAATTATTTTTATAGATGGAAGTCCCCTATTTATCTGGTATTCCCGACCTCACCCAGTCTCAAGATATGACTGCGTTCGCCTTCGAGCATCTCATCTCTTCCGCTTCTACTCGAACAAGCCGAGCAAGACTCACATGCCACTTTGAGGAGTTATATTTTCCTAACCCAGTGACGAGACTACATAAGTGGTTTGCAGGGCAATATGTCCATGCCCCTTGCGACTGCCGTGCAATGCTGTGGGAGAACCTCTCATTGGCTATGGTTCTGTTAAAGCTAAAAATGACACGTGGTGTCATTCTATATCATTCAACACCTCAGCACTTCAGACTTTCATGCCAAATTTATAGATTCCTTAGTCAATTTATCCCTAAGGAGAAAATAATAGCTCCCTTCGGAGTTAGAGAACTTATGTAACATGATATGACTATGGCCCAGTACGGTCCTCTTATGCATCTCCCGAAGAGATTTTGAATTTTGGAGCCAAGCTGCTCTATGTATAATTTGCAACTTTTATATAAGAATGTTTTCTGAATAAAAATTCCCTGTTGTATAAGTGATTACTTATAGATGATCTGATAAAGAAAAAAATCCGTTATCGGACATATATCATAGACCTCCAATGAGATCATTGTCTTGTTTAAGAAATTGTTTTTCGAAACTCTTAAGTCCTAGGATCTCGTGGATAGTATCAAAATAAAAATTTAATAATATATAAATTTTTGACAGAATCATGAGACGAGGAAACCGTGGTCGTCAGACAGACCCTCTCTCTGAAGATGACGAGCTTGACCTTGATGTTCGCAAGGCTCTTCATAGGACACAGGCAGGACCCTTCAAAGGAGAAGGGGAGAACCTGGGCGAGGCTGTGGAGAAATGGGTGGAAGCCATGGAAGAGTATTTTGACGTCACAGGTTACAATATGCGAAGCAAAATGGCTCTTGCCCGGCTGAAAATAGTGGAAACAGCCACGGTAGCATGGAGGAACCACTATGACACCAACCATCTGGACATAAATACTCAGTCCTGGAATGATCTAAAAACCTATCTAAGAAAGAGATTTTGTCCTCTTGGATTTTTAGAAACCAAAATGAATGAATTCTTAGAACTAAAGCAGGAGAGCAGAACCATCGAGGAATACCACGAGGCCTTTGCTTTTCTACTCAAATATTCACCGCCTCTTGATGAAGAGCAACTCATGGCCAGGTTCATTCGAGGAATGAACGAACCCTTGGACACACTGGTCAAAAATGCCAAGCCGGTGTCCATGGCCGAAGCAGTAAGAATGACAAAAGATTTTGCCAAAGCCTTTGTAGTAAAGGTCCCACCAAAACCTGCACCCTCTAACTCTAAAAGATTCCAAGCCCAGGGAAGTACTTCAAACTTTCCACCCCCAAAGAGACAGCAAGGCCCGAATCTGAATCAGGATGCAGGAAGATTCAAAAGTGAAGGAAGACCCTTCCACCAATACTTTCTCAGGAACCCCACCTCTTTCAAAAAATCAGAAGGATGAGCTCAGAACTGAAAATTGATGCTTTGGATGCCAGGGTTTTGGTCACCAGTTAAAAGACTGCCCGACTCCTGCCATGTCAAGAGGACAGGGAAGTCAAGGACCCCGAATTCAGAAACCAACCCCTTCATTCCAGTCTAATCAGGCCGTCTCGCCCAACCCAGGGAAACCCCAGAAGAACTCCAGCTCAGCCATCTGCCTCTATCCAGCGTAATCTCAGAACTCCTTCCCAGAACTGGGGCAACCAAAGAGAAAGAGTTCTACCTCAGACTGCAGAGCAGCCAGAGCAGTCACCATTTCAGATGTAGTAGAAGAGGAAAAAGGGTAGATCTATGCTGCAATTAAAAATAAAGGGCCTAACCAGCAATTCTCCGTCATCCATACTCCAGCAGAATTTCAAGGTAAGTGGGTGGACCCAACGAGTCGGGTAACTTTCCAACATATTTATTTATTACAATCCGAATAGGACCCAAACAAGTTTCGTTTTAGGGGGCCATGCTAGCGACCATGCCTTGTGAGGACAAGAGGAAAAGGGGTTAGCTTCTATATAAACCCAGTGCAGATTTGTTCTATCCTGGATCACGCACATTGAGTGCCGTTCGATCGGAGGAATATGTGAGATCCCTGGTCCCACCGAGCAACGGATTCAGGGTACTAGCAGCGGAAGTAGCACTTCTCGCGCGGGACACGGGTCCCACACTCGGGGCCTCGCCCACGGATATCCGGACAAGAGACTAATCCGTCGGTTTGTCCAAAACTGAAACCGGAAAAACTTCCCTTACCCGGAAAGCACGGCGATTCCACCAGGATAACTCTTTACTCTAACGTAGTCAAGATCATTACTGATCAAACTGATCTGACTGCACCTTTAACGGTACTTGGTCAAATCAAGGAAGAACTTGCACTTGGATCATTGGGATCAACGCTTTTTTCCCCATCAAGAGGCACAGCCGTTGATTCCTATCCATAGAACAATTTCTATCCGGGATTTACTTCATCTATCGTAATAATAGAAATTAAATCTCGATTTACGGATCCATCAGTCCAGCCTAACCCCATCCGATCCCATGGGTTAGCCAACCGCCCAACCACTGTAGTGATGGGATCCAATTTGGAATTTGGTTAGGTTTTGTCCCGGGTACCAAGGAAAAGAGTTCCAAGGCCCCCTAGCCGGAAGTTCATGCAAACATAAAACTAGTCATACCACTTACACACCCAATATGAAATTGCCTTTTTCTTAGCATCAACTAGCTTTAAAACAATCCTTTAATAAAACCATTATGTCACTGATGACAAACCTCAAAGTCTCTGGTTGAATCCTTATTTCCAGTCATTCTTTCATCAGTATACTTATGGCATCATTGGCAACCAGAACGCTCACCACCTGTTCTCTCAGGGGCCTTTTCCATGGTTCCTAGCTCATAGTAACCGGCAATATATTCATATAATAGAATGGAATCTCCGTGGAAGATCAGCAAGATCAACCCACAGATCCATATAAAAGAGCCATGGACTCATCTGTTGAGGACCAGCAAGGTCAATCAACCAGATCCATGCCCGGTTTCAGAAAACAACTCTTACTCCTTATTCCAATATCTTCCACGACGCACGTGTGGGTATCTTCGGCGACCCAGAGCCCGAGCACCGTATGGTCAGCACCCTCTAGGATCCTTCGCAGGTGACCTAGCGCTTCACTCATAGGCCGCTTCCTTGGTCCCTCATCCACCGTACCGGAAGCTCACCATTTAAAATCGAGCCGAGGCTGGTCAAGACCTCGATCGACCTTGCTACGCGAGACGTCCTCCATTGACTCTCCGTCAGCAGTTGCAACTTTATCAGTTCAGTCTTCATGACCTTAATCCTCAAGACGGTCAAAATGCTTCTCCAGCATTCTTGACATAAAACAGTCATTTACAAACAGTCACAATTACAGTTTCTATAACGAACTCTTGTCTTTCCATATTATCCACTCTTGGACCACATTACTTATTCCACATTCCATTCAGTGTGTACTCGTTCTCATCCATTCACTCATATAGACTACATTATCTCACATACATCTTCATATTCATTATTCTACATACATATCCATGTTCGTACGTCCACATCATACATCCAATTTCACATTCATACATACGCATCTACATGCATACATCCACATCTACATTCATACATCCATACCTCCATTTCCACATCCACACATCCACCTTCATATTCATACATCCATTTTCACATGCATACATCTATTTTCACATCCTCATTCATACATCCACATTCACATACATACATCCACATCCGTATCTACATCCATACATTCACATCCACCTCTTCATTCACAATCACATCCATACATCCACATCCACATCAACATTCACATTCATACATATACATCTACATGTATACATCCACATCGCATTCATACAACCATATTACATTCATTCTCGTCCTAACACATCCCATATACATCTTAACACATCCTAACTCATCTTAACACATTCTATCACATCTCATACACATCTTATCACATCTTTTTACATCTCATACACCTCTTATCACATCCTATCACTTTCCATACGCATCTTATCAAATCTTATCACATCTCATACACATCTTATCACATCTTTTTACATCTCATACACCTCTTATCACATCCTATCACTTTCCATACGCATCTTATCAATTCTTATCACATCTCATACACCTCTTATCACATCCTATCACTTTCCATACGCATCTTATCAATTCTTATCACATCTCATACACCTCTTATCACATCCTATCACTTTCCATACGCATCTTATCAATTCTTATCACATCTCATACACCTCTTATCACATCCTATCACTTTCCATACGCATCTTATCAATTCTTATCACATCTCATACACCTCTTATCACATCTTATCACATTTCATATCTTTTTTTTAAAAGAGAATTCTTATATTTGATATAAGATTTCTCTACATATTTATTTATACATAAATTCCATTTAAGGAGACTAACACTTTCGAAATTAAAATCAATCTTTTATGCATCTTCTTATGCATAAATTCAGTTTGGTAGGAAATTACACTTCTAGAATAAAAGAATTTCTCTTATGCATCTAAGTTAAGCATAAAATCCATTTATGAGGAAAATCAGCATAAAATCCATTTATGAGGAAAATCACACTTTTAGTATAAAACGAATATCTTTTATGCATACCTATATGCATGAAATCCAATATGATAAAAGTAACACTCTTACAATAAAATAATCAACTTTTATGCATACCTCTATGCATGAAATTCAATTATGATAAAAGTCACACTTTTATAATAAAATAATCAACTTTTATGCATACTTCTATGCATGAAAATTAAAAATGATAAAAGTAACACTTTTGATATAAAAAAATTTCTTTTATGCATACTTCTATGCATGAAAATTAAAAATGATAAAAGTAACACTTTTGATATAAAATTTTTTCCTTTATGCATACTTCTATGCATGAAAATTAAAAATGATAAAAGTAACACTTTTGATATAAAAATTTTCCTTTATGCATACTTCTATGCATGAAAATTAAAAATGATAAAAATAACACTTTTGATATAAAAATTTATCCATTATGCATACTTCTATGCATGAAATAAAAATGGTAAAAATAACACTTTTGATATAAAAATTTATCCATTATGCATACTTCTATGCATGAAATAAAAATGGTAAAAATAACACTTTTGATATAAAAATTTATCCATTATGCATACTTCTATGCATGAAATAAAAATGGTAAAAATAACACTTTTGATATAAAAATTTATCCATTATGCATACTTCTATGCATGAAATAAAAATGGTAAAAATAACACTTTTGATATAAAAACTTATCCTTTATGCATGATATTAAAATTCAATTTCTCCATGATTGTAATGAAATTCTTTCAATTAATCTAGGATGATAATTCCTAGAATATGGTAGGAAGTCCTCTTTTTATGCTTTGAATGAGATTATTTTATGCATAATTTTTATAAAAATTTTACCATAGCTCCGCTGCTATGACTGATAAATCTCAATTTTTCTAAGGGATAATGCTTATCATTAAGGAAATAATTAAAATAATCTCTAATTGGATTATTAATCCATAATGGATTGAATCATTAATATACATAAACTAAAAGCATAGAAAAAAGCCATTAATTTGGCCTCAAGCATAGCTTAATCTTGGGTTAAGGAAAAGCTTTATGAAAAGCTTGATTTGGATTGAGAACGGGTCATGAGTATGACCATTTCTTGAGTGAGAGAGAGAATTTACATAAAAATCATTAGAATTTAAACATAAATGAAAATTAACTTCAATAGCATTATGTAACTCTTCACTACTATTCAAACTTCAATAGATTTAAAAAAAACCATACCAATTAAACTTCTCAAGCTTGAGAGGGGTTGAGAAGAGAGAAACATTGAGAAATTATAGAAAGATCAATACTCACTAATTACCTTACAACTTGCTTGATTCTTTGTTCACGGTAGAGGCCCCCAACCAATCAATTGGTTAAGTATGTTGATGGAGCCACTAATGGGGATTGAAGAAAGAGGGAAGCTCCAAAAACTAGTGAATTATTAAATGAATTCACAGTTCTTGGCTTAGGTGGAGTAGAGTAACGATGCATAAACACTATATATTTTTCAACAAGGGGGAGGCTTCTATTTATAGGAAAAATTGAGCTCCTAACCAAACAAACTGATTCTAGAATTTTCTAAATCAGTTTGGTCAATATTTGACCATTTTTAGGTCAGTTAAGCTAACTTTTTGGAACTAGACTTAAATGAGGAGAGAGGAGAGATGAAATATCTCAATTTTTATGAGTTTAAAACTCATTCAAGCATGTGAAATATGCACCTCCTTTAAAGAACTCTCTTTCCTTACATATGTGTCATAATGGAATCATTTTAATATTGCTCATAGTTTTTTACTAATAAACCTTGTACATTTTCAACTCTTCATCTTATGTGAAATATGCACCTCCTTTAAACAACTCCCCTTCCTTACATATGTGTCATAATGGAATCATTTTAATATTGCTCATAGTTTTTTACTAATAAACCTTGTACATTTTCAACTCTTCATCTTATGTGAAATATGCACCTCCTTTAAAGAACTCCCCTTCCTTACATATGTGTCATAATGGAATCATTTTAATATTGCTCATAGTTTTTTACTAATAAACCTTGTACATTTTCAACTCTTCATCTTATGTGAGCATTTACTTATTTTTGGATACCCAAAATATCTCATATTTTTAATATTGCTCATAGTTTTTTTTACTAATAAACCTTGTACATTTTCAACTCTTCATCTTATGTGAGCATTTACTCATTTTTGGGTATCTTCTTTTACAAATTGGATTTATCTCCTCCCTACACATGGATTGATGCTATTGGCCCATAGGAACCTTAATTGGACCATAATCCAAAAATTTCTGAAAATCTAGACCCTTAGGGTAAGGTCCTTTATACCCATTTCCAATTAATTCCAATTGCACATTGGAAAGTTCTTTTTGAATTTCTGTTTCAGGGAAACTTATTTTAATAAGATGAGATAATTTTCTATCTAAAAATATTAAAAATTTGAATATTCTCTCTCTAGAATATTTTCTCTCTCTAGGTTAAAACAGTTAGAAACAAGTCTTTTATATTTCTGAAGAGGGATTGATTACAGGGGAAGATGCTGGACATTTTGAGAGGCTGGGGAGGAATCTTACATTCTCTCCCACTTGAAAAACGTGAGATGCCCTCATCTCGCAAACTGGGGGTAATTTTGCAAGATGCACAAGTATGAGACTGAGAGAAATTTTTTTTAATTAAGATTAACCACCAATTTAAAAAACAGTCTCAAGAGAGCAAGATTCAAGATAAGAACAAGATTTAAACTTTATTCATTCTCGGAACTTATACAGTAAAGATAGAAGAACTCTTTACACTTCCATAAGCCCGTCCATCATATGATCACAAAAGCAGCACTCACAAGCTGCACAAGTATAAGGTAACTCATCTATGGGAATAATTCTGTTGGTTATTGCCGCACCTATCTCAGTGGTATGAGGTGATCTAACAAAAGGACCTCTGAGAGGCAAGCCAAAAACGGGGTAAAGGCATATCTTCTCATGAGGAAGAAAACACGCCAGTCAGAAGACCCGCTCAGAAAACCCAGGATGCCTTGATCTCATGACGCAGTAGTATCGGGGACCCAAACCCAAAGCTTCAATAATCATGGCCAAGCGGACATTGTTACGAAAGTGCTGCTGACCCCAGGGTGTTACCCTAGTTATGTCTTGATAGGTCCGCCATTTTGTCTGCGCTACAGAAGTTCCCAAGTGAGGAAAAAGTGAGCGCTCATACTGCTCTATAAAATCTTTCTTCACAGACTCCTTTGCGTCTTGAAGGTGAGAAATCATCATGGATAAAACTAATTCTTGTTGCCAAGCCATGAAGGAGATTAAGAAAGAAAGAAGATCGATGGAAGTAAGATTACTGTGAACGACAAGTAAAAGTTACGACTTATATAAAGGAAGGAGCTAGCGTAACTTAGAAGCCAACAGTAACTTGCCACTGAAGTTTTACCGTCTTTCCATGATTTGGGTTTGGCACATTTTTCTATAGAAGGTATTCAGAACTTTGAGATGAGGAGATAAAAGAAGTTCGTAAGCTAAATCACCTACTTTCTTTGGTCCACAATATCTGGGAGATAACTTCTTATACTTCCCAAGAGATAAAGAACTTCTTTTGGGCCGTACTCGAGACCAAAACCTTGATATCCAAAACATCGATTCTCACTTCTGAACTCGTTGTTCTGAATCCTTAAAACAGGTGGGACTCTTGAGAAGTATTCAGGAAAAAGGTTCTTCCTTTTTTAAACAGAATCTTTCTTTTATTTTAGAGAGAGAATAATTATAAGATCAGAAAGGGAGATTCTTACTCCTGTATACCTCTAAGGTTGGGGGAGGAATCTTACATTCTACCCCACTTAAAAGGTGCAAGATGTCCTCATCTCGCAAGTAGAGGACAACTTTTTTGCTTAAGATCCAATTTATTCTGGGGTTCCTTATATTCCGGTCAACCCAACAGAATATGGGGATAAATATCCCTTATATAGAATTCATTATTAAATAACAATTCATTCAAATCATATCATTCATATCTTTAACACGATAATGGTCCATTAGACCGAAAATTTCCTTCAGAACATTCCTCCACGGAATTTAAGTTAAGCAAGTTCTCAATTTGTCATCCCTTAACTTGATCTACCGTCTCAAGTATTAACAGTAGCAATTTGACAACATAATCCACTAATCTCATAGTGATTTGCTGAATCATTTTCATCATTTATCATTACAGGGACTCGTCCCAATCATCCACATTGTGGTTTCGCTCAGCTTATTACATTTCAACCCATTTTCAAGGATCATCATTTTTCAATCAGAATCCAAATCAATTCATCAGTTCCCAAACAGAATTAAAAATCATATCAACCACATTCAAAATCATCATCTGGATAGCATTAACACTTATAATTTCAAGTCTTAGATTTACTCGTATATACTGTCGATAAAGAGCTGCAGTTATACCCTCGGTATATACGGATAGTCATGATACTCAAAACTATAAGGTAAATACCATCATGTCTAGGTCTCAAGCAAGTCAGGGTTCCATACAATTGCGGTACTTCCAATTGAAGACCCAATTACTGATTTACGAATTTCAATTTGAATTAACAATTTGTATGAATTATATCAAACAATTACAACCTTTTTGTGCGTCTTGATAAACTTTTGACATAATTTGCTCCTCAGTTGATCTTATTGGAGATCTATGACTTAAGTCTGATAAATAGATTTTTCTTTATCCGATCGTCCGTTAAAAAAAAACATTTGTATATTTATATACAAGTTGCAATAATTACATAGAGTGGCTCGGCTCCAAAATTCAAAATCTCTTCGAGAGACGTATAAGACGACGGTACTGGGCCATAGTCATGCCCTGTTACATAAGTTCTCTAACTGCGAAGGGAGCTATTATTTTCTCCTTAGGGATAAATCGACTAAGGAGTCTATAAACTCGGCAAGCACGTCTGAAATTTTGAGGCGTTGAAAGATATAGAATGACACCACGCGTCATTTTCAGCTTTATCAAAATCATGGCCAATGAGAGGTTCTGCCTCAGCATTGCACGCCGGTTATAAGAGGCGTGGATATATAGCCCTGCAACCCACTTATGCTGTTGTCTCTCCACTGGGTTAGGAAAATATAATTCCTCGAAATGGCGTGTGAGTCTTGCTCGGCTTGTTCGTGTTGAAGCGGAAGAGATGAGATGCTCGAAGGCAAATGCAATCATATCTTGAGACTGGGTGAGGTCGGGAATACCAGATAAATGGGGAACTTCCATCTATAAAAACAATTTCTTTGATTAAAATTTCTTCATTAAAGAAGCTTACGGAATGAAAATACATTATGAAAATGCTGTTTCTGAATTCTTATTACCAATTTCAGATAAGAATTTAATTATCTTTATTAGCTTTCAAAACCTGCTCTGATACCAACTGTGAGATCCCTGGTCCCACCGAGCAACGGATTCGGGGTACTAGCAGCGGAAGTAGCACTTCTCGCGCGGGACACGGGTCCCACACTCGGGGCCTCGCCCACGGATATCCGGACAAGAGACTAATCCGTCGGTTTGTCCAAAACCGAAACCGGAAAAACTTCCTTTACCCGGAAAGCACGGCGATTCCACCAGGATAACTCTTTACTCTAACGTAGTCAAGATCATTACTGATCAAACTGATCTGACTGCACCTTTAACGGTACTTGGTCAAATCAAGGAAGAACTTGCACTTGGATCATTGGGATCAACGCTTTTTTCCCCATCAAGAGGCACAGCCGTTGATTCCTATCCATAGAACAATTTCTATCCGGGATTTACTTCATCTATCGTAATAATAGAAATTAAATCTCGATTTACGGATCCATCAGTCCAGCCTAACCCCATCCGATCCCATGGGTTAGCCAACCACCCAACCACTGTAGTGATGGGATCCAATTTGGAATTTGGTTAGGTTTTGTCCCGGGTACCAAGGAAAAGAGTTCCAAGGCCCCCTAGCCGGAAGTTCATGCAAACATAAAACTAGTCATACCACTTACACACCCAATATGAAATTGCCTTTTTCTTAGCATCAACTAGCTTTAAAACAATCCTTTAATAAAACCATTATGTCACTGATGACAAACCTCAAAGTCTCTGGTTGAATCCTTATTTCCAGTCATTCTTTCATCAGTATACTTATGGCATCATTGGCAACCAGAACGCTCACCACCTGTTCTCTCAGGGGCCTTTTCCATGGTTCCTAGCTCATAGTAACCGGCAATATATTCATATAATAGAATGGAATCTCCGTGGAAGATCAGCAAGATCAACCCACAAATCCATATAAAAGAGCCATGGACTCATCTGTTGAGGACCAGCAAGGTCAATCAACCAGATCCATGCCCGGTTTCAGAAAACAACTCTTACTCCTTATTCCAATATCTTCCATGACGCACGTGTGGGTATCTTCGGCGAGCCCGAGCACCGTATGGTCAGCACCCTCTAGGATCCTTCGCAGGTGACCTAGCGCTTCACTCATAGGCCGCTTCCTTGGTCCCTCATCCACCGTACCGAAAGCTCACCATTTAAAATCGAGCCGAGGCTAGTCAAGACCTCGATCGACCTTGCTACGCGAGACGTCCTCCATTGACTCTCCGTCAGCAGTTGCAACTTTATCAGTTCAGTCTTCATGACCTTAATCCTCAAGACGGTCAAAATGCTTCTCCAGCATTCTTGACATAAAACAGTCATTTACAAACAGTCACACTTACAGTTTCTATAACGAACTCTTGTCTTTCCATATTATCCACTCTCGGACCACATTACTTATTCCACATTCCATTCAGTGTGTACTCGTTCTCATCCATTCACTCATATAGACTACATTATCTCACATACATCTTCATATTCATTATTCTACATACATATCCATGTTCGTACGTCCACATCATACATCCAATTTCACATTCATACATACGCATCTACATGCATACATCCACATCTACATTCATACATCCATACCTCCATTTCCACATCCACACATCCACCTTCATATTCATACATCCATTTTCACATGCATACATCTATTTTCACATCCTCATTCATACATCCACATTCACATACATACATCCACATCCGTATCTACATCCATACATTCACATCCACCTCTTCATTCACAATCACATCCATACATCCACATCCACATCAACATTCACATTCATACATATACATCTACATGTATGCATCCACATCGCATTCATACAACCATATTACATTCATTCTCATCCTAACACATCCCATATACATCTTAACACATCCTAACTCATCTTAACACATTCTATCACATCTCATACACATCTTATCCATCTTTTTACATCTCATACACCTCTTATCACATCCTATCACTTTTCATACGCATCTTATCAAATCTTATCACATCTCATACACATCTTATCACATCTTTTTACATCTCATATACCTCTTATCACATCCTATCACTTTCCATACGCATCTTATCAATTCTTATCACATCTCATACACCTCTTATCACATCCTATCACTTTCCATACGCATCTTATCAATTCTTATCACATCTCATACACCTCTTATCACATCCTATCACTTTCCATACGCATCTTATCAATTCTTATCACATCTCATACACCTCTTATCACATCCTATCACTTTCCATACGCATCTTATCAATTCTTATCACATCTCATACACCTCTTATCACATCCTATCACTTTCCATACGTATCTTATCAATTCTTATCACATCTCATACACCTCTTATCACATCTTATCACATTTCATATCTTTTTTTTAAAAGAGAATTCTTATATTTGATATAAGATTTCTCTACACATTTATTTATACATAAATTCCATTTAAGGAGACTAACACTTTCGAAATTAAAATCAATCTTTTATGCATCTTCTTATGCATAAATTCAGTTTGGTAGGAAATTACACTTCTAGAATAAAAGAATTTCTCTTATGCATCTAAGTTAAGCATAAAATCCATTTATGAGGAAAATCACACTTTTAGTATAAAAAGAATATCTTTTATGCATACCTATATGCATGAAATCCAATATGATAAAAGTAACACTCTTACAATAAAATAATCAACTTTTATGCATACCTCTATGCATGAAATTCAATTATGATAAAAGTCACACTTTTATAATAAAATAATCAACTTTTATGCATACTTCTATGCATGAAAATTAAAAATGATAAAAGTAACACTTTTGATATAAAAAAATTTCTTTTATGCATACTTCTATGCATGAAAATTAAAAATGATAAAAGTAACACTTTTGATATAAAAATTTTTCCTTTATGCATACTTCTATGCATGAAAATTAAAAATGATAAAAGTAACCATAAAAATTTTCCTTAATGCATACTTCTATGCATGAAAATTAAAAATGATAAAAATAACACTTTTGATATAAAAATTTATCCATTATGCATACTTCTATGCATGAAATAAAAATGGTAAAAATAACACTTTTGATATAAAAATTTATCCATTATGCATACTTCTATGCATGAAATAAAAATGGTAAAAATAACACTTTTGATATAAAAATTTATCCATTATGCATACTTCTATGCATGAAATAAAAATGGTAAAAATAACACTTTTGATATAAAAATTTATCCATTATGCATACTTCTATGCATGAAATAAAAATGGTAAAAATAACACTTTTGATATAAAAACTTATCCTTTATGCATGATATTAAAATTCAATTTCTCCATGATTGTAATGAAATTCTTTCAATTAATCTAGGATGATAATTCCTAGAATATGGTAGGAAGTCCTCTTTTTATGCTTTGAATGAGATTATTTTATGCATAATTTTTATAAAAATTTTACCATAGCTCCGCTGCTGCTATGACTGATAAATCTCAATTTTTCTAAGGGATAATGCTTATCATTAAGGAAATAATTAAAATAATCTCTAATTGGATTATTAATCCATAATGGATTGAATCATTAATATACATAAACTAAAAGCATAGAAAAAAGCCATTAATTTGGCCTCAAGCATAGCTTAATCTTGGGTTAAGGAAAAGCTTTATGAAAAGCTTGATTTGGATTGAGAACGGGTCATGAGTATGACCATTTCTTGAGTGAGAGAGAGAATTTACATAAAAATCATTAGAATTTAAACATAAATGAAAATTACCTTCAATAGCATTATGTAACTCTTCACTACTATTCAAACTTCAATAGCATTTAAAAAAAACCATACCAATTAAACTTCTCAAGCTTGAGAGGGGTTGAGAAGAGAGAAACATTGAGAAATTATAGAAAGATCAATATTCACTAATTACCTTACAACTTGCTTGATTCTTTGTTCACAGTAGAGGCCCCCAACCAATCAATTGGTTAAGTATGTTGATGGAGCCACTAATGGGGATTGAAGAAAGAGGGAAGCTCCAAAAACTAGTGAATTATTAAATGAATTCACAGTTCTTGGCTTAGGTGGAGTAGAGTAACGATGCATAAACACTATATATTTTTCAACAAGGGGGAGGCTTCTATTTATAGGAAAAATTGAGCTCCTAACCAAACAAACTGATTCTAGAATTTTTTAAATCAGTTTGGTCAATATTTGACCATTTTTAGGTCAGTTAAGCTAACTTTTTGGAACTAGACTTAAATGAGGAGAGAGGAGAGATGAAATATCTCAATTTTTATGAGTTTAAAACTCATTCAAGCATGTGAAATATGCACCTCCTTTAAAGAACTCTCTTTCCTTACATATGTGTCATAATGGAATCATTTTAATATTGCTCATAGTTTTTTACTAATAAACCTTGTACATTTTCAACTCTTCATCTTATGTGAAATATGCACCTCCTTTAAAGAACTCCCCTTCCTTACATATGTGTCATAATGGAATCATTTTAATATTGCTCATAGTTTTTTACTAATAAACCTTGTACATTTTCAACTCTTCATCTTATGTGAAATATGCACCTCCTTTAAAGAACTCCCCTTCCTTACATATGTGTCATAATGGAATCATTTTAATATTGCTCATAGTTTTTTACTAATAAACCTTGTACATTTTCAACTCTTCATCTTATGTGAGCATTTACTCATTTTTGGATACCCAAAATATCTCATATTTTTAATATTGCTCATAGTTTTTTTTACTAATAAACCTTGTACATTTTCAACTCTTCATCTTATGTGAGCATTTACTCATTTTTGGGTATCTTCTTTTACAAATTGGATTTATCTCCTCCCTACACATGGATTGATGCTATTGGCCCATAGGAACCTTAATTGGACCATAATCCAAAAATTTCTGAAAATCTAGACCCTTAGGGTAAGGTCCTTTATACCCATTTCCAATTAATTCCAATTGCACATTGGAAAGTTCTTTTTGAATTTCTGTTTCAGGGGAACTTATTTTAATAAGATGAGATAATTTTCTATCCAAAAATATTAAAAATTTGAATATTCTCTCTCTAGAATATTTTCTCTCTCTAGGTTAAAATAGTTAGAAACAAGTCTTTTATATTTCTGAAGAGGGATTGATTACAGGAGAAGATGCTGGACATTTTGAGAGGCTGGGGAGGAATCTTACAGAATAGATTCCTATTAGAATGACTATGTTTCCCGTGAGATAGAGTTAGGTCCCTTTGTTTGCTTGTATCCTCATATTGTCAAGAGATTAAGGTGTCATTAATCGAAAATAAGGGGACTTATCTACCTATCAAAGGGTTTCCCTTGACCTAGCTAGGGCGAGGACCTTACACGTGGTATCCAAGCATGGTTTAGGTAATTGTGTGTCGTATTGTTTGATTGCTAGGCTTTCTTGATAGACTAATCTAGTTATGTCTAGATGTAGGATGGGATGGATTGCTATTCTCAATTCTTAGTGTTCTAGTACATCGTCTCCCCTACTTGGCTAACTCTGCTCTTGCTTGCATAGTCGGTAGGCGAAGGCACAAGCAAGCTCCCAAGGTAATCCCCTCCTATGCCACTAGGAATTGGATTTCCTCCCCAACGAGGGCAGACATGTGATTATGGATGCTGCCTAGTTTTGTGGGCCCAAGCTAGTGTGGTGAATCAGCCTACCTTATAAGTAGATGTCTCCTATGAGGAGCGGGAGGCTTTGGTACAAGCAGCAGGGGGTGACAGGCTGGCTTGGCCCTTGTCGAGACTAGTCGATGATGGAGTATGTATGGTCCATAAGGTATGCCCATCTGGTTTAGGCTAGAAGACTAAATTCTAGATCATTACTGTTTTGGGTTTGGTTTGGATATGTCTATGGACTGTAAAGCTAGTTTCACTGTTTCTTTTCTGAACATTTTGCTATAAGAGCTGTTTGATTAATATTGTTGTTTTCAAAGACTGTTTTAAGGAACATTTTTATGCTTATATTATGGGGAGCCAATATAAGTAGTAAACCCTCCTTTTACTCCTTACACAGTAAGTGGGTAGAGTGCTCCCTACAAAGGGTAGAGCTGGTTTAGCTGGGAGCATTTACATGTACATGCCCAGATAGTCCAAAGGCATATCCCTAAAGTTCCAAAGCTTCTAACCGAAAAGTCCAAAAACCTACACTGATCCCCACACCCATCCCCCATGTTGAAAGAACGGTAGAGGGGAAGGAGACACACACACAGGAGCAAACCCTAATGTATATTGCAAACCCTAACCAAAGAGGGAAGCCATCTCCCTTCTCACACAATCCATAAAGCCATAATCCATAATACACACAACACTATGAGTTGTGTCCACACACATCTAACCCTAGCTAATGTCCACACACTATGACCAGCTAGACACTTGGTCATTTATGTCTCACACATGTTCCTACCTAACATGCCAGCACATAGCATAGCTGGCTCACACTGACATCGAGCTTGAATCTCAACAGATCCTCTCAAGCTCATAATGTACTACCGATGAAGATGTAGATGAGCTTGGGATATCAAGACTCTCAACACTCCCCCTCAAGCTCATCCCATGTACTCCCAACATAGTACGGAAGTATTCAAACTTCTCCCTGCTAAGTGGCTTTGTAAAGATGTCTGCCACCTGCTCATCAGTCTTCACATATTGTAGATCAACTGTACCATCAAGCACCTTTTCTCTGACAAAGTGATAATGGACCTCTATGTGTTTGGTCCTCGCATGAAACACTGGATTCTTGGCCAACTGTATACTGCTCATGTTTGTCACAATGAATGACAACTTTGTCATCAATAGGCTCACCCAAGTCTGCCAAGAGATTCTTTATCCATACTACCTCACAAGTAGCAATGGCTGCACCTCTATATTCAGCCTCTGTACTAGATAAAGCAACTGTAGGTTGCTTCTTGATACTCCAACTCACCATGGCACTTCCAAGTGTAAAAGCATATCTACTAGTAGACATCCTGTCATATGAGCTACCTGCCTAATCAGCATCTGTGTAGCCATGTATGTCCAAGCTTTTACCACTCTCATAAAGTAGACCATAATGTGCAGTGGTCTTTACATATCTCATAATGCGTCTCACTACATCTAAATGAGGTTTTCTGGGGCTCTGCATAAACTGGCTGACTAGCCCCACAGCATAACTCAAATCCAGGCATGTGATAGTCATGTAAATGAAACTACCAACCATCTTCCTGTACATAGATGGATCATCCAATTCATCACCATAATCAGCCCGCAACTTCACATTTTGCTCCAAAGGTGTACTCATAGGCTTACACCCTGTCATGCCATATTTTGTCAATATATCCAATGCATATTGGTGCTGTACTAACCATGTACCTGCATGATCTTTGACCACTTCAATTCCAAGAAAGTATCTCAACTCACCAAGATCTTTCATGTCAAATTGCCCACTCAATGCTTTCTTGACATGCATTACATCTGCACCATGATCACCTGTGATAATCAAGTCATCCACATAGATGACGAGTAAAACAATCCCATGCTCTGTCTTCTTCACATAGAGTGAAGAATCTGCTGTAGATATCTGAAATCCAAGAGAGATCAGATATCTGCTCATCTTATCACTCCAAGCACGAGGTGCTTACTTCAAACCATATAATGCCTTTTTCAATTTGCATACATGAGTGGGATATCGTGGGTGTACATAACCTTCTGGCTATGCCATATACACTCCCTCTTGAAGATCACCATTTAGAAATGCATTTTTGACATTCATTTGATGCATTTCCCAACCATTAGCTGCTGCAGTCATAGCAATGACTGCTCTTACTATCCCCATCTTTGCCACTGGACTAAACGTTTCATCATAGTCCAAACCTTGGGTTTGTGCATAACCCTTAGCTACCAATCTTGCTTTATGTCTCTCAATAGAACCATCAGATTTGCACTTCACTTTGTAAACCCATTTACATCCAATAACATTTTTGTCCTTTGGTAGTGCAACCAAATCCCATGTATCATTATGGACCAATGCGTCCATCTCAACATCCATTGCTTTCTCCCATACATGCTCTCCAATAGCTTCTGTATAGCATGTAGGTTCCACATGCTTCACCATAGATGTCATATATGCATAGTGCATAGCAAAATCTTGATATGTCAATCTATCAAACAAGATATCTGACTCTCTGGGATCTCCGCAATGCATGCGGGTCACTCCGAACACCTGTCACTCTAGCATGTGGTGGCACATATCTATCCTGCCTAGCACCAGGTGTGCGTAAAACAGGTATGCCAAGCTCCTCATCCAAACTCTTTGAACTCGATGACTCATAACTTGTGATTCTGATTCCTTTGACCTTCTTCTTTCCTTTGTCCATAGCACTACTCCCAGTGCTCACACTCTCATGCCTCAAACGTCCTGACCATGGACGTACACTACTACTCTCAGCCTCTGCTGTTGGCCCCCAGACATAGTAGTAGAACTAGAACTTGCTTGTGGCAAGTTCACAGGCACATCAACCTCAAGTGACTCAATGACACCCTCATCTTTTGCTTTGTACCAACTAGCAAGCTCATCAAACACCACATCTCGTGAGATGACCACTTGTCTAGTTTGTGGGTTGTAACATTTGTATGCCTTTCGATCCTATGCATATCCAACAAATACACATTTCTTTGCCTTAGGATCCAACTTCCTTCTTCTTTCATCAGGCACATGTACATAAGCTATGCATCCAAAAACTTTGAGGTGTTCAATGTCTGGCCTATAACCTGTAAGCCGCATCTCTGGCGTACTTCCATATATGGCTACTGTAGGTGTTTTGTTCAGTATATACACTGCAGTAGCACATGCTTCTGCCCAATAATAATCTGGCATGCTCTTTTCATTGAGCATCACCCTAGCCACTTCACATATGACTCTATTCTTTCTCTTAGCCACACCATTTTGCTGAGGTGTATACCTGCAAGTCAATTGTCTTCTTATTCCATGCTTCCTCAAGAAATGCTCAAAAGCCTTTGAGGTGTATTCACCACCTCCATCTGTCCTCAAACATTTAATCCAACAACCATATTGCTTTTCTGCAAAAGCTTTAAATCCATGAACTTTTCCAATACTTCACTCTTCTCTCTGAGAAAGTATATCCATGTCATCCTGCTGAAATCATCTATGAATGTCACATAGTATAAACTACCTTTGATAGATGGGTTTTGTGCAAGGACCCCATACATCACTATGTACTATCTCAAGTGGCCTGCTACTCATGTTTCCTTCTCTAGGAAACCGCAACCTTGCCTGCTTTCCAAACTGACAGGCTTCACAAACATGCATATTCCCATCATATTTGAATCTAGGCAATCCACTGACAATGCCTCTTGCCTGCATGTTCTTCAATCTTTGTATATTGACATGTCCAATCCTCTTATGCCACATATCAATGTCCAATCCTCTTATGCCACATATCAATGTCCTGTACCACATTTTTGCTTTTAGAGAACATCTGCAAACTTCTTTATTTCTTGCACATAATCATGGATGCTCCTTTTATCCCGCTTCACATTATGTATCTGCTGCTGTCAAAACTGAGACTTGCGACGAGCACTCGTGTCTGTATCAAACATCTTTACCAAAGTATCCCATGCATCTTTGGGATTCTCAGCATCCTGCATGTGTATGAGCATAGCATCAGAAATACATATAGACAAATATGCAACACTTTGAATGCTCTTTCTGACCATTGCTTATGAGCAATAACCTGCTGTGTAGGTTGTCGGGGTAGCTCAGGCTCTGGCTCACCACCTGTAATGAGATTCCAAAATCCTTTTCCTTTCAAGAAACTTTTTATCCTGTACTTCCATGCCTGGAAGTTCTTCCTATCTAGCTTTTCACCAACAATCTACTGGGTTATCCGACATATTTGCTCAATGCGTACTCCTTCCGCACACTTCCAAATCTATAAACGAGCCTTCCTCAGCTCCACCACACTCCAATGAGTGTTCCAGATACTCCAAAGTAGCCAACAATCTTCAAATTTGATGTAGAAAATCAACCTGTATGCATCCAAAATGAACTGGCTCATGCAGTCCGAGATACCCTGCCTTGATGCACTTTCCAAGGCTCCAAATCACAATGTAGTGGTGAAATCAAGTATGGGAAACTTGCATTGACATCCAAACAACCTCAATGTTGAATATCAACACCATCTGACATGTGTACATATCAATTTTTGAAAACCCCTTTCTCTGTTTTGGGAAATACCAAAAAAATCAAAAAAACCAGTAGTAAAATGGCTCTAATTTCTTCAATATTTGTCCAAATTGAGCAACCAGGCATTCATTAGCTTAGCAATAGTGTCCATCAACTCCATGTAAGAGGATTTTGTCCAATTTTTTAAGACCAAAGATTAATTGTCTGATTAAAATCACTCTGTTTCTCTGCAACCAGTGGACAGCCTGTTTAATCAGCTCATTCCCAGCTCAATTAAGCATAATTGATTAAACCAACCATGTAGCCCTCTTCTCCAATGTGTGTAGCAACCAATTTCTAAAGCAATTGTGAAATATATCAAGCAACCAAGTGGAAATCAATCTCCTCGTAGCAAAAAAGTCAAAAATCTACCCTGTTTTACTGTAGGAGCTGCGCCGCCTGCATTTGAGGAATTTGGGAGTGATTTAAGTGATAATTGAAGATGGATATAAGTGCCCAACACACTTGGGTATGTGTGCAACCAGTCAATGGTTTGATTTTAGCCAAAACACGCTCCAAATGCATCAAATTTTGACTCCTTTTTCTCTGTTTTGTGAGAGCTCAAAAAAACCAGAGTTTTTCACTTGTTCAAATGCATGTAAATTGCTCCAAAATCACAGTAGGGCTTGCATAGAAGTTGCCAATACATTCCTCCTTGTCAAATACATGTTTGCTTTGCCAGATTTACATGTATTTCCACCATACATCAGTGCTTCCAAGCTTTAATGGAAAGCTTCCAAAAACTAGAAATTTGCTTTGCTTTTAGTTGCTCTAACTTGCTTTGCTTTTGCCTGAATCACTTGCAATCCGCTCAAGGATGTTTAGAAGACCTTACCCGGTAGGCCAAGCTCTCAGATCTGATAAGAATTGGTGTGCTCTAAGCTTCACAGCTTCAATGGCAAGCTTCACAGCTTCTTCTCCCTCTTCACTCACTCACTCATAAACCCTAATAAACAGCACAAGGCTCTGATACCATGTTGAAAGAACGGTAGAGGGGAAGGAGACACACACACACGAGTAAGCCCTAATGTATATTGCAAACCCTAACCAAAGAGAGAAGCCATCTCCTTTCTCACACAATGCATAAAGCCATAATCCATAATACACACAACACTATGAGTTGTGTCCACACACATCTAACCCTAGCTAATGTCCACACACTATGACCAGCTGGACACGCAGTCATTTATGTCTCACACATGTTCCTACCTAACATGCCAGCACATAGCATAGCTGGCTCACACACTGACATCGAGCTTGAATCTCAACAGCCCCTCTCAAGCTCATGATGTACTGTCGATGAAGATGTAGATGAGCTTGGGATATCAAGACTCTCAACACCCCACTCCTAACATACCCCACCCACACATTTTTGGGCATGTTTAGTGCACACAAAGACTACTCTAAGCTTAGAAATAGCTTGCACTAACCTTGGTACCCACCACTACTTGCATTGTAGTCTTTCTTCTAGTGTAGCTTGTGGTGTAGCCTCTACCCATTTTGTTAAGTCTTGTTTTTGCTACATCTAGACCTCTTTCCAAAATTGTGCTTTACACAAAAGCTATCCACGTACTAAAAAACTAAGGAATTAATCCCTACACAAGGAACACCCAAGTTGGAGCCATGGATGATGGTGCCATGTTCACCTCTTCTCCCACCCCTTTTCACTCTATTGCATAGGGAACCTAGGAACCAGCCCTTAGATCTTCCCAATATACTTAAATGTCATCACATTGGAAGCAAATGCTCCCCATTTTGTGACAAAAGCTGTCTTTCTGGGGCCATTAGGACTTGATTGTATATAGCGAAACCATCCAAGAAAGAATACATCTCAAGGTCTGCAGGTGGCATCTACCACGGAATCTATGAACAGAAGTGGGAAAGGATTTGTCTCTGTTGCAACATTGAGCTTCCAGTAATCCAAATAGACACGGAGCTTTCCATTCTCTTTCAGCACAATCACTATTGGCAACAACCATGTCACCTTTCCACCACCGGATATATGAATCATAGTTTCAAGAGTTTATCAATTTCCTCAATTTGTTTTGCATAATTTGGATTCATTCGGTACCGCTGTTGCTTGCTTAATGGGAACAACATCCTCCTTAAGATGACGTTGATAAAATTGAGGATCAATGCCCTTCATATCTTTGTAGCTCCAAGGAAATACATCCACATATGATTTTAATAAGTTCTAGAGTTTTTCTTTCAATTCTATATCCAGCTTAGCGCTGATGCAAACTATCTTGGGGTGCTCCACGTCGCCCAGATTCATGTCTTCTAGCTCGTTTGCTATGACCCGAAGGCTGTGCTTCATTGCTCTCTCATGAGTTTCTTCTACCTGGATGAGGGCTTGAACTTCCTTTGGTACACCCACATGACCTAAGGGGGTGAGAGGTCGGCTTGGCCCTCGTTGATTTAGTTCATAAGAATGACTATGTTTCCCATGAGATAGAGTTAGGTCCCTTCGTTTGCTCATATCCTCATATTGTCAAGAGATTAAGGTGTCATTAATCGAAAATAAGAGGACTTATCTACCTATCAAAAGGTTTCCCTTGACCTAGCTAGGGCGAGGACCTTACACGTGGTATCCAAGCATGGTTTAGGTAATTGTGTGTCGTATTGTTTGATTGCTAGGCTTTCTTGATAGACTAATCTAGTTATGTCTAGATGTAGGATGGGATGGATTACTATTCTCAATTCTTAGTGTTCTAGTACATGTTGTTGCTCCCTAAACTTTGAGTTCTGTGATGCCATGATCCACGTCATAGAAAAGCTAATTTAGCCCTTTAACTGGTCTACTTGTTTTGGTCCTTTGGCACTCCTCAAAATGATACCCATAGAACCATCAATGGAACTCATATACTAAAAAATCAATGGCTCTATGACAAAGTGACCAAGGTTTTGCCTCCCAATAGAGTAGTTGTTAGCCGAAGCTCAACTTGTGGTTTGCCTCCCTTCCTAGAGACTTATCGAGTTTTAGAAACCTTGGTAGATCCTCCTTAATGTTTCAATTATAATGCCTCACAATTTTACTAGAAGCTTACTTACCATCATGTAAATATTGATTTGTATAACTCAATCCTTGTAATCAACTAGTTTTTCTTGTAAATATTAAAGCTTGGAATAAAGGATTTGAAATTCTTGCACTTAGTGTTCTTGTGATTATTGTAAGACTAGGTAGCCTAAGTATTATGATTTTAAACTTAACCTCGCATTGATAAACCAAGGTCATCAACTTCTTGTTCCCAATGCATTATACATAGATACACAGGAGGAGAAGCTCTTGCTCAAACATAGATACATAGATACACAGGACAAGAAGCTCGTGCTCAAACAAATGCAACCTCTCTCATTCAATGGGGGAGGCTCAAATATTGAAAGAGATGTGGAAGTTTGGATTGAGGCTATGGATGACTATTTTTCAAATGCCGAAACAGGAGTTAGAAATCAATCCATGCTTGCTAGGTTTTGTCTCACTGGAGATTGTAAACTTTGGTGGAAACAATGGTGTTAAGGCAAGGGGGGGTCACCGAAGGAGGTTCCTAGACTTGAAGTGACATTAAACAAGCTATGAAGGATCGCTACCTTCCCTCATCTCATGAATCCACCATTATGATGAATGAGTTCTTCAGCCTTGTAGAATTATATGGTAGTGATGTGTGTGTTCAACACACTTAGGACTCTCGGGGTACTTTTTTCCTCACTAGGAGGTTCTTTTCCCTGTGCGTATGTGCACCCTCTTATCTACTCATTTTGGGGTGTGCACTTATCTTTTGTATCTGGCACACATTCGTTTACTCTAATCTAATGATTTTGTGTGCTCTCAAGCTTTTCTATCTTATGTGTGTGCATTGTTGTAACCCTAACCCCGATTCCAACAATCGGGGTTAGGGTTACTCTAATCTAATAATTTTGTGTGCTCTCAAGCTTTTCTATCTTATGTGTGTGCATTGTTGTAACCCTAACCCCGATTCCAACAATGGGTATTAGAGCTAGTAGTCTGCCTCCCTCCTCCACAACCTTGCTTTCTTTGTCTCCGATTGAGATACCCTCTTAGAAAGAAGAACGTATATACTGTAGTGTGATGTATACGAAGTATACTAAATTTTTGGGATCTACCGCGCGGTTCGGCTGTGTTTCGGACACGTTTTGGGCACCGCAAGGTTTCTAGAGAGGCATCATTTTGGATTGGTTTTGCACGATTATTTTAGGTGTTTGGGTTGTACAGCGGCAAAAATTTGGTGTGCAACAGCATCTATTGTTGCTTCAACAACATCGACCATCATACTTTTGCCAGTAACACTCTATTCTCTACTCTGTATGATTTTTCATACCCCGGATGGCTGCCAACAACTAGCAAGTGATTCACCTAGTTTGGCAGCCATCCGGGGTTGCATTCAGTGGTGGGTACTTGAAGTGTGTTGAAAGATTTTGCATTTGGTAGATAGTCATGGGCTGGCAGTAGTGATGTATTCAATATGTTGTGTACTAAGGACAAACTTGATGGGACTAACTACCCATTGTGGTCCTACATGATGAGGCATGTGCTGGTTGCTAAAGGCCTTTGGAATGTGGTCAGTGGTAGTGAAACTCGTCTTGTTTCTCAACTACCAGTGCAACTAGGTGCTGCAAGTAAATCTAAAGTAGAATCTGATACAGATGTGGCTCTTCCACATGCACCACCAGTACCTCCACAGCTGCTCAAACAAGATGGGATGGAAGAGATGCACATGCACATGCACATGCATTGCTTGCACTTTCTGTGAAGCAAAGCATTATTCCTCATACTCGATCATGTAAGACTTCAAAACACGCATGGGATACACTTGCTGCATTATACTAGGTGCGCAATGAAGCACGTGGCACGTGTTGCATGCATCTACGCAAAGAGTTGGTGTTTGAGCACATGAATAAGGGAGACTCAATGGACAGCTTCTTGACCAAGATCAAAGATTTTAAGGAGCAGCGCGCTAGTACGGATGAGATATATCCCGATAGTACATTGGTGCCCACAGTTCTCAATGCATTGTTGGATTCTTATCAGAGTTTTGCCTCTCCCTTTAGACTCATGATGACGGGAAATCCAAATGCCCTTACATTTGATGAGCTAGTTTCAGTACTCTTGCAAGAAGAGCAGTCTAGACAAAATAGATCTATTATGCAAGTTGGTGACCAATTTTTTAATGCCAGTCAGAAAGGCAAAGGTAAAGCTTCTTCGCATGGTGGCTATGAGCCAAAATCAGAATCCTGAGGTAAGGATGCAGAGAGAGAAAGTGATAAGACTAAAAAGAAGGACAAGTGTCACTATTGCAGGAAACTAGGGCAATACATAAATGAGTGCAAGAAAAGACTAGAGAAGGAGAAAATGAAGGAATCGCACATGGCTGTGGTGGCTGATGCATCTACACCAAGTATAGCAAAGAAAGAATCTACAAGTTTTGCTCAAAATGATTAGGCATGGACTTACCTTTCTCTCAAGGCAGGAGAATGTAGTAGAGTTATATTCACCATTTTAATTTTACAGATATATATATATATATATATATATATGCTTGTCAACCGTGCTGAACTGAAATTTCATTTATTCTTTTCCAAACTTATCAACTAGAAGACTTCATTCCGGTTTAAGGAAAGTCCCTGGACCTTTTTCATTACTCATCATTTCTTCATGGGGTGGTAAAGTTTACCTTAGATCTCGACGATAGCTGAGGGTTCGAGTCCCTCCTCACCCACAATCAATCATCCCTACTTTTATCTTTTATAAGGGGTGATCGATTCTTCTTTCTTAAAGAGAATTTTCTCACGATCTAACAAGCCCACGTCTCTCTCACGAGCAAATCTTTTATTCATTATCAGAATAATGATACCATAGGAAGAAACAAAAAAGAAGGGCATTTTTCCCGCCTAGATACTTAACTTAAATGGAGTAGCATGGGTTGTTACTGCACAAATGCAATTGCATGTCGTACAGAAATACCTATATCTCCTCCTCCGAAATAGACGAATGATCATTTTCTTACAGAGAATTTTCTCACGATCTAACAAGCCCACGTCTCTCTCACGAGCAAATCTTTTATTCATTATCAGAATAATGATACCATAGGAAGAAACAAAAAAGAAGGGCATTTTTCCCACCTAGATACTTAACTTAAATGGAGTAGCATGGGTTGTTACTGCACAAATGCAATTGCATGTCGTGCAGAAATACTTATATCTCCTCCTCCGGAATAGACGAATGATCATTTTCCTAGCAAGTGATCCGACTGTACATTCAGTGGCAGAATCGGATGCTTGGTACTTTGACAGTGGTAGTAGTAAGCACATTACTTCACAAAAAAATTTGTTCTCATCTCTAGAATTTGTCCCAAGTGCAGGAACCGTCACATGTGCAAATGGTTCCTCATATCCTGTCAAAGGAGTTGGTAGAGTTGTGCTCAATCACTACTTCAGATGGGGGCTTATTTACTCTTTCTAAAGTTTTATATGTGCCAGGCATTAAGAAGAACTTACTGCTGTCAGTTTTAGCCTTAGCCTTGTCAAGCTTGATGGTGAAATTTGTGGATGACAGATGTACGCTACAGGATAAGAATGATGGTTATTCTAGCATTGCCTCAGGTGCCTTGTTTCAAGGCTTATACAAGATGGATGTATTTAAGAAGTTACGGCATGATGCTTGCTCAGTCTCTACGACTCGTACTATGAGTGATATAGAATTATAGCATGCACGATTTGGCCATTTGAATTACGGCAGTTTGTTACGCCTTCAGAGACATGATATGGCGTCTGAGTTGCCAACTCTTGAGACCCCTGCTAGACATGTATGTGAGAGGTATATTCTTGGTAAAATGCATCGGGCATCATTTCCAAAGGATGGATCTGTGAGAGCTGTTAAGAAACTACAGCTTATACATAGTGACGTATGTGGTCCTATGAGGACACCATCTATTGGGGGATATCTCTACTTCATCACTTTTATTGATGATTTCTCCAGATATAACTGGGTATATCCATTAATGTAGAATTCAGAGGTTTTTATATGCTTTAGGTACTTTATATCCCATGGCTGAAAATGCATGTGAATGTAAAGTTGGCACCATTCGTTCTCAGATCGAGGGAGGGAGTATATGTCCAAGGAATTTCATGCATATATGGTTGAAAAAGGCATAAGGCATCAATGTACAGTGCCACACACACCACTGTAAAATGGTGTGGCTGAGAGGACAAACAGGTAGATGGCACGACGTATGGTGAAAGCCCAAGATTTACCTCATAGTTTTTGGTTAGAGGTAACTATGTGCGCAAACTATGTGTTGAACAAATACCCTACCAAGGCCTTACAGTCTAAAACTCCTATGAAGCTTGGCATGGTAGGAAGCCTTCTATGGCTCATTTGCATGTTTTTGGTTATCTTGCTTATGCTCTTGTGCCTAAGTAGCAACAACGCAGTAAGCTTGATGATAAGGCAGTTAAATGCATATTTGTGGGATACAGTTCAAAAAGCAAGGGATATAGACTCGACCATCCGGCCTGAAAGCGGATTTTGGTAAGTAAAGATGTTTTTATCAAAAACTCAACTCATCCCATGCTTTCATGTAAAAAGAGCAGAATGTATGCTCATAGGACATGTTTGATTCGCTCCTACCTTTATTTGATGGAGGGTAGCCATATGTAAAGGAATTGAATGCTCAACCAAGTTTTGAAATTCAGCCATTAGAGGTGCAAAATTAGCTTGCAAATTAGCTTTTTGATGAGGTAATTTTTGAGGATGTAGTGGATGAGGAGAGAGCAGCCATAGAAGAATCTAGATGAGGAGGAGACTAGAGACTAATAAATTCCGTGTATGAACAAGACCATCCGGGCAGTTAGGATCACTTCCAGACTCTTCGTCATTGGAATTCTCTTCCCGTGCATCTCTAGGATTTGTCCAAGGATTATCGTCAGTGGAATTCTTCTCCCATGCATCTCCAAGATTTGTATTATACTGGTTGGTGTTGTCCAGAGGATTATTGTTAGCCAGCGCGAGGAGGTGAAGTATGTCCTATAATGAGAGCGGCGTAATGATGAGTACGGTCGATCATGCGGTCCACAGTGACCAAGAATCATACCCTTGCCCGTCCCAGGGAGTTTCTAGATCATCTAGTTCCTATTTAGTATCCCGATCAAAGAGCACATGCATGCCACTTAGTAAAGGGAAGAACTGACAAAATCATCAAACCACTTTTATTGGAGACCAAACGCATGTAAGTTGTATTTTTTGGGCTAAATACTTCCAAGGGCCAGTGGGGAGACTCTTTTCACTCACCATGAGACAGATCTTATCCAGTTCAATCTAGATGGTAATGTAACCGACTGTCAATTCAAAGTCTTACCTCTAGGAGTTTTTGACGGAATCCTTGGAATGGATTGGCTCCACAAAAATCAAGCTGACATACACTGTCACAATGGAACCATTTCCTTCCATGACCTTCACGGGAACAAAGTCCATGCAACTGGAGATTCCCGATCCCCAGACCTTCGGTTAGTAAAAGCTTCCAGGTTACTGAAAGGACTTAGGAAGAAGCAGCAAATTTATGCTGTCAAAATGAACCCAGTAGACTCAAAACTTAAACCCAGTAGACTCTAGGAGTTTTTGACGGAATCCTTGGAATGGATTGGCTCCACAAAAATCAAGCTAACATACACTGTCACAATGGAACCATTTCCTTCCATGACCTTCACGGGAACAAAGTCCATGCAACTGGAGATTCCGGATCCCCAGACCTTCAGTTAGTAAAAGCTTCCAGGTTACTGAAAGGACTTAGGAAGAAGCAGCAAATTTATGTTGTCAAAATGAACCCAGTAGCCCTACGCTCATACAAAATGCCAATTCTTCTTGAAGCCATTGAACTCAAGGAACAGCTTAGGCAGCTATTAGAACAAGGGTTTGTAAGACCCAGTGTTTCACCTTGGGGTGCGCCAGTTCTCTTTCAAAAAAAGAAAGATGGAACGCTTAGACTCTGCGTGGACTACAGAGGTCTAAATCAGCTGGGACAATTAAGAATAAGTATCCTATCCCAAGGATTGATGAGCTTTTGGATAGGTTAAATGGAGCCCAGATCTTCACAAAAATAGATCTCAAATTTGGGTATTACCAGATCAAGATCAATGATCCAAATATACCAAAAACAGCCCATCAATACTCGCTATGGGCATTATAAATTTACTGTCATGCCGTTTGGATTAACTAATTCCCCAGCTACATTCAATCGCCTAATGCAGGACATCCTCAGAGAATACTTGGATGATTTTGTTCTAGTTTTCTTTGATGACATTCTGATTTACTCAAGGAATGCAGCTGACCATGAGACTCATGTCCGAAAAGTTCTTGAGATTCTAAGGAAGCATCAACTCTTTGCCAAAAAGAGCAAATGCACTTTCTCAGCCGATCACGTTGAATACTTGGGCTTTCTGGTATCCAAAGATGGAATTTCTCCAGATTCCGCAAAAATCCAAGCTGTCATAGATTGGCCCGAACCAAAGACAGTGAAAGAAGTCAGAGGATTCTTGGGATTGACTAGTTGGTATAGAATTTTTATACCAAAGTATGCTCTCATAGCTTCCCCCCTGACTAACCTTCTCAAAAAGAATATCCCATTTCAATGGTCTGCCAAGTGCCAAAGTTCTTTTGATAAGCTAAAGACCGCCTTGGTAACTAGTCCCGTTCTGAGAAGCTGCAGATTTCTCTCTACCCTTTGAGGTAGTAACTGGACGCAAGTGGTTTTGCCCTGGGAGGTGCACTCATGCAGGAAGGTCATGCAGTGGCCTATGAATCCCGAAAACTCAAAACGCATGAGAGGAATTATGCTGTCCACGACGTGGAATTGCTATCAGTAGTCTATGCCTTAAAGTTGTGGAGACATTACCTCTACTGGGAAAAAGATTCACTTTGATGACAGATCATCAGAGCTTAAAGTGGATCTTTACTTAGAAGGACCTCAACATGCGCCAAAGAAGGTGGATGCAGACCTTGCAGGAATTTGATTTTGAAATCAAGTACCGCCCAGGTAAAGAAAATGTGGTAGCGGATGCTCTCAGCAGAAAAGCCTCCTTGCTTGCAATTACTGTAATATCAAATCCTTTGATTATTCAAGCAAGTGAGAAGATCATGCAGGATAGATTCTTTGGCCCTATTGCTACCCTACTTATGCAGGAAAGCAAAACTCCATAGGAGTTGAACAGAGTTCAAGGGTACAGCCTGGATGATGGCATTATGTATTATAATCGCAGGCTATGCATCCCCAATAATGAGGGAACCAAGAGGCAAATTCTGAAAGAAGCCCATGACAGCCTTATTGCAGGACATCCAGGTTTCATCAAGACCTACATGTCCGTAAAGAAAAGCTTCTTTTGGCCTAGTCTGAAAAAGGATGTACTGAATCATGTGCGTCAATGTCTGACATGCCAAAAAGTCAAACTGAGAGAGTAAAAATGCGTGGGAAGTTACATCCATTAGAAATCCCCCAGATGAAGTGGGAATGTATCAATATGGACTTCATTACTGGATTACCTTCAGTGCAATCAGGTTATAACTCCATCTTTGTAGTAGTCGATAGACTAACCAAAGTTGCCCATCTGATTCCAGTAAAAAAAACCTACACTGCAGTGGATGTGGCCAGAGTGTTCCTCAAAGAAATCTTCAAATTACATGGCCTACCCAATAGAATAGTAAGTGACCGAGATCCCAAATTTACTTCAAGGTTTTGGACTACATTTTTTGAAGCAGTGGAAACTTTCTTGGATCTCAGCACAGCTTATCACCCTGAGACCAATGGTCAAACTGAAAGAGTAAACCAAGTAATTGAAGATATACTTCGGTCATGCTGTGGGAGGGAACCCAAGAAGTGGCTAAGCTATCTGCACCTAGTCAAGTTTGCCTACAATGCTTCTTATCACCGAAGTATCGGGATGAGCCCTTTTAACGCTCTGTATAGACAAGATTTCTTAACTCCATTAACTTGGTCTAACCCATTGATTAGGGTTGAGATGTCTAGACAAATGCTTGAACAACATGGAGCAGCAGATGCAGTCAATTCGTAAAGATATTAAAGCTGCCCCGGATAGACAGAAGCAATATGTAGATAAGAAGAGGACAGATAGAGAATTCAAAGAAGTAGATATGGTCTTTATTCGAGTACGGCCCAAAAGAACTTCCTTATCTCTTGGAAAGTACAAGAAGTTATCCCCCAGATATTGTGGGCCATATCTGATTACAAAGAAAGTAGGTGACAGCCTACGAGCTTCTTCTGCCTCCTCATCTCAAAGTTCATAATGTATTTCATGTAAGCCTTCTAAAGAAATATGTGCCAAACCCAAATCATATGCTAGATGATGAAATCCTAACCTCTTCATCCCAAGGACAGATGGAACTCCAACCTGAAGAAATTCTCGACGTTCGAGAAAAGATTCTCAGGAACAGAATTCTCAGAGAATTATTAGTAAAATGGAAGTTCTATCCTTTTGAAGATGCCACCTGGGAGAATGAAGCCGATCTGTTTACAGGATTACCCCCAGTTTGCGAGATGAGGACATCTCGCATTTTTCAAGTGGGAGAGGATGTAAGATTCCTCCCCAGCCTCTCAAGTCCAGCATCTTCCCATGTATTCAAATCCCTCCTTAGAAATATAAAAGATCTTGTTTCTAACTGTTTTAGCCTAGAGAGTTAAAATATTCTAGAGAGAATATTCATATTTTTAATATTTTTGGATAGAAAAATATCTCATCTTTTTAAAATAAGCTCCCCTGAAACAGAAATTCAAAACGAACTTCCAATGTGCAATTGGAATTTATTGGAATTAGGTATAAAGGACCTTAGCCTAAGGGTCTAGATTTTCAGAAATTTATGTACTATGGTCCAATTAAGGTTTCTGTGGGCCAATAGGATCAATCCATGTGTGAGGAGGAAATAAATCCAATTTGTAAAAGGAAATACCCAGAAATGAGTAAATGCTCACATAAGGTGAAGAGTTGAATATGTACAAGGTTTATTAGTAAAAAACTATGAGTAATATTAAAAATATGAGATATTTTGGGTATAATGATTCTATTTTGACACATATGTAAGGAAGGGGAGTCCCTTCAATGCTCACATAAGGTGAAGAGTTGAATATGTACAAGGTTTATTAGTAAAAAACTATGAGTAATATCAAAATATGAGATAATTTGGGTATAATGATGCCATTTTGACACATATGTAAGGAAGGGGGAGAGAATTTAATGAGGAGCCTACTTCACATGATTAATTGAGTTTTAAATCATCATAAATTCAGATATTTCATCTCTCCTCTCTCCTAATTCAAGTCTAGTTGCAAAAAGTTAGCTCAACTGACCTAAAAATGGTAAAAAATTGACCAAACTGAATTGGAAAATTCTAGAATCAGTTTGTTTAGTTAGGAGCTCACTTTTTCCTATAAATAGAGGCCTTACCCTTTGTTGAAACTCGATAATGTTTATGCATTGTTACTCTATTCCACCCAAGCCAAGAACTGTGAATTCATTAATAATTCACTAGTTTTTGATATTTCCCTCTTCCAAAGATAGGTGGCCACTCTTGTTCAATCAAGAGTTGAACCCTCAAACCCTCAAACCAAAGGAAAGCTATTAAAGTCTTTAGTAAGTTGGTAACTCTTTTTTTTTCAATTATTTCATGGTTTTTATGGTTTAAATGATTTTTATGCTTTATGTCTTCTCTAAAAATGTTATGGCTCATTACAGAAAGGCATTCCCCTCTCTTCTCTAGCAAAACCAACCATTCTCTATCCTTGGTAAATGGTTAATGATAAATTATCAAGTTTTTTATAATGTTGTTTTAATTAAGAGAGAAATTGTTTACTTTAGGATAAATCTAATACTTCTAGCTATTTTTTTAAGACTTAGAAAGTTGAAAAATGGTCAGCCATACAAAGGAGGTTATGACGAAATTTGTTGAAATTAGTGAAATAAAATTCTTCTTTAATCTTTAGGGTTTCTATATTCCAAGTATTATTTTTATGCATAGGAGTATGCATAAAAGATAAATTTTTTATATCAAAAGTGTTACTTTTATCATTTTTTATTTTCATGCATAGGAGTATGCATAAAGATAAATTTTTATATCAAAAGTGTTACTTTTATCATTTTTATTTTCATGCATAGGAGTATGCATAATGATAAATTTTTATATCAAAAGTGTTACTTTTATCATTTTTATTTTCATGCATAGGAGTATGCATAATGATAAATTTTTATATCAAAAGTGTTACTTTTATCATTTTTATTTTCATGCATAGGAGTGCATAATGATAAATTTTTATATCAGAATTGTTACTTTTATCATTTTTATTTTCATGCATAGGAGTATGCATAATGATAAATTTTTATATCAAAAGTGTTACTTTTATCATAATTGATTTTAATGTATAGAGGTATGCATAAAAGATAAATTTTAATTGGAGATCGACGTAAATGAATATTCCACGAGAAATCCATGTTTTTGAATTTGTAAACCTATATTCGTCGAAAGAAATTTTAGAAAAAGAGAAACTGAGATAGTACCTTTCGAGAAGATAATTTTAGAAAGAATCTTTCAGACCTAAACTCTGACTGAGACTATTGACCAAGACCTTATTCCTTCGTTAGTTTCAATCAATGACGATGTGCCCAGTTCAGGGAAAATGTATTCAATCACACACCGAATCTGAAACTAAGTTAAGACTTGTGACTTTGATCTAAGAATCAAGTTAACAGAATTTGAAGAATTCTGTTTGGAATTGAAAATTGGATCTAGAAGTATTGAGATAGGGATTAACGATATACTCATGGTATTCAAACAAAAATAAAAAACTATAAACTTGCATAGAAACCCTACCTTCTTAAAAGACTGTCTTACGCCAGAATGCTGGAGGGAGCATTTGGCATATATATTTATCTAAGGGAAGTTCGGTTGCAATAACTGGCGGGGAGTGTTCGAGGGACAGCTCACGCGGCAAAACCTACCGAGGTCTTAACCAGCCTCGGTATGGTTAAAATGGTGCACTTCCGGTACGATGGACGAGGGCCGACAAAGCGGTCCCTGAGTGAACTGCCAGGACACCTAAGGAGGATCCTGGAGGGTTCTGACCAAGTGATGCACGGGCTCGCGGTGCCGAGGACATCCATGCGTATGTCGAGGAAGATATTATATGATGGACCTATGTTTTTATAATCTATCTCACTGGATCTCGTTGTTGACTTGCTGGTCTCAACGGAGAGTCTAGAGTGATACTGTTTTGTTGAGAAACAAGGACTCAATGAAAATTTTGAAGTATGACATGTATAAACCGTAAATTCTTTATCAAGGGTTGTTTTTATTAAAGTTTTAATAAAGAGGAGTGTGTGCGTATCTGTTTTCTAAAGCTAAAGTTAAGAAAGGCAATTCAATTATGGGTGGGTGAGTACTTGTCTGGTTCCACCGATTCCAGTGGTAGGGTGGTGGCTAACCCATGGGACGGATGGGGTTAGGCTGGAACCAGTGGAGTTTTAATAATCAAACTGTAAAATCTTAGGATTACGCTAAGATTCGAGTAATTAGACAATTCCCTGATAAATTTTTCAATAAGTGGATCAACGGCTGTGCCTGACCTAGATCAGGAAAAAAGCGTTGAATTTACTAAAATGATCAAATTATATCAATGATAGTTTGCTTCTATTTGGTTTATTCAGTTGAAGGATAGCTTAGAATTGATCACGTTAGAAAAATTTGTTTTAAAAAAAAAATCATAAAGGTGGAAGCGTCCTCGCCTTCTGGGCATAGGAATTTTTCCCGCTTTTGGTTTTTGGAGTGACCACCAGCCTAGTCTCGTGCCTAGACATACGAGGGCGAGGCCCCGAGTGAGAAACCCTGCCCCGCGCATGACGGGGCTGCTTCCGTTGTTTCAGCTACCGGGAGTCCCCAATGCATGGAGGGGGCAGAGGGATCTCAGAGATGGCCTTGTTCGTACACGAACTTTATTAGTCTCTAGTCTCCTCCTCATCTAGATTCTTCTATGGCTGCTCTCTCCTCATCCACTACATCCTCAAAAATTGCCTCATCAAAAAGCTAATTTGCAAGCTGATTTTGCACCTCTAATGGCTGAATTTCAAAACTTGGTTGAGCATTCAATTGCTCTACATATGGCTACCCTCCATCAAATAAAGGTAGGAGCAAATCAAACGTGTCCTATGAGCATACATTCTGCTCTTTTTGACATGAAAGCATGGGATGAATTGAGTTTTTGATAAAAACATCTTTACTTACCAAAATCCGCTTTCAGGCCGGATGGTCGAGTCTATATCCCTTGCTTTTTGAATTGTATCCCATAAATATGTATTTAACTACCTTATCTCATCAAGCTTACTGCGTTGTTGCTGCTTAGGCACAAGAGCATAAGCAAGATAACCAAAAACATGCAAATGAGCCACAGAAGGCTTCCTGCCATGCCAAGCTTCATAGGAGTTTTAGACTGTAAGGCCTTGGTAGGGTATTTGTTTCTTAATAGCTCTCACAGATCCATCCTTTGGAAATGATGCCCGATGCATTTTACCAAGAATAACCCCTCACATACATGTCTAGCAGGGGTCTCAAGAGTTGGCAACTCAGACGCCATATCATGTCTTTGAAGGCGTAACAAACTACCATAATTCAAATGGCCAAATCGTGCATGCTATAATTCTACATCACTCATAGTATGAGTCATAGAGACTGAGCAAGCATCATGCCGTAACTTCTTAAATACATCCATCTTGTATAGGCCTTGAAACAAGGCACCTGAGGCAATGCTAGAACCATCATTCCTATCCTGTAGCATACATCTGTCATCCACAAATTTCACCATCAAGCTTGATAAGGCTAAGGCTAAAACTAACAGCAGTAAGTTCTTCTTAATGCCTGGCATATATAAAACTTTAGAAAGAGTAAATAAGCCCCCATCTGTAGTAGTGATTGAGCACAACTCTACCAACTCCTTTGATAGGATATGAGGAACCATTTGCACATGTGACGGTTCCTGCACTTGGGACAAATTCCAGAGATGAGAACAAATTTTTTTGTGAAGTAATGTGCTTACTACTACCACTGTCAAAGTACCAAGCATCCGATTCTACCACTGACATGCATACATCATGAGCAGAAGGGTCATAAATGCAATGTACAATCGGATCACTTGCTAGTAGGAAAATGATCATTCGTCTATTCCAGAGGGGTGAACATAACTCTACTACGTTCTCCTGCCTCGAGAGAAAGGTAAGTCCATGCCTTATCATTTTGAGCAAAACTTGTAGATTCTTTCTTTGCTGTACTTGGTGTAGATGCATCAGCCCCACAGCCATGCGCGATTCCTTCATTTTCTCCTTCTCTAGTCTTTTCTTGCACTCATTTATGTATTGCCCTAGTTTCCTGCAATAGTGACACTTGCCCTTCTTTTTAGTCTTATCACCTTCTCTCTCTGCATCTTTACCTCAGGATTCTGATTTTGGCTCATAGCCACCATGCGAAGAAGCTTTACCTTTGCCTTTCTGACTGGCATTAAAAAATTGGTCACCAACTTGCATAATAGATCTATTTTGTGTAGACTACTCTTCTTGCAAGAGTACTGAAACTAGCTCATCAAATGTAAGGGCATTTGGATTTCCCATCATCATGAATCTAAAGGGAGAGGCAAAACTCTCATAAGAATCCAACAATGCATTGAGAACTATGGGCACCAATGTACTATTGGGATATATCTCATCCATACTAGCGCGCTGCTCCTTAAAATCTTTGATCTTGGTCAAGAAGATCTCCCTCATTCATGTGCTCAAACTCCAATTGTTTGCGTAGATGCATGCAACACGTGCCACGTGCTTCATTGCGCACCTGGTATAATGCAGCAAGTGTATCCCATGCAGGTTTTGAAGTCTTACATGACCGAGTATGAGGAATAATGCTTTGCTTCACAGAAAGTGCAAGCAATGCATGTGCCTGTGCATCTCTTCCATCCCATCTCGTTTGAGCAGCAGTGGGAGGTACTGATGGTGCATGTGGAAGAGCCACATATGTATCAGATTCTACTTTAGATGTACCTGCAGCACCTAGTTGCACTGGTAGTTGAGAAACAAGACGAGTTTCACTACCACTGACCACATTCCAAAGGCCTTTAGCAACAAGCACATGCCTCATCATGTAGGACCACAATGGGTAGTTAGTCCCATCAAGTTTGTCCTTAGTAGACAACATATTGAATACATCACTACTACCAGCCCATGACTGTCTACCAAATGCAAAATCTTTCAACACACTTCAAGACTTCAAGTACCTAGTATTCACTGAATGCAACCCCGAATGGCTACCAAACTAGGTGAATCACTTGCTAGTTGTTAGCAGCCATCCGGGGTATGAAAAATCATATAGAGTAGAGAATAGAGTTTTATTGGCAAAAGTATGATGGTCGATGTTGTTGAAGCAACAATAGATGCTGTTGCACACCAAATCTTTGCCCCTGCACAACCCAAACACCCAAAATAATCGAGCAAAACCAATCCAAAATTATGCCTCTCTAGAAACCTTGCGGTGCCCAAAACGTGTCTGAAACACATCCGAATCGTGCGGCAGATCCCAAAAATTTAGTATACTTCATATACATCACACTACAATATATACGTTCTTCTTTCTAAGAGGGTATCTCGATTGGAGACAAAAAAAAACAAGGTTGTGGAGGAGGGAGGCAGACTACTAGCTCTGATACCAATTGTTGGAATCGGGGTTAGGGTTCCAACAATGCACACACATAAGATAGAAAAGCTTGAGAGCACACAAAATCATTAGATTAGAATAAACAAATGTGTGCCAGATACAAAAGATAAGTGCACACCCCAAAATGAGTAGATAAGAGGGTGCACATACGCACGGGGAAAAGAACCTCCTAGTGAGGAAAAAAGTACCCCGAGAGTCCTAAGTGTGTTCACACACATCACTACCATATAATTCTACAAGGCTGAAGAACTCATTCATCATAATGGTGGATTCATGAGATGAGGGAAGGTAGCAATCCTTCATAGCTTGTTTAATGTCACTTCAAGTCAAGGAACCTCCTTGGTGACCCCCCTTGCCTTAACACCATTGTTTCCACCAAAGTTTACAATCTCCAGTGAGACAAAACCTAGCAAGCATGGATTGATTTCTAACTCCTATTTCGACATTTGAAAAATAGTCATCCATAGCCTCAATCCAAACTTCCACATTTCTTTCAATATTTGAGCCTGTCCCATTGAATGAGAGAGGTTGCATTTGTTTGAGCAAGAGCTTCTTCTCCTGTGTATCTATGTATCTATGTTTGAGCAGGAGCTTCTTCTCCTATGTATCTATGTATAATGCATTGGGAACAAGAAGTTGATGACCTTGGTTTATCAATGCGAGGTTAAGTTTAGAATTATAATACTTAGGCTACCTAGTCTTACAATAATCACAAGAACACTAAGTGCAAGAATTCCAAATCTTTATTCCAAGCTTTAATATTTACAAGAAAAACTAGTTGATTACAAGGATTGAGTTATACAAATCAATATTTACATGATGGTAAGCTTCTAGTAAAATTGTGAGGCATTAGAATTGAAACATTAAGGAGGATCTACCAAGGTTTCTAAAACTCGATAAGTCTCTGGGAAGGGAGGCAAACCATGAGTTGAGCTTCGGCTAACAACTACTCTATTGGGAGGCAAAACCTCGGTCACTTTGTCATAGACCCATTGATTTTTTAGTATATGAGTTCCATTGATGGTTCTATGGGTATCATTTTGAGGAGTGCCAAGGGACCAAAACAAGTAAACCAGTTGAAGGGCTAAATTAGCTTTTCTATGATGTGGATCATGGCATCACAGAACTCAAAGTTTAGGGAGCAACAACATGTACTAGAACACTAAGAATTGAGAATAGCAATCCATCCCATCCTACATCTAGACATAACTAGATTAGTCTATCAAGAAAGCCTAGCAATCAAACAATACGACACACAATTACCTAAACCATGCTTGGATACAACGTGTAAGGTCCTCGCCCTAGCTAGGTCAAGGGAAACCCTTTGATAGGTAGATAAGTCCCCTTATTTTCAATTAATGACACCTTAATCTCTTGACAATATGAGGATATGAGCAAACAAAGGGACCTAACTCTATCTCACGGGAAACATAGTCATTCTAATAGGAATCTATTCCTCTGATCAAACGGCACTCAATGTGCATGATCCAGGATAGAACAAATCTGCACTTCGTTATATAGAAGCTAACCCCTTTTCCTCTTGTCCTCACAAGGCATGGTCGCTAGCATGGCCCCCTAAAACGAAACTTGTTTGGGTCCTATTCGGATTGTAATAAATAAATATGTTGGAAAGTTACCTGACTCGTTGGGTCCACCCACCCATAGGATGGCGCCATCAGGGCACCCATTCACCCACTTTCAACCTAATCACCAATTCATTTTTATCATCTATTTAGGTCCTACCACACTATGAAACATATACAAATGTTTTCTTTAACTTACAGAAGTTCCACAATGATCCTTAAACAACCTTTGAAAATAACAAATATTTACATCAAATAGTTTCTACAGCAAAATGTTCACAAAGAGATGCTGAAATCAGGTCGGCAGCCAGATCGAGGCTTCCATATCCATGTCCATAGACGTATCCAAACCAAAAACAAAACCAAAACCACCGATGATTTAGAATTCAATCTTCTAGCGTAAACCAGCTGAGCATACCTTACGAACTAAACTCCCTCATCATCGACCAATCAACGAGGGCCAAGCTGACCTGTCACCCCCTTAAGTCCGGTCCTCACTGTACCGAGCCCTCTCACTCCTCAGAGGGAGACGCCTTCTCACGAGGTAGGCTAATTCATCGCACTAGCCTGGCCTGCAAAACTAGGCAGCATCCATAACGACATGTCCACTCTTATGGGGTCGAAATCCAATTTCTTGTGTCATAGGAGGGGATTTCCCTCGGCTGACTCCTAGGTATGCTATTGCCTCTGCCTGCTAACTACGCAAGCAAGAGAGGAGTTAGCTAAGTAAGGGGAGAAGATGTACCTACAAATTATCCACTGAAACTAGGAAAATATGGTAGCGAGGCTCCTAAGGAACTACTCCAATCTAGTGGCCCATCTCATAGAGATCATTCCCTATGATTGAGGAATTACTAGGAAGTGCAAAGTGCAGATTTCATTTTTAGGGCAACAAATTCTCCACTTCACAAGAGGGCTCTGTAGAACATTACTCCTAACTTCAAGGGAGATGGGACTCAAATCTAGAAAGATTAGGGGATGCTTAAGAAAGCTTATGTGCCATGTTTAATGGCTAATGGAGATGTACTTAAGCCTATTAAAAGACACTCTATCTAATGGATCAAAACATATGAGCTTTTGAGCTAAACCTCTTGCATTGTCATTATGCTTCATCTTCATCATTAGCATTATCATTAGTGCTAATGTCTTTCTTGATTGCTATCATGCTAAGATGATAAGTTTAATTCATTTGTAGACACCTTAATCATCTCTAGATGCAAATCTCAAGTTAGTATTAGATCACCCATCATTCCGAGAGTAGTTATGCAACCTACCATTGCTTAGATTATTAAAATTTTAGTTTTACTTAACTAGCTTAGCAATTTTTTCAAATCTTTTTCTAAGATCCAAATCATCAAGAATCAAAGTTTTTGGATTCATTGTCTTCAAGAAGGAACACTTGGGAGCTGGTATATCAACTCAAAGAGTTGTAACACATGAAAGGAGGGTATTATTTGGTCAAATCAAAGGCATCAAAAGGGAGCAGCTAGTTGGCGGTAAAATTCCAGCTTGAAGGATGGAAATTTCAGAATTTCACATCATTCTTGCCACTTTTTGGCTCATGGGTTCAATTCACATGCTAAACACCATTGAAGCTTTAATTATCAAATCATTCTCTCCTCTAGCAAAAAAAGACCTTAGTTAATAAGATAACTAGTGATAATTACAATCAATTTCTAGAGCCATTTAAGGTTCTAATCTACCCCATCATTGGGGTGTTGCTAAACACTTGTGTGGCATCAAAACCAATTTTTCTCTTAGTCTAGTACTCCAAATCACTCTCCCAAATCAAGGTATTTACCGGCTTTAAGTAACCCCATTATAAAGACCTTCCCATCCCCATAAGGAAACCATGTCAAATTCACTCATAGTAGCAGATAAATTTAATGGTGAAGATTTTAAAAAATACACATGATGGCAAGTAAAACTCAAGTTTCCATACATGGCAAGTAAAACTCAATTTTCTATACATGGCAAGTAAAATTCAAGTTTATTCTCATCAAAAATGGGCTTTAGGGGATAGTAAGTAGAAAAGAGAAATGTCCACAAATAAAAGATTCTGTAAACAAAGAGATGAGATAGCTCTAGCCATTGTTGCATTAGGGCTAGGTGATAGATTCATCCATCACATTGCATGAAAAGATAACTCTAAAAGATAGCTGCTCTAAAGGAGCATGGGATGAAATAGAGAAACTATTTAGTGCTAACAAAGAACTCTGAAATAATTCTAAAATATTAGTTTTTTAGGTTGACCATCTATCAAAGAGTCTGAGTCAGTCCAAGCACATTTAAATAAAATAAAAAAGTGTAATATATAACAACTTACATGTGTTGGGTGTCCATTAGAAGAGAAGGATGCCATAGCAATCCTCCTTAAGAGCAGGACCTTGCAAGTATTTAGCCCAGCACATAGGAAAAGAGGAGGATGCCATAGCAATCATTCTTAATAGCATGACCTTGGAAGCATTTAGCCAAAAAAATACAACTTACATGTGTTTGGTCTCCAATAGAAGTGGTCTCCCTTTACTAAGTGACATGCATGTGCTCTTTGATCCGGATACTAAATAGGAACTAGATGATCTAGAAACACCTTGGGACGAGCAAGGGTATGATTCTTGGTCACCGTGGACCGCATGATCGACCGTACTTATCATTACGCTGCTCTCATTATAGGACATACTTCACCTCCTCGCGCTGGCTAACGATAATCCCCTGGACAACACTAGCCAATATAATACAAATCCTGGAGATACATGGGAGAAGAATTCCACGGACGATAATCCTTGGACAAATCCTAGAGATGCACGGGAAGAGAATTCCAATGACGAAGAGTCTGGAACTGATCCCAACCACCCGGATGGCCTTGTTCATACACGGAATTTATTAGTCTCTAGTCTCCTCCTCATCTAGATTCTTCTATGGCTGCTATCTCCTTATCCACTACATCCTCAAAAATTGCCTCATTAAAAAGCTAATTTGCAAGCTAATTTTGCACCTCTAATGGCTGAATTTCAAAACTTGGTTGAGCATTCAATTGCTCTACATATGGCTACCCTCCATAAAGGTAGGAGCGAATCAAACATGTCCTATGAGCATACATTCTGCTCTTTTTTACATGAAAGCATGGGATGAATTGAGTTTTTGATAAAAAGCATCTTTACTTACCAAAATCCACTTTGAGGCCCGATGATGGTCAAGTCTATATCCCTTGCTTTTTGAACTGTATACCACAAATATGCATTTAACTGCCTTATCATCAAGCTTGCTGCGTTGTTGCTGCTTCTACAGCCACTGACATGCATACATCATGAATAGAAGGGTCATAAATGTAATGTACAGCCGGATCACTTGCTAGGAAAATGATCATTCATCTATTCCAGAGGAGATATAAGTATTTCCGCATGATGCGCAATTGGGTTTGTGCAGTAACAATCCATGCTACTCCATTTAAGTTAAGTATCTAGGCGGGAAAAATGTCCTTCTTTTTTGTTTCTTCCTATGGTATCATTATTCTGATAATGAATAAAAGATTTGCTCGTGAAAGAGACGTGAGCTTGTTAGATCGTGAGAAAATTCTCTCTCTCTCTCTCTCTCTCTCTCTCTCTCTCTATATATATATATATATATATATATATATATATATATCTGTAGAATTGAAATGGTGAACGTAACTCTACTACGTTCTCCTGCCTCGAGAGAAAGGTAAGTCCATGCCTAATCATTTTGAGCAAAACTTGTAGATTCTTTCTTTGCTGTACTTGGTGTAGATGCATCAGCCACACAACCATGTGCGATTCCTTCATTTTCTCCTTCTCTAGTCTTTTCTTGCACTCATTTATGTATTGCCCTAGTTTCCTGCAATAGTGACACTTGCCCTTCTTTTTAGTCTTATCACCTTCTCTCTCTGCATCCTTACCTCAGGATTCGGATTTTGGCTCATAGCCACCATGCAAAGAAGCTTTACCTTTGCCTTTCTGACTGGCATTAAAAAATTGGTCACCAACTTGCATAATAGATCTATTTTGTCTAGACTGCTCTTCTTGCAAGAGTACGGAAACTAGCTCATCAAATGTAAGGGCATTTGGATTTCTCGTCATCATGAATCTAAAGGGAGAGGGAAAACTCTGATAAGAATCCAACAATGCATTGAGAACTGTGGGCACCAATGTACTATCAGGATATATCTCATCCGTACTAGCGCACTGCTCCTTAAAATCTTTGATCTTGGTCAAGAAGCTGTCCATTGAGTCTCCCTCATTCATGTGCTCAAACTCCAATTGTTTGCGTAGATGCATGCAACACGTGCCACGTGCTTCATTGTGCACCTGGTATAATGCAGCAAGTGTATCCCATGCATGTTTTGAAGTCTTACATGACCGAGTATGAGGAATAATGCTTTGCTTCACAGAAAGTGCAAGCAATGCATGTGCTTGTGCATCTCTTCCATCCCATCTTGTTTGAGCAGCAGTGGGAGGTACTGGTGGTGCATGTGGAAGAGCCACATATGTATCAGATTCTACTTTAGATGTACTTGCAGCATCTAGTTGCGCTGGTAGTTAAGAAACAAGACGAGTTTCACTACCATTGACCACATTCCAAAGGCCTTTAGCAAACCAGCACATGCCTCATCATGTAGGACCACAATAGGTAGTTAGTCCCATCAAGTTTGTCCTTAGTAGACAACATATTGAATACATCACTACTGCCAGCCCATGACTGTCTACCAAATGCAAAATCTTTCAACACACTTCAAGACTTCAAGTACCCAGTATTGAATGCAACCCCGGATGGCTACCAAACTAGGTGAATCACTTGCTAGTTGTTGGCAGCCATTCGGGATATGAAAAATCATATAGAGTAGAGAATAGAGTTTTACTAGCGAAAGTATGATGGTCGATGTTGTTGAAGCAACAATAGATGCTGTTGCACACCAAATCTTTGCAATTGCACAACCCAAACACCCAAAATAATCGAGCAAAACCAATCCAAAATGATGCCTCTCTAGAAACCTTGTGGTGCCCAAAACGTGTCTGAAACACATCCGAATCGCGCGGCAGATCCCAAAAATTTAGTGTACTTTGTATACATCACACTACAGTATATACGTTCTTCTTTCTAAAAGGGTATCTCAATCGGAGACAAAAAAAATAGGGTTGTGGAGGAGGGAGGCAGACTACTAGCTCTGATACCAATTGTTGGAATCGGGGTTAGGGTTGCAACAATGCACACACATAAGATAGAGAAGCTTGAGAGCACACAAAATCATTAGATTAGAATAAACGAATGTGTGCCAGATACAAAAGATAAGTGCACACCCCAAAATGAGTAGATAAGAGGGTGCACATACGCACAGGGAAAAGAACCTCCTAGTGAGGAAAAAAGTACCCCGAGAGTCCTAAGTGTGTTCACACCCCAAAATGAGTAGATAAGAGGGTGCACATACGCACAGGGAAAAGAACCTCCTAGTGAGGAAAAAAGTACCCTGAGAGTCCTAAGTGTGTTCACACACATCACTACCATATAATTCTACAAGGCTGAAGAACTTATTCATCATAATGGTGGATTCATGAGATGAGGGAAGGTAGCGATCCTTCATAGCTTGTTTAATGTCACTTCAAGTCTAGGAACCTCCTTGGTGACCCCCCTTGCCTTAACACCATTGTTTCCACCAAAGTTTACAATCTCCAGTGAGACAAAACCTAGCAAGCATGGATTGATTTCTAACTCCTATTTCGGCATTTGAAAAATAGTCATCCATAGCCTCAATCCAAACTTCCACATATCTTTCAATATTTGAGCCTGTCCCATTGAATGAGAGAGGTTGCATTTGTTTGAGCAGGAGCTTCTTCTCCTGTGTATCTATGTATCTATGTTTGAGCAAGAGCTTCTTCTCCTGTGTATCTATGTATAATGCATTGGGAACAAGAAGTTGATGACCTTGGTTTATCAATGCGAGGTTAAGTTTAGAATTATAATACTTAGGCTACCTAGTGTTACAATAATCACAAGAACACTAAGTGCAAGAATTCCAAATCCTTTATTCCAAGCTTTAATATTTACAAGAAAAACTAGTTGATTACAAGGATTGAGTTATACAAATCAATATTTACATGATGGTAAGCTTCTAGTAAAATTGTGAGGCATTAGAATTGAAACATTAAGGAGGATCTACCAAGGTTTCTAAAACTCGATAAGTCTCTGGGAAGGGAGGAAAACCATGAGTTGAGCTTCGGCTAACAACTACTCTATTGGGAGGCAAAAGCTCGGTCACTTTGTCATAGACCCATTGATTTTTTAGTATATGAGTTCCATTGATGGTTCTATGGGTATCATTTTGAGGAGTGCCAAGGGACCAAAACAAGTAAACCAGTTGAAGGGCTAAATTAGCTTTTCTACGATGTGGATCATGGCATCACAGAACTCAAAGTTTAGGGAGCAACAACATGTACTAGAACACTAAGAATTGAGAATAGCAATCCATCCCATCCTACATCTAGACATAACTAGATTAGTCTATCAAGAAAGCCTAGCAATCAAACAATACGACACACAATTACCTAAACCATGCTTGGATACAACGTGTAAGGTCCTCGCCCTAGCTAGGTTAAGGGAAACCCTTTGATAGGTAGATAAGTCCCCTTATTTTCGATTAATGACACCTTAATCTCTTGACAATATGAGGATACGAGCAAACAAAGAGACCTAACTCTATCTCACAGGAAACATAGTCATTCTAATAGGAATCTATTCCTCCAATCGAATGGCACTCAATGTGCGTGATCCAGTATAGAACAAATCTGCACTTGGTTATAGAAGCTAACCCCTTTTCCTCTTGTCCTCACAAGGCATGGTCGCTAGCATGGCCCCCTAAAGCGAAACTTGTTTGGGTCCTATTCGGATTGTAATAAATAAATATGTTGGAAAGTTACCCGACTCGTTGGGTCCACCCACCCATAGGATGGCACCATCAGGGCAGCCATTCACCCACTTTCAACCTAATCTCACCAATTCATTTTTATCATCTAATTAGGTCCTACCACACTATGAAACATATACAAATATTTTCTTTAATTTACAGAAGTTCCACAATGATCCTTAAAACAACCTTTGAAAACAACAAATATTTACATCAAATAGTTTCTATACAGCAAAATGTTCACAAAAGAGATGCTGAAATCAGGTCGACAGCTAGATCAAGGCTTCCATATCCATGTCCATAGACATATCCAAACCAAAACCACCGATGATTTAGAATTCAATCTTCTAGCGTAAACCAGCCAAGCATACCTTACGAACTAAATCAACGAGGACCAAGCCTACCTGTCACCCCCTTAGGTCATGTGGGTGTACCGAAGGAAGTTCAAGCCCTCATCCAGGTAGAAGAAACTCATGAGAGAGCAATGAAGCACAGCCTTTGGGTCATAGCAGATGAGCTAGAAGACATGAATCTGGGCGACGTGGAGCATCCCAAGATAGTTTGCATCAGCACTAAGTTGGATACAGAATTGAAAGAAAAACTCTAGAACTTATTAAAATCATATGCGGATGTATTTCCTTGGAGCTGCAAAGATATGAAGGGCATTGATCCTCAATTTTATCAACATCATATCAATCGTAAAGGAGGATGTTGTTCCCATTAAGCAAGCAACAGCGGTACCGGATGAATGCAAATTATGCAAGACAAATTGAGGAAATTGATAAACTCTTAAAACTAGGATTCATGTATCCGCCGGTGGAAAAGTGACATGGTTGTTGCCAATAGTGACTGTGCTAAAAGAGAATGGAACGCTCCGTGTCTATTTGGATTACTGGAAGCTCAATGTTGCAAGAGAGACAAATCCTTTCCCACTTCTATTCATAGATTCCGTGGTAGATGCCACCTGCAGACCTTGAGATGTATTCTTTCTTGGATGGTTTAGTTATGTCTAGATGTAGGATGGGATGGATTGCTATTCTCAATTCTTAGTGTTCTAGTACATCATCGTCTCCCCTACTTGGCTAACTCTGCTCTTGCTTGCATAGTCGGTAGAGGCGAAGGCACAAGCAAGCTCCCAAGGTAATCCCCTCTAATGCCACTCGGAATTGGGTTTCCTCCCCAATGAGGGTGGACATGTGATTATGGATGCTGCCTAGTTTTGTGGGCCCAAGCTAGTGTGGTGAATCAGCCCACCTCATAAGTAGACGTCTCCTATGAGGAGCGGGAGGGATTGGTACAAGCAACAGGGGGTGACAGGCTAGCTTGGCCCTTGTCGAGACTGGTCGATGATGGAGTATGTATGGTCCATGAGGTATGCCCAGCTGGTTTAGGCTAGAAGACTAAATTCTAGATCATTACTGGTTTTGGGTTTGGTTTGGATATGTCTATGGACTGTAAAGCTAGTTTCACTGTTTCTTTTCTGAACATTTTTCTATAAGAATTGTTTGATTAATATTGTTGTTTTCAAAGACTGTTTTAAGGAACATTTTTATGCTTATATTATGGGGAGCCAATATAAGTATTAAACCCTCCTTTTACTCCTTACACACTAAGTGGGTAGAGTGCTCCCTACAAAGGGTAGAGCTGGTTTAACTGGGAGCATTTACATGTACATGCCCAGATAGTCCAAAGGCATATCCCTAAAGTCCCAAAGCTTCTAACTGAAAAGTCCAAAAATCTACACTGATCCCCACACCCATCCCCCACTCCTAACATACCCCACCCACACATTTTTGGGCATGTTTAGTGCACACAAAGACTATTCTAAGCTTAGAAATAGCTTGCACTAACCTTGGTACCCACCACTACTTGCATTGTAGTCTTTCTTCTAGTGTATCTTGTGGTGTAGCCTCTACCCATTTTGTTAAGTCTTGTTTTTGCTACATCTAGACCTCTTTCCAAAATTGTGCTTTACACAAAAGCTATCCACGTACTAAAAAACTAAGGAATTAATCCCTACACAAGGAACATCCAAGTTGGAGCCATGGATGATGGTGCCATGTTCACCTTTTCCCCACCCCTTTTCACTCTATTGCATAGGGAACCTAGAAACCAGTCCTTAGATCTTCCTAATATACTCAAATGTCATCACATTGGAAGCAAATGCTCCCCATTTTGTGACAAAAGCTGTCTTTTCTCATGATCATCTGGGGCCATCAGGATAGTTTCTAAACCATGCTCGGATACCACATGTAAGGTCCTCGCCCTAGCTAGGTCAAGGGAAACCCTTTGATAGGTAGATAAGTCAGCTTATTTTTGATTAATGACACCTTAATCTCTTGACAATATGAGGATACAAGCAAACAAAGGGACCTAACTCTATCTCACGAGAAACATAGTCATTCTAATAGGAATCTATTCCTCCAATCGAATGGCACTCAATGTACGTGATCCAGGATAGAACAAATTTGCACTTGGTTTATATAGAAGCTAACCCCTTTTTCTCTTGTCCTCACAAGGCATGGTCGCTAGCATGGCCCCCTAAAATGAAACTTGTTTGGGTCCTATTCGGATTGTAATAAATAAATATGTTGGAAAGTTACCCGACTCGTTGGGTCCACCCACCCATAGGATGGCGCCATCAGGGCACCCATTCACCCACTTTCAACCTAATCACCAATTCATTTTTATCATCTAATTAGGTCCTACCACACTATGAAACATATACAAATATTTTCTTTAACTTATAGAAGTTCCACAATGATCCTTAAAACAACCTTTGAAAATAACAAATATTTACATCAAATAGTTTCTACAGCAAAATGTTCACAAAAGAGATGCTGAAATTAGGTCGGCAGCCAGATCGAGGCTTCCATATCCATATCCATAGACATATCCAAACCAAAAACAAAACCAAAACCACCGATGATTTAGAATTCAATCTTCTAGCATAAACCAGCTGAGCATACCTTACGAACTAAACTCTCTCATCGTCGACCAATCAACGAGGGCCAAGCTGACCTGTCACCCCCTTAAGTCCGGTCCTCACTGTACCGAGCCCTCTCACTCCTTAGAGGGAGACGTCTTCTCATGAGGTAGGCTAATTCACCGCACTAGCATGGCCTGCAAAACTAGGCAGCATCCATAATGACATGTCCACTCTTATGGGGTCGAAATCCAATTTCTAGTGTCATAGGACAGATTTCCCTCGGCTGACTCCTAGCTATGCTACTGCCTCCGCTTGCTAACTACGCAAGTAAGAGAGGAGTTAGCTAAGTAAGGGGAGAAGATGTACCTAAAAATTATCCACTGAAACTAGGAAACTTTGGTAGTGAGGACCCTAAGGAAGCGGCCCATCTTATAGAGATCATTTCCTATGATTGAGGAATTACTAGGAAGTGCAAGGTGCAGATTTCATTTTTAGGGCAACAAATTCTCCACTTCACAAGAGGGCTCTGTAGAACATTACTCCTGACTTCAAGGGAGATGGGACTCAAATCTAGAAAGATTAGGGTATGCTTAAGAAAGCTTATGTGCCATGTTTAATGGCTAATGGAGATGTACTTAAGCCTATTAAAAGACACTCTATCTAATGGATCAAAACATATGAGCTTTTGAGCTAAACCTCTTGCATTGTCATTATGCTTCATCTTCATCATTAGCATTATCATTAGTGCTAATAATGTCTTTCTTGATTGCTAGCATGCTAAGATGATGAGTTTAATTCATTTGTAGACACCTTAATCATCTCTAGATGCAAATCTCAAGTTAGTATTAGAGCATCCATCATTCCGAGAGTAGTTATGCAACCTACCATTGCTTAGATTATTAAAATTTTAGTTTTACTTAACTAGCTTAGCAATTTTTTCAAATCTTTTTCTAAGATCCAAATCATCAAGAATCAAAGTTTTTGGATTCATTGTCTTCAAGAAGGAACACTTGGGAGCTGGTATATCAACTCAAAGAGTTGTAACACATGAAAGGAGGGTATTATTTGGTCAAATCAAAGGCATCAAAAGGGAGCAGCTAGTTGGCGGTAAAATTCCAGCTTGAAGGGTGGAAATTTCAGAATTTCACATCATTCTTGCCACTTTTTGGCTCATGGGTTCAACTCACATGCTAAACACCATTGAAGCTTTAATTATCAAATCATTCTCTTCTCTAGCAAAAAAAGACCTTAGTTAATAAGATAACTAGTGATAATTACAATCAATTTCTAGAGCCATTTAAGGTTCTAATCTACCCCATCATTGGGGTGTTGCTAAACACTTGTGCGGCATCAAAACCAATTTTTCTCTTAGTCTAGTACTCCAAATCACTCTCCCAAATCAAGGTATTTACCAACTTTAAGTAACCCCATTATAAAGAACTTCCCATCCCCATAAGGAAACCATGTCAAATTCACTCATAGTAGCATATAAATTTAATGGTGAAGATTTCAAAAAATACACATGATGGCAAGTAAAACTCAAGTTTCCATACATGGCAAGTAAAACTCAGTTTTCTATACATGGCAAGTAAAATTCAAGTTTATTCTCATCAAAGATGGGCTTTAGGGGATAGTGAGTAGAAAAGAGAAATGTCCACAAATAAAAGATTCTGTAAACAAAGAGATGAGATAGCTCTAGCCATTGTTGCATTAGGGCTAGGTGATAGATTCATCCATCACATTGCATCAAAAGATAACTCTAAAAGATAGCTGCTCTAAAGGAGCACGGGATGAAATAGAGAAACTATTTAGTGCTAACAAAGAACTCTGAAATAATTCTAAAATATTAGTTTTTCAGGTTGACCATCCATCAAAGAGTCTGAGTCAGTCCAAGCACATTTAAATAAAATAAAAAAGTGTTATATATAACAATTTACATGTGTTGGGTGTTAGAAGAGAAGGATGCCATAGCAATCCTCCTTAAGAGCATGACCTAGCCCAGCACATAGGAAAAGAGGAGGATGCCATAACAATCATTCTTAATAGCATGACCTTGGAACCATTTAGCCAGAAAAATACAACTTACTTGCGTTTGGTCTCCAATAAAAGTGGTTTGATGATTTTGTCAGTTCTTTCCTTTACTAAGTGGCATGCATGTGCTCTTTGATCCGGATACTAAATAGGAACTAGATGATCTAGAAACTCCCTGGGACGAGCAAGGGTATGATTCTTGGTCACCGTGGACCGCATGATCGACCGTACTCATCATTACGCCGCTCTCATTATAGGACATACTTCACCTCCTCACGCTGGCTAACGATAACCCCCTGGACAACACCAGCTAGTATAATACAAATCCTGGAGATGCATGGGAGAAGAATTCCACTGATGATAATCCTTGGACAAATCCTAGAGATGCACGAGAAGAGAATTCCAATGACGAAAAGTCTGGAAGTGATCCTAACCGCCCGAATGGTGTAAGATTCCTCCCTAGCCTCTCAAGATGTCCAGCATCTTCCCGTGTAATCAAATCCCTCCCTAGAAATATAAAAGATCTTGTTTCTAGCTGTTTTATCCTAGAGAGAGAAAATATTCTAGAGAGAGAATATTCAAATTTTTAATATTTTTGGATAGAAAAATATCTCATCTTATAAAAATAAGTTTCCCTGAAATAGAAATTCAAAAAGAACTTCCAATGTGCAACTGGAATTTATTGGAATTGGGTATAAAGGACCTTAGCCTGAGGGTCTAGATTTTTAGAAATTTATGGACTATGGTCCAATTAAGGTTTCTGTGGGCCAATAGGATCAATCCGTGTGTGAGGAGGAAATAAATCCAATTTGTAAAAGGAAATACCCAAAAATGAGTAAATGCTCACATAAGGTGAAGAGGTTAATATGTACAAGGTTTATTAGTAAAAAACTATGAGTAATATTAAAAATATGAGATATTTTGGGTATAACGATTCTATTTTGACACATATGGAGTCCCTTCAATGCTCACATAAGGTGAAGAGTTGAATATGTACAAGGTTTATTAGTAAAAAACTATGAGTAATATCAAAATATGAGATAATTTGGGTATAATGATGCCATTTTGACACATATGTAAGGAAGGGGGAGAGCATTTAATGAGGCACCTACTTCACATGATTAATTGAGTTTTAAATCATCATAAATTCAGATATTTCATCTCTCCTCTCTCCTAATTCAAGTCTAGTTGCAAAAAGTTAGCTCAACTGACCTAAAAATGGTCAAAAATTGACCAAACTGAATTGGAAAATTCTAGAATCAGTTTGTTTAGTTAGGAGCTCACTTTTTCCTATAAATAGAGGCCTTCCCCTTTGTTGAAACTCAATAATGTTTATGCATTGTTACTCTATTCCACCCAAGCCAAGAACTGTGAATTCATTAATAATTCACTAGTTTTTGACATTTCCCTCTTCCAAAGATAGGTGGCCACTCTTGTTCAATCAAGAGTTGAACCCTCAAACCCTCGAGCCAAAGTAAAGCTATTAAAGTCTTTAGTAAGTTGGTAACTCTTTTTTTTTCCAAATATTTCATGGTTTTTATGGTTTAAATGATTTTTATGCTTTATGTCTTCTCTAAAAATGTTATGGCTCATTACAGAAAGGCATTCCCCTCTCTTCTCTAGCAAAACCAACCATTCTCTATCCTTGGTAAATGGTTAATGATAAATTGTCAAGTTTTTTATAATGTTGTTTTAATTAAGAGAGAAATTGTTTACTTTAGGATAAATCTAATACTTCTAGCTATTTTTTAAAGACTTAGAAAGTTGAAAAATGGTCAGCCATACAAAGGAGGTTATGGCAAAATTTGTTGAAATTAGTGAAATAAAATTCTTCTTTAATCTTTAGGGTTTCTATATTCCAAGTATTATTTTTATGCATAGGAGTATGCATAAAAGATAAATTTTTATATCAAAAGTGTTTTTTTAAACCATTTTTTTTTCATACATAGGAGTATGCATAAAGATAAATTTTTATATCAAAAGTGTTACTTTTATCATTTTTTTTCATGCATAGGAGTATGCATAATGATAAATTTTTATATCAAAAGTGTTACTTTTATCATTTTTATTTTCATGCATAGGAGTATCCATAATGATAAATTTTTATATCAAAAGTGTTACTTTTATCATTTTTATTTTCATGCATAGGAGTATGCATAATGATAAATTTTTATATCAAAAGTGTTACTTTTATCATTTTTATTTTCATGCATAGGAGTATGCATAATGATAAATTTTTATATCAAAAGTGTTACTTTTACAATTTTTTATTTTCATGCATAGGAGTATGCATAAAGATAAATTTTTATATCAAAAGTGTTACTTTTATCATTTTTATTTTTATGCATAGGAGTAAGCATAAAGATAAATTTTTATATGAAAAGTGTTACTTTTATCATTTTTATTTTCATGCATAGGAGTATGCATAATGATAAAATTATATATCAAAAGTGTTACTCTTATCATTTTTATTTTCATGCATAGGAGTATGCATAATGATAAATTTTTATATCAAAAGTGTTACTCTTATCATTTTTATTTCCATGCATAGGAGTATGCATAATGATAAATTTTTATATCAAAAGTGTTACTCTTATCATTCTTATTTTCATGCATAGGAGTATGCATAATGATAAATTTTTATATCAAAAATATTGCTCTTATCATTTTTATTTTCATGCATAGGAGTATGCATAATGATAAATTTTTATATCAAAAGTGTTACTCTTATCATTTTTATTTTCACGCATAGGAGTATGCATAATGATAAATTTTTATATCAAAACTGTTACTCTTATCATTTTTATTTTCATGCATAGGAGTATGCATAATGATAAATTTTTATATCAAAAGTGTTACTTTTATCATAATTGATTTTAATGTATAGAGGTATGCATAAAAGATAAATTTTAATCGGAGATCGATGTAAATGAATATTCCTCGAGAAATCCATGTTTTTGAATTTGTAAACGTATATTCGTCGAAAGAAATTTTAGAAAAAGAGAAACTGAGATAGTACCTTTTGAGAAGATAATTTTAGAAAGAACCTTTCAGACCTAAACTCTGACTCAGACTATTGACCAAGACCTGCATGTATATGAGCATAGCATCAGAAATACATATAGACAAATATGCAACACTTTGAATGCTCTTTCTGACCATTGCTTGTGAGCAATAACCTGCTGTGTAGGTTGTCGGGTTAGCTCAGGCTCTGGCTCAGCACCTGTAATTAGATTCCAAAATCCTTTTCCTTTCAAGAAACTTTTTATCCTGTACTTCCATGCCTGGAAGTTCTTCCTATCTAGCTTTTCACCAACAATCTACTGGGTTATCCGACATATTTTCTCAATGCGTACTCCTTCCGCACACTTCCAAATCTATAAACGAGCCTTCCTCAGCTCCACCACACTCTAATGAGTGTTCCAGATACTCCAAAGTAGCCAACAATCTTCAAATTTGATGTAGAAAATCAACCTGTATGCATCCAAAATGAACTGGCTCATGCAGTCTGAGATACCCTGCTTTGATGCACTTTCCAAGGCTCCAAATCACAATGTAGTGGTGCAATCAAGTATGCGCAACTTGCATTGACACCCAAACAACCTCAATGTTGAATATCAACACCATCTGACATGTGTACATATCAATTTTTGAAAACCCCTTTCTCTGTTTTGGGAAATACCAGAAAAATAAAAAAAACCAGTAGTAAAATGGCTCTAATTTCTTCAATATTTGTCCAAATCGAGCAACCAGGCATTCATTAGCTTAGCAATAGTGTCCATCAACTCCATGTAAGAGGAATTTGTCCAATTGTTTAAGACCAAAGATTAATCACTCTGTTTCTCTGCAACCAGTGGACAGCCTGTTTAATCAGCTCATTCCCAGCTCAATTAAGCATAATTGATTAAACCAACCATGTAGCCCTCTTCTCCAATGTGTGTAGCAACCAATTGATAAAGCAATTGTGAAATATATCAAGCAACCAAGTGGAAATCAATCTCCTCGTAGCAAAAAAGTCAAAAATCTACCCTGTTTCACTGTAGGAGCTGCGCCGCCTGCATTTGAGGAATTTGGGAGTGATTTAAGTGATAATTGAAGATGGATATAAGTGCCCAACACACTTGGGTATGTGTGCAACCAGTCAATGGTTTGATTTTAGCCAAAAACACGCTCCAAATGCATCAAATTTTGACTCCTTTTTCTCTGTTTTGTGAGAGCTCAAAAAAACCAGAGTTTTTCACTCATTCAAATGCATGTAAATTGCTCCAAAATCACAGTAGGGCTTGCATAGAAGTTGCCAATACATTCCTCCTTGTCAAATACATGTTTGCTTTGCCAGATTTACATGTATTTCCACCATACATCAGTGCTTCCAAGCTTTAATGGAAAGCTTCCAAAAACTAGAAATTTGCTTTGCTTTTAGTTGCTCTAACTTGCTTTGCTTTTGCCTGAATCACCTGCAATCCGCTCAAGGATGCTTAGAAGACCTTACCCCGTAGGCCAAGCTCTCAGATCTGATAAGAATTGGTGTGCTCTAAGCTTCACAGCTTCAATGGCAACCTTCACAGCTTCTTCTCCCTCTTCACTCACTCACTCATAAACCCTAATAAACAGCACAAGGCTCTGATACCATGTTGAAAGAACGGTAGAGGGGAAGGAGACACACACACACGAGTAAGCCCTAATGTATATTGCAAACCCTAACCAAAGAGAGAAGCCATCTCCTTTCTCACACAATGCATAAAGCCATAATCCATAATACACACAACACTATGAGTTGTGTCCACACACATCTAACCCTAGCTAATGTCCACACACTATGACCAGCTGGACACGCGATCATTTATGTCTCACACATGTTCCTACCTAACATGCCAGCACATAGCATAGCTGGCTCACACACTGACATCGAGCTTGAATCTCAACAGCTCCTCTCAAGCTCATGATGTACTACCGATGAAGATGTAGATGAGCTTGGGATATCAAGACTCTCAACACCCCACTCCTAACATACCCCACCCACACATTTTTGGGCATGTTTAGTGCACACAAAGACTACTCTAAGCTTAGAAATAGCTTGCACTAACCTTGGTACCCACCACTACTTGCATTGTAGTCTTTCTTCTAGTGTAGCTTGTGGTGTAGCCTCTACCCATTTTGTTAAGTCTTGTTTTTGCTACATCTAGACCTCTTTCCAAAATTGTGCTTTACACAAAAGCTATCCACGTACTAAAAAACTAAGGAATTAATCCCTACACAAGGAACACCCAAGTTGGAGCCATGGATGATGGTGCCATGTTCACCTCTTCCCCCACCCCTTTTCACTCTATTGCATAGGGAACCTAGGAACCAGCCCTTAGATCTTCCCAATATACTTAAATGTCATCACATTGGAAGCAAATGCTCCCCATTTTGTGACAAAAGCTGTCTTTTCATGATCATCTGGGGCCATCAGGACTTGATTGTATACAGTGAAACCATCCAAGAAAGAATACATCTCAAGGTCGAATAAACTAGATAGAAGGAAACTATCACTGATATAATTTGATCATTTTAGTAAATTCAACGCTTTTTTCCTGATCCAGGTCAGGCACAGCCGTTGATCCACTTATTGAAAAATTTATCAGAGGGAATTGTCTAATTACTCGAATCTTAGCGTAATCCTAAGATTTTAAAGTTTGATTATTAAAACTCCACTGATTCCAGCCTAACCCCATCCGGCCCATGGGTTAGCCACCACCCTACCACTGGAATCGGTGGAACCAAACAAGTACTCACCCACCCATAATTGAATTGCCTTTCTTAACTTTAGCTTTAGAAAACAGATACGCACACACTCCTCTTTATTAAAACTTTAATAAAAACAACCCTTGATAAACAATTTACGGTTTATACATGTCATACTTCAAAATTTTCATTGAGTCCTTGTTTCTCAACAAAACAGTATCACTCTGGACTCTCTGTTGAGACCAGCAAGTCAACAACGAGATCCAGTGATAGATTATAAAAACATAGGTCCATTATATAATATCTTCCTCGACATACGCATGGATGTCCTCGGCACCGCAGGCCCGTGCATCACCTAGTCAGAACCCTCCAGGATCCTCATTAGGTGTCCTGGCACTTCACTCAGGGATCGCTTCGTCGGCCCTCGTCCATCATACCGGAAGTGCACCATTTTAACCATACCGAGGCTGGTCAAGACCTCGGCAGGTTTTGCCACGTGAGCTGTCCCTTGAACACTCCCCGCCAGTTGTTGCAAAACTGAACTTCCCTTAGATAAATATATATGCCAAATGCTCCCTCCAGCATTCTGGTGTAAGACAGTCTTTTAAGAAGGCAGGGTTTCTATGCAAGTTTATAGTTTTTTATTTTTGTTTGAATACCATGAGTATATCGTAAATCCCTATCTCAATACTTCTAGATCCAATTTTCAATTCCAAACAGAATTCTTCAAATTCTGTTAACTTGATCCTTAGATCAAAGTCACAAGTCTTAACTTAGTTTCAGATTCGGTGGGTGATTGAATACATTTTCCCTGAACTGGGCACATCGTCATTGATTGAAACTGACGAAGGAATTAGGTCTTGGTCAATAGTCTGAGTCACAGTTTAGGTCTGAAAGGTTCTTTCTAAAATTATCTTCTCGAAAGGTACTATCTCAGTTTCTCTTTTTCTAAAATTTCTTTCGACGAATATACATTTACAATTTCAAAAACATGGATTTCTCGAGGAATATTCATTCACGTCGATCTCCGATTAAAATTTATCTTTTCTATGACGTGGATCATGGCATCACACAACTCAAAGTTTAGGGAGCAACAACATGTACTAGAACACTAAGAATTGAGAATAGTAATCCATCCCATCCTACATCTAGACATAACTAGATTAGTCTATCAAGAAAGCCTAGCAATCAAACAATACGACACACAATTACCTAAACCATGCTTGGATACCACGTGTAAGGTCCTCGCCCTAGCTAGGTCAAGGGAAACCTTTTGATAGGTAGATAAGTCCTCTTATTTTCGATTAATGACACCTTAATCTCTTGACAATATGAGGATATGAGCAAACGAAGGGACCTAACTCTATCTCATGGAAAACATAGTCATTCTTATGAACTAAATCAACGAGGGCCAAGCCGACCTCTCACCCCCTTAGGTCATGTGGGTGTACCGAAGGAAGTTCAAGCCCTCATCCAGGTCATGAGAGAGCAATGAAGCACAGCCTTCGGGTCATAGCAGATGAGCTAGAAGACATGAATCTGGGCGACGTGGAGCACCCCAAGATAGTTTGCATCAGCGCTAAGCTGGATATAGAATTGAAAGAAAAACTCTAGAACTTATTAAAATCATATGTGGATGTATTTCCTTGGAGCTACAAAGATATGAAGGGCATTGATCCTCAATTTTATCAACATCATCTTAAGGAGGATGTTGTTCCCATTAAGCAAGCAACAGCGGTACCGAATGAATCCAAATTATGCAAAACAAATTGAGGAAATTGATAAACTCTTGAAACTAGGATTCATATATCCGGTGGTGGAAAGGTGACATGGTTGTTGCCAATAGTGATTGTGCTGAAAGAGAATGGAAAGCTCCGTGTCTATTTGGATTACTGGAAGCTCAATGTTGCAACAGAGACAAATCCTTTCCCACTTCTGTTCATAGATTCCGTGGTAGATGCCACCTGGTTGAAGGATAGCTTAGAATTGATCACGCTATAAAAATTCGTTTTTAAAAAAATCATAAAGGTGAAAGCGTCCTCGCTTTCCGGGCATGGGAATTTTTCCCGGTTTTGGTTTTTGGAGTGACCACCAACCTAGTCTCGTGCCCGGACATTCGAGGGTGAGGCCTCGAGTGAGAAACCTTGCCCCGCGCATGAGGGGGCTGCTTCTGCTGTTTCAGGTACCGAGAGTCCGATGCGCGGAGGGGACAGAGGGATCTCAGAGTTGGTATCAGAGCCAAATTGAAAGCTAATAAGGATAAATAAATTCTTATCTGAAATTGATAAATAAGAACTCAAAAAAAGCATTTTTTCTTAATGTATTTCATTCCGTAGGCTTATTTAAGGAAGAATTTTTAATCAAAGAAATTATCTTTATAGATGGAAGTCCCCTATTTATCTGGTATTCCCGATCTCACCCAGTCTCAAGATATGACTGCGTTCACCTTCGAGCATCTCATCGAGCATCTCATCTCTTTCACTTCTACTCGAACAAGCTGAGCAAGACTCACACGCCATTTTGAGGAGTTATATTTTCCTAACCTAGTGGCGAGACTACATAAGTGGTTTGCAGGGCAATATGTCCATGCCCCTTGCGACTACCGTGCAATGCTGTGGGAGAACCTCTCATTGGCTAAGATTTTGTTAAAGCTAAAAATGACACGTGGTGTCATTCTATATCATTCAACACCTCAGAATTTCATACTTTCATGCCGAATTTATAGATTCCTTAGTCGATTTATCCCTAAGGAGAAAATAATAGCTCCCTTCGGAGTTAGAGAACTTATGTAACAGGATATGACTATGGCCCAGTACGGTCCTCTTATGCATCTCCCGAAGAGATTTTGAATTTTGGAGCCAAGCTGCTCTATGTATAATTTGCAACTTTTATATAAGAATGTTTTCTGAAGAAAAATTCCCTGTTGTATAAGTGATTACTTATAGACGATCTGATAAAGAAAAAAATCCGTTATCGGACATATATCATAGACCTCCGATGAGATCATTGTCTTGTTTAAGAAATTGTTTTTTGAAACTCTTAAGTCCTAGGATCTCGTGGATAATATCAAAATAAAAATTTAATAATATATGAAATTTTGACAGAATCATGAGACGAGGAAACCGTGGTCTCGTCAGACAGACCTTGTCTCTGAAGATGACGAGCTTGACCTTGATGTTCGCAAGGCTCTTCATAGGACACAGGCAGGACCCTTCAAAGGAGAAGGGGAGAACCTGGGCGAGGCTGTGGAGAAATGGGTGGAAGCCATGGAAGAGTATTTTGACGTCACAGGTTACAATATGCGAAGCAAAATGGCTCTTGCCCGGCTGAAAATAGTGGAAACAGCCAGGGTAGCATGGAGGAACCACTGTGACACCAACCATCTGGACATAAATACTCAGTCCTGGAATGATCTAAAAACCTATCTAAGAAAGAGATTTTGTCCTCCTGGATTTTTAGAAACCAAAATGAATGAATTCTTAGAACTAAAGCAGGAGAGCAGAACCATCGAGGAATACTTTGCTTTTCTACTCAAATATTCATCGCCTCTTGATGAAGAGCAACTCATGGCCAGGTTCATTCGAGGAATGAACGAACCCTTGGACACACTGGTCAAAAATGCCAAGCCGGTGTCCATGGCCGAAGCAATAAGAATGGCAAAAGATTTTGCCAAAGCCTTTGTAATAAAGGTCCCACCAAAACCTGCACCCTCTAACTTTAAAAGATTCCAAGCCCAGGGAAGTACTTCAAACTTTCCACCCCCAAAGAGACAGCAAGGCCCGAATCTGAATCAGGATGCAGGAAGATTCAGAAGTGAAGGAAGACCCTTCCCCCAGAGTACTTTCTCAGGAACCCCACCTCTTTCAAAAAATCAGAAGGATCAGCTCAGAACTGAAAACTGATGCTTTGGATGCCAGGGTTTTGGTCACCAGTTAAAAGATTGCCCGACTCCTGCCATGTCAAGAGGACAGGGAAGTCAAGGACCCCGAATTCAGAAACCAACCCCTTCATTCCAATCTAATCAGGGTCCGTCTCGCCCAAGCCAGGGAAACCCTAGAAGAACTCTAGCTCAGCCATCTGCCTCTATCCAGCGTAATCTCAGAACTCCTTCCCAGAACTGGGGCAACCAAAGAGAAAGAGTTCAACCTCAGACTGCAGCAGCCAGAGCAGTCACCATTTCAGATGTAGTAGAAGAGGAAAAAGGGTAGATCTATGCTGCAATTAAAAATAAAGGGCCTAACCAGCAATTCTCCGTCATCCATACTCCAGCAGAATATCAAGGTAAGTGGGTGGACCCAACGAGTCGGGTAACTTTCCAACATATTTATTTGTTACAATCCGAATAGGACCCAAACAAGTTTCGTTTTAGGGGGCCATGCTAGCGACCATGCCTTGTGAGGACAAGAGGAAAAGGGGTTAGCTTCTATATAAACCAAGTGCAGATTTGTTCTATCCTGGATCACGCACATTGAGTGCCGTTCGATCGGAGGAATAGATTCCTATTAGAATGACTATGTTTCCCGTGAGATAGAGTTAGGTCCCTTTGTTTGCTCGTATCCTCATATTGTCAAGAGATTAAGGTGTCATTAATCAAAAATAAGGGGACTTATCTACCTATCAAAGGGTTTTTCTTGACCTAGCTAGGGCGAGGACCTTACACGTGGTATCCAAGCATGATTTAGGTAATTGTGTGTCGTATTGTTTGATTGCTAGGCTTTCTTGATAGACTAATCTAGTTATGTCTAGATGTAGGATGGGATGGATTGCTATTCTCAATTCTTAGTGTTCTAGTACATCGTCTCCCCTACTTGGCTAACTCTGCTCTTGCTTGCATATTCGGTAGGCGAAGGCACAACCAAGATCCCAAGGTAATCCCCTCCTATGCCACTGGGAATTGGATTTCCTCCCCAACGAGGGTGGACATGTGATTATGGATGCTGCCTAGTTTTGTGGGCCCAAGCTAGTGTGGTGAATCAGCCTACCTCATAAGTAGACGTCTCCTATGAGGAGCGGGAGGGTTTGGTACGGGTGACAGGCTGGCTTGGCCCTTGTCGAGACTAGTCGATGATGGAGTATGTATGGTCCATGAGGTATGCCCAGCTGGTTTAGGCTAGAAGACTAAATTCTAGATCATTACTGGTTTTGGGTTTGGTTTGGATATGTCTATGGACTGTAAAGCTAGTTTCACTGTTTCTTTTCTGAACATTTTGCTATAAGAACTGTTTGATTAATATTGTTGTTTTCAAAGACTGTTTTAAGGAACATTTTTATGCTTATATTATGGGGAGCCAATATAAGTAGTAAACCCTCCTTTTACTCCTTACACAGTAAGTGGGTAGAGTGCTCCCTACAAAGGGTAGAGTGGGTAGAGTGCTCCCTACAAAGGGTAGAGCTGGTTTAGCTGGGAGCATTTACATGTACATGCCCAGATAGTCCAAAGGCATATCCCTAAAGTTCCAAAGCTTCTAACCGAAAAGTCCAAAAACCTACACTGATCCCCACACCCATCCCCCATGTTGAAAGAACGGTAGAGGGGAAGGAGACACACACACAGGAGCAAACCCTAATGTATATTGCAAACCCTAACCAAAGAGGGAAGCCATCTCCCTTCTCACACAATGCATAAAGCCATAATCCATAATACACACAACACTATGAGTTGTGTCCACACACATCTAATCCTAGCTAATGTCCACACACTATGACCAGCTGGACACGTGGTCATTTATGTCTCACACATGTTCCTACCTAACATGCCAGCACATAGCATAGCTGGCTCACACTGACATCGAGCTTGAATCTCAACAGCCCCTCTCAAGCTCATGATGTACTGCCGATGAAGATGTAGATGAGGTTGGGATATCAAGACTCTCAACACTCCCCCTCAAGCTCATCCCATGTACTCCCATCATAGTACGGAAGTACTCAAACTTCTCCCTGCTAAGTGGCTTTGTAAAGATGTCTGCCACCTGCTCATCAGTCTTCATATACTGTAGATCAACTGTACCATCAAGCACCTTTTCTCTGACAAAGTGATAATGGACCTCTATGTGTTTGGTCCTCGCATGAAACACTGGATTCTTGGCCAGCTGTATACTGCTCATGTTTGTCACAATGAATGACAACTTTGCTATCAATAGGCTCACCCAAATCTGCCAAGAGATTCTTTATCCATACTGCCTCACAATTAGCAATGGCCGCACCTCTATATTCAGCCTCTGTACTAGATAAAGCAATTGTAGGTTGCTTCTTGCTACTCCAACTCACCATGGCACTTCCAAGTGTAAAAGCATATCCACTAGTAGACATCCTGTCATATGATCTACCTGCCTAATCAGCATCTGTGTAGCCATGTATGTCCAAGCTTTTACCACTCTCATAAAGTAGACCATAATGTGCAGTGGTCTTTACATATCTCATAATGCGTCTCACTACATCTAAATGAGGTTTTCTGGGGCTCTGCATAAACTGGCTGACTAGCCCCACAGCATAACTCAAATCCGGGCATGTGATAGTCATGTAAATGAAACTACCAACCATCTTCCTATACATAGATGGATCATCCAATTCATCACCATAATCAGCCCGCAACTTCACATTTTGCTCCAAAGGTGTACTCATAGGCTTACACCCTGTCATGCCATATTTTGCCAATATATCCAATGCATATTGGTGCTGTACTAACCATGTACCTGCATGATCTTTGACCACTTCAATTCCAAGGAAGTATCTCAACTCACCAAGATCTTTCATGTCAAATTGCCCACTCAATGCTTTCTTGACATGCATTACATCTGCACCATGATCACCTGTGATAATCAAGTCATCCACATAGATGACGAGTAAAACAATTCCATGCTCTGTCTTCTTCACATAGAGTGAAGAATCTGCTGTAGATATCTGAAATCCAAGAGAGATCAGATATCTGCTCATCTTATCACTCCAAGCACGAGGTGCTTGCTTCAAACCATATAATGCCTTTTCAATTTGCATACATGAGTGGGATATCGTGGGTGTACATAACCTTCTGGCTGTGCCATATACACTTCCTCTTGAAGATCACCATTTAGAAATGCATTTTTGACATCCATTTGATGCATTTCCCAACCATTAGCTGCAGCCATAGCAATGACTGCTCTTACTGTCCCCATCTTTGCCACTGGACTAAACGTTTCATCATAGTCCAAACCTTGGGTTTGTGCATAACCCTTAGCTACCAATCTTGCTTTATGTCTCTCAATAGAACCATCAGATTTGCACTTCACTTTGTAAACCCATTTACATCCAATAACATTTTTATCCTTTGGTAGTGCAACCAAATCCCATGTATCATTATGGACCAATGCGTCCATCTCAAATCTCGATATGTCAATCTGTCAAACTGGATATCTGACTCTCTGGGATCTCCGCAATGCATGCGGGTCACTCCGAACACCTGTCACTCTAGCATGTGGTGGCACATATCTATCCTGCCTAGCACCAGGTGTGCGTAAAACAGGTATGCCAAGCTCCTCATCCAAAATCTCTGAACTCGATGACTCATAACCTATGATTCCCATTCCTTCGACCTTCTTCTTTCCTTTGTCCATAGCACTACTCCCAGTGCTCACACTCTCATGCCTCAAACGTCCTGACCATGGACGTACACTGCTACTCTCAGCCTCTACTATTGGCCCCCAGACATAGTAGTAGAACTAGAACTTGCTTGTGGCAAGTTCACAGGCACATCAACCTCAAGTGACTCAATGACACCCTCATCTTTTGTTTTGTACCAACTAGCAAGCTCATCAAACACCACATCTCGTGAGATGACCACTTGTCTAGTTTGTGGGTTGTAACATTTGTATACCTTTCGATCCTATGCATATCCAACAAATACACATTTCTCTGCCTTAGGATCCAACTTCCTTCTTCTTTCATCAGGCACATGTACATAAGCTATGCATCCAAAAACTTTGAGGTGTTCAATGTCTGGCCTATAACCTGTAAGCCGCATCTCTGGCGTACTTCCATGAATGGCTACTGTAGGTGTTTTGTTCAGTATATACACTGCAGTAGCACATGCTTCTGCCCAATAATAATCTGGCATGCTCTTTTCATTGAGCATCACCCTAGCCACTTCACATATGACTCTATTCTTTCTCTTAGCCACACCATTTTGCTGAGGTGTATACTTGCAAGTCAATTGTCTTCTTATTCCATGCTTCCTCAAGAAATGCTCAAAAGCCTTTGAGGTGTATTCACCACCTCCATCTGTCCTCAAACATTTAATCCAACAACCATGTTGCTTTTCTGCAAAAGCTTTAAATCCATGAACTTTTCCAATACTTCACTCTTCTCTCTGAGAAAGTATATCCATGTCATCCTGCTGAAATTATCTATGAATGTCACATAGTATAAACTGCCTTTGATAGATGGGTTTTGTGCAAGGACCCCATACATCACTATGTACTATCTCAAGTGGCCTGCTACTCATGTTTCCTTCTCTAGGAAACCGCAACCTTGCCTGCTTTCCAAACTGACACGCTTCACAAACATGCATATTCCCATCATATTTGAATCTAGGCAATCCACTGACAATGCCTCTTGCCTGCATGTTCTTCAATCTTTGTATATTGACATGTCTAATCCTCTTATGCCACATATCAATGTCCTGTACCACATTTCTACTTTTAGAGAACATGGCTGATTTTAACTCAGGAATCCTAGCATCCAGCTTAAACAACCTGCCTTCTTTCTTGCCTTTAGCAATGACTCTACATCCATGTTTGAAGTCCTCAACGAAGCAACCATGCTCGTTTGAAACGAACCTGTAATCCCTGTTCCACCATTTGACCAACTGAGGCCAAGCTCTTTGTGATAGAAGGCACATACAATACATCTGACATAGACTTTGTTTGACCATTGTGCATAACCAATGGTACACTACCAACATGTGTAATGGCATGCTGAGTATCATCTCCTGTTTCCACATAGCCTTTCACATCCATAGGCTTCATATGCTCAAACCATTCACCATGACAAGTCATATGGTTTGATGCTCCAGAGTCCATATACCAAGTATCATCATTCTCAGCATTTGTCACCATAGATCCAACAACATGTTTCATGGCAAACAAGTGATTTGCAGTGCCATCACTACTGCTTGATGCATAGTTTCCACCATGTTGTGCATAATTTCCACCATACTGACCACCACGTTGTGCTCTATCCCCTCTCAAATCAATCTGTTTGCGGAAACAATCTCTTGCCATATGACCAAATTTGCCACAGTAATGGCATTCCACATCTTGCATAGAATTTTGTTGGCCTTGCCAACGTCCTCTACCATAGGGGTTACCTCTGCCTCTCTGAGATGCATAACCACGACCACCTCTAGCACCATATGTGGGCTGAAAATTCTGTTGTGGTGACCTGTCCTGCCATCCACGACCATTACCACCACGGCCACGTGATGCGAATCTCCCCCTACCTCTAAAACCTCTCTGCGAATAGAAAGCCTGATTTTTGCCATTATCATCATGGCTAGTAGATGCATCCAGAAATGCATCACTGAGTTTGATTTCCTCAACAAGTAAGAGTGAAACCAACTCATCAAAGTCTGGTAGACCTGTACTCCTCACTGAGATAGATGTATCAAAAGATTTATATTCCTTGCCAAGACCACGCAAGGTAATATCCACCAAATCATCATCAGGCATGGGGGCATTTATTGTTGCCAATGCATCTGCAAACTTCTTTATTTCTTGCACATAATCATGGATGCTCCTTTTATTCCACTTCACACTATGTATTTGCTGTCAACTGAGACTTGCGAGCACTTGTGTCTGTATCAAACATCTTTACCAAAGTATCCCATGCATCTTTGGGATTCTCAGCATCCTACATGTGTATGAGCATAGCATCAGAAATACATATAGACAAATATGCAACACTTTGAATGCTCTTTCTGACCATTGCTTATGAGCAATAACCTGCTGTGTAGGTTGTCGGGGTAGCTCTGGCTCTGGCTCAGCACCTGTAATGAGATTCCAAAATCCTTTTCCTTTCAAGAATCTTTTTATCCTGTACTTCCATGCCTGGAAGTTCTTCCTTGTTGAAAGAACGGTAGAGGAGGAGGAGACACACACACAGGAGCAAACCCTAATGTATATTCCAAACCCTAACCATAGAGGGAAGCCATGTCCACTCTCACACAAAGCATAATGCACTAATCCATAATCCACACCATACACAATGAGTTGTGTCCACACTCTACTAACCCTAGCTAATGTCCACACACTATGACCAGCTGGACACGCGGTCATTTATGTCTCACACATGTTCCTACCTAATCTGCCAGCACATAGCATAGCTGGCTCACACTGACATCGAGCTTGAATCTCAACAGCCCCTCTCAAGCTCATGATGTACTGCCGATGAAGATGTAGATGAGCTTGGGATATCAACACTCTCAACACTCCCCCTCAAGCTCATCCCATGTACTCCCAACATAGTCCGGAAGTACTCAAACTTCTCCCTGCTAAGTGGCTTTGTAAAGATATCAGCCACCTGCTCATCAGTCTTCACATAGTGAAGATCAACTGTACCATCCAGCACCTTTTCTCTGACAAAGTGATAATGGACCTCTATGTGTTTGGTCCTTGCATGAAATACTGGATTCTTTGCCAACTGCATACTGCTCATGTTGTCACAATGTATGACAACTTTGCCATCAAGAGGCTCACATAAATCTGCCAAGAGACTCTTTAACCATATAGCCTCACAAGTAGCAATGGCTGCACCTCTGTACTCAGCCTCTGTACTGGATAAAGCAACTGTAGGTTGCTTTTTGCTACTCCAACTCACCACTGCACTTCCAAGTGTAAAAGCATATCCACTAGTAGACCTCCTGTCATATGCGCTACCTGCCCAATCAGCATCTGTGTAGCCATGTATGTCCAAGCTTTTACCACTCTCATAGAATAAACCATAATGTGCTGTGGTTTTCACATATCTCATGATGCGTCTCACTGCATCCAAATGTGGTTTCCTGGGGCTCTGCATATAAACTGGCTAACCAGCCCCACTGCATAACTCAAATCCGGGCGTGTGATAGTCATATATATGAGACTACCAACCATCTTCCTGTACATGGAAGGATCATCCAATTCCTCGCCATAATCAGCCCGCAACTTCACATTTTGCTCCAATGGTGTACTCATAGGTTTACACCCTGTCATGCCATACTTTGCCAACATATCCAATGCATATTGGCGCTGTACTAACCAAGTACCTACATGATCTTTCACCACTTCAATTCCAAGGAAGTATCTCAACTCACCAAGATCTTTCATGTCAAATTGCCCACTCAAAGCTTTCTTGACATGTATCACATCTGCACTATGATCACCTGTAATAATCAAGTCATCCACATAGATGACTAGTAAAACAATCCCATGCTGTGTCTTCTTCACATACAGTGAAGAATCTGCTGTAGAAGTCTGAAAACCAAGTGAGATAAGATATCTGCTCATCTTATCACTCCAAGCACGAGGTGCTTGCTTTAGACCATACAATGCCTTTTTCAACCTGCATACGTGAGTGGGATATCTAGGGTGTACATACCCTTCTGGCTGTGCCATGTATACTTCCTCTTGTAGATCTCCATTCAGAAATGCATTCTTAACATCCATCTGATGCATTTCCTAGCCATTAGCTGCAGCCATAGCAATGACTGCTCTCACTGTGCCCATCTTAGCCACTGGGCTAAACGTCTCATCATAATCCAATCATTGGGTCTGTGCATAACCCTTTGCTACCAATCTTGCTTTATGTCTTTCAATAGAACCATCAGATTTGCACTTCACTTTGTAGACCCATTTACATCCAATAACATTCTTGTCCTTTGGTAGGGCAACCAAATCCCATGTATCATTATGGACCAATGCGTCCATCTCTATGTCCATTGCTTTCTCCCATACATGCTCTCCAACAGCCTCTATATAGCATGTAGGTTCCACATGCTTCACCATAGATGTCATGTATGCATAGTGCATAGCAAAATCTCTGTATGTCAACCTGTCAACAGGATATCTGACCCTCTGGGATCTCCGCAATGCATGCGGGTCACTCTATACACCTGTGACTCTAGCATGTGGTGGCACATATCTGTCCTGACTAGCACCAGGTGTGCGTAATACAGGTATGCCAAGCTCCTCATCCAAACTCTCGGAACTAGAGGACTCATATCCTGTGATTCCAATTCCTTCGACTTTCTTTTTGCCTTTGTCCATAGCACTACTCCCAGTGCTTACACTCTCATGCCTCAAACATCCTGACCATGGACGTACACTGCTACTCTCAGCTTCTGCTGGCCCAGACATAGTAGTAGAACTAGAACTTGCTTGTGATGGCAAGTTCACAGGCACATCTGCTTCCAATGACTCAATAACACCTTCATCTTTTGCTTTATACCAACTAGCAAGCTCATCAAACACCACATCACGTGAGATGACCACTTGTCTAGTTTGTGGATTATAACACTTGTAGGCCTTTCGATCCCGTGCATATCCAACAAATATACATTTCTCTGCCTTAGGATCCAACTTCCTTCTTCTTTCATCAGGCACATGCACATAAGCTATGCATCCAAAAACTTTAAGATGTCCAATGTCTGGCCTGTAACCTGTGAGCCGCATCTCTGGCGTGCTTCCATGAATGGCTGCTGTAGGTGTTTTGTTCAATATATAAACTGCAGTAGCACATGCTTCTGCCCAATAGTAATCTGGCATGCTCTTTTCATTAAGCATTGCCCTTGCCACTTCACATATAACTCTATTCTTTCTCTCAGCCACACCATTCTACTGAGGTGTATACCTGCATGTCAATTGTCTCCTTATCCCATGCTTCCTCAAGAAATGTTCAAAAGCTTTTGAGGTGTATTCACCACCTCCATCTGTCCTCAGACATTTAATCTAACAGCCATACTGCTTTTTTGCAAAAGCTTTGAAATCCATGAATTTTTCCAATACTTCACTCTTCTCCCTGAGAAAGTATATCCATGTCATCCTGCTAAAGTCATCAATGAATGTAACATAGTATAGACTGCCTTTGATAGATGGGTTTTGTGCAGGACCCCATACATCACTGTGCACGATCTCAAGTGGCCTGTTACTCATATTTCCTTCTCTAGGAAACCTCAAACTTGCCTGCTTCCCAAACTGACAGGCTTCACAAACATGCATATGTCCATCATATTTGAACCTAGGCAATCCATTGACAATGCCTCTTGTTTGCATGTTCTTTAATCTCTGTATATTTACATGGCCAATCCTCTTGTGCCACATATCAATATCTTGTACTACATTCCTGCTCTTTGAGAACATGGCTGATTTTAGCTCAGGAATTCCAGCATCCAGCTTAAACAATCTTCCTTCTTTCTTGCCTTTAGCAATCACTCTACATCCATGTTTGAAATCTTCAACGAAGCATCCATGCTCATTGAAGCGAACCTGTAATCCCTGTTCTACCATTTGACCAACTGAGGCCAAGCTTTTAGTGATCGAAGGCACATACAGCACATCTGACATAGACTTTGTCTGACCATTATGCATGACCAATGGTACACTTCCAACATGTGTAATGACATGCTGGGTATCATCACCTGTTTCCACATAGCCTTTGACATCCATTGGCTTCATGTGCTCAAACCATTCACCATGGCATGTCATATGATTTGATGCTCCTGAGTCCATATACCATGTATCATCATTCTCAGCATTTGTTGTCATAGAACCCACAACATGCTTCATGGCAAACAAATGATTTGCAGTTCCATCATTGCTACTTGATGCATAGTTGCCACCATGTTGTGCATAGTTTCCACCATAATGACCACCACGTTGTGCTCTTCCCCCTCTCAAATCATTCTGTTTGCGAAAGCAATCTCTCGCCATATGACCATATTTGCCACAATAATGGCATTCCACATCTTGCATAGAATTTTGTTGGCCTTGCCAACGTCCTCGACCACGGGGGGTACCTCTACCTCGCTGAGGTGCATAACCACGACCACCTCGAGCACTATAAGAAGGCTGAAAATTCTGTTGTGGAGGTCTATCCTGCCATCCACGACCATTACCACCACGTCCACGTGATGCGAATCTCCCCCTGCCTCTAAAACCTCTCTGCGAGTAGAAAGCCTGATTTCTGCCATCATCATGGCTAGAAGATGCATCCAGAAATGAATCACTGAGCTTGATTTCCTCAACCAACAAGAGTGAAACCAACTCATCGAAGTCGGGTAGACCTGTACTCCTCACTGAGATAGATGTATCAAAAGATTTGTATTCCTTGCCAAGACCACGCAAGGTAATATCCACCAAATCGTCATCAGGCATGGGGGCATTTATTGTGGCCAATGCATCTGCAAACTTCTTGATTTCTTGCACATAATCATGTATGCTCCTTTTATTCCTTTTCACATTGTGTATCTGCTGTCGCAATTGAGACTTGCGCGAGCACTCGTATCTGTATCAAACATCTTGACCAAAGTATCCCATGCATCTTTGGGATTCTCAGCATCCTAAATGTGTATGAGCATAGCATCAGATATACATATAGACAAATAATGCAGCACTTTGAATGCTCTCTCTGACCATTGCTTATGAGCAATAAGCTGCTGCTGTGTAGGTTGCCGAGGTAGCTCAGGCTCTGGCTCAGCACCTGTAATGAGATTCCAAAAACCTTTTCCTTTCAAGAAACTCTTTATCCTGTACTTCCATGCCTGGAAGTTCTTCCTATCCAGCTTTTCACCAACAATCTGAACTGGATTGTCCGACATGTTTCTCAATGCGTACACCTTCCGCACACTTCAAATCTGTAAATGAGCCTTCCTCAGCTCAACCACACTCCAATGAATGTTGCAGATACTCCAAGATAGCCAACAAACTCCAAATTTGATGTAGAAAATCAACCTGTAATCATCTGAGATGAACTGACTCATGCAGTGCGGAATACCCTGTATTGACACGCCTTCCAAGGCTCCAAATCGCAAAGTAATGGTGCAATCAAGTCTAGGCAACTTGCATTGACACCTAATGAACCTCAATGTTGAGTATCAACTCCATTTGACATGTGTAATTATCAATTTTTGAAAACCCCTTTCTCTGTTTTTGGAAAAACCAGAAAAACCAGTAATGATTTGGCTCTAATTCCTTCAATATTTCACCAAATTGAGCAACCAGGCATTCATTGGCTTAGCAATAGTGTCCATCAACTCCATGTAAGAGGAATTTGTCCAATTGTAAAACACCAAAGATTAATTGCTCGATTAAAATGCTCTGTTTCTCTGCAACCAGTGGACAGCCTGTTTTAATCAGCTCATTCCCAGCTCAATTAAGCATCATTGGTCAAACAAATCACATAGCCCTCTTCTCCAAGATGTAAAGCATCCAATTACTAAGAAATTTGTGGAAGATGTCAAGTAACCAATGAGAAATCAAACTCCTCGTGGGCAAAATGATCAAAAAGTGCTCTGTTTCTCTGTTGCAGTCTGCGCCGCCTGCTGTAGGGCCCTTTGGGAAGCTTTAAGATGCTAATTGAAGATGCCTATAGGTGCCCAACACACCTAGGCATGTGTGTAACCCATCAATGCTTGGATTTTTGTCAAATACATGCTCCAAATTGATCAATTTTTGGTTCTTTTCTCTGTTTTGTGTGAGCTCAAAAAATTAGAGTTTTCCACTCAATTAAATACATCCAAATTGCTCCAAACTTTGTTCAATGCTTGCTCATGGATTGCCAATACATCTCTCATTGTCAGATACATGTTTGCTTTGCCAGAATCACACATATTTCCACCATACATCAATGTTCCCAAGCTTTAATGGAAAGCTTCAAAAACCAGAATTTTGCCTTGCTTTGATTTGCTCTAAAATGCTTTGCTTTTGCCTGTTTCACCTGCAATCCGCTCAAGGATGTTTAGAGGACCTTACCCGATAGGCCTAGCTCTCAGATCTGATAAGATTCGGTGTGCTCCAAGCTTCACAGCTCCAATGACAGCTTCACAGCTTCTTTTCACAGCTTCTTCTTCTTCCTCTTCACTCACTCACTCATAAACCCTAATAAACAGCACAAGGCTCTGATACCATGTTGAAAGAATGGTAGAGGAGGAGGAGACACACACACAGGAGCAAACCCTAATGTATATTCCAAACCCTAACCATAGAGGGAAGCCATGTCCACACTCACACAAAGCATAATGCACTAATCCATAATCCACACCATACACAATGAGTTGTGTCCACACTCTACTAACCCTAGCTAATGTCCACACACTATGACTAGCTGGACACGCGGTCATTTATGTCTCACACATGTTCCTACCTAATCTGCCAGCACATAGCATAGCTGGCTCACACTGACATCGAGCTTGAATCTCAACATTCCTATCTAGCTTTTCACCAACAATCTACTGGGTTATCCGACATATTTGCTCAATGCGTACTCCTTCCGCACACTTCCAAATCTATAAACGAGCCTTCCTCAGCTCCACAACACTCCAATGAGTGTTCCAGATACCCCAAAGTAGCCAACAATCTTCAAATTTGATGTAGAAAATCAACCTGTATGCATCCAAAATGAAATGGCTCATGTAGTCCGATATATCCTGCTTTGATGCACTTTCCAAGGCTCCAAATCACAAAGTAGTGGTGCAATCAAGTATGGGCAACTTGCATTGACACCCAAACAACCTCAATGTTGAATATCAACACCATTTGACATGTGTACATATCAATTTTTGAAAACCCCTTTCTCTGTTTTGGGAAATACCAAAAAAATCAAAAAAACCAGTAGTAAAATGGCTCTAATTTCTTCAATATTTGTCCAAATTGAGCAACCAGGCATTCATTAGCTTAGCAATAGTGTCCTTCAACTCCATGTAAGAGGAATTTGTCCAATTGTTTAAGACCAAAGATTAATTGTCTGATTAAAATCACTCTGTTTCTTTGCAACCAGTGGACAGCCTGTTTAATCAGCTCATTCCCAGCTCAATTAAGCATAATTGATTAAACCAACCATGTAGCCCTCTTCTCCAATGTGTGTAGCAACCAATTGCTAAAGCAATTGTGAAATATATCAAGCAACCAAGTGGAAATCAATCTCCTCGTAGCAAAAAAGTCAAAAATCTACCCTGTTTCACTGTAGGAGCTGCGCCGCCTGCATTTGAGGAATTTGGGAGTGATTTAAGTGATAATTGAAGATGGATATAAGTGCCCAACACACTTGGGTATGTGTGCAACCAGTCAATGGTTTGATTTTAGCCAAAAACACGCTCCAAATGCATCAAATTTTGACTCCTTTTTCTCTGTTTTTTGAGAGCTCAAAAAAACCAGAATTTTTCACTCGTTCAAATGCATGTAAATTGCTCCAAAATCACAGTAGGGCTTGCATAGAAGTTGCCAACATTCCTCCTTGTCAAATACATGTTTGCTTTGCCAGATTTACATGTATTTCCACCATACATCAGTGCTTCCAAGCTTTAATGGAAAGCTTCCAAAAACTAGAAATTTGCTTTGCTTTTAGTTGCTCTAACTTGCTTTGCTCTTGCCTGAATCACTTGCAATCCGCTCAAGGATGTTTAGAAGACCTTACCCGGTAGGCCAAGCTCTCAGATCTGATAAGAATTGGTGTGCTCTAAGCTTCACAGCTTCAATGACAAGCTTCACAGCTTCTTCTCCCTCTTCACTCACTCACTCATAAACCCTAATAAATAGCACAAGGCTCTGATACCATGTTGAAAGAATGGTAGAGGGGAAGGAGACACACACACATGAGTAAGCCCTAATGTATATTGCAAACCCTAACCAAAGAGAGAAGCCATCTCCTTTCTCACACAATGCATAAAGCCATAATCCATAATACACACAACACTATGAGTTGTGTCCACACACATCTAACCCTAGCTAATGTCCACACTCTATGACCAGCTGGACACGCGGTCATTTATGTCTCACACATGTTCCTACCTAACATGCCAGCACATAGCATAGCTGGCTCACACACTGACATCGAGCTTGAATCTCAACAACCCCTCTCAAGCTCATGATGTACTGCCGATGAAGATGTAGATGAGCTTGGGATATCAAGACTCTCAACACCCCACTCCTAACATACCCCACCCACACATTTTTGGGCATGTTTAGTGCACACAAAGACTACTCTAAGCTTAGAAATAGCTTGCACTAACCTTGGTACCCACCACTACTTGCATTGTAGTCTTTCTTCTAGTGTAGCTTGTGGTGTAGCCTCTACCCATTTTGTTAAGTCTTGTCTTTGCTACATCTAGACCTCTTTCCAAAATTGTGCTTTACACAAAAGCTATCCACGTACTAAAAAACTAAGGAATTAATCCCTACACAAGGAACACCCAAGTTGGGAGCCATGGATGATGGTGCCATGTTCACCTCTTCCCCCACCCCTTTTCACTCTATTGCATAGGGAACCTAGGAACCAGCCCTTAGATCTTCCCAATATACTTAAATGTCATCACATTGGAAGCAAATGCTCCCCATTTTGTGACAAAAACTGTCTTTTCACGATCATCTGCTGGGGCAATCAGGACTTGATTGTATACAGCGAAACCATCCAAGAAAGAATACATCTCAAGGTCTGCAGGTGGCATCTACCACGGAATCTATGAACAGAAGTGGGAAAGGATTTGTCTCTGTTGCAACATTGAGCTTCCAGTAATCCAAATAGACACGGAGCTTTCCATTCTCTTTCAGCACAATCACTATTGGCAACAACCATGTCACCTTTCCACCACCGGATATATGAATCCTAGTTTCAAGAGTTTATCAATTTCCTTAATTTGTTTTGCATAATTTGGATTCATTCGGTACCGTTGTTGCTTGCTTAATGGGAACAACATCCTCCTTAAGATAATGTTGATAAAATTGAGGATCAATGCCCTTCATATCTTTGTAGCTCCAAGGAAATACATCCACATATGATTTTAATAAGTTCTAGAGTTTTTCTTTCAATTCTATATCCAGCTTAGCGCTGATGCAAACTATCTTGGGGTGCTCCACGTCGCCCAGATTCATGTCTTCTAGCTCATCTGCGAAGGCTGTGCTTCATTGCTCTCTCATGACCTGGATGAGGGCTTGAACTTCCTTCGGTACACCCACATGACCTAAGGGGGTGAGAGGTCGGCTTGGCCCTCGTTGATTTAGTTCATAAGAATGACTATGTTTCCCATGAGATAGAGTTAGGTCCCTTCGTTTGCTCATATCCTCATATTGTCAAGAGATTAAGGTGTCATTAATCGAAAATAAGAGGACTTATCTACCTATCAAAAGGTTTCCCTTGACCTAGCTAGGGCGAGGACCTTACACGTGGTATCCAAGCATGGTTTAGGTAATTGTGTGTCGTATTGTTTGATTGCTAGGCTTTCTTGATAGACTAATCTAGTTATGTCTAGATGTAGGATGGGATGGATTACTATTCTCAATTCTTAGTGTTCTAGTACATGTTGTTGCTCCCTAAACTTTGAGTTCTGTGATGCCATGATCCACGTCATAGAAAAGATAAATTTTAATCGGAGATGGACGTAAATGAATATTCCTCGAGAAATCCATGTTTTTGAATTTGTAAACGTATATTCGTCGAAAGAAATTTTAGAAAAAGAGAAAGTGAGATAGTACCTTTCGAGAAGATAATTTTAGAAAGAACCTTTCAGACCTAAACTCTGACTCAGACTATTGACCAAGACCTAATTCCTTCATCAGTTTCAATCAATGACGATGTGCCCAGTTCAGGGAAAATGTATTCAATCACCCACCGAATCTGAAACTAAGTTAAGACTTGTGACTTTGATCTAAGGATCAAGTTAACAGAAATTGAAGAATTCTGTTTGGAATTGAAAATTGGATCTAGAAGTATTGAGATAGGGATTTACGATATATTCATGGTCTTCAAACAAAAATAAAAAACTATAAACTTGCATAGAAACCCTGCCTTCTTAAAAGACTGTCTTACACCAAAATGCTGGAGGGAGCATTTGGCATGTATATTTATCTAAGGGAAGTTCAGTTTTGCAACAGCTGGCGGGGAGTGTTCGAGGGACAGCTCACGCGGCAAAACCTGCCGAGGTCTTGACCAGCCTCGGTATGGTTAAAATGGTGCACTTCCGATACGATGGACGAGGGCCGACAAAGCGGTCCCTGAGTGAAGTGCCAGGACACCTAAGGAGGATCCTGGAGGGTTCTGACCAGGTGATGCACGGGCTCGCGGTGCCGAGGACATCCATGCGTATGTCGAGGAAGATATTATATAATGGACCTATGTTTTTATAATCTATCACTGGATCTCATTGTTGACTTGCTGGTCTCAACGGAGAGTCCAGAGTGATACTGTTTTGTTGAGAAACAAGGACTCAATGACAATTTTGAAGTATGACATGTATAAACCGTAAATTGTTTATCAAGGGTTGTTTTTATTAAAGTTTTAATAAAGAGGAGTGTGTGCATATCTGTTTTCTAAAGCTAAAGTTAAGAAAGGCAATTCAATTATGGGTGGGTGAGTACTTGTCTGGTTCCACTGATTCTAGTGGTAGGGTGGTGGCTAACCCATGGGCCGGATGGGGTTAGGCTGGAATCAGTGGAGTTTTAATAATCAAACTTTAAAATCTTAGGATTATGCTAAGATTCGAGTAATTAGACAATTCCCTCTGATAAATTTTTCAATAAGTGGATCAACGGCTGTGCCTGAGCTGGATCAGAAAAAAAGCGTAACTTTACTAAAATGATCAAATTATATCAGTGATAGTTTCCTTCTATCTGGTTTATTCAGTTGAAGGATAGCTTAGATTTGATCACGTTAGAAAAATTCATTTTAAAAAAAAATCATAAAGGTGAAAGCGTCCTCGCTTTTCGGGCATGGGAATTTTTCCCGGTTTTGGTTTTTGGAGTGACCACCAACCTAGTCTCGTGCCGGACATTCGAGGGCGAGGCCTCGAGTGAGAAACCCTGCCCCACGCATGAGGGGGTTGCTTCTGCTGTTTCAACTAGAGTCCGGTGCGCGGAGGGGACAGAGGGATCTCAGAGTTGGTATCAAAGCCAAATTGAAAGCTAATAAGAATAAATAAATTCTTATCTGAAATTGATAAATAAGAACTCAGAAAAAGCATTTTTTCTTAATGTATTTCATTCCGTAGGCTTATTTAAGGAAGAATTTTTAATCAAAGAAATTATTTTTATAGATGGAAGTCCCCTATATATCTGGTATTCCCGACCTCACCCAATCTCAAGATATGACTGCGTTCGCCTTCGAGCATCTCATCTCTTCCGCTTCTACTCGAACAAGCCGAGCAAGACTCACATGCCATTTTGAGGAGTTATATTTTCCTAACCCAGTGGCGAGACTACATAAGTGGTTTGCAGGGCAATATGTCCATGCCCCTTGCGACCGCCGTGCAATGCTGTGGGAGAACCTCTCATTGGCTATGATTCTGTTAAAGCTAAAAATGACACGTGGTGTCATTCTATATCATTCAACACCTCGGAATTTTAGACTTTCATGCCGAATTTATAGATTCCTTAGTCGATTTATCCCTAAGGAGAAAATAATAGCTCCCTTCGGAGTTAGAGAACTTATGTAACAGGATATGACTATGGCCTAGTACGGTCCTCTTATGCATCTCCCGAAGAGATTTTGAATTTATAAATTCCTTAGTCGATTTATCCCCAAGGAGAAAATAATAGCTCCCTTCGGAGTTAGAGAACTTATGTAACAGGATATGACTATGGCCAAGTACGGTCCTCTTATGCATCTCCCGAAGAGATTTTGAATTTTGGAGCCAAGCTGCTCTATGTATAATTTGCAACTTTTATATAAGAATGTTTTCTGAAGAAAAATTCCCTGTTGTATAAGTGATTACTTATAGACGATCTGATAAAGAAAAAAATCCGTTATCGGACATATATCATAGACCTCCAATGAGATCATTGTCTTGTTTAAGAAATTGTTTTTCAAAACTCTTAAGTCCTAGGATCTCGTGGATAATATCAAAATAAAAATTTAATAATATATAAAATTTTGACAGAATCATGAGACGAGAAAACCGTGGTCTCGTCAGACAGACCCTGTCTGTGAAGATGACGAGCTTGACCTTGATGTTCGCAAGGCTCTTCATAGGACACAGGCAGGACCCTTCAAAGGAGAAGGGGAGAACCTGGGCGAGGCTGTGGAGAAATGGGTGGAAGCCATGGAAGAGTATTTTGACGTCACAGGTTACAATATGTGAAGCAAAATGGCTCTTGCCCGGCTGAAAATAGTGGAAACAGCCAGGGTAGCATGGAGGAACCACTGTGACACCAACCATCTGGACATAAATACTCAGTCCTGGAATGATCTAAAAACCTATCTAAGAAAGAGATTTTGTCCTCCTGGATTTTTAGAAACCAAAATGAATGAATTCTTAGAACTAAAGCAGGAGAGGAGAACCATCAAGGAATACCACGAGGCCTTTGCTTTTCTACTCAAATATTCACCGCCTCTTGATGAAGAGCAACTCATGGCCAGGTTCATTCGAGGAATGAACGAACCCTTGGACACACTGGTCAAAAATGCCAAGCCAGTGTCCATGGCCGAAGCAGTAAGAATGGCAAAAGATTTTGCCAAAGCCTTTGTAGTAAAGGTCCCACCAAAACCTGCACCCTCTAACTTTAAAAGATTCCAAGTCCAGGGAAGTACTTCAAACTTTCCACCCCCAAAGAGACAGCAAGGCCTGAATTTGAATCAGGATGCAGGAAGATTCAGAAGTGAAGGAAGACCCTTCCCCCAGAGTACTTTCTCAAGAACCCCACCTCTTTCAAAAAATCAGAAGGATGAGCTCAGAAATGAAAACTGATGCTTTGGATGCCAAGGTTTTGGTCACCAGTTAAAAGACTGCTCGACTCCTGCCATGTCAAGAGGACAGGGAAGTCAAGGACCCCGAATTCAGAAACCAACCCCTTCATTCCAGTCTAATCAGGGTCCGTCTCGCACCCAAGCCAGGGAAACCCCAGAAGAACTCCAGCTCAGCCATCTGCCTCTATCCAGCGTAATCTCAGAACTCCTTTTCAGAACTGGGGCAACCAAAGAGAAAGAGTTCTACCTCAGACTACAGTAGCCAGGGTAGTCACCATTTCAGATGTAGTAGAAGAGGAAAAAGTGTAGATCTGTGTTGCAATTAAAAATAAAGGGCCTAACCAGCAATTCTCTGTCATCCATACTCCAGCAGAATATCAAGGTAAGTGGGTGGACCTAACGAGTCGGGTAACTTTCCAACATATTTATTTATTACAATCCGAATAGGACCCAAACAAGTTTTGTTTTAGGGGGCCATGCTAGCGACCATGCCTTGTGAGGACAAGAGGAAAAGGGGTTAGCTTCTATAACCAAGTGCAGATTTGTTCTATCCTGGATCACGCACATTGAGTGCCGTTCGATCGGAGGAATAGATTCCTATTAGAATGACTATGTTTCCCGTGAGATAGAGTTAGGTCCCTTTGTTTGCTCATATCCTCATATTGTCAAGAGATTAAGGTGTCATTAATCAAAAATAAGGGGACTTATCTACCTATCAAAGGGTTTTTCTTGACCTAGCTAGGGCGAGGACCTTACACGTGGTATCCAAGCATGATTTAGGTAATTGTGTGTCGTATTGTTTGATTGCTAGGCTTTCTTGATAGACTAATCTAGTTATGTCTAGATGTAGGATGGGATGGATTGCTATTCTCAATTCTTAGTGTTCTAGTACATCGTCTCCCCTACTTGGCTAACTCTGCTCTTGCTTGCATAGTCGGTAGGCGAAGGCACAACCAAGCTCCCAAGGTAATCCCCTCCTATGCCACTGGGAATTGGATTTCCTCCCCAACGAGGGCGGACATGTGATTATGGATGCTGCCTAGTTTTGTGGGCCCAAGCTAGTGTGGTGAATCAGCCTACCTCATAAGTAGACGTCTCCTATGAGGAGCGGGAGGGTTTGGTACAAGCAGCAGGGGGTGACAGGCTAGCTTGGCCCTTGTCGAGACTAGTCGATGATGGAGTATGTATGGTCCATGAGGTATGTCCAGCTGGTTTAGGCTAGAAGACTAAATTCTAGATCATTACTGGTTTTGGGTTTGGTTTGGATATGTCTATGGACTGTAAAGCTAGTTTCACTGTTTCTTTTCTGAACATTTTGCTATAAGAGCTGTTTGATTAATATTGTTGTTTTCAAAGACTCTTTTAAGGAACATTTTTATGCTTATATTATGGGGAGCCAATATAAGTAGTAAACCCTCCTTTTACTCCTTACACAGTAAGTGGGTAGAGTGCTCCCTACAAAGGGTAGAGCTGGTTTAGCTGGGAGCATTTACATGTACATGCCCAGATAGTCCAAAGGCATATCCCTAAAGTTCCAAAGCTTCTAACCGAAAAGTCCAAAAACCTACACTGATCCCCACACCCATCCCCCATGTTGAAAGAACGGTAGAGGGGAAGGAGACACACACACAGGAGCAAACCCTAATGTATATTACAAACCCTAACCAAAGAGGGAAGCCATCTCCCTTCTCACACAATGCATAAAGCCATAATCCATAATACACACAACACTATGAGTTGTGTCCACACACATCTAACCCTAGCTAATGTTCCTACCTAACATGCCAGCACATAGCATAGCTGGCTCACACTGACATCGAGCTTGAATCTCAACAGCCCCTCTCAAGCTCATAATGTACTACCGATGAAGATGTAGATGAGCTTGGGATATCAAGACTCTCAACACTCTCCCTCAAGCTCATCCCATTTATTCCCAACATAGTACGGAAGTACTCAAACTTCTCCCTGCTAAGTGGCTTTGTAAAGATGTCTGCCACCTGCTCATCAGTCTTCACATACTGTAGATCAACTGTACCATCAAGCACCTTTTCTCTGACAAAGTGATAATGGACCTCTATGTGTTTGGTCCTCGCATGAAACACTGGATTCTTGGCCAACTATATACTGCTCATGTTTGTCACAATGAATGACAACTTTGCCATCAATAGGCTCACCCAAATCTACCAAGAGATTCTTTATCCATACTACCTCACAAGTAGCAATGGCTGCACCTCTATATTCAACCTCTGTACTAGATAAAGCAACTGTAGGTTGCTTCTTGATACTCCAACTCACCATGGCACTTCCAAGTGTAAAAGCATATCCACTAGTAGACATCCTGTCATATGAGCTACCTGCCTAATCAGCATCTGTGTAGCCATGTATGTCCAAGCTTTTACCACTCTCATAAAGTAGACCATAATGTGCAGTGGTCTTTACATATCTCATAATGCGTCTCACTACATCTAAATGAGGTTTTCTGGGGCTTTGCATAAACTAGCTGACTAGCCCCACAGCATAACTCAAATCCGGGCATGTGATAGTCATGTAAATGAAACTACCAACCATCTTCCTGTACATAGATGGATCATCCAATTCATCACCATAATCAGCCCGCAACTTCACATTTTGCTCCAAAGGTGTACTCATAGGCTTACACCCTGTCATGCCATATTTTGCCAATATATCCAATGCATATTGGTGCTGTACTAACCATGTACCTGCATGATCTTTGACCACTTCAATTCCAAGGAAGTATCTCAACTCACCAAGATCTTTCATGTCAAATTGCCCACTCAATGCTTTCTTGACATGCATTACATCTGCACCATGATCACCTGTGATAATCAAGTCATCCACATAGATGACGAGTAAAACAATCCCATGCTCTGTCTTCTTCACATAGAGTGAAGAATCTGCTGTAGATATCTGAAATCCAAGAGAGATCAGATATCTGCTCATCTTATCACTCCAAGCACGAGGTGCTTGCTTCAAACCATATAATGCCTTTTTCAATTTGCATACATGAGTGGGATATCGTGGGTGTACATAACCTTCTGGCTGTGCCATATACACTTCCTCTTGAAGATCACCATTTAGAAATGCATTTTTGACATCCATTTGATGCATTTCCCAACCATTAGCTGCAGCCATAGCAATGACTGCTCTTACTGTCCCCATCTTTGCCACTGGACTAAACGTTTCATCATAGTCCAAACCTTGGGTTTGTGCATAACCCTTAGCTACCAATCTTGCTTTATGTCTCTCAATAGAACCATCAGATTTGCACTTCACTTTGTAAACCCATTTACATCCAATAACATTTTTATCCTTTGGTAGTGCAACCAAATCCCATGTATCATTATGGACCAATGCGTCCATCTCAACATCCATTGCTTTCTCCCATACATGCTCTCCAATAGCTTCTGTATAGCATGTAGGTTCTGTGAGATCCCGATCTCCACCGCGCAACGGATTCGGGGTACTAGCAGCAGAAGTAGCACATCATGCGTGGGTAGGGGTCTCACACTCGGGGCCTCGCCCACGGATATCCGGACAAGAGACTAATCCGTCGATTTGTCCAAAACCGAAACCGGAAAAAACTTCCTTTACCCAGAAAGCATGGGCGATTCCACCAGGATAACTCTTTACTCTAACGTAGTCAAGATCATTACGGATCAACTGATCTGACTGCACCTTTAACAGTACTTGGTCAAATCAAGGAAGAAACTTGCACTTGGATCATTGGGATCAACGCTTTTTTCCCCATCAAGAGGCACAGCCGTTGATTCCTATCCATAGAACAATTTCTATCCGGGATTTACTTCATCTATCGTAATAATAGAAATTAAATCTCGATTTACGGATCCATCAGTCCAGCCTAACCCCATCCGATCCCATGGGTTAGCCAACCGCCCAACCACTGTAGTGATGGGATCCAATTTGGAATTAGGTTAGGTTTTGTCCCGGGTACCAAGGAAAAGAGTTCCAAGGCCCCCTAGCCGGAAGTTCATGCAAACATAAAACTAGCCACACCACTTACACACCCAATATGAAACTTGCCTTTTTCTTAGCATCAGCTAACTTTAAAACAATCCTTTAATGAAACCATAGTACCACTGATCACAATCTTCCAATTTATCCAGTTGATTCATAATTTCCCATCATTCCTTCATCAGAGTATCTATGGCATCATTGGCAACTAGAACGCTCACCACCTGTCCACACAGGGGCCTTTTCAATAGTTCCTAGCCCATAATACTCGGCAATATAATCACTTATAAAAATCAAGATGGACTCTCGTTGAAGATCAGCAAGATCAACCAACAGATCCATATAAAGAGCCATGGACTCATCCATTGAAGACCAGCAAGGTCAATCAACCAGATCCATGCCTGGTTTCACAAAACAACTCTTACTCCTTGTTCCAATATCTTCCTCGACACACGCGTGGGTATCCTTGGCGACCCAGAGCCCGAGCACCGTATGGTCAGCACCCTCTAGGATCCTTCGCCGCAGGTGACCTAGCGCTTCACTCATAGGCCGCTTCCTTGGTCCCTCATCCACCGTACCGGAAGCTCACCATTTAAATCGAACCGAGGCTGGTCAAGACCTCGGTCGACCTTGCTACGCGAGACGTCCTCCATTGACTCTCCGTCAGCAGTTGCAACTTTAACAGTTAGGTCTTCATGACCTTAATCCACAAGACGGTCAAAATGCTTCCCCAGCATTCTTGACATAGATCAGTCATTTACAAACAGTCACAAAATACAGTTTCTAAATCGAACTCTCGTCTTTCCACATTATCCCTCCTTAGTCCACATTACTTATTCCACATTCCATTCAATGTGTACTCATTCTCATCCATTTCCTCATATCGACGACACATTAATTCACATACACATTCACATTCACATCCATACATCCACATTTACATGCATACATCCATTTTCACATCCTCATTTATACATCTATATCCCATATCCACATTCATACATATACATCCATATCCACATCCATACATCCACATCCACATCCACATTCACATTCACATCCACATTCACATCCTCATTTATACATCCACATCCACATCCACATTCACATCCATACATCCACATCTACATGCATACCTCCACATCCACATTCACATCCATACATCCACATCTACATGCATACCTCCATTTTCACATCCTCATTTATACATCCACTCCCTTATCTACATTCATACATACACATCCATATCCACATCCACATCCATACATCCACATCCACATCCACATTCATATTCACATCCATATATCCACATCTACATGCATACATCCATTATCACGTCCTCATTCATACATCCACATCCACATACATACATACATCCACATCCACATACATACATACATCCACATCCACATTCCCATTCACATCTATACATCCACATCTACATCCACATACATACATACATCTACATCCACATTCCCATTCACATCTATACATCCACATCTACATCCACATTCATATACATCCACATCCACATTCCCATTCACATCTATACATCCACATCTACATCCACATTTCCATTCACATCTATACATCCACATCTACATCCACATTCACATCTATGCATATACATCTTCATGCATACATCCATTTTCACATTCATACATCCATTTTCACATTCATACAGTCATACTCCCATCTCCACATCCACACATCCACATACATACATCCATTTCCACATTCCCATTCATATAACCCCATATGCCTTCACATCTAATCTTTTACATCACATCCATTCTCGCCCTATCACAACCCATATACATCTTATCCTATCACATACACTTCTTACCTCATCCCATACACATCTTATCACATCTTAATTCATCTTATCACCTCTTATCATCTCTTATACACCTCTTATCACATCCTATCACATCTCATATCTATTTATAGAATACAAGAGAATTCTTATATTTGATATAAGATTTCTTTACACATTTACTTATGCATAATTTCCATTTAAGGAGATTAATACTTTCGAAGAAAAATCAATCTTTTATGCATTTTCCTATGCATAAATTCATTTTAAATGAAAATGACACTTTTGAATTAAAATTCAATCTTTTATGCATCTTCCTATGCATAAATTTAATTTAGATGAGAATGACACTTTTGAATTCAATCTTTTATGCATCTTCCTATACATAAATTCAATTTAGATGAGAATGACACTTTTGAATTAAAAATCAAATTTTTTATGCATCTTCTTATGCATAAAGTCAATTTGGTAGGAATTACACTTTTAGAATAAAAGAATTTCTCTTATGCATCTAAGTTATACATAAAATCCATTTATGATGAAAATCACACTTTTAGTATAAAAAGAATATCTTTTATGCATACCTCCATGCATGAAATCCAATTATGATAAAAGTAATACTTTTATAATAAAAATAATCAACTTTTATGCATACCTCTATGCATGAAATTTAATTGTGACAAAAGTAACACTTTTACATTAAAATAATCATCTTTTATGCATACCTCTATGCATGAAATCCAATATGATAAAAATAACACTTTTTATATAAAAAAAATATCCTTTATGCAAACTTCTATGCATGAAAATTAAAAATGATAAAAGTAACACTTTTAATATAAAAAAATTATCCTTTATGCATACTTCTATGCATGAAAATTAAAAATGATAAAAGTAACACTTTTGATATAAAAAAAATTATCCTTTATGCATACTTCTATGCATTAAAAATGATAAAAGTAACACTTTTAATATAAAAATTTATCCTTTATGCATACTTCTATGCATGAAAATAAAAATGATAAAAATAACACTTTTGATATAAAAATTTATCCATTATGCATACTTCTATGCATGAAATAAAAATGGTAAAAATAACACTTTTGATATAAAAATTTATCCATTATGCATACTTCTATGCATGAAATAAAAATGGTAAAAATAACACTTTTGATATAAAAACTTATCCTTTATGCATGATATTAAAATTCAATTTCTCCATGATTATAATGAAATTCTTTCAATTAATCTAGGATGATAATTCCTAGAATATGGTAAGAAGTCCTCTTTTTATGCTTTGAATGAAATTATTTTATGCATAATTTTTATAAAAATTTTGCCATAGCTCCGCTGCTATGACTGATAAATCTCAATTTTTCTAAGGGATAAAGCTTATCATTAAGAAAATAATTAAAATGATCTCTAATTGGATCATTAATGGATTTAATCATCAATATACATAAACTAAAAGCATAGAAAAAAGCCATAATTTGGCCTCAAGCATAGTTAATCTTGGGTTAAGGAAAAGCTTTATGAAAAGCTTGATTTGGATTGAGAATGGGTCATGAGTATGACCATTTCTTGAGTGAGAGAGAGAAATTACATAAAAACCATTAGAATTTAAACATAAATGGAGATTAAATTCAATAGCATTTATTAAATTATGTAACTCTTCACTACTATCACCAATTAACTTCAATAGCATTTAAAAAACCATACCAATTAAGCTTCTCAAGCTTGAGAGGGGTTGAGAAGAGAGAAACATTGAGAAATTATAGAAAAATCAATATTCACTAATTACCTTACAAATTGCTTGATTCTTTGTTCACGGTAGAGGCCCTCAACCAATCAATTGATTAAGTATGTTGATGGAGCCACTAATGGGGATTGAAGAAAGAGGGAAGCTCCAAAAACTAGTGAATTATTAAATGAATTCACAGTTCTTGGCTTAGGTGGAGTAGAGTAACGATGCATAAACACTATATATTTTTCAACAAGGGGGAGGCTTCTATTTATAGGAAAAATTGAGCTCCTAACCAAACAAACTGATTCTAGAATTTTCCAAATCAGTTTGGTCAATTTTTGACCATTTTTAGGTCAGTTAAGCTAACTTTTTGGAACTAGACTTAAATGAGGAGAGAGGAGAGATGAAATATCTCAATTTTTATGAGTTTAAAACTCATTGAAGCATGTGAAATATGCACCTCCTTTAAAGAACTCCCCTTCCTTACATATGTGTCATAATGGAATCATTTTAATATTGCTCATAGTTTTTTTACTAATAAACCTTGTACATTTTCAACTCTTCATCTTATGTGAAATATGCACCTCCTTTAAAGAACTCCCCTTCCTTACATATGTGTCATAATGGAATCATTTTAATATTGCTCATAGTTTTTTACTAATAAACCTTGTACATTTTCAACTCTTCATCTTATGTGAAATATGCACCTCCTTTAAAGAACTCCCCTTCCTTACATATGTGTCATAATGGAATCATTTTAATATTGCTCATAGTTTTTTACTAATAAACCTTGTACATTTTCAACTCTTCATCTTATGTGAGCATTTACTCATTTTTGGATACCCAAAATATCTCATATTTTTAATATTGCTCATAGTTTTTTACTAATAAACCTTGTACATTTTTCAACTCTTCATCTTATGTGAGCATTTACTCATTTTTGGGTATCTTCTTTTACAAATTGGATTTATCTCCTCCCTACACATGGATTGATGCTATTGGCCCATAGGAACCTTAATTGGACCATAATCCAAAAATTTCTGAAAATCTAGACCCTTAGACTAAGGTCCTTTATACCCATTTCCAATAAATTCTAATTTGCACATTGGAAAGTTCTTTTTGAATTTCTGTTTCAGGGGAACTTATTTTAATAAGATGAGATAATTTTCTATCCAAAAATATTAAAAATCTGAATATTCTCTCTCTAGAATATTCTCTCTCTCTAGGTTAAAACAAGGTCTCTAGAATATTCTCTCTCTAGAATATTCTCTCTCTAGAATATTCTCTCTCTCTAGGTTAAAACAGTTAGAAACAATGTCTTTATATTTCTGAAGAGGGATTGATTACAGGGGAAGATACTAGACATCAAAAGGGGGGTTGGGGGAGGAATCTTACAGGTTCCACATGCTTCACCATAGATGTCATATATGCATAGTGCATAGCAAAATCTCGATATGTCAATCTGTCAAACTGGATATCTGACTCTCTGGGATCTCCGCAATGCATGCGGGTCACTCCGAACACCTGTCACTCTAGCATGTGGTGGCACATATCTATCCTTCCTAGCACCAGGTGTGCGTAAAACAGGTATGCCAAGCTCCTCATCCAAACTCTCTAAACTCGATGACTCATAACCTGTGATTCCGATTCCTTCGACCTTCTTCTTTCCTTTGTCCATAGCACTACTCCCAGTGCTCACACTCTCATGCCTCAAACGTCCTGACCATGGACGTACACTGCTACTCTCAGCCTCTGCTGTTGGCCCCCAGACATAGTAGTAGAACTAGAACTTGCTTGTGGCAAGTTCACAGGCACATCAACCTCAAGTGACTCAATGACACCCTCATCTTTTGTTTTGTACCAACTAGCAAGCTCATCCAACACCACATCTCGTGAGATGACCACTTGTCTAGTTTGTGGGTTGTAACATTTGTATGCCTTTCGATCCTATGCATATCCAACAAATACACATTTCTCTGCCTTAGGATCCAACTTCCTTCTTCTTTCATCAGGCACATGTACATAAGCTATACATCTAAAAACTTTGAGGTGTTCAATGTCTGGCCTATAACCTGTAAGCCGCATCTCTGGCGTACTTCCATGAATGGCTATTGTAGGTGTTTTGTTCAATATATACACTGCAGTAGCACATGCTTCTGCCCAATAATAATCTGGCATGCTCTTTTCATTGAGCATCACCCTAGCCACTTCACATATGACTCTATTCTTTCTCCTAGCCACACCATTTTGCTGAGGTGTATACCTGCAAGTCAATTGTCTTCTTATTCCATGCTTCCTCAAGAAATGCTCAAAAGCCTTTGAGGTGTATTCACCACCTCCATCTATCCTCAAACATTTAATCCAACAACCATCTTGCTTTTCTGCAAAAGCTTTAAATCCATGAACTTTTCCAATACTTCACTCTTCTCTCTGAGAAAGTATATCCATGTCATCCTGCTGAAATCATCTATGAATGTCACATAGTATAAACTACCTTTGATAGATGGGTTTTGTGCAAGGACCCCATACATCACTATGTACTATCTCAAGTGGCCTGCTACTCATGTTTCCTTCTCTAGGAAACCGCAACCTTGCCTGCTTTCCAAACTGACAGGCTTCACAAACATGCATATTCCCATCATATTTGAATCTAGGCAATCCACTGACAATGCCTCTTGCCTGCATGTTCTTCAATCTTTGTATATTGACATGTCCAATCCTCTTATGCCACATATCAATGTCCTGTACCACATTTCTGTTTTTAGAGAACATGGCTGATTTTAACTCAGGAATCCCAGCATCCAGCTTAAACAACCTGCCTTCTTTCTTGCCTTTAGCAATGACTCTACATCCATGTTTGACGTCCTCAACGAAGCAACCATGCTCGTTTGAAACGAACTTGTAATCCCTGTTCCACCATTTGACCAACTGAGGCCAAGCTCTTTGTGATAGAAGGCACATACAATACATCTGACATAGACTTTGTTTGACCATTGTGCATAACCAATGGTACACTACCAACATGTGTAATGGCATGCTGAGTATCATCTCCTGTTTCCACATAGCCTTTCACATCCATAGGCTTCATATGCTCAAACCATTCACCATGACAAGTCATATGGTTTGATGCTCCAGAGTCCATATACCAAGTATCATCATTCTCAGCATTTGTCACCATAGATCCAACAACATGTTTCATGGCAAACAAGTGATTTGCAGTGCCATCATTACTGCTTGATGCATAGTTTCCACCATGTTGTGCATAAATTCCACCATACTGACCACCACGTTGTGCTCTATCCCCTCTCAAATCAATCTGTTTGCGGAAACAATCTCTTGCCATATGACCAAATTTGCCACAGTAATGGCACTCCACATCTTGCATAGAATTTTGTTGGCCTTGCCAACGTCCTCTACCACAGAGGTTACCTCTGCCTCTCTGAGATGCAAACCACGACCACCTCTAGCACCATATGTGGGCTGAAAATTCTGTTGTGGTGACCTGTCCTGCCATCCACGACCATTACCACCACGGCCACGTGATGCGAATCTCCCCCTACCTCTAAAACCTCTCTGCGAATAGAAAGCCGGATTTTTGCCATTATCATCATGGCTAGTAGATGCATCCAAAAACGAATCACTGAGTTTGATTTCCTCAACAAGTAAGAGTGAAACCAACTAATCAAAGTCTGGTAAACCTATACTCCTCACTGCAACCAGTGGACGGTCTGTTTAATCAGCTCATTCCCAGCTCAATTAAGCATAATTGATTAAACCAACCATGTAGCCCTCTTCTCCAATGTGTGTAGCAACCAATTGCTAAAGCAATTGTGAAATATATCAAGCAAACAAATGGAAATCAATCTCCTCGTAGCAAAAAAGTCAAAAATCTACCCTGTTTCACTGTAGGAGCTGCGCCGCCTGCATTTGAGGAATTTGGGAGTGATTTAAGTGATAATTGAAGATGGATATAAGTTCCCAACACACTTGGGTATGTATGCAACCAGTCAATGGTTTGATTTTAGCCAAAAACACGCTCCAAATCACAATGTAGTGGTGCAATCAAGTATGGGCAACTTGCATTGACACCAAACAACTTCAATGTTGAATATCAACACCATCTGACATGTGTACATATCAATTTTTGAAAACCCCTTTCTCTGTTTTGGGAAATACCAAAAAAAGCAAAAAAACTAGTAGTAAAATGGCTCTAATTTCTTCAATATTTGTCCAAATTGAGCAACCAAGCATTCATTAGCTTAGCAATAGTGTCCATCAACTCCATGTAAGAGGAATTTGTCCAATTGTTTAAGACCAAAGATTAATTGTCTGATTAAAATCACTCTGTTTCTCTGCAACCAGTGGATAGCCTGTTTAATAAGCTCATTCCCAGCCCAATTAAGCATAATTGATTAAACCAACCATGTAGCCCTCTTCTCCAATGTGTGTAGTAACCAATTGCTAAAGCAATTGTGAAATATATCAAGCAACCAAGTGGAAATCAATCTCCTCGTAGCAAAAAAGTCAAAAATCTACCCTGTTTCACTGTAGGAGCTGCACCGCCTGCATTTGAGGAATTTGGGAGTGATTTAAGTGATAATTGAAGATGGATATAAGTGCCCAACACACTTGGGTATGTGTGCAACCAGTCAATGGTTTGATTTTAGCCAAAAACATGCTCCAAATGCATCAAATTTTGACTCCTTTTTCTCTGTTTTGTGAGAGCTCAAAAAAACCAGAGTTTTTCACTCATTCAAATGCATGTAAATTGCTCCAAAATCACAGTAGGGCTTGCATAGAAGTTGCCAATACATTTCTCCTTGTCAAATACATGTTTGCTTTGCCAGATTTACATGTATTTCCACCATACATCAGTGCTTCCAAGCTTTAATGGAAAGCTTCCAAAAACCAGAAATTTGCTTTGCTTTTAGTTGCTCTAACTTGCTTTGCTTTTGCCTGAATCACCTGCAATCCGCTCAAAGATGTTTAGAAGACCTTACCCGGTAGGCCAAGCTCTCAGATCTGATAAGAATTGGTGTGCTCTAAGCTTCACAGCTTCAATGACAAGCCTCACAGCTTCTTCTCCCTCTTCACTCACTCACTCATAAACCCTAATAAATAGCACAAGGCTCTGATACCATGTTGAAAGAACGGTAGAGGGGAAGGAGACACACACACACGAGTAAGCCCTAATGTATATTGCAAACCCTAACCAAAGAGAGAAGCCATCTCCTTTCTCACACAATGCATAAAGCCATAATCCATAATACACACAACACTATGAGTTGTGTCCACACACATCTAACCCTAGCTAATGTCCACACACTATGACCAGCTGGACACGCGGTCATTTATGTCTCACACATGTTCCTACCTAACATGCCAGCACATAGCATAGCTGCCTCACACACTGACATCGAGCTTGAATCTCAATAGCCCCTCTCAAGCTCATAATGTACTGCCGATGAAGATGTAGATGAGCTTGGGATATCAAGACTCTCAACACCCCACTCCTAACATACCCCACACATTTTTGGGCATGTTTAGTGCACACAAAGACTACTCTAAGCTTAGAAATAGCTTGCACTAACCTTGGTACCCACCACTACTTGCATTGTAGTCTTTCTTCTAGTGTAGCTTGTGGTGTAGCCTCTACCCATTTTGTTAAGTCTTGTTTTTGCTACATCTAGACCTCTTTCCAAAATTGTGCTTTACACAAAAGCTATCCACGTACTAAAAAACTAAGGAATTAATCCCTACACAAGGAACACCCAAGTTGGGAGCCATGGATGATGGTGCCATGTTCACCTCTTCCCCCACCCCTTTTCACTCTATTGCATAGGGAACCTAGGAACCAGCCCTTAGATCTTCCCAATATACTTAAATGTCATCACATTGGAAGCAAATGCTCCCCATTTTGTGACAAAAACTGTCTTTTCACGATCATCTGCTGGGGCAATCAGGACTTGATTGTATACAGCGAAACCATCCAAGAAAGAATACATCTCAAGGTCTGCAGGTGGCATCTACCACGGAATCTATGAACAGAAGTGGGAAAGGATTTGTCTCTGTTGCAACATTGAGCTTCCAGTAATCCAAATAGACACGGAGCTTTCCATTCTCTTTCAGCACAATCACTATTGGCAACAACCATGTCACCTTTCCACCACCGGATATATGAATCCTAGTTTCAAGAGTTTATCAATTTCCTTAATTTGTTTTGCATAATTTGGATTCATTCGGTACCGTTGTTGCTTGCTTAATGGGAACAACATCCTCCTTAAGATAATGTTGATAAAATTGAGGATCAATGCCCTTCATATCTTTGTAGCTCCAAGGAAATACATCCACATATGATTTTAATAAGTTCTAGAGTTTTTCTTTCAATTCTATATCCAGCTTAGCGCTGATGCAAACTATCTTGGGGTGCTCCACGTCGCCCAGATTCATGTCTTCTAGCTCATCTGCTATGACCCGAAGGCTGTGCTTCATTGCTCTCTCATGACCTGGATGAGGGCTTGAACTTCCTTCGGTACACCCACATGACCTAAGGGGGTGAGAGGTCGGCTTGGCCCTCGTTGATTTAGTTCATAAGAATGACTATGTTTCCCATGAGATAGAGTTAGGTCCCTTCGTTTGCTCATATCCTCATATTGTCAAGAGATTAAGGTGTCATTAATCGAAAATAAGAGGACTTATCTACCTATCAAAAGGTTTCCCTTGACCTAGCTAGGGCGAGGACCTTACACGTGGTATCCAAGCATGGTTTAGGTAATTGTGTGTCGTATTGTTTGATTGCTAGGCTTTCTTGATAGACTAATCTAGTCATGTCTAGATGTAGGATGGGATGGATTACTATTCTCAATTCTTAGTGTTCTAGTACATGTTGTTGCTCCCTAAACTTTGAGTTCTGTGATGCCATGATCCACGTCATAGAAAAGATAAATTTTAATCGGAGATCGACGTAAATGAATATTCCTCGAGAAATCCATGTTTTTGAATTTGTAAACGTATATTCGTCGAAAGAAATTTTAGAAAAAGAGAAACTGAGATAGTACCTTTCGAGAAGATAATTTTAGAAAGAACATTTCAGACCTAAACTCTGACTCAGACTATTGACCAAGACCTAATTCCTTCGTCAATTTCAATCAATGACGATGTGCCAGTGCAGGGAAAATGTATTCAATCACCCACCGAATCTGAAACTAAGTTAAGACTTGTGACTTTGATCTAAGGATCAAGTTAACAGAATTTGAAGAATTCTGTTTGGAATTGAAAATTGGATCTAGAAGTATTGAGATAGGGATTTACGATATACTCATGGTATTCAAACAAAAATAAAAAACTATAAACTTGCATAGAAACCCTGCCTTCTTAAAAGACTGTCTTACACCAGAATGCTGGAGGGAGTATTTGGCATATATATTTATCTAAGGGAAGTTCAGTTTTGTAACAGCTGGCGGGGAGTGTTCGAGGGACAGCTCACGCGGCAAAACCTGCCGAGGTCTTGACCAGCCTCGGTATGGTTAAAATGGTGCACTTTCGGTACGATGGACGAGGGCCGACGAAGCGGTTCCTGAGTGAAGTGCCAGGACACCTAAGGAGGATCCTGGAGGGTTCTGACCAGGTGATGCACGGGCTCGCGGTGCCGAGGACATCCATGCGTATGTCGAGCAAGATATTATATAATGGACCTATGTTTTTATAATCTATCAATGGATCTCATTGTTGACTTGCTGGTCTCAACGGAGAGTCCAGAGTGACTGTTTTGTTGAGAAACAAGGACTCAATGAAAATTTTGAAGTATGACATGTATAAACCGTAAATTGTTTATCAAGGGTTGTTTTTATTAAAGTTTTAATAAAGAGGAGTGTGTGCGTATCTGTTTTCTAAAGCTAAAGTTAAGAAAGGCAAGTCAATTATGGGTGGGTGAGTACTTGTCTGGTTCCACCGATTCCAGTGGTAGGGTGGTGGCTAACCCATGGGCCGGATGGGGTTAGGCTGGAATCAGTGGAGTTTTAATAATCAAACTTTAAAATCTTAGGATTATGCTAAGATTCGAGTAATTAGACAATTCCCTCTGATAAATTTTTCAATAAGTGGATCAACGGCTGTGCTGCCTGACCTGGATCAGGAAAAAAGCGTTGAATTTACTAAAATGATCAAATTATATCAGTGATAGTTTCCTTCTATCTGGTTTATTCAGTTGAAGGATAGCTTAGAATTGATCACGTTAGAAAAATTTGTTTTAAAAAAAAATCATAAAGGTGAAAGCGTCCTCGCTTTCCGAGCATGGGAATTTTTCCCAGTTTTGGTTTTTGGAGTGACCACCAACCTAGTCTCGTGCTCGGACATTCGAGGGCGAGGCCTCGAGTGAGAAACCCTACCCCGCACATGAGGGGGCTGCTTCTGCTGTTTCAGCTACCGGGAGTCCGGTGCGCGGAGGGGACAGAGGGATCTCAGAGTTGGTATCAGAGCCAAATTGAAAGCTAATAAGGATAAATAAATTCTTATCTGAAATTGATAAATAAGAACTCAGAAAAACCATTTTTTCTTAATGTATTTCATTCCGTAGGCTTATTTAAGGAAGAATTTTTAATCAAAGAAATTATTTTTATAGATGGAAGTCCCCTATTTATCTGGTATTCCCGACCTCATCCAGTCTCAAGATATGACTGCGTTCGCCTTCGAGCATCTCATCTCTTCCGCTTCTACTCGAACAAGCCGAGCAAGAGTCACATGCCATTTTGAGGAGTTATATTTTCCTAACCCAGTGGCGAGACTACATAAGTGGTTTGCAGGGCAATATGTCCATGCCCCTTGCGACCTTCGTGCAATGCTATGGGAGAACCTCTCATTGGCTATGATTCTGTTAAAGCTAAAAATGACACGTGGTGTCATTCTATATCATTCAACACCTCGGAATTTCAGACTTTCATGCCAAATTTATAGATTCCTTAGTCGATTTATCCCTAAGGAGAAAATAATAGCTCCCTTCGGAGTTAGAGAACTTATGTAACAGGATATGACTATGGGTGAATTTTGGAGCCAAGCTGCTCTATGTATAATTTGTAACTTTTATATAAGAATGTTTTCTAAAGAAAAATTCCCTGTTGTATAAGTGATTACTTATAGACGATCTGATAAAGAAAAAAATCCGTTATCGGACATATATCATAGACCTCCAATGAGATCATTGTCTTGTTTAAGAAATTGTTTTTCGAAACTCCTAAGTCCTAGGATCTCATGGATAATATCAAAGAGACAGACCCTGTCTCTGAAGATGACGAGCTTGACCTTGATGTTCGCAAGGCTCTTCATAGGACACAGGCAGGACCCTTCAAAGGAGAAGGGGAGAACCTGGGCGAGGCTGTGGAGAAATGGGTGGAAGCCATGGAAGAGTATTTTGATGTCACAGGTTACAATATGCAAAATGAATGAATTCTTAGAACTAAAGCAGGAGAGCAGAACCATCGAGGAATACCACGAGGCCTTTGCTTTTCTACTCAAATATTCACCGCCTCTTGATGAAGAGCAACTCATGGCCAGGTTCATTCGAGGAATGAACGAACCCTGGGACACACTGGTCAAAAATGCCAAGCCGGTGTCCATGGCCGAAGCAGTAAGAATGGCAAAAGATTTTGCCAAAGCCTTTGTAGTAAAGGTCCCACCAAAACCTGCACCCTCTAACTTTAAAAGATTCCAAGCCCAGGGAAGTACTTCAAACTTTCCACCCCCAAAGAGACAGCAAGGCCCGAATCTGAATCAGGATGCAGGAAGATTCAGAAGTGAAGGAAGACCCTTCCCCCAGAGTACTTTCTCAGGAACCCCACCTCTTTCAAAAAATCAGAAGGATGAGCTCAGAACTGAAAAACTGATGCTTTGGATGCCAGGGTTTTGGTCACCAGTTAAAACATTGCCCGACTCCTGCCATGTTAAGAGGACAGGAAAGTCAAAGACCCTGAATTCAGAAAAAAACCCCTTCATTCCAGTCTAATCAGGGTCCGTCTCGCCCAAGCCAGGGAAACCCCAGAAGAACTCCAGCTCAGCCATCTGCCTCTATCCAGCGTAATCTCAGAACTCCTTCCCAGAACTCGGGCAACCAAAGAGAAAGAGTTCTACCTCAGACTGCAGAGCAGCCAGAGCAGTCACCATTTTAGATGTAGTAGAAGAGGAAAAAGGGTAGATCTATGCTGCAATTAAAAATAAAGGGCCTAACCAGCAATTCTCCGTCATCCATACTCCAGCAGAATATCAAGGTAAGTGGGTGGACCCAACGAGTCAGGTAACTCCAACATATTTATTTATTACAATCGGAATAGGACCCAAACAAGTTTCATTTTAGGGGGCCATGCTAGCGACCATGCCTTGTGAGGACAAGAGGAAAGGGGGTTAGCTTCTATATAAACCAAGTGCAGATTTGTTCTATCCTGGATCACGCACATTGAGTGCCGTTCGATCGGAGGAATAGATTCCTATTAGAATGACTATGTTTCCCGTGAGATAGAGTTAGGTCCCTTTGTTTTGTAAGATCCCTGTTCCCACCGAGCAACAGATTTGGGATACTAGCAGCGGAAGTAGCACTTCTCGCGTGCGGGACAAGGGTCCCACATTCGGGGCCTCACCCACGGATATCCGGATAAGAGACTAATCCGTCGGTTGTTCCAAAACCGAACCCGAAAAAACTTTCTTTACCGAAAAGCAGGGGTGATTCCACCAGGATAACTTTTTACCGAAAAGCAGGGGTGATTCCACCAGGATAACTTTCTTTACCGAAAAGCAGGGGTGATTCCACCAGGATAACTTTTTACTCTAACGTAGTCAAGATCATTTCTGATCGAGCTAATCCAATTACATCTATAAGATACTTGGTCAGATCAAGGAAGAAACTTGCACTTGGATCATTGGGATCAACGCTTTTTTCCCCATTCAAGAGGCACAGTCGTTGATTCCTATCCATAGAACAGTTACTGTCCGGGATTTATTTTATCTATCGTAAAAACAAAAGTTTGAGTCTCGATTTATGGATCCATCAGTCCAACCTAACCCCATCCGATCCCATGGGTTAGCCAACCGCCCAACCACTGTAGTGATGGGATCCAATTAAGAATTTGGTTAGGTTTTGTCCCAGGTACCAAGGAAAAGAGTTCCAAGGCCCCCTAGCCGGATGTTCATGCAAAATAAAACTAGTCACACCACTCACACACCCAATATGAAATTGCCTTTTCACAGATTCAACCAGTTTAAAACAATCCTTTAATAAAACCATAGTATCACTGATCACCATCTTCCAATTTATCCAGTTGATTCTTAATTTTTCCATCATTCCTTCATCAGAGTATCTATGGCATCATTGGCAACTAGGACGCTCACCACCTGTCCACTCAAGGGCCGTTTCCTAATCCCTAGCCCATAATACTCGGCAATATAATCACTTATCAAGATGGACTCTCGTTGAAGATCAGCAAGATCAACCAACAGATCCATATAAAGAGCCATGGACTCCTCCATTGAAGACTAGCAAGGTCAATCAACCAGATCCATGCCCGATTTCAAAAAACAACTCCTACTCTTGTTCTAATATCTTCCTCGACGCACGCGTGGGTATCCTAGGTGACCCAGAGCCCGAGCACCATATGGTCAGCACCCTCTAGGATCCTTCGCAGGTGACCTAGCGCTTCACTCATAGGCCGCTTCCTTGGCCCCTCATCCACTGTACCGGAAGCTCACCATTTTAATTGCACCGAGGCTGGTCAAGACCTCGGCCGACCTTGCTACGCGAGACGTCCTTCATTGACTCTCCGTCAGCAGAGTTGCAGCTTTTTCAGTTAGGTCTCCACGACCTTAATCACAAGACGGTCAAAATGCTCCCCCAGCATTCTTCACATAAAACAGTCATTTACAAACAGCATTTACAAACAGTTTACAATACAATTTACAAACAGCATTTACAAACAGCATTTACAAACAGTTTACAATACAATTTCTATTTTAACTTTCATTTTTCCACATTATCCCTCATCAATCTACATTACTTATTCCATATTCCATTTATATGTATACTCATCCCATCACATCATTTTCCATCTCATCACTTTAGATTCCTTCACATCACACATATATTCACATCCATACATCCACATCTACATCCATACATCTATTTTCACATCCACATCTACATGCACATTCATGCATCCACATCCATACATCCGCATCTACATGCACATTCACATCCATACATCCACATCTATATGCATATATTCACATCTACATGCATACATCTACATCTCTATGCATACATCCACATCCACATTCACATTCACCTCCATACATCTACATCTACATGCATACATCCACCTCCACATTCACATCCACATCTATACATCTACATCTACATGCATACATCCACCTCCACATCTACATCCACATCAACATCTACATCCACATCTACATCTACATGCATACATCCACCTCCACATGCATATCTACATCTATACAATACATGCATACATCCACATCTCCATTCACATCTACATCTATACATCCACATCTACATGCATCCATCCACATCCACATCCACATCCACATCTACATCTATACATCTACATCTACATGCATACATCCACATCTCCATTCACATCTACATCTATACATCTACATCTACATGCATCCATCCACATCTCCATTTACATCCTCATCTATATATCTACATCTACATGCATACATCCACCTCCACATCTACATCCACATCTACATCTACATGCATACATCCACCTCCACATCCACATCCACATCTATACATCTACATCTACATGCATACATCCACATCCACATCCACATCCACATCTATACATCTACATCTACATGCATACATCCACATCTCCATTCACATCTACATCTACATGCATCCATCCACATCTCCATTTACATCCTCATCTATACATCTACTTCTACATGCATACATCCACCTCCACATCCACATCCACATCTATACATCTACATCTATATGCATACATCCACATCTCCATTCACATCTACATCTATACATCTACATCTACATGCATCCATCCACATCTCCATTTACATCCTCATCTATACATCTACTTCTACATGCATACATCCACATCTCCATGCATACATCCACCTCCACATTCACACTCACATCCATACATCTACATCTACATGCAAACATCCACATCTCCATGCATAATAAAATTCTTTTAATTAATTTAGGATGATAGTTCCTAGAATATGGTAGGAAGTCCTCTTTTTATGCTTTGAATGAAATTATTTTATGCGTAATTTCTATAAAAATTCTGCCATAGCTCCGCTACTATGACTGATAAATCTCAATTTTTTCTAAGGGATAAGGCTTATCATTAAGGAAATAATTAGAATGGTCTCTAATTGGATCATCAATCCATAATGGATTGAATCATCAATATACATAAGCTAAAAGCATAGAAAAAAGCCATCAATTTGGCCTCAAGCATAGCTTAATCTTGGATTAAGGAAAAGCCTTATGAAAAGCTTCATTTGGATTGAAAAGGGTCATGAGTATGACCATTTCTTAAGTGAGAGAGAGAAAAATCATTAGAATTAAATATAAATAGAATTTTATGTAATTCTTTACTATCATTAATTAATTAACTTCAATAGCATTTCAAAAACCATACCAATTAAGCTTCTCAAGCTTGAGAGGGGTTGAGAAGAGAGAATCATTGAGAAATTATAGAAAAGATCAAAATTCACTATACTTATCTTATAATTTTCTTGATTCTTTGTTCACGGTAGAGGCCCCCAACCAATCAATTGGTTTAGTATGTTGATGGAGCCACCAATGGGAATTGAAGAAAGAGAGAAGTATCAAAAACTAGTGAATTATTAAAGAATTCATAGTTCTTGGCTTAGGTGGAGAAGAGTAACAATGCATAAGACACTATATTTTTTTCAACAAGGGAAGGCTTCTATTTATAGGAAAAATTGAGCTCTTAACCAAACAAACTGATTCTAGAATTTTCTAAGTCAGTTTGGTTGAATTTGGACTAGATTTGGACCTAGTTTGGTTACTTTTTGATTCGATTTGGTTCCATTTTGATTTGGTTTGGTTCAAGAGATATGAGAGATAAAAATATCACATTATTTTTGAGTTTAAAACTCATTCAAGCATGTGAAATATGCACCTCCTTTAAAGAACTCCCCTTCCTTACATATGTGTCAAAATTTTATTGCTCATAGTTTTTTTTACCAATAAACCTTGTACATTTTCAACTCTTCATCTTATGTGAAATATGCACCTTCTTTAAAGAACTCCCCTTCCTTACATATGTGTCAAAATTTTATTGCTCATAGTTTTTTACTAATAAACCTTGTACATTTTCAACTCTTCATCTTATGTGAAATATGCACCTTCTTTAAAGAACTCTCCTTCCTTACATATGTGTCAAAATTTTATTGCTCATAGTTTTTTACTAATAACCTTGTACATTTTCAACTCTTCATCTTATGTGAAATATGCACCTTCTTTAAAGAACTCTCCTTCCTTACATATGTGTCAAAATTTTATTGTTCATAGTTTTTTACTAATAAACCTTGTACATTTTCAACTCTTCATCTTATGTGAAATATGCACCTTCTTTAAAGAACTCTCCTTCCTTACATATGTGTCAAAATTTTATTGTTCATAGTTTTTTACTAATAAACCTTGTACATTTTCAACTCATCATCTTATGTGAAATATGCACCGTCTTTAAAGAACTCTCCTTCCTTACATATGTGTCAAAATTTTATTGTTCATAGTTTTTTACTAATAAACCTTGTACATTTTCAACTCTTCATCTTATGTGAAATATGCACCTTCTTTAAAGAACTCTCCTTCCTTACATATGTGTCAAAATTTTATTGTTCATAGTTTTTTACTAATAAACCTTGTACATTTTTAACTCTTCATCTTATGTGAAATATGCACCTTCTTTAAAGAACTCTCCTTCCTTCCATATGTGTCAAAATTTTATTGTTCATAGTTTTTTACTAATAAACCTTGTACATTTTCAACTCTTCATCTTATGTGAGCATTTACTCATTTTTGGGTATCTTCTTTTACAATTTGGATTTATCTCCTCCCTACACATGGATTGATGCTATTGGCCCATAGGAACCTTAATTGGACCATAATCCAAAAATTTCTGAAAATCTAGACCCTTAGACTAAGGTTCTTTATACCTATTTCCAATTAATTCCAATTGCACATTGGAAAATTCTTTTTGAATTTCTGTTTCAGAGGAACTTATTTTAATAAGATGAGTTATTTTTTTATCCAAAAATATTCATAATCTGAATATTCTCTCTCTAGAATAATTTTCTCTCTCTAGGCTAAAACAGTTAGAAACAAGATCTTTATATTTCTGAAGAGGGATTGATTACAAGGGAAGATACTAGACATCAAAAAGGGGTTGGGGGAGGAATCTTACATTCTACCCCACTTAAAAAATGCGAGATGTCCTCATCTCGCAAACTGGGATAATTTCGCAAGATGCACGAATATGAGACTTAGAGAAAAATTTTAATCAAGATTAACCACCAAGAAAAGTCTTAAAGAAAGCAAGATAGAACAAGATTTAAACTTTATTCATTCTCGGAACTTATACAGTAAAGATAGAAGAACTCTTTACACTTCCATAAGCCCGTCCATCATATGGTCACAAAAGCAACACTCACAAGCTGCACAAGTATAGGGTAACTCATCTATGGGAATGATTCTGCTGGTTATTGCCGCACCTATCTCAGTGGTATGAGGTGATCTAACAAAAGGACCTCTGAGAGACAAGCCAAAAACGGGGTAAAGGCATATCTTCTCATGAGGAAGAAAACACGCCAGTAAGAAGACCCGCTCAGAAAACCCAAGATGCCTTGATCTCATGATGCAGTAGTATCGAGGACCCAAACCTAAAGCTTCAATAACCATGGCCAAGCGGACATTGTTACGAAAGTGCTGCTGACCCCAGGGTGTTACCCTAGTTATGTTTTGATAGGTCCGCCATTTGGTCTGAGCTACAGAAGTTCCTAGGTGAGGAAAAAGTGAGCGCTCGTACTGAAGGAGATTAAGAAAGAAAGGAGATTGATGGGAGTAAGATTATTGTGAGCGACAAGTAAAAGTTACAACTTATATAAAGGAAGGAGCTAGCGTAACCTAGAAGCCAACGGTAACTTGCCACTGAAGTTTTACCGTCTTTCCATGATTTGTGTTTGACACATTTTTCTATAGAAGGCATTAAGAATTTTGAGATGAGGAGATAAAAGAAGCTTGTAGGCTAAGTCACCTACTTTCATTGAATTCAGATATAAGGGTCACAATATCTGGGGGATAACTTCTTATACTCCCCAAGAGATAAAAAACTTCTTTTGGGCCGTACTCGAATGAAAACCAAAACCTTGGTATCCAAAACACCGATTCTCACTTCTGAACTCATTGTTCTAAATCCTTGAAACAGGTGGGACTCCTGAGAAGTAATACTCTAGGGAAAGGGTCTTCCTTTTTTAAACAAAAACTTTCTTTTATTTTAGAGAGGGAATAATTATAAGATCAGAAAGGGAGATTCTTACTCCTGTATACCTCGAAGGTTGGGGAGGAATCTTACATTCTTCCCCACTTAAAAAGTGCGAGATGTCCTCATCTCGCAGGGTAGAGGACAGCTCTTTTTCTTAAGACCCAATTTTATTCTGGGGTTCCTTATATTATGGTCAACCCAACAGAACACTAGGATAAATATCACTTATATAGAACTCATCATTAAATAACAATTCATTCAGATCATATCATTCATATCTTTAACATGATAATGGTCCATTAGACCGAAAAGTTTCCTTCGGAACATTCCTCCACGGAAATTACAGTCAAGCAAGTTCTCAATTTGACATCCCTTAACTTGATCTACCGGTCAAGTATTAACAGTAGCAATCTGACAGCACAACCCACTAATCTCATAGTGATTTGCTTAATTCATTATCATCATTCTAGTTATGAATATCATCACGGGGACTCGTCCCATTCCCCCTCATTGTGGTTTCATTATATTTCAACTAATTTTTAAAAATCATCATTTTTCAATCAGAATTTTCAATCAGAATCCAAATCAATTCATCAATTCTCAAACAGATTTAAAAATCATATCAATCACATTCGAAATCATCATCTGGATAGCATTAACACTTATAATTTCAAGTCTTAGATTTACTCATATATATTGTCAGTAAAGAGCTGCAGTATACTCTCGGTATATACGGGTAGTCACGGCCCTTGGAATTATAAGGTAAATACTATCATGTCTAGGCCTCAAGCAAGTCAGGGATTCTATATAATTGCGGTACTTCCATCTGAAGACCCAATTACCAAATTACGAATTTCAGTTTGAATATCAAATTGTATGAATTATCTCACACAATTATAACCTTTTTGTGTTTCTTGATAAATTTTTGACATATTTGTCTTCTCAGTTGATCTTTATTAACCAAAGGCTCTGATACCAACTGTAAGATCCCTATTCCCACCGAGCAACAGATTTGGGATACTAGCAGCGGAAGTAGCACTTCTCGCACGCGGGACAGGGGTCCCACATTCGGGGCCTCACCCACGGATATCCGGATAAGAGACTAATCCGTCGGTTGCTCCAAAACTGAACCCGGAAAAACTTCCTTTATCGGAAAGCACGGGTGATTCCACCAGGATAACTTTTTACTCTAACGTAGTCAAGATCATTTCTGATCGAGCTGATCCAATTACATCTATAAGATACTTGGTCAGATCAAGGAAGAAACTTGCACTTGGATCATTGGGATCAACGCTTTTTTCCCCATTCAAGAGCCACAGCCGTTGATTCCTATCCATAGAACAGTTAATGTCCGAGATTTATTTTATCTATCGTAAAAACAAAAGTTTGAGTCTCGATTTATAGATCCATCAGTCCAGCCTAACCCCATCCGATCCCATGGGTTAGCCAACCGCCCAACCACTGTAGTGATGGGATCCAATTAAGAATTTGGTTAGGTTTTGTCCCGGGTACCAAGGAAAAGAGTTCCAAGGCCCCCTAGCCGGATGTTCATGCAAAATAAAACTAGTCACACCACTCACACACCCAATATGAAATTGCCTTTTCACAGATTCAACCAGTTTAAAACAATCCTTTAATAAAACCATAGTATCACTGATCACCATCTTCCAATTTATCCAGTTGATTCTTAATTTTCCCATCATTCCTTCATCAGAGTATCTATGGCATCATTGGCAACTAGGACGCTCACCACCTGTCAACTCAGGGGTCGTTTCCTAATCCCTAGCCCATAATACTCGGCAATATAATCACTTATCAAGATGGACTCCCGTTGAAGATCAGCAAGATCAACCAACAGATCCATATAAAGAGCCATGGACTCATCCCTTGAAGACCAGCAAGGTCAATCAACCAGATCCATGCCCGATTTCAGAAAACAACTCCTACTCTTGTTCCAATATCTTCCTCGACGCACGCGTGGGTATCCTAGGCGACCCAGAGCCCGAGCATCGTATGGTCAGCACCCTCTAGGATCCTTCGCAGGTGACCTAGCGCTTCACTCATAGGCCGCTTCCTTGGCCCCTCATCCACCGTACCGGAAGCTCACCATTTTAATTGCACCGAGGCTGGTCAAGACCTCGGCCGACCTTGCTACGCGAGACGTCCTTCATTGACTCTCCGTCAGCAGTTGCAACTTTTTCAGTTAGGTCTCCACGACCTTAATCACAAGACGGTCAAAATGCTCCCCTAGCATTCTTGACATAAAACAGTCATTTACAAACAGCATTTACAAACAGTTTACAATACAATTTCTATTTTAACTTTCATTTTTCCACATTATCCCTCATCAATCTACATTACTTATTCCATATTCCATTTATATGTATACTCATCCCATCACATCATTTTCCATCTCATCACTTCAGATTCCTTCACATCACATATCATATATTCACATCCATACATCCACATCTACATCCATACATCTATTTTCACATCCACATCTACATGCGCATTCATGCATCCACATCCATACATCCGCATCTACATGCACATTCACATCCATACATCCACATCTATATGCGTATATTCACATCTACATGCATACATCTACATCTCTATGCATACATCCACATCCACATTCACATTCACATTCACCTCCATACATCTACATCTACATGCATACATCCACCTCCACATTCACATCCAAATCTATACATCTACATCTACATGCATACATCCACCTCCACATCTACATCCACATCCACATCTACATCTACATGCATACATCCACCTCCACATGCACATCTACATCTATACATCTACATCTACATGCATACATCCACATCTCTATTCACATCTACATCTATGCATCTACATCTACATGCATCCATCCACATCAACATCTATACATCTACATCTACATGCATACATCCACATCTCCATTCACATCTACATCTATACATCTACATCTACATGCATCCATCCACATCTCCATTTACATCCTCATCTATACATCTACATCTACATGCATACATCCACCTCCACATCTACATCCACATCTACATCTACATGCATACATCCACCTCCACATCCACATCCACATCTATACATCTACATCTACATGCATACATCCACCTCCACATCTACATCCACATCTATACATCTACATCTACATGCATACATCCACATCTCCATTCACATCTACATCTACATGCATCCATCCACATCTCCATTTACATCCTCATCTATACATCTACTTCTACATGCATACATCCACCTCCACATCCACATCCACATCTATACATCTACATCTATATGCATACATCCACATCTCCATTCACATCTACATCTATACATCTACATCTACATGCATCCATCCACATCTCCATTTACATCCTCATCTATACATCTACTTCTACATGCATACATCCACATCTCCATGCATACATCCACCTCCACATTCACACTCACATCCATACATCTACATCTACATGCAAACATCCACATCTCCATGCATAATAAAATTCTTTTAATTAATCTAGGATGATAGTTCCTAGAATATGGTAGGAAGTCCTCTTTTTATACTTTGAATGAAATTATTTTATGCGTAATTTCTATAAAAATTTTGCCATAGCTCCGCTACTATGACTGATAAATCTCAATTTTTTCTAAGGGGTAAGGCTTATCATTAAGGAAATAATTAGAATGGTCTCTAATTGGATCATCAATCCATAATGGATTGAATCATCAATATACATAAGCTAAAATCATAGAAGAAAGCCATCAATTTGGCCTCAAGCATAGCTTAATCTTGGATTAAGGAAAAGCCTTATGAAAAGCTTCATTTGGATTGAAAAGGGTCATGAGTATGACCATTTCTTAAGTGAGAGAGAGAAAAACCATTAGAATTAAATATAAATAGAATTTTATGTAATTCTTTACTATCATTAATTAATTAACTTCAATAGCATTTCAAAAACCATACCAATTAAGCTTCTCAAGCTTGAGAGGGATTGAGAAGAGAGAATCATTGAGAAATTATAGAAAAGATCAAAATTCACTATACTTATCTTATAATTTTCTTGATTCTTTGTTCACGGTAGAGGCCCCCAACCAATCAATTGGTTTAGTATGTTGATGGAGCCACCAATGGGAATTGAAGAAAGAGAGAAGTATCAAAAACTAGTGAATTATTAAAGAATTCATAGTTCTTGGCTTAGGTGGAGAAGAGTAACAATGCATAAGACACTATATTTTTTTCAACAAGGGAAGGCTTCTATTTATAGGAAAAATTGAGCTCTTAACCAAACAAACTGATTCTAGAATTTTCTAAGTCAGTTTGGTTGAATTTGGACTAGATTTGGACCTAGTTTGGTTACTTTTTGATTCGATTTGGTTCCATTTTGATTTGGTTTGGTTCAAGAGATATGAGAGATAAAAATATCACACTATTTTTGAGTTTAAAACTCATTCAAGCATGTGAAATATGCACCTCCTTTAAAGAACTCCCCTTCCTTACATATGTGTCAAAATTTTATTGCTCATAGTTTTTTTTACTAATAAACCTTGTACATTTTCAACTCTTCATCTTATGTGAAATATGCACCTTCTTTAAAGAACTCCCCTTCCTTACATATGTGTCAAAATTTTATTGCTCATAGTTTTTTACTAATAAACCTTGTACATTTTCAACTCTTCATCTTATGTGAAATATGCACCTTCTTTAAAGAACTCTCCTTCCTTACATATGTGTCAAAATTTTATTGCTCATAGTTTTTTACTAATAACCTTGTACATTTTCAACTCTTCTCTTATGTGAAATATGCACCTTCTTTAAAGAACTCTCCTTCCTTACATATGTGTCAAAATTTTATTGTTCATAGTTTTTTACTAATAAACCTTGTACATTTTCAACTCTTCATCTTATGTGAAATATGCACCTTCTTTAAAGAACTCTCCTTCCTTACATATGTGTCAAAATTTTATTGTTCATAGTTTTTTACTAATAAACCTTGTACATTTTCAACTCTTCATCTTATGTGAAATATGCACCTTCTTTAAAGAACTCCCCTTCCTTACATATGTGTCAAAATTTTATTGTTCATAGTTTTTTACTAATAAACCTTGTACATTTTCAACTCTTCATCTTATGTGAAATATGCACCTTCTTTAAAGAACTCTCCTTCCTTCCATATGTGTCAAAATTTTATTGTTCATAGTTTTTTACTAATAAACCTTGTACATTTTCAACTCTTCATCTTATGTGAGCATTTACTCATTTTTGGGTATCTTCTTTTACAATTTGGATTTATCTCCTCCCTACACATGGATTGATGCTATTGGCCCATAGGAACCTTAATTGGACCATAATCCAAAAATTTCTGAAAATCTAGACCCTTAGACTAAGGTTCTTTATACCTATTTCCAATTAATTCCAATTGCACATTGGAAAATTCTTTTTGAATTTCTGTTTCAGGGAAACTTATTTTAATAAGATGAGTTATTTTTCTATCCAAAAATATTCATAATCTAAATATTCTCTCTCTAGAATAATTTTCTCTCTCTAGGCTAAAACAGTTAGAAACAAGGTCTTTATATTTCTGAAGAGGGATTGATTACAGGGGAAGATACTAGACATCAAAAAGGGGTTGGGGGAGGAATCTTACATTCTACCCCACTTAAAAAATGCGAGATGTCCTCATCTCGCAAACTGGGATAATTTCGCAAGATGCACGAATATGAGACTTAGAGAAAAATTTTAATCAAGATTAACCACCAAGAAAAGTCTTAAAGAAAGCAAGATAGAACAAGATTTAAACTTTATTCATTCTCGGAACTTATACAGTAAAGATAGAAGAACTCTTTACACTTCCATAAGCCCGTCCATCATATGGTCACAAAAGCAACACTCATCACAAGCTGCACAAGTATAGGGTAACTCATCTATGGGAATGATTCTGCTGGTTATTGCCGCACCTATCTCAGTGGTATGAGGTGATCTAACAAAAGGACCTCTGAGAGACAAGCCAAAAACGGGGTAAAGGCATATCTTCTCATGAGGAAGAAAACACGCCAGTAAGAAGACCCGCTCAGAAAACCCAAGATGCCTTGATCTCATGATGCAGTAGTATCGAGGACCCAAACCTAAAGCTTCAATAACCATGGCCAAGCGGACATTGTTACGAAAGTGCTGCTGACCCCAGGGTGTTACCCTAGTTATGTTTTGATAGGTCCGCCATTTGGTCTGAGCTACAGAAGTTCCTAGGTGAGGAAAAAGTGAGCGCTCGTACTGAAGGAGATTAAGAAAGAAAGGAGATTGATGGGAGTAAGATTATTGTGAGCGACAAGTAAAAGTTACAACTTATATAAAGGAAGGAGCTAGCGTAACCTAGAAGCCAACGGTAACTTGCCACTGAAGTTTTACCGTCTTTCCATGATTTGTGTTTGACACATTTTTCTATAGAAGGCATTAAGAATTTTGAGATGAGGAGATAAAAGAAGCTTGTAGGCTAAGTCACCTACTTTCATTGAATTCAGATATAAGGGTCACAATATCTGGGGGATAACTTCTTATACTCCCCAAGAGATAAAGAACTTCTTTTGGGCCGTACTCGAATGAAAACCAAAACCTTGGTATCCAAAACACCGATTCTCACTTCTAAACTCATTGTTCTAAATCCTTGAAACAGGTGGGACTCCTGAGAAGTAGTATTCTAGGGAAAGGGTCTTCCTTTTTTAAACAAAAACTTTCTTTTATTTTAGAGAGAGAATAATTATAAGATCAAAAAGGGAGATTCTTACTCCTGTATACCTCGAAGGTTGGGGAGGAATCTTACATTCTACCCCACTTAAAAAGTGCGAGATGTCCTCATCTCGCAGGGTAGAGGACAGCTCTTTTTCTTAAGACCCAATTCTATTCTGGGGTTCCTTATATTATGGTCAACCCAACAGAACACTGGGATAAATATCACTTATATAGAACTCATCGTTAAATAACAATTCATTCAGATCATATCATTCATATCTTTAACATGATAATGGTCCATTAGTCCGAAAAGTTTCCTTCGGAACATTCCTCCACGGAAATTACAGTCAAGCAAGTTCTCAATTTGACATCCCTTAACTTGATCTACCGGTCAAGTATTAACAGTAGCAATCTGACAGCACAACCCACTAATCTCATAGTGATTTGCTTAATTCATTATCATCATTCTAGTTATGAATATCATCACGGGGACTCGTCCCATTCCCCCTCATTGTGGTTTCATTATATTTCAACTAATTTTTAAAAATCATCATTTTCAATCAGAATTTTCAATCAGAATCCAAATCAATTCATCAATTCTCAAACAGAATTAAAAATCATATCAATCACATTCGAAATCATCATCTGGATAGCATTAACACTTATAATTTCAAGTCTTAGATTTACTCGTATATACTGTCAGTAAAGAGCTGCAGTATACTCTCGGTATATACGGGTAGTCACGGCCCTTGGAATTATAAGGTAAATACTATCATGTCTAGGCCTCAAGCAAGTCAGGGATTCTATATAATTGCGGTACTTCCATCTGAAGACCCAATTACCAAATTACGAATTTCAGTTTGAATATCAAATTGTATGAATTATCTCACACAATTATAACCTTTTTGTGTTTCTTGATAAATTTTTGACATATTTGTCTTCTCAGTTGATCTTTATTAACCAAAGGCTCTGATACCAACTGTAAGATCCTTATTCCCACCGAGCAACAGATTTGGGATACTAGCAGCGGAAGTAGCACTTCTCGCGCGCGGGATAGGGGTCCCACATTCAGGGCCTCACCCACGGATATTCGGATAAGAGACTAATCCGTCGGCTGTTCCAAAACCAAACCCGGAAAAACTTCCTTTACCGGAAAGCACGGGTGATTCCACCAGGATAACTTTTTACTCTAACGTAGTCAAGTTCATTTCTGATTGAGCTGATCCAATTACATCTATAAGATACTTGGTCAGATCAAGGAAGAAACTTGCACTTGGATCATTGGGATCAACGCTTTTTTCCCCATTCAAGAGGCACAGTCGTTGATTCCTATCCATAGAACAGTTACTGTTCGAGATTTATTTTATCTATCATAAAAACAAAAGTTTGAGTCTCGATTTACGGATCCATCAGTCCAGCCTAACCCCATCCGATCCCATGGGTTAGCCAACCGCCCAACCACTGTAGTGATGGGATCCAATTAAGAATTTGGTTAGGTTTTGTCTCGGGTACCAAGGAAAAGAGTTCCAAGGCCCCCTAGCCGGATGTTCATGCAAAATAAAACTAGTCACACCACTCACACACCCAATATGAAATTGCCTTTTCACAGATTCAACCAGTTTAAAACAATCCTTTAATAAAACCATAGTATCACTAATCACCATCTTCCAATTTATCCAGTTGATTCTTAATTTTCCCATCATTCCTTCATCAGAGTATCTATGGCATCATTGGCAACTAGGACGCTCACCACCTGTCCACTCAGGGGCCGTTTCCTAATCCCTTGCCCATAATACTCGACAATATAATCACTTATCAAGATGGACTCTCGTTGAAGATCAGCAAGATCAACCAACAGATCCATATAAAGAGCCATGGACTCATCCATTGAAGACCAGCAAGGTCAATCAACCAGATCCATGCCCGATTTCAGAAAACAACTCCTACTCTTGTTCCAATATCTTCCTCGACGCACGCGTGGGTATCCTAGACGACCCAGAGCCCGAGCACCGTATGGTCAGCACCCTCTAGGATCCTTCGCAGGTGACCTAGCGCTTCACTCATAGGCCGCTTCCTTAGCCCCTCATCCACCGTACCGGAAGCTCACCATTTTAATTGCACCGAGGCTGGTCAAGACCTCGGCCGACCTTGCTACGCGAGATGTCCTTCATTGACTCTCCGGCAGTTGCAACTTTTTCAGTTAGGTCTCCACGACCTTAATCACAAGACGGTCAAAATGCTCCCCCAGCATTCTTGACATAAAACAGTCATTTACAAACAGCATTTACAAACAGTTTACAATACAATTTCTATTTTAACTTTCATTTTTCTACATTATCCCTCATCAATCTACATTACTTATTCCATATTCCATTTATATGTATACTCATCCCATCACATCATTTTCCATCTCATCACTTCAGATTCCTTCACATCACATATCATATATTCACATCCATACATCCACATCTACATCCATACATCTATTTTCACATCCACATCTACATGCACATTCATGCATCCACATCCATACATCCGCATCTACATGCACATTCACATCCATACATCCACATCTATTTGCATATATTCACATCTACATGCATACATCTACATCTCTATGCATACATCCATATCCACATTTACATTCACCTCCATACATCTACATCTACATGCATACATCCACCTCCACATTCACATCCACATCTATACATCTACATCTACATGCATACATCCACCTCCACATCTACATCCACATCCACATCTACATCCACATCTACATCTACATGCATACATCCACCTCCACATGCACATCTACATCTATACATCTACATCTACATGCATACATCCACATCTCCATTCACATCTATATCTATACATCTACATCTACATGCATCCATCCACATCCACATCCACATCTACATCTATACATCTACATCTACATGCATACATCCACATCTCCATTCACATCTACATCTATACATCTACATCTACATGCATCCATCCACATCTCCATTTACATCCTCATCTATACATCTACATCTACATGCATACATCCACCTCCACATCTACATCCACATCTACATCTACATGCATACATCCACCTCCACATCCACATCCACATCCACATCTATACATCTACATCTACATACATACATCCACCTCCACATCCACATCCACATCTATACATCTACATCTACATGCATACATCCACATCTCCATTCACATCTACATCTACATGTATCCATCCACATCTCCATTTACATCCTCATCTATACATCTACTTCTACATGCATACATCCACCTCCACATCCACATCCACATCTATACATCTACATCTATATGCATACATCCACATCTCCATTCACATCTACATCTATACATCTACATCTACATGCATCCATCCACATCTCCATTTACATCCTCATCTATACATCTACTTCTACATGCATACATCCACATCTCCATGCATACATCCACCTCCACATTCACACTCACATCCATACATCTACATCTACATGCAAACATCCACATCTCCATGCATAATAAAATTCTTTTGATTAATCTAGGATAATAGTTCCTAGAATATGGTAGGAAGTCCTCTTTTTATGCTTTGAATGAAATTATTTTATGCGTAATTTCTATAAAAATTTTGCCATAGCTCCGCTACTATGACTGATAAATCTCAATTTTTTCTAAGGGATAAGGCTTATCATTAAGGAAATAATTAGAATGGTCTCTAATTGGATCATCAATCCATAATGGATTAAATCATCAATATACATAAGCTAAAAGCATAGAAAAAAGTCATTAATTTGGCCTCAAGCATAGCTTAATCTTGGATTAAGGAAAAGCCTTATGAAAAGCTTCATTTGGATTGAAAAGAGTCATGAGTATGACCATTTCTTAAGTGAGAGAGAGAAAAACCATTAGAATTAAATATAAATAGAATTTTATGTAATTCTTTACTATCATTAATTAATTAACTTCAATAGCATTTCAAAAACCATACCAATTAAGCTTCTCAAGCTTGAGAGGGGTTGAGAAGAGAGAATCATTGAGAAATTATAGAAAAGATCAAAATTCACTATACTTATCTTATAATTTTCTTGATTCTTTGTTCACGGTAGAGGCCCCCAACCAATCAATTGGTTTAGTATGTTGATGGAGCCACCAATGGGAATTGAAGAAAGAGAGAAGTATCAAAAACTAGTGAATTATTAAAGAATTCATAGTTCTTGGCTTAGGTGGAGAAGAGTAACAATGCATGATACTATATTTTTTTCAACGAGGGAAGGCTTCTATTTATAGGAAAAATTGAGCTCTTAACCAAACAAACTGATTCTAGAATTTTCTAAGTCAATTTAGTTGAATTTGGACTAGATTTAGACCTAGTTTGGTTACTTTTTGATTCGATTTGGTTCCATTTTGATTTGGTTTGGTTCAAGAGATATGAGAGATAAAAATATCACATTATTTTTGAGTTTAAAACTCATTCAAGCATGTGAAATATGCACCTCCTTTAAAGAACTCCCCTTCCTTACATATGTGTCAAAATTTTATTGCTCATAGTTTTTTTTACTAATAAACCTTGTACATTTTCAACTCTTCATCTTATGTGAAATATGCACCTTCTTTAAAGAACTCCCCTTCCTTACATGTGTCAAAATTTTATTGCTCATAGTTTTTTACTAATAAACCTTGTACATTTTCAACTCTTCATCTTATGTGAAATATGCACCTTCTTTAAAGAACTCTCCTTCCTTACATATGTGTCAAAATTTTATTGCTCATAGTTTTTTACTAACAACCTTGTACATTTTCAACTCTTCATCTTAAAGAACTCTCCTTCCTTACATATGTGTCAAAATTTTATTGCTCATAGTTTTTTACTAACAACCTTGTACATTTTCAACTCTTCATCTTATGTGAAATATGCACCTTGTTTAAAGAACTCTCCTTCCTTACATATGTGTCAAAATTTTATTGTTCATAGTTTTTTACTAATAAACCTTGTACATTTTCAACTCTTCATCTTATATGAAATATGCACCTCCTTTAAAGAACTCTCCTTCCTTACATATGTGTCAAAATTTTATTGCTCATAGTTTTTTTTACCAATAAACCTTGTACAATTTCAACTCTTCATCTTATGTGAAATATGCACCTTCTTTAAAGAACTCCCCTTCCTTACATATGTGTCAAAATTTTATTGCTCATAGTTTTTTACTAATAAACCTTGTACATTTTCAACTCTTCATCTTATGTGAAATATGCACCTTCTTTAAAGAACTCTCCTTCCTTCCATATGTGTCAAAATTTTATTGTTCATAGTTTTTTACTAATAAACCTTGTACATTTTTAACTCTCCATCTTATGTGAGCATTTACTCATTTTTGGGTATCTTCTTTTACAATTTGGATTTATCTCCTCCCTACACATGGATTGATGCTATTGGCCCATAGGAACCTTAATTGGACCATAATCCAAAAATTTCTGAAAATCTAGACCCTTAGACTAAGGTTCTTTATACCTATTTCCAATTAATTCCAATTGCACATTGGAAAATTCTTTTTGAATTTCTGTTTCACGGGAACTTATTTTAATAAGATGAGTTATTTTTCTATCCAAAAATATTCATAATCTGAATATTCTCTCTCTAGAATAATTTTCTCTCTCTAGGCTAAAACAGTTAGAAACAAGGTCTTTATATTTCTGAAGAGGGATTGATTACAGGGGAAGATACTAGACATCAAAAAGGGGTTGGGGGAGGAATCTTACATTCTACCCCACTTAAAAAATTCGAGATGTTCTTATCTCGCAAACTGGGATAATTTCGCAAGATGCACGAATATGAGACTTAGAGAAAAATTTTAATCAAGATTAACCACCAAGAAAAGTTTTAAAGAAAGCAAGATAGAACAAGATTTAAACTTTATTCATTCTCGGAACTTATACAGTAAAGATAGAAGAACTCTTTACACTTCCATAAGCCCGTCCATCCTATGGTCACAAAAGCAACACTCACAAGCTGCACAAGTATAGGGTAACTCATCTATGGGAATGATTCTGCTGGTTATTGCCGCACCTATCTCAGTGGTATGAGGTGATCTAACAAAAGGACCTCTGAGAGATAAGCCAAAAACGGGGTAAAGGCATATCTTCTCATGAGGAAGAAAACACGCCAGTAAGAAGACCCGCTCAGAAAACCCAAGATGCCTTGATCTCATGATGCAGTAGTATCGGGGACCCAAACCTAAAGCTTCAATAACCATGGCCAAGCGGACATTGTTACGAAAGTGCTGCTTACCCCAGGGTGTTATCCTAGTTATGTTTTGATAGGTCCGCCATTTGGTCTGAGCTACAGAAGTTCCTAGGTGAGGAAAAAGTAAGCGCTCATACTGAAGGAGATTAAGAAAGAAAGGAGATTGATGGGAGTAAGATTACTGTGAGCGACAAGTAAAAGTTACAACTTATATAAAGGAAGGAGCTAGCGTAACCTAGAAGCCAACGGTAACTTGCCACTGAAGTTTTACCGTCTTTCCATGATTTGTGTTTGACACATTTTTCTATAGAAGGCATTAAGAATTTTGAGATGAGGAGATAAAAGAAGCGTGTAGGCTAAGTCACCTACTTTCATTGAATTCAGATATAAGGGTCACAATATCTGGGGGATAACTTCTTATACTCCCCAAGAGATAAAGAACTTCTTTTGGGCCGTACTCGAATGAAAACCAAAACCTTGGTATCTAAAACACCGATTCTCACTTCTGAACTCATTGTTCTAAATCCTTAAAACAGGTGGGACTCCTGAGAAGTATTCTAGGGAAAGGGTCTTCCTTTTTTAAACAAAAACTTTCTTTTATTTTAGAGAGGGAATAATTATAAGATCAGAAAGGGAGATTCTTACTCCTGTATACCTCGAAGGTTGGGGAGGAATCTTACATTCTACCCCACTTAAAAAGTGCGAGATGTCCTCATCTCGCAGGGTAGAGGACAGCTCTTTTTCTTAAGACCCAATTTTATTCTGGGGTTCCTTATATTATGGTCAACCCAACAGAACACTGGGATAAATATCACTTATATAGAACTCATCGTTAAATAACAATTCATTCAGATCATATCATTCATATCTTTAACATGATAATGGTCCATTAGACCGAAAAGTTTCATTCGGAACATTCCTCCACGGAAATTACAGTCAAGCAAGTTCTCAATTTGACATCCCTTAACTTGATCTACCGGTCAAGTATTAACAGTAGGTAATCTGACAGCACAACCCACTAATCTCATAGTGATTTGCTTAATTCATTATCATCATTCTAGTTATGAATATCATCACGGGGACTCGTCCCATTCCCCCTCATTGTGGTTTCATTATATTTCAACTAATTTTTAAAAATCATCATTTTTCAATCAGAATTTTCAATCAGAATCCAAATCAATTCATCAATTCTCAAATAGAATTAAAAATCATATCAATCACATTCGAAATCATCATCTGGATAGCATTAACACTTATAATTTCAAGTCTTAGATTTACTCGTATATACTGTCAGTAAAGAGCTGCAGTATACTCTCGGTATATACGGGTAGTCACGGCCCTTGGAATTATAAGGTAAATACTATCATGTCTAGGCCTCAAGCAAGTCAGGGATTCTATATAATTGCGGTACTTCCATCTGAAGACCCAATTACCAAATTACGAATTTCAGTTTGAATATCAAATTGTATGAATTATCTCACACAATTATAACCTTTTTGTGTTTCTTGATAAATTTTTGACATATTTGTCTTCTCAGTTGATCTTTATTAACCAAAGGCTCTGATACCAACTGTAAGATCCCTGTTCCCATCGAGCAACAGATTTGGGATACTACCAGCGGAAGTAGCACTTCTCGCGCGTGGGACAGGGGTCCCACATTCGGGGCCTCACCCACGGATATCCGGATAAGAGACTAATCCGTCGGTTGTTTCAAAACCGAACCCGGAAAAACTTCCTTTATCCGAAAGCACGGGTGATTCCACCAGGATAACTTTTTACTCTAACGTAGTCAAGATCATTTCTGATCGAGCTGATCCAATTACATCATTAAGATACTTGATCAGATCAAGGAAGAAACTTGCACTTGGATCATTGGGATCAACGCTTTTTTCCCCATTCAAGAGGCACAGCCGTCAACATTCCTATCCATAGAACAGTTACTGTCCGAGATTTATTTTATCTATCGTAAAAACAAAAGTTTGAGTCTCGATTTACGGATCCATCAGTCCAGCCTAACCCCATCCCATGGGTTAGCCAGCGCCCAACCACTGTAGTGATGGGATCCAATTAAGAATTTGGTTAGGTTTTGTCCCGGATACCAAGGAAAAGAGTTCCAAGACCCCCTAGCCGGATGTTCATGCAAAATAAAACTAGTCACACCACTCACACACCCAATATAAAATTGCCTTTTCACAGATTCAACCAGTTTAAAACAATCCTTTAATAAAACCATAGTATCACTGATCACCATCTTCCAATTTATCCAGTTGATTCTTAATTTTCCCATCATTCCTTCATCAGAGTATTTATGGCATCATTGGCAACTAGGACGCTCACCACCTGTCCACTCAGGGGCCGTTTCCTAATCCCTAGCCCATAATACTCGGCAATATAATCACTTATCAAGATGGACTCTCGTTGAAGATCAGCAAGATCAACCAACAGATCCATATAAAGAGCCATGGACTCATCCATTGAAGACCAGCAAGGTCAATCAACCAGATCCATGTCCGATTTCAGAAAACAACTCCTACTCTTGTTCCAATATCTTCCTCGATGCACGCGTGGGTATCCTAGGGGACCCAGAGCCCGAGCACCGTATGGTCAGCACCCTCTAGGATCCTTCGCAGGTGACCTAGCGCTTCACTCATAGGCCGCTTCCTTGGCCCCTCATCCACCGTACCGGAAGCTCACCATTTTAATTGCACCGAGGCTGGTCAAGACCTCGGCCGACCTTGCTACGCGAGATGTCCTTCATTGACTCTCCGTCAGCAGTTGCAACTTTTTCAGTTAGGTCTCCACGACCTTAATCACAAGACGATCAAAATGCTCCCCAGCATTCTTGACATAAAACAGTCATTTACAAACAGCATTTACAAACAGTTTGCAACACAATTTCTATTTTAACTTTCATTTTTCCACATTATCCCTCATCAATCTACATTACTTATTCCATATTCCATTTATATGTATACTCATCCCATCACATCATTTTCCATCTCATCACTTCAGATTCCTTCACATCACATATCATATATTCACATCCATACATCCACATCTACATCTATACATCTATTTTCACATCCACATCTACATGCACATTCATGCATCCACATCCATACATCCGTATCTACATGCACATTCACATCCATACATCCACATCTATATGCGTATATTCACATCTACATACATACATCTACATCTCTATGCATACATCCACATCCACATTCACATTCACCTCCATACATCTACATCTACATGCATACATCCACCTCCACATTCACATCCACATCTATACATCTACATCTACATGCATACATCCACCTCCACATCTACATCCACATCCACATCTACATCCACATCTACATCTACATGCATACATCCACCTCCACATTCACATCTACATCTATACATCTGCATCTACATGCATACATCCACATCTCTATTCACATCTACATCTATACATCTACATCTACATGCATCCATCCACATCCACATCCACATCTACATATATACATCTACATCTACATGCATACATCCACATCTCCATTCACATCTACATCTATACATCTACATCTACATGCATCCATCCACATCTCCATTTACATCCTCATCTATACATCTACATCTACATGCATACATCCACCTCCACATCTACATCCACATCTACATCTACATGCATACATCCACCTCCACATCCACATCCACATCTATACATCTACATCTACATGCATACATCCACCTCCACATCTACATCCACATCTATACATCTACATCTACATGCATACATCCACATCTCCATTCACATCTACATCTACATGCATCCATCCACATCTCCATTTACATCCTCATCTATACATCTACTTCTACATACATACATCCACCTCCACATCCACATCCACATCTATACATCTACATCTATATGCATACATCCACATCTCCATTCACATCTACATCTATACATCTACATCTACATGCATCCATCCACATCTCCATTTACATCCTCATCTATACATCTACTTCTACATGCATACATCTACATCTCCATGCATACATCCACCTCCACATTCACACTCACATCCATACATCTACATCTACATGCAAACATCCACATCTCCATGCATAATAAAATTCTTTTAATTAATCTAGGATGATAGTTCCTAGAATATGGTAGGAAGTCCTCTTTTTATGCTTTGAATGAAATTATTTTATGCGTAATTTCTATAAAAATTTTGCCATAGCTCCGCTACTATGACTGATAAATCTCAATTTTTTCTAAGGGATAAGGCTTATCATTAAGGAAATAATAAGAATGGTCTCTAATTGGATCATCAATCCATAATGGATTGAATCATCAATATACATAAGCTAAAAGCATAGAAAAAAGCCATTAATTTAGCCTCAAGCATAGCTTAATCTTGGATTAAGAAAAAGCCTTATGAAAAGCTTCATTTGGATTGAAAAGGGTCATGAGTATGACCATTTCTTAAGTGAGAGAGAGAAAAACGTTTAGAATTAAATATAAATAGAATTTTATGTAATTCTTTACTATCATTAATTAATTAACTTCAATAGCATTTCAAAAACCATACCAATTAAGCTTCTCAAGCTTGAGAGGGGTTGAGAAGAGAGAATCATTGAGAAATTATAGAAGAGATCAAAATTCACTATACTTATCTTATAATTTTCTTGATTCTTTGTTCACGGTAGAGGCCCCCAACCAATCAATTGGTTTAGTATGTTGATGGAGCCACCAATGGGAATTGAAGAAAGAGAGAAGTATCAAAAACTAGTGAATTATTAAAGAATTCATAGTTCTTGGCTTAGGTGGAGAAGAGTAACAATGCATAAGACACTATATTTTTTTCAACAAGGGAAGGCTTCTATTTATAGGAAAAATTGAGCTCTTAACCAAACAAACTGATTCTAGAATTTTCTAAGTCAGTTTGGTTGAATTTGGACTAGATTTGGACCTAGTTTGGTTACTTTTTGATTCGATTTGGTTCCATTTTGATTTGGTTTGGTTCAAGAGATATGAGAGATAAAAATATCACATTATTTTTGAGTTTAAAACTCATTCAAGCATGTGAAATATGCACCTCCTTTAAAGAACTCCCCTTCCTTACATATGTGTCAAAATTTTATTGCTCATAGTTTTTTTTACCAATAAACCTTGTACATTTTCAACTCTTCATCTTATGTGAAATATGTACCTTCTTTAAAGAACTCCCCTTCCTTACATATGTGTCAAAATTTTATTGCTCATAGTTTTTTACTAATAAACCTTGTACATTTTCAACTCTTCATCTTATGTGAAATATGCACCTTCTTTAAAGAACTCTCCTTCCTTACATATGTGTCAAAATTTTATTGCTCATAGTTTTTTACTAATAACCTTGTACATTTTCAACTCTTCATCTTATGTGAAATATGCACCTTCTTTAAAGAACTCTCCTTCCTTACATATGTGTCAAAATTTTATTGCTCATAGTTTTTTACTAATAAACCTTGTACATTTTCAACTCTTCATCTTATGTGAAATATGCACCTTCTTTAAAGAACTCTCCTTCCTTACATATGTGTCAAAATTTTATTGTTCATAGTTTTTTACTAATAAACCTTGTACATTTTTAACTCTTCATCTTATGTGAAATATGCACCTTCTTTAAAGAACTCTCCTTCCTTACATATGTGTCAAAATTTTATTGTTCATAGTTTTTTACTAATAATAAACCTTGTACATTTTCAACTCTTCATCTTATGTGAAATATGCACCTTCTTTAAAGAACTCTCCTTCCTTCCATATGTGTCAAAATTTTATTGTTCATAGTTTTTTACTAATAAACCTTGTACATTTTCAACTCTTCATCTTATGTGAGCATTTACTCATTTTTGGGTATCTTCTTTTACAATTTGGGTTTATCTCCTCCCTACACATGGATTGATGCTATTGGCCCATAGGAACCTTAATTGGACCATAATCTAAAAATTTCTGAAAATGTAGACCCTTAGACTAAGGTTCTTTATACCTATTTCCAATTAATTCCAATTGCACATTGGAAAATTCTTTTTGAATTTCTGTTTCAAGGGAACTTATTTTAATAAGATGAGTTATTTTTCTATCCAAAAATATTCATAATCTGAATATTCTCTCTCTAGGCTAAAACAGTTAGAAACAAGGTCTTTATATTTCTGAAGAGGGATTGATTACAGGGGAAGATACTAGACATCAAAAAGGGGTTGGGGGAGGAATCTTACATGTTTGCTCGTATCCTCATATTGTCAAGAGATTAAGGTGTCATTAATCAAAAATAAGGGGACTTATCTACCTATCAAAGGGTTTTTCTTGACCTAGCTAGGGCGAGGACCTTACACGTGGTATCCAAGCATGATTTAGGTAATTGTGTGTCGTATTGTTTGATTGCTAGGCTTTCTTGATAGACTAATCTAGTTATGTCTAGATGTAGGATGGGATGGATTGCTATTCTCAATTCTTAGTGTTCTAGTACATCGTCTCCCCTACTTGGCTAACTCTGCTCTTGCTTGCATAGTCGGTAGGCGAAGGCACAAGCAAGCTCCCAAGGTAATCCCCTCCTATGCCACTGGGAATTGGATTTCCTCCCCAACGAGGGCGAACATGTGATTATGGATGCTGCCTAGTTTTGTGGGCCCAAGCTAGTGTGGTAAATCAGCCTACCTCATAAGTAGACGTCTCCTATGAGGAGTGGGAGGGTTTGGTACAAGCCGCAGGGGGTGACAGGCTGGCTTGGCCCTTGTCGAGACTAGTCGATGATGGAGTATGTATGGTCCATGAGGTATGCCCAGCTGGTTTAGGCTAGAAGACTAAATTCTAGATCATTACTGGTTTTGGGTTTGGTTTGGATATGTCTATGGACTGTAAAGCTAGTTTCACTGTTTCTTTTCTGAACATTTTGCTATAAGAGCTGTTTGATTAATATTGTTGTTTTCAAAGATTGTTTTAAGGAACATTTTTATGCTTATATTATGGGGAGCCAATATAAGTAGTAAACCCTCCTTTTACTCCTTACACAGTAAGTGGGTAGAGTGCTCCCTACAAAGGGTAGAGCTGGTTTAGCTGGGAGCATTTACATGTACATGCCCAGATAGTCCAAAGGCATATCCCTAAAGTTCCAAAGCTTTTTATGCGTATATTATGGGGAGCCAATATAAGTAGTAAACCCTCCTTTTACTCCTTACACAGTAAGTGGGTAGAGTGCTCCCTACAAAGGGTAGAGCTGGTTTAGCTGGGAGAATTTACATGTACATGCCCAGATAGTCCAAAGGCATATCCCTAAAGTTCCAAAGCTTCTAACCGAAAAGTCCAAAAACCTACACTGATCCCCACACCCATCCCCCATGTTGAAAGAACGGTAGAGGGGAAGGAGACACACACACAGGAGCAAACCCTAATGTATATTGCAAACCCTAACCAAAGAGGGAAGCCATCTCCCTTCTCACACAATGCATAAAGCCATAATCCATAATACACACAACACTATGAGTTGTGTCCACACACATCTAACCCTAGCTAATGTCCACACACTATGACCAGCTGGACACGTGGTCATTTATGTCTCACACATGTTCCTACCTAACATGCCAGCACATAGCATAGCTGGCTCACACTGACATCGAGCTTGAATCTCAACAGCCCCTCTCAAGCTCATAATGTACTGCCGATGAAGATGTAGATGAGCTTGGGATATCAAGACTCTCAACACTCCCCCTCAAGCTCATCCCATGTACTCCCAACATAGTACGGAAGTACTCAAACTTCTCCCTGCTAAGTGGCTTTGTAAAGATGTCTGCCACCTGCTCATCATCAGTCTTCACATACTGTAGATCAACTCTACCATCAAGCACCTTTTCTCTGACAAAGTGATAATGGACCTCTATGTGTTTGGTCCTCGCATGAAACACTGGATTCTTGGCCAACTGTATACTGCTCATGTTTGTCACAATGAATGACAACTTTGCCATCAATAGGCTCACCCAAATCTGCCAAGAGATTCTTTATCCATACTGCCTCACAAGTAGCAATGGCTGCACCTCTATATTCAGCCTCTGTACTAGATAAAGCAACTGTAGGTTGCTTCTTGATACTCCAACTCACCATGGCACTTCCAAGTGTAAAAGCATATCCGCTAGTAGACATCCTGTCATATGAGCTACCTGCCTAATCAGCATCTGTGTAGCCATGTATGTCCAAGCTTTTACCACTCTCATAAAGTAGACCATAATGTGCAATGGTCTTTACATATCTCATAATACGTCTCACTACATCTAAATGAGGTTTTCTGGGGCTCTACATAAACTGGCTGACTAGCCCCACAGCATAACTCAAATCCGGGCATGTGATAGTCATGTAAATGAAACTACCAACCATCTTCCTGTACATAGATGGATCATCCAATTCATCACCATAATCAGCCCGCAACTTCACATTTTGCTCCAAAGGTGTACTCATAGGCTTACACCCTGTCATGCCATATTTTGCCAATATATCCAATGCATATTGGTGCTGTACTAACCATGTACCTGCATGATCTTTGACCACCACAATTCCAAGGAAGTATCTCAACTCACCAAGATCTTTTATGTCAAATTGCCCACTCAATGCTTTCTTGACATGCATTACCTCTGCACCATGATCACCTGTGATAATCAAGTCATCCACATAGATGACGAGTAAAACAATCCCATGCTCTGTCTTCTTCACATAGAGTGAAGAATCTGCTGTAGATATCTGAAATCCAAGAGAGATCAGATATCTGCTCATCTTATCACTCCAAGCATGAGGTGCTTGCTTCAAACCATATAATGCCTTTTTCAATTTGCATACATGAGTGGGATATCGTGGGTGTACATAACCTTCTGGCTGTGCCATATACACTTCCTCTTGAAGATCACCATTTAGAAATGCATTTTTGATATCCATTTGATGCATTTCCCAACCATTAGCTGCAGCCATAGCAATGACTGCTCTTACTGTCCCCATCTTTGCCACTCTGGACTAAACGTTTCATCATAGTCCAAACCTTGGGTTTGTGCATAACCCTTAGCTACCAATCTTGCTTTATGTCTCTCAATAGAACCATTAGATTTGCACTTCACTTTGTAAACCCATTTACATCCAATAACATTTTTGTCCTTTGGTAGTGCAACCAAATCCCATGTATCATTATGGACCAATGCGTCCATCTCAACATCCATTGCTTTCTCCCATACATGCTCTCCAATAGCTTCTGTATAGCATGTAGGTTCCACATGCTTCAACATAGATGTCATATATGCATAGTGCATAGCAAAATCTCGATATGTCAATCTGTCAAACTGGATATCTGACTCTCTGGGATCTCCGCAATGCATGCGGGTCACTCCGAACACCTGTCACTCTAGCATGTGGTGGCACATATCTATCCTGCCTAGCACCAGGTGTGCGTAAAACAGGTATGCCAAGCTCCTCATCCAAACTCTCTGAACTCGATGACTCATAACCTGTGATTCCAATTCCTTCGACCTTCTTCTTTCCTTTGTCCATAGCACTACTCCCAGTGCTCACACTCTCATGCCTCAAACGTCCTGACCATGGACGTACACTGCTACTCTCAGCCTCTGCTGTTGGCCCCCAGACATAGTAGTAGAACTAGAACTTGCTTGTGGCAAGTTCACAGGCACATCAACCTCAAGTGACTCAATGACACCCTCATCTTTTGCTTTGTACCAACTAGCAAGCTCATCAAACACCACATCTCGTGAGATGACCACTTGTCTAGTTTGTGGGTTGTAACATTTGTATGCCTTTCGATCCTATGCATATCCAACAAATACACATTTCTCTGCCTTAGGATCCAACTTCCTTCTTCTTTCATCAGGCACATGTACATAAGCTATGCATCCAAAAACTTTGAGGTATTCAATGTCTGGCCTATAACCTGTAAGCCGCATCTCTGGCGTACTTCCATGAATGGCTACTGTAGGTGTTTTGTTCAGTATATACACTGCAGTAGCACATGCTTCTGCCCAATAATAATCTGGCATGCTCTTTTCATTGAGCATCACCCTAGCCACTTCACATATGACTCTATTCTTTCTCTTAGCCACACCATTTTGCTGAGGTGTATACGTGCAAGTCAATTGTCTTCTTATTCCATGCTTCCTCAAGAAATGCTCAAAAGCCTTTGAGGTGTATTCACCACCTCCATTTGTCCTCAAACATTTAATCCAACAACCATATTGCTTCTCTGCAAAAGCTTTAAATCCATGAACTTTTCCAATACTTCACTCTTCTCTTTGAGAAAGTATATCCATGTCATCCTGCTGAAATCATCTATGAATGTCACATAGTATAAACTGCCTTTGATAGATGGGTTTTGTGCAAGGACCCCTACATCACTATGTACTATCTCAAGTTGCCTGCTACTCATGTTTCCTTCTCTAGGAAACTGCAACCTTGCCTGCTTTCCAAACTGACAGGCTTCACAAACATGCATATTCCCATCATATTTGAATTAGGCAATCACTGAGACAATGCCTCTTGCCTGCATGTTCTTCAATCTTTGTATATTGACATGTCCAATCCTCTTATGCCACATATCAATGTCCTATACCACATTTCTGCTTTTAGAGAACATGGTTGATTTTAACTCAGGAATCCCAGCATCCAGCTTAAACAACCTGCCTTCTTTCTTGCCTTTAGCAATGACTCTACATCCATGTTTGAAGTCCTCAACGAAGCAACCATGCTCGTTTGAAACATGTGTAATGGCATGCTGAGTATCATCTCCTGTTTCCACATAGCCTTTCACATCCATAGGCTTCATATGCTCAAACCATTCACCATGACAAGTCATATGGTTTGATGCTCCAGAGTCCATATACCAAGTATCATCATTCTCAGCATTTGTCACCATAGATCCAACAACATGTTTCATGGCAAACAAATGATTTGCAGTGCCATCATTACTGCTTGATGCATAGTTTCCTTCATGTTGTGCATAATTTCCACCATACTGACCACACCACGTTGTGCTCTATCCCCTCTTAAATCAATCTGTTTGCGGAAACAATCTCTTGCCATATGACCAAATTTGCCACAGTAATGGCATTCCACATCTTGCATAGAATTTTGTTGGCCTTGCCAACGTCCTCTACCACAGGGGTTACCTCTGCCTCTCTGAGATGCATAACCACGACCACCTCTAGCACCATATGTGGGCTGAAAATTCTATTGTGGTGACCTGTCCTGCCATCCACAACCATTACCACCACGGCCACGTGATGCGAATCTCCCCCTGCCTCTAAAACCTCTCTGCGAATAGAAAGCCTAATTTTTGCCATTATCATCATGGCTAGTAGATGCATCCAAAAATGAATCACTGAGTTTGATTTCCTCAACAAGTAAGAGTGAAACCAACTCATCAAAGTCTGGTAAACCTGTACTCCTCACTGAGATAGATGTATCAAAAGATTTATATTCCTTGCCAAGACCACGCAAGGTAATATCCACCAAATCATCATCAGGCATGGGGGCATTTATTGTTGCCAATGCATCTGCAAACTTCTTTATTTCTTGCACATAATCATGGATGCTCCTTTTATTCCGCTTCACATTATGTATCTGCTGTCAACTGAGACTTGCGAGTACTCGTGTCTGTATCAAACATCTTTACCAAAGTATCCCATGCATCTTTGGGATTCTCAGCATCCTGCATGTGTATGAGCATAGCATCAGAAATACATATAGACAAATATGCAACACTTTGAATGCTCTTTTTGACCATTGCTTATGAGCAATAATCTGCTGTGTAGGTTGTCAGGGTAGCTCAGGCTCTGGCTCAGCACCTGTAATGAGATTCCAAAATCCTTTTCCTTTCAAGAAACTTTTTATCCTGTACTTCCATGCTTGGAAGTTCTTCCTATCTAGCTTTTCACCAACAATCTACTGGGTTATCTGACATATTTGCTCAATGCGTACTCCTTCCGCACACTTCTAAATCTATAAACGAGCCTTCCTCAGCTCCACCACACTCCAATGAGTGTTCCAGATACTCCAAAGTAGCCAACAATCTTCAAATTTGATATAGAAAATCAACCTGTATGCATCCAAAATGAACTGGCTCATGCAGTCCGAGGTACCCTGCTTTGATGCACTTTCCAAGGCTCCAAATCACAATGTAGTGGTGCAATCAAGTATGGGCAACTTGCATTGACACCAAACAATTTCAATGTTGAATATCAACACCATCTGACATGTGTACATATCAATTTTTGAAAACCCCTTTCTCTGTTTTGGGAAATACCAAAAAAATCAAAAAAACTAGTAGTAAAATGTCTCTAATTTCTTCAATATTTGTCCAAATTGAGCAACCAAGCATTCATTAGCTTAGCAATAGTGTCCATCAACTCCATGTAAGAGGAATTTGTCCAATTGTTTAAGACCAAAGATTAATTGTCTGATTAAAATCACTCTGTTTCTCTGCAACCAGTGGATAGCCTGTTTAATAAGCTCATTCCCAGCTCAATTAAGCATAATTGATTAAACCAACCATGTAGCCCTCTTCTCCAATGTGTGTAGTAACCAATTGCTAAAGCAATTGTGAAATATATCAAGCAACCAAGTGGAAATCAATCTCCTCGTAGCAAAAAAGTCAAAAATCTACCCTGTTTCACTGTAGGAGCTGCGCCGCCTGCATTTGAGGAACTTGGGAGTGATTTAAGTGATAATTGAAGATGGATATAAGTGCCCAACACACTTGGGTATGTGTGCAACCAGTCAATGGTTTGATTTTAGCCAAAAACATGCTCCAAATGCATCAAATTTTGACTCCTTTTTCTCTGTTTTGTGAGAGCTCAAAAAAACCAGAGTTACATGTTTGCTTTGCCAGATTTACATATATTTCCACCATACATCAGTGCTTCCAAGCTTTAATGGAAAGCTTCCAAAAACCAGAAATTTGCTTTACTTTTAGTTGCTCTAACTTGCTTTGCTTTTGCCTGAATCACCTGCAATCCGCTCAAGGATGTTTAGAAGACCTTACCCGGTAGGCCAAGCTCTCAGATCTGATAAGAATTGGTGTGCTCTAAGCTTCACAGCTTCAATGGCAAGCTTCACAGCTTCTTCTCCCTCTTCACTCACTCACTCATAAACCCTAATAAACAGCACAAGGCTCTGATACCATGTTGAAAGAACGGTAGAGGGGAAGGAGACACACACACACGAGTAAGCCCTAATGTATATTGCAAACCCTAACTAAAGAGAGAAGCCATCTCCTTTCTCACATAATGCATAAAGCCATAATCCATAATACACACAACACTATGAGTTGTGTCCACACACATCTAACCCTAGCTAATGTCCACACACTATGACCAGCTGGACACGCGGTCATTTATGTCTCACACATAGCATAGCTGGCTCACACACTGACATCGAGCTTGAATCTCAACAGCCCCTCTCAAGCTCATGATGTATTGCCGATGAAGATGTAGATGAGCTTGGGATATCAAGACTCTCAACACCCCACTCCTAACATACCCCACCCACACATTTTTGGGCATGTTTAGTGCACACAAAGACTACTCTAAGCTTAGAAATAGCTTGCACTAACCTTGGTACCCACCACTACTTGCATTGTAGTCTTTCTGCTAGTGTAGCTTGTGGTGTAGCCTCTACCCATTTTGTTAAGTCTTGTTTTTGCTACATCTAGACCTCTTTCCAAAATTGTGCTTTACACAAAAGCTATCCACGTACTAAAAAACTAAGGAATTAATCCCTGCACAAGGAACACCCAAGTTGGAGCCATGGATGATGGTGCCATGTTCACCTCTTCCCCCACCCCTTTTCACTCTATTGCATAGGGAACCTAGGAACCAGCCCTTAGATCTTCCCAATATACTTAAATGTCATCACATTGGAAGCAAATGCTCCCCATTTTGTGACAAAAGCTGTCTTTTCACGATCATCTGGGGCCATCAGGACTTGATTGTATATAGTGAAACCATCCAAGAAAGAATACATCTCAAGGTCTGTAGGTGGCATCTACCACGGAATCTATGAACAGAAGTGGGAAAGGATTTGTCTCTGTTGCAACATTGAGCTTCCAGTAATCCAAATAGACACGGAGCTTTCCATTCTCTTTCAGCACAATCACTATTGGCAACAACCATGTCACCTTTCCACCACGGATATATGAATCCTAGTTTCAAGAGTTTATCAATTTCCTCAATTTGTTTTGCATAATTTGGATTCATTCGGTACCGCTGTTGCTTGCTTAATGGGAACAGTATCCTCCTTAAGATGATGTTGATAAAATTGAGGATCAATGCCCTTCATATCTTTGTAGCTCCAAGGAAATACATCCACATATGATTTTAATAAGTTTTAGAGTTTTTCTTTCAATTCTATATCCAGCTTAGCGCTGATGCAAACTATCTTGGGGTGCTCCACATCGCCCAGATTCATGTCTTCTAGCTCATCTGCTATGACCCGAAGGCTGTGCTTCATTGCTCTCTCATGAGTTTCTTCTACCCGGATGAGGGCTTGAACTTCCTTTGGTACACCCACATGACCTAAGGGGGTGAGAGGTTGGCTTGGCCGTCGTTGATTTAGTTCATAAGAATGACTATGTTTCCCGTGAGATAGAGTTAGGTCCCTTTTTTTGCTCATATCCTCATATTGTCAAGAGATTAAGGTGTCATTAATCGAAAATAAGAGGACTTATCTACCTATCAAAAGGTTTCCCTTGACCTAGCTAGGGCGAGGACCTTACACGTGGTATCCAAGCATGGTTTAGGTAATTGTGTGTCGTATTGTTTGATTGCTAGGCTTTCTTGATAGACTAATCTAGTTATGTCTAGATGTAGGATGGGATGGATTACTATTCTCAATTCTTAGTGTTCTAGTACATGTTGTTGCTCCCTAAACTTTGAGTTCTGTGATGCCATGATCCACGTCATAGAAAAGCTAATTTAGCCCTTTAACTGGTTTACTTATTTTGGTCCTTTGGCACTCCTCAAAATGATACCCATAGAACCATCAATGGAACTCATATACTAAAAAATCAATGGCTCTATGACAAAGTGACCAAGGTTTTGCCTCTCAATAGAGTAGTTGTTAGCCGAAGCTCAACTTGTGGTTTGCCTCCCTTCCCAGAGACTTATCGAGTTTTAGAAACCTTGGTAGATCCTCCTTAATGTTTCAATTATAATGCCTCACAATTTTACTAGAAGCTTACCATCATGTAAATATTGATTTGTATAACTCAATCCTTGTAATCAACTAGTTTTTCTTGTAAATATTAAAGCTTGGAATAAAGGATTTGGAATTCTTGCACTTAGTGTTCTTGTGATTATTGTAAGACTAGGTAGCCTAAGTATTATGATTCTAAACTTAACCTCGCATTGATAAACCAAGGTCATCAACTTCTTGTTCCCAATGCATTATACATAGATACACAGGAGGAGAAGCTCCTGCTCAAACATAGATACATAGATACACAGGACAAGAAGCTCGTGCTCAAACAAATGCAACCTCTCTCATTCAATGGGGGAGGCTCAAATATTGAAAGAGATGTGGAAGTTTGGATTGAGGCTATGGATGATTATTTTTCAAATGCCGAAACAGGAGTTAGAAATCAATCCATGCTTGCTAGGTTTTGTCTCACTGGAGATTGTAAACTTTGGTGGAAACAATGGTGTTAAGGCAAGGGGGGGTCACCGAAGGAGGTTCCTAGACTTGAAGTGACATTAAACAAGCTATGAAGGATGGCTACCTTCCCTCATCTCATGAATCCACCATTATGATGAATGAGTTCTTCAGCCTTGTAGAATTATATGGTAGTGATGTGTGTGAACACACTTAGGACTCTCGGGGTACTTTTTTCCTCACTAGGAGGTTCTTTTCCCTGTGCGTATGTGCACCCTCTTATCTACTCATTTTGGGGTGTGCACTTATCTTTTGTATCTGGCACACATTCGTTTACTCTAATCTAATGATTTTGTGTGCTCTCAAGCTTTTCTATCTTATGTGTGTGCATTGTTGTAACCCTAACCCCGATTCCAACAATCGGTATCAGAGCTAGTAGTCTGCCTCCCTCCTCCACAACCCTGCTTTCTTTGTCTCCGATTGAGATACCCACTTAGAAAGAAGAACGTATATACTGTAGTGTGATGTATATGAAATATACTAAATTTTTGGGATCTGCCGCGCGGTTCGGGTGTGTTTCGGACACGTTTTGGGCACCACAAGGTTTCTAGAGAGGCATCATTTTGGATTGGTTTTGCTCGATTATTTTGGGTGTTTGGGTTGTACAGCGGCAAAGATTTGGTGTGCAACAGCATCTATTGTTGCTTCAACAACATCGACCATCATACTTTCACCAGTAACACTCTATTCTCTACTCTGTATGATTTTTCATACCCCGGATGGCTGCCAACAACTAGCAAGTGATTCACCTAGTTTGGCAGCCATCCGGGGTTGCATTCAGTGAATACTGGGTACTTGAAGTGTGTTGAAAGATTTTGCATTTGGTAGATAGTCATGGGCTGGCAGTAGTGATGTATTCAATATGTTGTTTACTAAGGACAAACTTGATGGGACTAACTACCCATTGTGGTCCCACATGATGAGGCATGTGCTGGTTGCTAAAGGCCTTCAGTGGTAGTGAAACTCGTCTTGTTTCTCAACTACCAGTGCAACTAGGTGCTGTGCAGGTACATCTAAAGTAGAATCTGATACAGATGTGGCTCTTCCACATGCACCACCAGTACCTCCACAGCTGCTCAAACAAGATGGGATGGAAGAGATGCACATGCACATGCATTGCTTGCACTTTCTGTGAAGCAAAGCATTATTCCTCATACTCGATCATGTAAGACTTCAAAACACGCATGGGATACACTTGCTGCATTATACCAGGTGCGCAATGAAGCACGTGGCACGTGTTGCATGCATCTACGCAAAGAGTTGGAGTTTGAGCACATGAATGAGGGAAACTCAATGGACAGCTTCTTGACCAAGATCAAAGATTTTAAGGAGCAGCGCGCTAGTACGGATGAGATATATCCCGATAGTACATTGGTGCCCATAGTTCTCAATGCATTGTTGGATTCTTATCAGAGTTTTGCCTCTCCCTTTAGACTCGTGATGATGGGAAATCCAAATGCCCTTACATTTGATGAGCTAGTTTCAGTACTCTTGCAAGAAGAGCAGTCTAGATCTATTATGCAAGAAGAGCAGTCGATCTATTATGCAAGTTGGTGACCAATTTTTTAATGCCAGTCAGAAAGGCAAAGGTAAAGCTTCTTCGCATGGTGGTTATGAGCCAAAATCAGAATCCTGAGGTAAGGATGTAGAGAGAGAAAGTGATAAGACTAAAAAGAAGGACAAGTGTCACTATTGCAGGAAACTAGGGCAATACATAAATGAGTGCAAGAAAAGACTAGAGAAGGAGAAAATGAAGGAATCGCACATGGCTGTGGTGGCTGATGCATCTACACCAAGTATAGCAAAGAAAGAATCTACAAGTTTTGCTCAAAATGATTAGGCATGGACTTACCTTTCTCTCGAGGCAGGAGAACGTAGTAGAGTTATGTTCACCATTTTAATTCTACAGATATATATATATATATATATATATATATATATATATATATATATATGCTTGTCAACCGTGCTGAATTGAAATTTCATTTATTCTTTTCCAAACTTATCAACTAGAAGACTTCATTCCGGTTTAAGGAAAGTCCCTGGACCTTTTTCATTACTCATCGTTTCTTCATGGGGTGGTAAAGTTTACCTTAGATCCCGACGATAGCTGAGGGTTCGAATCCCTCCTCACCCACAATCAATCATCCCTACTTTTATCTTTTATAAGGGGTGATCGATTCTTCTTTCTTACAGAGAATTTTCTCACGATCGAACAAGCCCACGTCTCTCTCACGAGCAAATCTTTTATTCATTATCAAAATAATGATACCATAGGAAGAAACAAAAAAGAAGGGCATTTTCCCGCCTAGATACTTAACTTAAATGGAGTAGCATGGGTTGTTACTGCACAAATGCAATTGCATGTCGTGCAGAAATACTTATATCTCCTCCTCCGGAATAGACAAATGATCATTTTCCTAGCAAGTGATCCGACTGTACATTCAGTGGCAGAATCGGATGCTTGGTACTTTGACAGTGGTAGTAGTAAGCACATTACTTCACAAAAAAATTTGTTCTCATCTCTAGAATTTGTCCCAAGTGCAAGAACCGTCACATGTGCAAATGGTTCCTCATATCCTGTCAAAGGAGTTGGTAGAGTTGTGCTCAATCACTACTACAGATGGGGGCTTATTTACTCTTTCTAAAGTTTTATATGTGCCAGGCATTAAGAAGAACTTACTGCTGTGTGTCAGTTTTAGCCTTAGCCTTGTCAAGCTTGATGGTGAAAATTGTGGATGACAGATGTACGCTATAGGATAGGAATGATGGTTATTCTAGCATTGCCTCAGGTGCCTTGTTTCAAGGCTTATACAAGATGGATGTATTTAAGAAGTTACGGCATGATGCTTGCTCAGTCTCTACGACTTGTACTATGAGTGATGTAGAATTATAGCATGCACGATTTGGCCATTTGAATTACGGCAGTTTGTTACGCCTTCAGAGACATGATATGGCGTCTGAGTTACCAACTCTTGAGACCCTTGCTAGACATGTATGTGAGGGGTATATTCTTGGTAAAATGCATCGGGCATCATTTCCAAAGGATGGATCTGTGAGAGCTGTTAAGAAACTATAGCTTATACATAGTGACGTATGTGGTCCTATGAGGACACCATCTATTGGGGGATATCTCTACTTCATCACTTTTATTGATGATTTCTCCAGATATAACTGGGTATATCCATTAATGTAGAATTCAGAGGTTTTTATATGCTTTAGGTACTTTATATCCCATGGCTAAAAATGCATGTGAATGTAAAGTTGACACCATTCGTTCTCAGATCGAGGGAGGGAGTACATGTCCAAGGAATTTCATGCATATATGGTTGCAAAAGGCATAAGGCATCAATGTACAGTGCCACACACACCTCTGTAAAATGGTGTGGCTGAGAGGACAAATAGGTAGATGGCACGACGTATGGTGAAAGCCCAAGATTTACCTCATAGTTTTTGGTTAGAGGTAACTATGTGCGCAAACTATGTGTTGAACAAATACCCTACCAAGGCCTTACAGTCTAAAACTCCTATGAAGCTTGGCATGGTAGGAAGCCTTCTGTGGCTCATTTGCATGTTTTTGGTTATCTTGCTTATGCTCTTGTGCCTAAGTAGTGTGTTGAACAAATACCCTACCAAGGCCTTACAGTCTAAAACTCCTATGAAGCTTGGCATGGTAGGAAGCCTTCTGTGGCTCATTTGCATGTTTTTGGTTATCTTGCTTATGCTCTTGTGCCTAAGTAGCAACAACGCAGTAAGCTTGATGATAAGGCAGTTAAATGCATATTTGTGGGATACAGTTCAAAAAGCAAGGGATATAGACTCGACCATCCGGCCTCAAAGCGGATTTTGGTAAGTAAAGATGTTTTTATCAAAAACTCAACTCATCCCATGCTTTCATGTAAAAAAAAGCGGAATGTATGCTCATAGGACATGTTTGATTCGCTCCTACCTTTATTTGATGGAGGGTAGCCATATGTAGAGCAATTGAATGCTCAACCAAGTTTTGAAATTCAGCCATTAGAGGTGCAAAATTAGCTTGCAAATTAGATTTTTGATGAGGTAATTTTTGAGGATGTAGTGGATGAGGAGAGAGCAGCCATAGAAGAATCTAGATGAGGAGGAGACTAGAGACTAATAAATTCCGTGTACGAACAAGACCATCCGGGCAGTTAGGATCACTTCCAGACTCTTCGTCACTCATTGGAATTCTCTTCCCGTGCATCTCTAGGATTTGTCCAAGGATTATCGTCAGTGGAATTCTTCTCCCATGCATCTCCAAGATTTGTATTATACTGGCTGGTGTTGTCCAGGGGATTATTGTTAGCCAGCGCGAGGAGGTGAAGTATGTCCTATAATGAGAGCGGCGTAATGATGAGTACGGTCGATCATGCGGTCCACAGTGACCAAGAATCATACCCTTGCTTGTCCCAGGGAGTTTCTAGATCATCTAGTTCCTATTCAGTATCCGTATCAAAGAGCACATGCATGCCACTTAGTAAAGGGAAGAACTGACAAAATCATCAAACCACTTTTATTGGAGACTAAACGCATGTAAGTTGTATTTTTTTGGCTAAATACTTCCAAGGGCCAGTGGGGAGACTCTTTTCACTCACCATGAGACAGATCTTATCCAGTTCAATCTAGACCAAACGCATGTAAGTTGTATTTTTTTGGCTAAATACTTCCAAGGGCTAGTGGGGAGACTCTTTTCACTCACCATGAGACAGATCTTATCCAGTTCAATCTAGATGGTAATATAACCGACTGTCAATTCAAAGTCTTACCTTTAGGAGTTTTTGACAAAATCCTTGGAATGGATTGGCTCCACAAAAATCAAGCTGACATGTAGGATCCCTGTTCCCACCGAGCAACGGATTCGGGGTACTGGCAGCGGAAGTAGCGCTTCTCGCGTGGGACAGGGGTCCCAAACTCGGGGCCTCGCCCACGGATATCCGGATAAGAGACTAATCCGTCGGTTGTTCCAAAACCGAACCCGGAAAAACTTCCTTTACCGGAAAGCACGGGCGATTCCACCAGGATAACTTTTACTCTAACGTAGTCAAGATCATTTCTGATCGAGATGGTCCGATTACATCTATAAGATACTTAGTCAGTTCAAGGAAGAAACTTGCACTTGGATCATTGGGATCAACGCTTTTTTCCCCATTCAAGAGGCACAGCCGTTGATTCCTATCCATAGAACAGTTACTGTCCGGGATTTTTTTTTTTTTCCTATCGTAAAAACAAAAGTTTGAGTCTCGGTTTACGGATCCATCAGTCCAGCCTAACCCCATCCAATCCCATGGGTTAGCCAACCGCCCAACCACTGTAGTGATGGGATCCAATTAAAAAAATTTGGTTAGGTTTTGTCCCGGGTACCAAGGAAAAGAGTTCCAAGGCCCCCTAGCCGGATGTTCATGCAAAATAAAACTAGTCACACCACTCACACACCCAATATGAAATTACCTTTTTTCCAACCAAATTCAACCAGTTTAAAACAATCCTTTAATAAAACCATAGTATCATTGATCACCATCTTCCAATTTATCCCATTGATTCTTAATTTTCCATCATTCCTTCATCAGAGTATATATGGCATCATTGGCAACTAGAACGCTCAGGGGCCGTTTCGATAGTTCCTAGCCTTTAATAATTTTCCATCATTCCTTCATCAGAGTATATATGGCATCATTGGCAACTAGAACGCTCAGGGGCCGTTTCGATAGTTCCTAGCCTTTAATACTTGGCAATATAATCACTTATCAAGATGGACTCTCGTTGAAGATCAGCAAGATCAACCAACAGATCCATATAAGGGGCCATGGACTCATCCATTGAAGACCAGCAAGGTCAATCAACCAGATCCATGCCCGATTCAGAAAACAACTCCAACTCTGTTCCAATATCTTCCTCGACGCACGCGTGGGTATCCTAGGCGACCCAGAGCCCGAGCACCGTATGGTCAGCACCCTCTAGGATCCTTCGCAGGTAACCTAGCGCTTCACGCATAGGCCGCTTCCTTGGCCCCTCATCCACCGTACCGGAAGCTCACCATTTTAATCGCACCGAGGCTGGTCAAGACCTCGGCCGACCTTGCTACGCGAGACGTCCTTCATTGACTCCCCGTCAGCAGTTGCAACTTTACCATCACGACTTTAATCACAAGACGGTCAAAATGCTCCCCCCAGCATTCTTGACATAAAACAATCATTTACAAACAGCATTTACAAACAGTTTACAATACAATTTCTATTTTAACTTTCATTTTTCCACATTATCCCTCATCAATCTACATTACTTATTCCATATTCCATTTATATGTATACTCATCCCATCACATCATTTCTATCTCATCACTTCAGATTCCCTCACATCACATATCGCATATTCACATCCATACATCTACATCTATATGCGTACATTCACATCTACATACATACCTACATCTACATCTATACATCTACATCTACATGCATCCATCCACCTCCACTTCCACATCTATATCTATACATCTACATCTACATGTATACATCCACATCTCCATTCACATCTACATCTATACATCTACATCTACATGCATCCATCCACCTCCACATCCACATCTACATCTATACATCTACATCTACATGCATACATCCATATCTCCATTCCCATCTACATCTATACATCTACATCTACATGCATCCATCCACCTCCACTTCCACATCTATATCTATACATCTACATCTACATGTATACATCCACATCTCCATTCACATCTACATCTATACATCTACATCTACATGCATCCATCCACCTCCATATCCACATCTACATCTATACATCTACACCTACATGCATACATCCACATCTCCATTCATATCTACATCTACATCTATACATCTACATCTACATGCATCCATCCACCTCCATGCATGATAAAATTCTTTTAATTAATCTAGGATGATAGTTCCTAGAATATGGTAGAAAGTCCTCTTTTTATGCTTTGAATGAATTTATTTTATGCGTAATTTCTATAAAAATTTTGCCATAGCTCCGCTACTATGACTGATAAATCCTCAATTTTTTTCTAAGGGATAAAGCTCATTATTAAAGAAATAATTAGAATGGTCTCTAATTGGATCATCAATCCATAATGGTCTCTAATTGGATCATTAAGAAAATAATTAGAATGGTCTCTAATTGGATCATCAATCCATAATGGTCTCTAATTGGATCATTAAGAAAATAATTAGAATGGTCTCTAATTGGATCATCAATCCATAATGGTCTCTAATTGGATCATTAAGAAAACAATTAGAATGGTCTCTAATTGGATCATCAATCCATAATGGTCTCTAATTGGATCATTAAGAAAACAATTAGAATGGTCTCTAATTGGGTCATCAATCCATAATGGATTGAATCATCAATGTGCATAAACTAAAAGCATAGCAAAAAGCCATTAATTTGGCCTCAAGAATAGCTTAATCTTGGATTAAGGAAAAGCTTTATGAAAAGCTTCATTTGGATTGAGAATGGGTCATGAGTATGACCATTTCTTGAGTGAGAGAGAGAAATTATAAAAACCATTAGAATTTAAATATAAGTGGAAATTAACTTCTATAGCATTTATTAAATTATGTACCTCTTCACTACTATTCACCAATTAACTTCATTAGCATTTAAAAAAAAACCATACCAATTAAACTTCTCAAGCTTGAGAGGGGTTGAGAAGAGAGAATCATTGAGAAATCATAGAAAAGATCGAAATTCAATATACTTATCTTATGATTTGCTTGATTCTTTATTCACGGTAGAGGCCCCCAACCAATCAATTGGTTTAGTATGTTGATGGAGCCACCAATGGAGATTGAAGAAAGAGAGAGGTATCAAAAAACTAGTGAATTATTAAAGAATTCACAGTTCTTGGCTTAGGTAGAGTAGAGTAACAAGGCATAAGACACTATATATTTTAGCTTAGGTGGAGTAGAGTAACAAAGCATAAGACTCTATCTAATTTGGCTTAGGTGGAGTAGAGTAACAAAGCATAAGACTCTATCTAATTTGGCTTAGGTGGAGTAGAGTAACAAAGCATAAGAGACTATATATTTTGGCTTAGGTGGAGTAGAGTAACAAGCATAAGAGACTATATATTTTGGCTTAGGTGGAGTAGAGTAACAAGCATAAGAGACTATGTTTTTTTCAACAAGGGGAGGCTTCTATTTATAGGAAAATTTGAGCTCCTAACCAAACAAACTGATTCTAGAATTTTCTAAGTCAGTTTGGTCACTTTTTGACCATTTTTAGGTCAGTTAAGCTAACTTTCTGGAACTAGACTTGAATGAGGAGAGAGGAGAGATGAAATATCTCAATTTTTATGAGTTTAAAACTCATTCAAGCATGTGAAATATGCACCTCCTTTAAAGAATTCCCCTTCCTTACATATGTGTCAAAATTGTATTGCTCATAGTTTTTTACTAATAAACCTTGTACATTTTCAACTCTTCATCTTATGTGAAATATGCACCTCCTTTAAAGAACTCCTCTTCCTTACATATGTGTCATAGTTTTTTTACTAATAAGCCTTGTACATTTTCAACTCTTCATCTTATGTGAAATATGCACCTCCTTTAAAGAACTCCCCTTCCTTACATATGTGTTTATTTACTAATAAACCTTGTACATTTTCAACTCTTCATCTTATGTGAAATATGCACCTCCTTTAAAGAACTCCTCTTCCTTACATATGAGTTTATTTACTAATAAACCTTGTACATTTTCAACTCTTCATCTTATGTGAGCATTTACTCATTTTTGGGTATCTTCTTTTACAATTTGGATTTATCTCCTCCCTACACATGGATTGATGCTATTGGCCCATAGAAACCTTAATTGGACCATAGTCTAAAGATTTCTGAAAATCTAGGCCCTTAGACTAAGGTTCTTTATACCTATTTCCAATTAATTCCAATTGCACATTGGAAATTTCTTTTTGAATTTCTGTTTCAGGGGAACTTATTTTAATAAGATGAGTTATTTTTCTATCCAAAAATATTCATAATCTGAATATTCTCTCTCTAGAATATTTTCTCTCTCTAGGTTAAAACAGTTAGAAACAAGGTCTTTATATTTCTGAAGAGGGATTGATTACGGGGGAAGATACTAGACATCAAAAAGGGGGTTGGGGGAGGAATCTTACATTCTACCCCACTTAAAAAACACGAGATGTCCTCATCTCGCAACTTGGGATAATTTCGCAAGATGCACGAATATGAGACTTAGAGAAAATTTCTAATCAAGATTAACCACCAAGAAAAGTCTTAAAGAGAGCAAGATTCAAAATAAGAACAAGATTTAAACTTTACTCATTCACGGGACTTATACAGTAAAGATAGAAGAACTCTTTACACTTCCATAAGCCCATCCATCATATGGTCACAAAAGCAGTCCTCACAAGCTGCACAAGTATAGGGTAACTCATCTATGGGAATGATTCTGCTGGTTATTGCCGCACCTATCTCAGTGGTATGAGGTGATCTAACAAAAGGACCTCTGAGAGGCAAGCCAAAAACGGGGTAAAGGCATATCTTCTCATGAGGAAGAAAATATGCCAGTAAAAAGACCCGCTCAGAAAACCCAAGATGCCTTGATCTCATGACACAGTAGTATCGGGGACCCAAACCCAAAGCTTCAATAACCATGGCCAAGCGGACATTGTTACGAAAGTGTTGCTGACCCCAGGGTGTTACCCTAGTTATGTTTTGATAGGTCCGCCATTTGGTCTGCGCTACAGAAGTTCCTAGGTGAGGAAAAAGTGAGCGCTCATACTGTTCTATAAAGTCTTTCTTCACAGACTCTCTTGCGTCTTGAAGGTGAGAAATCATCAGGGATAAAACTAATTCCTGTTGCCAAGCCATGAAGGAGATTAAGAAAGAAAGGAGATTGATGGGAGTAAGATTACTGTGAGCGACAAGTAAAAGTTACGACTTATATAAAGGAAGGAGCTAGCGTAACCTAGAAGCCAACGGTAACTTGCCACTAAAGTTTTACCGTCTTTCCATGATTTGTGTTTGACACATTTCTCTATAGAAGGCATTAAGAATTTTGAGATGAGGAGATAAAAGAAACTTGTAGGCTAAGTCACCTACTTTCATTGAATTCAGATATAAGGATCACAATATCTGGGGGATAACTTCTTATACTCCCCAAGAGATAAAGAACTTCTTTTGGGCCATACTCGAATGAAAACCAAAACCTTGGTATCCAAAACACCGATTCTCACTTCTAAACTCATTGTTCTAAATCCTTAAATTAGGCGTGACTCCTGAGAAGTATTTTAGGAAAAGGGTATTCCTTTTTTAAACAGAAACTTTCTTTTATTTTAGAGAGGGAATAATTATAAGATCCGAAAGGGAGATTCTTACTCCTATATACCTCGAAGGCTGGGGAGGAATCTTACATCCTACCCCACTTAAAAAGTGCGAGATGTTTCAGGGGAACTTATTTTAATAAGATGAGTTATTTTTCTATCCAAAAATATTCATAATCTGAATATTCTCTCTCTAGAATATTTTCTCTCTCTAGGTTAAAACAGTTAGAAACAAGGTCTTTATATTTCTGAAGAGGGATTGATTACGGGGGAAGATACTAGACATCAAAAAGGGGGTTGGGGGAGGAATCTTACATGACATACACTGTCACAATGGAACCATTTCCTTCCATGACCTTCACAGGAACAAAGTCCATGCAACTGGAGATTCCGGATCCCCAGACCTTCAGTTAGTAAAAGCTTCCAGGTTACTGAAAGGACTTAGGAAGAAGCAGCAAATTTATGTTGTCAAAATGAACCCAGTAGACTCAAAACTTAAAGCTAAAGAACCAGAATGGTTAAGTGAATTTGATGATCTATTACCAGCAGAGCTAACTGAAATGCCTCCAATTCGGGAAGTAGATCATGTGATTGAATTGACCCCCGGAGCTCATCCACCAATAGCCCTACGCTCATACAAAATGCCAGTTCTTCTTGAAGCCATCGAACTCAAGGAACAGCTTAGGCAGCTATTAGAACAAGGGTTTGTAAGACCCAGTGTTTCACCTTGGGGTGCGCCAGTTCTCTTTCAGAAAAAGAAAGATGGAACGCTTAGACTCTGCGTGGACTACAGCGGTCTAAATCAGCTGGGACAGTTAAGAATAAGTATCCTATCCCAAGGATTGATGAGCTTTTGGATAGGTTAAATGGAGCCCAGATCTTCACAAAAATAGATCTCAAATTTGGGTATTACCAGATCAGGATCAATGATCCAGATATACCAAAAACAACCCATCAATACTCGCTATGGGATTATGAATTTACTGTCATGCCATTTGGATTAACTAATTCCCCAGCTACATTCAATCGCCTAATGCAGGACATCCTCAGAGAATACTTGGATGATTTTGTTCTAGTTTTCTTTGATGACATTCTGATTTACTCAAGGAATGCAGCTGACCATGAGACTCATGTCCGAAAAGTTCTTAAGATTCTAAGGAAGCATCAACTCTTTGCCAAAAAGAGCAAATGCACTTTCTCAGCCGATCACGTTGAATACTTGGGCTTTCTGGTATCCAAAGATGGAATTTCTCCAGATTTCACAAAAATCCAAGCTGTCGCATAGATTGGCCCGAACCAAAGACAGTGAAAGAAGTCAGAGGATTCTTGGGATTGACTAGTTGGTATAGAATTTTTATACCAAAGTATGCTCTCATAGCTTCCCCCTGACTAACCTTCTCAAAAAGAATATCCCATTTCAATGGTCTGCCAAGTGCCAAAGTTCTTTTGATAAGCTAAAGACCGCCTTGGTAACCAATCCCATTCTGAAGCTGCCAGATTTCTCTCTACTCTTTGATGTAGTAACTGACGCAAGTGGTTTTTCCCTGGGAGGTGCACTCATGCAGGAAGGTCATGCAGTGGTCTATGAATCCCGAAAACTCAAAACGCATGAGAGAAATTATGCTGTCCACGACGTGGAATTGCTATCAGTAGTCTATGCCTTAAAGTTGTGGAGACATTACCTCTACTGGGAAAAAGATTCACTTTGATGATCAGATCATCAAAGCTTAAAGTGGATCTTTACTTAGAAGGACCTCAACATGCGCCAAAGAAGGTGGATGCAGACCTTGCAGGAATTTGATTTTGAAATCAAGTACCGCCCAGGCAAAGAAAATGTGGTAGCGGATGCTCTCAGCAGAAAAGCCTCCTTGCTTGCAATTATTGTAATATCAAATCCTTTGATTATTCAAGCAAGTGAGAAGATCATGCAGGATAGATTCTTTGGCCCTATTGCTACCCTACTTATGCAGGAAAGCAAAACTCCACAGGAGTTGAACAGAGTTCAAGGGTACAGCCTGGATGATGGCATTATATATTATAATCGTAGGCTATGCATCCCCAATAATGAGGGAACCAAGAGGCAAATTCTGAAAGAAGCCCATGACAGCCTTATTGGCAGGACATCCAGGTTTCATCAAGACCTACATGTCCGTAAAGAAAAGCTTCTTTTGGCTTGGTCTGAAAAAGGATGTACTAAATCATGTGCGTCAATGTCTGACATGCCAGAAAGTCAAAGCTGAGAGAGTAAAAATGCCTGGGAAGTTACATCCATTAGAAATCCCCCAGATGAAGTGGGAATGTATCAGTATGGACTTCATTACTGGATTACCTTCAGTGCAATCAGGTTATAACTCCATCTTTGTAGTAGTCGATAGACTAACCAAAGTTGCCCATCTGATTCCAGTAAAAGAAACCTACACTGCAGTGGATGTGGCTAGAGTGTTCCTCAAAGAAATCTTCAGATTACATGGCCTACCCAATAGAATAGTAAGTGACCGAGATCCCAAATTTACTTCAAAGTTTTGGACTGCATTTTTTGAAGCAGTGGAAACTTTCTTGGATCTCAGCACAGCTTATCACCTTGAGACCGATGGTCAAACTGAAAGAGTAAACCAAGTAATTGAAGATATACTTCGGTCATGCTGTGGGAGGGAACCCAAGAAGTGGCTAAGCTATCTGCACCTAGTCGAGTTTGCCTACAATGCTTCTTATCACCGAAGTATCGGGATGAGCCCTTTTAACGCTCTGTATGGACAAGATTGCTTAACTCCATTAACTTGGTCTGACCCATTGATTAGGGTTGAGATGTCCAGATAAATGCTTGAACAACATGGAGCAGCAGATGCAGTCAATTCGTAAAGATATTAAAGCTGCCCCGGATAGACAGAAGCAATATGTAGATAAGAAGAGCACAGATAGAGAATTCAAAGAAGCAGATATGGTCTTTATTCGAGTACAGCCCAAAAGAACTTCCTTATCTCTTAGAAAGTACAAGAAGTTATCCCCCAGATATTGTGGGCCATATCTGATTACAAAGAAAGTAGGTGACTTAGCCTACGAGCTTCTTCTGCCTCCTCATCTCAAAGTTCATAATGTATTTCATGTAAGCCTTCTAAAGAAATATGTGCCAAACCCAAATCATATGCTGGATGATGAAATCCTAACCTCTTCATCCCAAGGACAGATGGAACTCCAACCTGAAGAAATTCTCGACGTTCGAGAAAAGATTCTCAGGAACAGAATTCTCAGAGAATTATTAGTAAAATGGAAGTTCTATCCTTTTGAAGATGCCACCTGGGAGAATGAAGCCGATCTGTGTTGCGGGATTACCCCCAGTTTGCGAGATGAGGACATCTCGCGTTTTTCAAGTGGGAGAGGATGTAAGATTCCTCCCCAGCCTCTCAAGTCCAGCATCTTCCCGTGTAATCAAATCCCTCCTTAGAAATATAAAAGATCTTGTTTCTAACTGTTTTAGCCTAGAGAGTTAAAATATTCTAGAGAGAATATTCAGATTTTTAATATTTTTGGATAGAAAAATATATCATCTTATTAAAATAAGCTCCCCTGAAACAAAAATTCAAAAAGAACTTCCAATGTGCAACTGGAATTTATTGGAATTGGGTATAAAGGACCTTAGCCTAAGGGTCTAGATTTTCAAAAATTTATGGACTATGGTCCAATTAAGGTTTCTGTGGGCCAATAGAATCAATCCATGTGTGAGGAGGAAATAAATCCAATTTGTAAAAGGAAATACACAAAAATGAGTAAATGCTCACATAAGGTGAAGAGTTGAATATGTACAAGGTTTATTAGTAAAAAACTATGAGTAATATTAAAAATATGAGATATTTTGGGTATAATGATTCTATTTTGACACATATGTAAGGAAGGGGAGTCCCTTCAATGCTCACATAAGGTGAAGAGTTGAATATGTACAAGGTTTATTAGTAAAAAACTATGAGTAATATCAAAATATGAGATAATTTGGGTATAATGATGCCATTTTGACACATATATAAGGAAGGGGGAGAGCATTTAATGAGGCGCCTACTTCACATGATTAATTGAGTTTTAAATCATCATAAATTCAGATATTTCATCTCTCCTCTCTCCTAATTCAAGTCTAGTTGCAAAAAGTTAGCTCAACTGACCTAAAAATGGTCAAAAATTGACCAAACTGAATTGGAAAATTCTAGAATCAGTTTGTTTAGTTAGGAGCTCACTTTTTCCTATAAATAGAGGCCTTACCCTTTGTTAAAACTCAAAAATGTTTATGCATTGTTACTCTATTCCACCCAAGCCAAGAACTGTGAATTCATTAATAATTCACTAGTTTTTGATATTTCCCTCTTCCAAAGATAGGTGGCCACTCTTGTTCAATCAAGAGTTGAACCCTCAAACCCTCAAGCCAAAGGAAAGCTATTAAAGTCTTTAGTAAGTTGGTAACTCTTTTTTTTTCAATTATTTCATGGTTTTTATGGTTTAAATGATTTTTATGCTTTATGTCTTCTCTAAAAATGTTATGGCTCATTACAGAAAGGCATTCCCCTCTCTTCTCTAGCAAAACCAACCATTCTCTATCCTTGGTAAATGGTTAATGATAAATTATCAAGTCTTTTATAATGTTGTTTTAATTAAGAGAGAAATTGTTTACTTTAGGATAAATCTAATACTTCTAGCTATTTTTTTAAGACTTAGAAAGTTGAAAAATGGTCAGCCATACAAAGGAGGTTATGGCAAAATTTGTTGAAATTAGTGAAATAAAATTCTTCTTTAATCTTTAGGGTTTCTATATTCCAAGTATTATTTTTATGCATAGGAGTATGCATAAAAGATAAATTTTTATATCAAAAGTGTTACTTTTATCATTTTTTATTTTCATGCATAGGAGTATGCATAAAGATAAATTTTTATATCAAAAGTGTTACTTTTATCATTTTTATTTTCATGCATAGGAGTATGCATAATGATAAATTTTTATATCAAAAGTGTTACTTTTATCATTTTTATTTTCATGCATAGGAGTATGCATAATTATAAATTTTTATATCAAAAGTGTTACTTTTATCATTTTTATTTTCATGCATAGGAGTGCATAATGATAAATTTTTATATCAAAATTGTTACTTTTATCATTTTTATTTTCATGCATAGGAGTATGCATAATGATAAATTTTTATATCAAAAGTGTTACTTTTATCATAATTGATTTTAATGTATAGAGGTATGCATAAAAGTTAAATTTTAATCGGAGATCGACGTAAATGAATATTCCTCGAGAAATCCATGTTTTTGAATTGGTAAACCTATATTCGTCGAAAGAAATTTTAAAAAAAGAGAAACTGAGATAGTACCTTTCGAGAAGATAATTTTAGAAAGAATCTTTCAGACCTAAACTCTGACTAAGACTATTGACCAAGACCTAATTCCTTCGTCAGTTTCAATCAATGACGATGTGCCCAGTTCAGGGAAAATGTATTCAATCACAAACCGAATCTGAAACTAAGTTAAGACTTGTGACTTTGATCTAAGAATCAAGTTTACAGAATTTGAAGAATTCTGTTTGGAATTGAAAATTGGATCTAGAAGTATTGAGATAGGGATTAACGATATACTCATGGTATTCAAACAAAAATAAAAAACTATAAACTTGCATAGAAACCCTGCCTTCTTAAAAGACTCTCTTACGCTAGAATGCTGGAGGGAAGTTCGGTTGCAACAGCTGGCGGGGAGTGTTCGAGGGACAGCTCACGCGGCAAAACCTACCGAGGTCTTGACCAGCCTTGGTATAGTTAAAATGGTGCGCTTCCGATACGATGGACGAGGGCCGACGAAGCGGTCCCTGAGTGAACTGCCAGGACACCTAAGGAGGATCCTGGAGGGTTCTGACCAAGTGATGCACGGGCTCGCGGTGCCGAGGACATCCATGCGTATGTCGAGGAAGATATTATATGATGGACCTATGTTCTTATAATCTATCACTGGATCTCGTTGTTGACTTGCTGGTCTCAACGGAGAGTCTAGAGTGATACTGTTTTGTTGAGAAACAAGGACTCAATGAAAATTTTGAAGTATGACATGTATAAACCGTAAATTGTTTATCAAGGGTTGTTTTTATTAAAGTTTTAATAAAGAGGAGTGTGTGCGTATCTGTTTTCTAAAGCTAAAGTTAAGAAAGGCAATTCAATTATGGGTGGGTCTGGTTTCACCGATTCCAGTGGTAGGGTGGTGGCTAACCCATGGGCCGGATGGGGTTAGGCTGGAACCAGTGGAGTTTTAATAATCAAACTGTAAAATCTTAGGATTATGCTAAGATTCGAGTAATTAGACAATTCCCTGATAAATTTTTCAATAAGTGGATCAACGGCTGTGCCTGACCTAGATCAGGAAAAAAGCGTTGAATTTACTAAAATGATCAAATTATATCAGTGATAGTTTCCTTCTATTTGGTTTATTCAGTTGAAGGATAGCTTAGAATTGATCACGTTAGAAAAATTTGTTTTAAAAAAAAAATCATAAAGGTGGAAGCATCCTCGCCTTCTGGGCATGCGAATTTTTCCCGCTTTTGGTTTTTGGAGTGACCGTCTCGTGCCTCGACATTCGAGGGCGAGGCCCCGAGTGAGAAACCCTGCCCCGCACATGAGGGGGCTGCTTCTGCTGTTTCAGCTACCGGGAGTCCGACGCATGGAGGGGGCAGAGGGATCTTAGAGATGGCCTTGTTCGTACACAAACTTTATTAGTCTCTAGTCTCCTCCTCATCTAGATTCTTCTATGGCTGCTCTCTCCTCATCCACTACATCCTCAAAAATTGCCTCATCAAAAAGCTAATTTGCAAGCTGATTTTGCACCTCTATTGGCTGAATTTCAAAACTTGGTTGAGCATTCAATTGCTCTACATATGGCTACCCTCCATCAAATTAAAGGTAGGAGCAAATCAAACGTGTCCTATGAGCATACATTCTGCTCTTTTTGACATGAAAGCATGGGATGAATTGAGTTTTTGATAAAAACATCTTTACTACCAAAATCTGCTTTAAGGCCCGATGGTCGAGTCTATATCCCTTGCTTTTTGAATTGTATCCCATAAATATGTATTTAACTGCCTTATCATCAAGCTTACTGTGTTGTTGCTGCTTAGGCACAAGAGCATAACCAAAAACATGCAAATGAGCCACAGAAGGCTTCCTGCCATGCCAAGCTTCATAGGAGTTTTAGACTGTAAGGCCTTGGTAGGGTATTTGTTTCTTAATAGCTCTCACAGATCCATCCTTTGGAAATGATGCCCGATGCATTTTACCAAGAATATACCCCTCACATACATGTCTAGCAGGGGTCTCAAGAGTTGGCAACTCAGACGCCATATCATGTCTTTGAAGGCGTAACAAACTGCCATAATTCAAATGGCCAAATCGTGCATGCTATAATTCTACATCACTCATAGTACGAGTCATAGAGACTGAGCAAGCATCATGCCGTAACTTCTTAAATACATCCATCTTGTATAGGCCTTGAAACAAGGCACCTGAGGCAATGCTAGAACCATCATTCCTATCCTGTAGTGTACATCTGTCATCCACAAATTTCACCATCAAGCTTGACAAGGCTAAGGCTAAAACTGACAGCAGTAAGTTCTTCTTAATGCCTGGCACATATAAAACTTTAGAAAGAGTAAATAAGCCCCCATCTGTAGTAGTGATTGAGCACAACTCTACTAACTCCTTTGACAGGATATGAGGAACCATTTGCACATGTGACGGTTCTTGCACTTGGGACAAATTCCAGAGATGAGAACAAATTTTTTTGTGAAGTAATGTGCTTACTACTACCACTGTCAAAGTACCAAACATCCGATTCTACCACTGACATGCATACATCATGAGCAGAAGGGGCATAAATACAATGTACAGTCGGATCACTTGCTAGTAGGAAAATGATCATTCGTCTATTCCGGAGGGGTGAATGTAACTCTACTACATTCTCCTGCCTCGAGAGAAAGGTAAGTCCATGCCTTATCATTTTGAGCAAAACTTGTAGATTCTTTCTTTGCTGTACTTGGTGTAGATGCATCAGCCCACAGCCATGCGTGATTCCTTCATTTTCTCCTTCTCTAGTCTTTTCTTGCACTCATTTATGTATTGCCCTAGTTTCCTACAATAGTGACACTTGCCCTTCTTTTTAGTCTTATCACCTTCTCTCTCTGCATCCTTACCTCAGGATTCTGATTTTGGCTCATAGCCACCATGCGAAGAAGCTTTACCTTTGCCTTTCTGACTGGCATTAAAAAATTGGTGACCAACTTACATAATAGATCTATTTTGTCTAGACTGCTCTTCTTGCAAGAGTACGAAAACTAGCTCATCAAATGTAAGGGCATTTGGATTTCCCATCATCATGAATCTAAAGGGAGAGACAAAACTCTCATAAGAATCCAACAATGCATTGAGAACTGTGGGCACCGATGTACTATCGAGATATATCTCATCCATACTAGTGCGCTGCTCCTTAAAATCTTTGATCTTGGTCAAGAAGCTGTCCATTGAGTCTCCCTCATTCATGTGCTCAAACTCCAACTGTTTGCGTAGATGCATGCAACACGTGCCATGTGCTTCATTGCACACTTGTTATAATGCAGCAAGTGTATCCCATGCATGTTTTGAAGTCTTACATGACCGAGTATGAGGAATAATGCTTTGCTTCACAGAAAGTGCAAGCAATGCATGTGCTTGTGCATCTCTTCCATCCCATCTCGTTTGAGCAGCAGTGGGAGGTACTGGTGGTGCATGTGGAAGAGCCACATCTGTATCAGATTCTACTTTAGATGTACTTGCAGCACCTAGTTGCACTGGTAGTTGAGAAACAAGACGAGTTTCACTACCACTGACCACATTCCAAAGGCCTTTAGCAACCAGCACATGCCTCATCATGTAGGACCACAATGGGTAGTTAGTCCCATCAAGTTTGTCCTTAGTAGACAACATATTGAATACATCACTACTGCCAGCCCATGACTGTCTACCAAATGCAAAATCTTTCAACACACTTCAAGACTTCAAGTACCCAGTATTCACTGATGAATGCAACCCCGGATGGCTACCAAACTAGGTGAATCACTTGCTAGTTGTTGGCAGCCATCCGGGGTATGAAAAATCATATAGAGTAGAGAATAGAGTTTTATTGGCAATGGTCGATGTTGTTGAAGCAACAATAGATGCTGTTGCACACCAAATCTTTGCCCTTACACAACCCAAACACCCAAAATAATCGAGCAAAACTAATCCAAAATGACGCCTCTCTAGAAACCTTGCGGTGCCCAAAACGTGTCCGAAACACATCCGAATCGCACGGCAGATCCCAAAAATTTAGTATACTTCGTATACATCACACTACAATATATACGTTCTTCTTTCTATGAGGGTATCTCAATCGGAAACAAAAAAACAGGGTTGTGGAGGAGGGAAGTAGACTACTAGCTTTGATACCAATTGTTGGAATCGGGGTTAGGGTTATAACAATGCACACACATAAGATAGAAAAGCTTGAGAGCACACAAAATCATTAGATTAGAATAAACGAATGTGTGCCAGATACAAAAGATAAGCGCACACCCCAAAATGAGTAGATAAGAGGGTGCACATACGCACAGGGAAAAGAACCTCCTAGTGAGGAAAAAAGTACCCCGAGAGTCCTAAGTGTGTTCACACACATCACTACCATATAATTCTACAAGGCTGAAGAAATCATTCATCATAATGGTGGATTCATGAGATGAGGGAAGGTAGCGATCCTTCATAGCTTGTTTAATGTCACTTCAAGTCTAGGAACCTCCTTCGGTGACCCCCCCTTGGCCATTGTTTCCACCAAAGTTTACAATCTCCAGTGAGACAAAACCTAGCAAGCATGGATTGATTTCTAACTCCTATTTCGGCATTTGAAAAATAGTCATCCATAGCCTCAATCCAAACTTCCACATCTCTTTCAATATTTGAGCCTGCCCCATTGAATGAGAGAGGTTGCATTTCTTTGAGCAGGAGCTTCTTCTCCTGTGTATCTATGTATAATGCATTGGGAACCAGAAGTTGATGACCTTGGTTTATCAATGCGAGGTTAAGTTTAGAATTATAATACTTAGGCTACCTAGTCTTACAATAATCACAAGAACACTAAGTGCAAGAATTCCAAATCCTTTATTCCAAGCTTTATTATTTACAAGAAAAACTAGTTGATTACAAGGATCGAGTTATACAAATCAATATTTACATGATGGTAAGCTTCTAGTAAAATTGTGAGGCATTAGAATTGAAACATTAAGGAGGATCTACCAAGGTTTCTAAAACTCGATAAGTCTCTAGGAAGGGAGGCAAACCATGAGTTGAGCTTCGGCTAACAACTATACTATTGGGAGGCAAAACCTCGATCACTTTCTCATAGATCCATTGATTTTTTAGTATATGAGTTCCATTGATGGTTTTATGGGTATCATTTTGAGGAGTGCCAAAGGACCAAAACAAGTAAACCAGTTGAAGGGCTAAATTAGCTTTTCTATGCTGTGGATCATGGCATCACAGAACTCAAAGTTTAGGGAGCAACAACAAGTACTAGAACACTAAGAATTGAGAATAGCAATCCATCACATCCTACATCTAGACATAACTAGATTAGTCTATCAAGAAAGCCTAGCAATCAAACAATACGACGCACAATTACCTAAACCATGCTTGGATACCACGTGTAAGGTCCTCGCCCTAGCTAGGTCAAGGGAAACCCTTTGATAGGTAGATAAGTCCCCTTATTTTCAATTAATGACACCTTAATCTCTTGAAAATATGAGGATACGAGCAACTTCTTTGGGTCCTATTCAGATTGTAATAAATAAATATGTTGGAAAGTTACCCGACTCGTTGGGTCCACCCACCCATAGGATGGCGCCATCAGGGCACCCATTCACCCACTTTCAACCTAATCACCAATTCATTTTTATCATCTAATTAGGTCCTACCACACTATGAAACATATACAAATATTTTCTTTAACTTACAGAAGTTCCACAATGATCCTTAAAACAACCTTTGAAAATAACAAATATTTACATCAAATAGTTTCTACAGCAAAATGTTCACAAAAGAGATGCTGAAATCAGGTCGGTAGCCAGATCGAGGCTTCCATATCCATGTCCATAGACATATCCAAACCAAAAACAAAACCAAAACCACCGATGATTTAGAATTCAATCTTCTAGCGTAAACCAACTGAGCATACCTTACGAACTAAACTCTCTCATCATCGACCAATCAACGAGGGCCAAGCTGACCTGTCACCCCCTTAAGTCTGGTCCTCACTGTACTGAGCCCTCTCACTCCTCAGAGGGAGACAGCTTCTCACGAGGTAGGCTAATTCACTGCACTAGCCTGGCCTGCAAAACTAGGCAGCATCCATAACGACATGTCCACTCTTATGGGATCGAAATCCAATTTCTAGTGTCATAGGAGGGGATTTCCCTCGGCTGAATCTTAGGTATGCTACTGCCTCTGCCTGCTAACTACGCAAGCAAGAGAGGAGTTAGCTAAGTAAGGGGAGAAGATGTACCTGCAAATTATCCACTGAAACTAGGAAAATATGGTAGCGAGGCTCCTAAGGAACTACTCCAATCTAGTGGCCCATCTTATAGAGATCATTCCCTATGATTGAGGAATTACTAGGAAGTGCAAGGTGTAGATTTCATTTTTAGGGCAACAAATTCTCCACGTCACAAGAGGGCTCTGTAGAACATTACTCCTGACTTCAAGGGAGATGGGACTCAAATCTAGAAAGATCAGGGGATGCTTAAGAAAGCTTATGTGCCATGTTTAATGGCTAATGAAGATGTACTTAAGCCTATTAAAAGACACTCTATCTAATGGATCAAAACATATGAGCTTTTGAGATAAACCTCTTGCATTGTCATTATGCTTCATCTTCATCATTAGCATTATCATTAGTGCTAATAATGTCTTTCTTGATTGCTAGCATGCTAAGATGATAAGTTTAATTCATTTCTAGACACCTTATCATCTCTAGATGCAAATCTCAAGTTAGTATTAGATCACCCATCATTCCGAGAGTAGTTATGCAACCTACCATTGCTTAGATTATTAAAATTTTAGTTTTACTTAACTAGCTTAGCAATTTTTTCAAATCTTTTTCTAAGATCCAAATCATCAAGAATCAAAGTTTTTGGATTCATTGTCTTCAAGAAGGAACACTTGGGAGCTGGTATATCAACTCAAAGAGTTGTAACACATGAAAGGAGGGTATTATTTGGTCAAATCAAAGGCATCAAAAGGGAGCAGCTAGTTGGCGGTAAAATTCCAGCTTGAAGGGTGGAAATTTCAGAATTTCACATCATTCTTGCCACTTTTTGGCTCATGGGTTCAATTCACATGCTAAACACCATTGAAGCTTTAATTATCAAATCATTCTCTCGTCTAGCAAAAAAAGACCTTAGTTAATAAGATAACTAGTGATAATTACAATCAATTTCTAGAGCCATTTAAGGTTCTAATCTACCCCATCATTGGGGTGTTGCTAAACACTTGTGCAGCATCAAAACCAATTTTTCTCTTAGTCTAGTACTCCAAATCACTCTCCCAAATCAAGGTATTTACCAGCTTTAAGTAACCCCATTATAAAGACCTTCCTATCCCCATAAGGAAACCATGTCAAATTCACTCATAGTGGCAGATAAATTTAATGGTGAAGATTTTAAAAAATATGCATGATGGCAAGTAAAACTCAAGTTTCCATACATGGCAAGTAAAACTCAAATTTCTATACATGGCAAGTAAAATTCAAGTTTATTCTCATCAAAGATGGGCTTTAGAGGGGATAGTAAGTAGAAAAGAGAAATGTCCACAAATAAAAGATTCTGTAAACAAAGAGATGAGATAGCTCTAGCCATTGTTGCATTAGGGCTAGGTGATAGATTCATCCATCACATTGCATCAAAAGATAACTCTAAAAGATAGCTGCTCTAAAGGAGCATGGGATGAAATAGAGAAACTATTTAGTGCTAACAAAGAACTTTGAAATAATTCTAAAATATTAGTTTTTTAGGTTGACCATCCATCAAAGAGTCTGAGTCAGTCCAAGCACATTTAAATAAAATAAAAAAGTGTTATATATAACAACTTACATGTGTTGGGTGTCCATTAGAAGAGGAGGATGCCATAGCAATCCTCCTTAAGAGCATGACCTTGCAAGTATTTAGCCCAGCACATAGGAAAAGAGGAGGATGCCATAGCAATCCTCCTTAAGAGCATGACCTTGCAAGTATTTAGCCCAGCACATAGGAAAAGAGGAGGATGCCATAGCAGTCATTCTTAATAGCATGACCTTGGAAGCATTTAGCCAAAAAAAATACAACTTACTTGCGTTTGGTCTCCAATAAAAGTGGTTTGATGATTTTGTTAGTTCTTCCCTTTACTAAGTGGCATGCATGTGCTCTTTGATCCGGATACTAAATAGGAACTAGATGATCTAGAAACTCCCTGGGACGAGCAAGGGTATGATTCTTGGTCACCGTGGACCGCATGATTGACCGTACTTATCATTACGCTGCTCTCATTATAGGACATACTTCACCTCCTCGCGCTGGCTAACGATAATCCCCTGGAAAACACCAGCCAGTATAATACAAATCCTGGAGATACATGAGAGAATAATTCCACTGACGATAATCCTTGGACAAATCCTAGAGATGCACGTGAAGAGAATTCCAATGACGAAGAGTCTGGAAGTGATCCTAACCACCCGGATGGCCTTGTTCGTACACGGAATTTATTAGTCTCTAGTCTCCTCCTCATCTAGATTCTTCTATGGCTGCTCTCTCCTCATCCACTACATCCTCAAAAATTGCCCCATCAAAAAGCTAATTTGCAAGCTGATTTTGCACCTCTAATGGTGAATTTCAAAACGTGGTTGAGCATTCAATTGCTCTACATACGGCTACCCTCCATCAAATAAAGGTAGGAGCGAATCAAACGTGTCCTATGAGCATACATTCTACTCTTTTTTACATGAAAGCATGGGATGAATTGAGTTTTTGATAAAAACATCTTTACTTACCAAAATCCACTTTGAGGCCCCATGATGGTCGAGTCTATATCCCTTGCTTTTTCAACTGTATCCCACAAATATACATTTAACTGCCTTATCATCAAACTTACTGCATTGTTGCTGTTTCTAGCTTTGACATGCATACATCATGAATAGAAGGGTCATAAATGCAATGTACAGTCGGATCACTTGCTAGGAAAATGATCATTCGTCTATTCCGGAGGAGATATAAGTATTTCCGCACGATGCGCAATTGGGTTTGTGCAGTAACAACCCATGCTACTCCATTTAAGTTAAGTATCTAGGTGGGAAAAATGCCCTGCTTTTTTGTTTCTTCCTATGGTATCATTATTCTGATAATGAATAAAAGATTTGCTCGTGAGGGAGACGTGGGCTTGTTAGATCGTGAGAAAATTCTCTGTAAGAAAGAAGAATCGATCACCCCTTATAAAAGATAAAAGTAGGGATGATTGATTGTGGGTTAGGAGGTATTCGAACCCTCAGCTATCGTCAAGATCTAAGGTAAACTTTACCACCCCATGAAGAAACGATCAGTAATGAAAAAGGTCCACGGACTTTCCTTAAACCTGAATGAAGTCTTCTAGTTGATAAGTTTGGAAAAGAATAAATGAAAATTTAGTTTAGCACGGCTGACAAGCACCATGCAAAGAAGCTTTACCTTTGCCTTTCTGACTGGCATTAAAAAATTGGTCAATCACCAACTTGGATAATAGATCTATTTTGTCTAGACTGCTCTTCTTGCAAGAGTACGAAAACTAGCTCATCAAATGTAAGGGCATTTGGATTTCTCGTCATCATGAATCTAAAGGAAGAGACAAAACTCTAATAAGAATCCAACAATGCATTGAGAACTGTGGGCACCAATGTACTATCGGGATATATCTCATCCGTACTAGCGCTTTGCTTCTTAAAATCTTTGATCTTGGTCAAGAAGCTGTCCATTGAGTGTCCCTCATTCATGTGCTCAAACTCCAACTGTTTGCATAGATGCATGCAACACGTGCCACGTGCTTCATTGCGCACCTGGTATAATGCAGCAAGTTATCCCATGCGTGTTTTGAAGTCTTACATGACCGAGTATGAGGAATAATGCTTTGCTTCACAGAAAGTACAAGCAATGCATGTGCCTGTGTATCTCTTCCATCCCATCTCGTTTGAGCAGCAGTGGAAGGTACTGGTGGTGCATGTGAAAGAGCCACATCTGTATCAGATTCTACTTTAGATTACCTGCAGCACCTAATTGCACTGGTAGTCGAGAAACAAGATGAGTTTCACTACCACTGGTAGTTGAGAAACAAGACGAGTTTCACTACCACTGACCACATTCCAAAGGCCTTTAGCAACCAGCACATGCCTCATCATGTAGGACCACAATGGGTAGTTAGTCCCATCAAGTTTGTCCTTAGTAGACAACATATTGAATACATCACTACTGCCAGCCCATGACTGTCTACCAAATGCAAAATCTTTCAACACACTTCAAGACTTCAAGTACCCAGTATTCACTGAATGCAACCCCGGATGGCTACCAAACTAGGTGAATCACTTGCTAGTTGTTGGCAGCCATCCGAAAAATCATATAGAGTTTTACTGGCAAAAGTATGATGGTCGATGTTGTTGAAGCAATAGTAGATGCTGTTGCACACCAAATCTTTGCCGTTGCACAACCCAAACACCCAAAATAATCGAGCAAAACCAATCCAAAATGACGCCTCTCTAGAAACCTTGCGGTGCCTAAAACGTGTCCGAAACACATCCGAATCGCGCGGCAGATCCCAAAAATTTAGTATACTTCGTATACATCACACTACAGTATATACGTTCTTCTTTCTAAGAGGGTATCTCAATCGAAGACAAAAAAAAAAATAGGGTTGTGGAGGTGGGAGGCAGACTACTAGCTCTGATACCAATTGTTGGAATCGGGGTTAGGGTTCCAACAATGCACACACATAAGATAGAAAAGTTTGAGAGCACACAAAATCATTAGATTAGAATAAACAAATGTGTGCCAGATACAAAAGATAAGTGCACACCCCAAAATGAGTAGATAAGAGGGTGCACATACGCACAGGGAAAAGAACCTCCTAGTGAGGAAAAAAGTACCCCGAGAGTCCTAAGTGTGTTCACACACATCACTACCATATAATTCTACAAGGCTGAAGAACTCATTCATCATAATGGTGGATTCATGAGATGAGGGAAGGTAGCGATCCTTCATAGCTTGTTTAATGTCACTTCAAGTCTAGGAACCTCCTTCGGTGACCCCCCCTTGCCTTAACACCATTGTTTCCACCAAAGTTTACAATCTCCAGTGAGACAAAACCTAGCAAGCATGGATTGATTTCTAACTCCTATTTCGGCATTTGAAAAATAGTCATCCATAGCCTCAATCCAAACTTCCACATCTCTTTCAATATTTGAGCCTGCCCCATTGAATGAGAGAGGTTGCATTTGTTTGAGCAGGAGCTTCTTCTCTTTCAATATTTGAGCCTGCCCCATTGAATGAGAGAGGTTGCATTTGTTTGAGCAGAAGCTTCTTCTCCTGTGTATCTATGTATCTATGTTTGAGCAGGAGCTTCTTCTCCTATGTATCTATGTATAATGCATTGGGAACAAGAAGTTGATGACCTTGGTTTATCAATGCAAGGTTAAGTTTAGAATTATAATACTTAGGCTACCTAGCCTTACAATAATCACAAGAACACTAAGTGCAAGAATTCCAAATCCTTTATTCCAAGCTTTAATATTTACAAGAAAAACTAGTTGATTACAAGGATGGAGTTATACAAATCAATATTTACATGATGGTAAGCTTCTAGTAAAATTAAGAGGCATTAGAATTGAAACATTAAGGAGGATCTACCAAGGTTTCTAAAACTCGATAAGTCTCTGGGAAGGGAGGCAAACCATGAGTTGAGCTTCGGCTAACAACTACTCTATTGGGAGGCAAAACCTCGGTCACTTTGTCATAGACCCATTGATTTTTTAGTATATGAGTTCCATTGATGGTTCTATGGGTATCATTTTGAGGAGTGCCAAAGGACCAAAACAAGTAAATGAGTTGAAGGGCTAAATTAGCTTTTCTATGATGTGGATCATGGCATCACAGAACTCAAAGTTTAGGGAGCAACAACATGTACTAGAACACTAAGAATTAAGAATAGCAATCCATCCCATCCTACATCTAGACATAACTAGATTAGTCTATCAAGAACGCCTAGCAATCAAACAATACGACACACAATTACCTAAACCATGCTTGGATACCACGTGTAAGGTCCTCGCCCTAGCTAGGTCAAGGGAAACCCTTTGATAGGTAGATAAGTCCCCTTATTTTCGATTAATGACACCTTAATCTCTTGACAATATGAGGATATGAGCAAACAAAGGGACCTAAATCTATCTCACGGGAAACATAGTCATTCTAATAGGAATCTATTCCTTCGATCGAACGGCACTCAATGTGCATGATCCGGGATAGAACAAATCTGCACTTGGTTTATATAGAAGCTAACCCCTTTTCCTCTTGTCCTCACAAGGCATGGTCGCTAGCATGGCCCCCTAAAACGAAACTTGTTTGGGTCCTATTCGGATTGTAATAAATAAATATGTTGGAAACTTACCCGACTCGTTGGGTCCACCACCCATCTGATGGCGCCATCAGGGCACCCATTCACCCACTTTCAACCTAATGGAAACTTACCTGACTCGTTGGGTCCACCACACATATGATGGTGCCATCAGGGCACCCATTCACCCACTTTCAACCTAATCACCAATTCATTTTTATCATCTAATTAGGTCCTACCACACTATGAAACATATACAAATATTTTCTTTAACTTATAGAAGTTCCACAATGATTCTTAAAACAACCTTTGAAAATAACAAATATTTACATCAAATAGTTTCTCTAGCAAAATGTTCACAAAAGAGATGCTGAAATCAGGTCGTGGCAGCCAGATCAAGGCTTCCATATCCATGTCCATAGACATATCCAAACCAAAAGCAAAACCAAAACCACCATTGATTTAGAATTCAATCTTCTAGCGTAAACCAGCTGAGCATACCTTACGAACTAAACTCTCTCATCGTCGACCAATCAACGAGGGCAAAGCTGACCTGTCACCCCCTTAAGTCTAGTCCTCACTGTACCGAGCCCTCTCACTCCTCATAGGGAGATGTCTTCTCACGAGGTAGGCTAATTCACCACACTAGCCTGGCCTGTAAAACTAGGCAGCATCCATAATGACATGTCCACTCTTATGGGGTCGAAATCCAATTTCTAGTGTCATAGGAGGGGATTTCCCTCGGCTGACTCCTAGGTATGCTACTGCCTCCGCTTGCTAACTACGCAAGCAAGAGAGGAGTTAGCTAAGTAAGGGGAGAAGATGTACCTGCAAATTATCCACTGAAACTAGGAAAATATGGTAGCGAGGCCCCTAAGGAACTACTCCAATCTAGTGTCCCATCTTATAGAGATCATTCCCTATGATTGAGGAATTACTAGGAAGTGCAAGGTGCATATTTCATTTTTAGGGCAACAAATTCTCCACTTCACAAGAGGGCTCTGTAGAACATTACTCCTGACTTCAAGGGAGATGGGACTCAAATCTAGAAAGATTAGGGGATGCTTAAGAAAGCTTATGTGCCATGTTTAATGGCTAATGGAGATGTACTTAAGCCTATTAAAAGACACTCTATCTAATGGATCAAAACATATGAGATTTTGAGCTAAACCTCTTGCATTGTCATTATGCTTCATCTTCATCATTAGCATTATCATTAGTGCTAATAATGTCTTTCTTGATTGCTAGCATGCTAAGATGATGAGTTTAATTCATTTCTAGACACCTTAATCATCTCTAGATGCAAATCTCAAGTTAGTATTAGATCACCCATCATTCCGAGAGTAGTTATGCAACCTACCATTGCTTAGATTATTAAAATTTTAGTTTTACTTAACTAGCTTAGCAATTTTTCAAATCTTTTTCTAAGATCCAAATCATCAAGAATCAAAGTTTTTGGATTCATTGTCTTCAAGAAGGAACACTTGGGAGCTGGTATATCAACTCAAAGAGTTGTAACACATGAAAGGAAGGTATTATTTGGTCAAATCAAAGGCATCAAGAGGGAGCAGCTAGTTGGCGGTAAAATTCCAGCTTGAAGGGTGGAAATTTCAGAATTTCACATCATTCTTGCCACTTTTTGGCTCATGGGTTCAATTCACATGCTAAACACCATTGAAGCTTTAATTATCAAATCATTATCTCCTCTAGCAAAAAAAGACCTTAGTTAATAAGATAACTAGTGATAATTAAAATCAATTTCTAGAGCCATTTAAGGTTCTAATCTACCCCATCATTGGGGTGTTGCTAAACACTTGTGCAGCATCAAAACCAATTTTCTCTTAGTCTAGTACTCCAAATAACTCTCCCAAATTAAGGTATTTACCAGCTTTAAGTAACCCCATTATAAAGACCTTCCCATCCCCATAAGGAAACCATGTCAAATTCACTCATAGTGGCAGATAAATTTAATGGTGAAGATTTCAAAAAATACGCATGATGGCAAGTAAAACTCAAGTTTCCATACATGGCAAGTAAAACTCAATTTTCTATACATGGCAAGTAAAATTCAAGTTTATTCTCATCAAAGATGGGCTTTAGGGGATAGTAAGTAGAAAAGAGAAATGTCCACAAATAAAAGATTCTGTAAACAAAGAGATGAGATAGCTCTAGCCATTGCTGCATTAGGGCTAGGTGATAGATTCATCCATCACATTGCATCAAAAGATAACTCTAAAAGATAGCTGCTCTAAAGGAGCATAATGTGAAATAGAGAAAGTATTTAGTGCTAACAAAGAACTCTGAAATAATTCTAAAATATTAGTTTTTCAGGTTGACCATCCATCAAAGAGTCTGAGTCAGTCCAAGCACATTTAAATAAAATAAAAAAGTGTTATATATAACAACTTACATGTGTTGGGTGTCCATTAGAAGAGAAGGATGCCATAGCAATCCTCCTTAAGAGCATGACCTTGCAAGTATTTAGCCCAGCACATAGGAAAAGAGGAGGATGCCATAGTAATCATTCTTAATAGCATGACCTTGGAAGCATTTAGCCAAAAAAATACAACTTACTTGCGTTTGGTCTCCAATAAAAGTGGTTTGATGATTTTGTCAGTTCTTCCCTTTACTAAGTGGCATGCATGTGCTCTTTGATCCGGATACTAAATAGGAAATAGATGATCTAGAAACTCCCTGGGACGAGCAAGGGTATGATTCTTGGTCACCGTGGACCGCATGATCGACCGTACTCATCATTACGCTGCTCTCATTATAGGACATACTTCACCTCCTCGCGCTGGCTAACGATAATCCCCTGGACAACACAAGCCAGTATAATACAAATCCTGGAGATGCATGGGAGAAGAATTCCACTGACGATAATCGTTGGACAAATCCTAGAGATGCACGAGAAGAGAATTCCAATGACGAAGAGTCTGGAAGTGATCCTAACCGCCCGGATGGCCTTGTTCGTACACGGAATTTATTAGTCTCTAGTCTCCTCCTCATCTAGATTCTTCTATGGCTGCTCTCTCCTCATCCACTACATTCTCAAAAATTGCTAGGAAAATGATCATTCGTCTATTCCGGGGAGGAGATATAAGTATTTCTGCACGACGCGCAATTGGGTTTGTGCAGTAAAAACCCATGCTACTCCATTTAAGTTAAGTATCTAGGCAGGAAAAATGCCCTTGTTTTTTGTTTCTTCCTATGGTATCATTATTCTGATAATGAATAAAAGATTTGCTCGTGAGAGAGACGTGGGTTTGTTAGATCGTGAGAAAATTCTCTGTAAGAAAGAAGAATTGATCACCCCTTATAAAAGATAAAAGTAGGGATGATTGATTGTGGGTGAGGAGGGATTCGAACCCTCAGCTACTATCATTGGGATCGAAGGTAAACTTTACCACCCCATGAAAAAACGATGAGTAATGAAAAAGGTCCAGGGACTTTCCTTGGAATGAAGTCTTCTAGTTGATAAGTTTGGAAAAGAATAAATGAAAATTCAATTCAGCACGGTTGGAAGCATATATATATATATATATATATATATATATATATATATATATATATACATTTACATACATATATATATATATATATATCTGTAGAATTAAAATGGTGAACGTAACTCTACTACGTTCTCCTGCCTCGAGAGAAAGGTAAGTCCATGCCTTATCATTTTGAGCAAAACTTGTAGATTCTTTCTTTGCTGTACTTGGTGTAGATGCATCAGCCACAGCCATGTGCGATTCCTTCATTTTCTCCTTCTCTAGTCTTTTCTTGCACTCATTTATGTATTGCCCTAGTTTCCTGCAATAGTGACACGCCCTTCTTTTTAGTTTTATCACCTTCTCTCTCTGCATCCTTACCTCAGGATTTTGATTTTGGCTCATAGCCACCATGCGAAAGAAGCTTTACCTTTGCCTTTCTGACTGGCATCAAAAAATTGGTCACCAACTTGCATAATAGATCTATTTTGCCTAGACTGCTCTTCTTGCAAGAGTACTAAAACTAGCTCATCAAATGTAAGGGCATTTGGATTTCCCATCATCATGAGTCTAAAGGGAGAGGCAAAACTCTGATAAGAATCCAACAATGCATTGAGAACTGTGGGCACCAATGTACTATCGGGATATATCTCATCCGTACTAGCGCGTTGCTCCTTAAAATCTTTGATCTTGGTCAAGAAGCTGTCCATTGAGTGTCCCTCATTCATGTGCTCAAACTCCAACTGTTTGTGTAGATGCATGCAACACGTGCCACGTGCTTCATTACACACCTGGTATAATGCAGCAAGTGTATCCCATGCGTGTTTTGAAGTCTTACATGACCGAGTATGAGGAATAATCCTTTGCTTCACATAAAGTGCAAGCAATGCATGTGCCTGTGCATCTCTTCCATCCCATCTCGTTTGAGCAGCTGTGGGAGGTACTGGTGGTGCATGTGGAAGAGCCACATCTGTATCAGATTCTACTTTAGATGTACCTGCAGCACCTAGTTGCACTGGTAGTTGAGAAACAAGACGAGTTTCACTACCACTGACTACATTCCAAAGGCCTTTAGCAACCGGCACATGCCTCATCATGTAGGACCACAATGGGTAGTTAGTCCCATCAAGTTTGTCCTTAGTAGACAACATATTGAATACATCACTACTGCCATCCCATGACTATCTACCAAATGCAAAATCTTTCAACACACTTCAAGTACCCAGTATTCACTGAATGCAACCCCGGATGGCTGCCAAACTAGGTGAATCACTTGCTAGTTGTTGGCAGCCATTCGGGGTATGAAAAATCATACAAAGTAGAGAATAGAGTGTTACTGACGAAAGTATGATGGTCGATGTTGTTGAAGCAACAATAGATGCTATTGCACACCAAATCTTTGCCCCTGCACGACCCAAACACCCAAAATAATCGAGCAAAGCCAATCCAAAATGATGCCTCTCTAGAAACCTTGCGGTGCCCAAAACGTGTCCGAAACACATCCAAATCACTTGACAGATCCCAAAAATTTAGTATACTTCGTATACATCACACTACAGTATATACGTTCTTCTTTCTAAGAGGGTATCTCAATTGGAGACAAAAAAAACAGGGTTGTGGAGGAGGGAAGCAGACTACTAGCTCTGATACCAATTGTTGGAATCGGGGTTAGGGTTGCAACAATGCACACGCATAAGATAGAAAAGCTTGAGAGCACACAAAATCATTAGATTAGAATAAACGAATGTGTGCCAGATACAAAAGATAAGTGCACACCCCAAAATGAGTAGATAAGAGGGTGCACATATGCACAGGGAAAAGAACCTCCTAGTGAGGAAAAAGGTACCCTGAGAGTCCTAAGTGTGTTCACACACATCACTACCATATAATTCTACAAGGTTGAAGAACTCATTCATCATAATGGTGGATTCATGAGATGAGGGAAGGTAGCGATCCTTCATAGCTTGTTTAATGTCACTTCAAGTCTAGGAACCTCTTTCGGTGACCCCCCCTTGCCTTAACACCATTGTTTCCACCAAACTTTACAATCTCCAGTGAGACAAAACCTAGCAAGCATGGATTGATTTCTAACTCCTATTTCGGCATTTGAAAATTAGTCATCCATAGCCTCAATCCAAACTTCCACATCTCTTTCAATATTTGAGCTTGCCCCATTGAATGAGAGAGGTTGCATTTGTTTGAGCAGGAGCTTCTTCTCCTGTGTATCTATGTATCTATGTTTGAGCAGGTGCTTCTTCTCTTGTGTATCTATGTATAATGCATTGGGAACAAGAAATTGATGACCTTGGTTTATCAATGCGAGGTTAAGTTTAGAATTATAATACTTAGGCTACCTAGCCTTACAATAATCACAAGAACACTAAGTGCAAGAATTCCAAATCCTTTATTGCAAGCTTTAATATTTACAAGAAAAATTAGTTGATTACAAGGATTGAGTTATACAAATCAATATTTACATGATGGTAAGTTTCTAGTAAAATTGTGAGGCATTAGAATTGAAACATTAAGGAGGATCTACCAAGGTTTCTAAAACTCGATAAGTCTCTGGGAAGGGAGGCAAACCATGAGTTGAGCTTCGGCTAACAACTACTCTATTGGGAGGCAAAACCTCGGTCACTTTGTCATAGACCCATTGATTTTTTAGTATATGAGTTCCATTGATGGTTCTATGGGTATCATTTTGAGGAGTGCCAAAGGACCAAAACAAGTAAACCAGTTGAAGGGCTAAATTAGCTTTTCTATGATGTGGATCATGGCATCACAGAACTCAAAGTTTAGGGAGCAACAACATGTACTAGAACACTAAGAATTGAGAATAGCAATCCATCCCATCCTACATCTAGACATAACTAGATTAGTCTATCAAGAAAGCCTAGCAATCAAACAATACGACACAATATTACCTAAACCATGCTTGGATACCACGTGTAAGGTCCTTGCCCTAGCTAGGTCAAGGGAAACCCTTTGATAGGTAGATAAGTCCTCTTATTTTCGATTAATGACACCTTAATCTCTTGACAATACGAGGATACGAGCAAACAAAGGGACCTAAATCTATCTCATGGGAAACATAGTCATTCTAATAGGAATCTATTCCTCCGATCGAATGGCACTCAATGTGCGTGATCCAGGATAGAACAAATCTGCACTTGGTTATAGAAGCGAACCCCTTTTCCTCTTGTCCTCACAAGGCATGGTCGCTAGCATGGCCCCCTAAAACGAAACTTGTTTGGGTCCTATTCGGATTGTAATAAATAAATATGTTGGAAAGTTACCTGACTCGTTGGGTCCACCCACCCATAGGATGGCGCCATCAGGGCACCCATTCACCCACTTTCAACCTAATCTCACCAATTCATTTTTATCATCTAATTAGGTCCTACCACACTATGAAACATATACAAATAGTTTCTTTAATTTACAGAAGTTCCACAATGATCCTTAAAACAACCTTTGAAAACAACAAATATTTACATCAAACATTTTCTACAGCAAAATGTTCACAAAAGAGATGCTGAAATCAGGTCGGCAGCTAGATCGAGGCTTCCATATCCATGTCCATAGACATATCCAAACCAAAACCATCAATGATTTAGAATTTGATCTTCTAGCATAAACCAGCCAAGCATACCTTATGAACTAAATCAATGAGGGCCAAGCCGACCTGTCACCCCCTTAGGTCATGTGGGTGTACCGAAGGAAGTTCAAGCCCTCATCCAGGTAGAAGAAACTCATGAGAGAGCAATGAAGCACAGCCTTCGGGTCATAGCAGATGAGCTAGAAGACATGAATTTGGGCGACGTGGAGCACCCCAAGATATTTTGCATCAGCACTAAGCTGGATACAGAATTGAAAGAAAAACTCTAGAACTTATCAAAATCATATGTGGATGTATTTCCTTGGAGCTACAAAGATATAAAGGGTGTTGATCCTCAATTTTATCAACATTATATCAATCGTAGGAGGATGTTGTTCCCATTAAGCAAGCAACAGTGGTACCGGATGAATCCAAATTATGCAAAACAAATTGAGGAAATTGATATACTCTTGAAACTAGGATTCATATATCCGGTGGAAAGGTGACATGGTTGTTGCCAATAGTGATTGTGCTGAAAGAGAATGGAAAGCTCCATGTCTATTTAGATTACTGGAAGCTCAATGTTGCAACAGAGACAAATCCTTTCCCACTTCTGTTCATAGATTCCGTGGTAGATGCCACCTGCAGACCTTGAGATGTATTCTTTCTTGGATGGTTTCGCTGTATACAATCAAGTCCTGATGGCCCCAGATGATCGTGAAAAGACAGCTTTTGTCACAAAATGGGGAGCATTTGCTTCCAATGTGATGACATTTGAGTATATTGGGAAGATCTAAGGGCTGATTCCTAGGTTCCCTATGCAATAGAGTGAAAAGGGGTGGGGGAAGAGGTGAACATGGCACCATCATCCATGGCTCCAACTTAGATGTTCCTTGTGTAGGGATTAATTCCTTAGTTTTTTAGTACGTGGATAGCTTTTGTGTAAAGCACAATTTTGGAAAGAGGTCTAGATGTAGCAAAAAGAAGACTTAACAAAATGGGTAGAGGCTACACCACAAGCTACACTAGAAGAAAGACTACAATGCAAGTTGTGGTGGGTACCAAGGTTAGTGCGAGCTATTTCTAAGCTTAGAATAGTCTTTGTGTGCACTAAACATGCCCAAAAATGTACGGGTGGGGTATGTTAGGAGGGGGGGATGGGTGTGGGGATTAGTGTAGGTTTTTGGACTTTTCGGTTAGAAGCTTTGGGACTTTAGGGATATGCCTTTGGACTATCTGGGCATGTACATGTAAATGCTCCCAGCTAAACCAGCTCTACCCTTTGTAGGGAGCACTCTACCCACTTAGTGTGTAAGGAGTAAAAGGAGGGTTTACTACTTATATTGGCTCCCCATAATATAAGCATAAAAATGTTCCTTAAAATAGTCTTTGAAAACAACAATATTAATCAAACAGTTCTTATAACAAAATGTTCTGAAAAGAAACAGTGAAACTGGCTTTATAGTCCATAGACATATCCAAACCAAACCCAAAACCAGTAATGATCTAGAATTTAGTCTTCTAGCCTAAACCAGCTGGGCATATCTCATGGACCATACATACTCCATCATTGACTAGTCTCGACAAGGGCCAAGCCAACCTGTCACCCCTTGCTGCTTGTACCAAACCCTCCCGCTCCTCATAGGAGATGTCTACTTATGAGGTGGGCTGATTTACCACACTAGCTTGGGCCCACAAAACTAGGCAACATCCATAATCATATGTCCACCCTCATTGGGGAGGAAATCCAATTCCCAGTGGCATAGGAGGGGATTACCTTGGGAGCTTGCTTGTGCCTTCACCTACCGACTATGCAAGCAAGAGCAGAGTTAGCCAAGTAGGGGAGACGATGTACTAGAACACTAAGAATTGAGAATAGCAATCCATCCCATCCTACATCTAGACATAACTAGATTAGTCTATCAAGAAAGCCTAGCAATCAGACAATACGACACACAATTACCTAAACCATGCTTGGATACCACGTGTAAGGTCCTCGCCCTAGCTAGGTCAAGGGAAACCCTTTGATAGGTAGATAAGTCCCCTTATTTTTTATTAATGACACCTTAATCTCTTGACAATATGAGGATACGAGCAAACAAAGGGACCTAACTCTATCTCATGGGAAACATAGTCATTCTAATAGGAATCTATTCCTCCGATCGAACGGCACTCAATGAGCGTGATCCAAGATAGAACAAATCTGCACTTGGTTTATATAGAAGCTAACCCCTTTTCCTCTTGTCGTCACAAGGCATGGTTGCTAGCATGGCCCCCTAAAATGAAACTTGTTTGGGTCCTATTCGGATTGTAATAAATAAATATGTTGGAAAGTTACCCGACTCGTTGGGTCCACCCACCCATAGGATGGCGCCATCAGGGCACCCATTCACCCACTTTCAACCTAATCATCACCAATTCATTTTTATCATCTAATTAGGTCCTACCACACTATGAAACATATACAAATATTTTCTTTAACTTACAGAAGTTCCACAATGATCCTTAAAACAACCTTTGAAAATAACAAATATTTACATCAAATAGTTTCTACAGTAAAATGTTCACAAAAGAGATTGTGAAATCAGGTCGGCAGCCAGATCGAGGCTTCCATATCCATGTCCATAGACATATATATCCAAACCAAAAACAAAACCAAAACCACCGTTGATTTAGAATTCAATCTTCTAGCGTAAACCAGCTGAGCATACCTTACGAACTAAATTCTCTCATCGTCGACCAATCAACGACGGCCAAGCTGACTTGTCACCCCCTTAAGTCCGGTCCTCACTGTACCGAGCCCTCTCACTCCTCAGAGGGAGACGTCTTCTCATGAGGTAGGCTAATTCACTGCACTAGCCTGGCCTGCAAAACTAGGCAGCATCCATAATGACATGTCCACTCTTATGGGATCGAAATCCAATTTCTAGTGTCATAGGAGGGGATTTTCCTCGGCTGAATCTTAGGTATGCTACTGCCTCCGCCTGCTAACTACGCAAGCAAGAGAGGAGTTAGCTAAGTAAGGGGAGAAGATGTACCTGCAAATTATCCACTGAAACTAGGAAAATATGGTAGCGAGGCCCCTAAGGAACTACTCCAATCTAGTGGCCCATCTTATAGAGATCATTCCCTATGATTGAGGAATTACTAGGAAGTGCAAGGTGCAGATTTCATTTTTAGGGCAACAAATTCTTCACTTCACAAAAGGGCTCTGTAGAACATTACTCCTGACTTCAAGGGAGATGGGACTCAAATCTAGAAAGATTAGGGGATGCTTAAGAAAGCTTATGTGCCATGTTTAATGGCTAATGGAGATGTACTTAAGCCTATTAAAAGACACTCTATCTAATGGATCAAAACATATGAGCTTTTGAGCTAAACCTCTTGCATTGTCATTATGCTTCATCTTCATCATTAGCATTATCATTAGTGCTAATAATGTCTTTCTTGATTGCTAGCATGCTAAGATGATGAGTTTAATTCATTTCTAGACACCTTAATCATCTCTAGATGCAAATCTCAAGTTAGTATTAGATCACCCATCATTCCGAGAGTAGTTATGCAACCTACCATTGCTTAGATTATTAAAATTTTAGTTTTACTTAACTAGCTTAGCAATTTTTCAAATCTTTTTCTAAGATCCAAATCATCAAGAATCAAAGTTTTTGGATTCATTGTCTTCAAGAAGGAACACTTGGGAGCTGGTATATCAACTCAAAGAGTTGTAACACATGAAAGGAGGGTATTATTTGGTCAAATCAAAGGCATCAAGAGGGAGCAGCTAGTTGGCGGTAAAATTCTAGCTTGAAGGGTGGAAATTTCAGAATTTCACATCATTCTTGCCACTTTTTGGCTCATGGGTTCAATTCACATGCTAAACACCATTGAAGCTTTAATTATCAAATCATTATCTCCTCTAGCAAAAAAAGACCTTAGTTAATAAGATAACTAGTGATAATTAAAATCAATTTCTAGAGCCATTTAAGGTTCTAATCTACCCATCATTGGGGTGTTGCTAAACACTTGTGCGGCAGCAAAACCAATTTTTCTCTTAGTCTAGTACTCCAAATCACTCTCCCAAATCAAGGTGTTTACCGGCTTTAAGTAACCCCATTATAAAGACCTTCCCATCCCCATAAGGAAACCATGTCAAATTCACTCATAGTAGCAGATAAATTTAATGGTGAAGATTTCAAAAAATACACATGATGGCACAAGTAAAACTCAAGTTTCCATACATGGCAAGTAAAACTCAATTTTCTATACATGGCAAGTAAAATTCAAGTTTATTCTCATCAAAGATGGGCTTTATAGGGGATAGTAAGTAGAAAAGAGAAATGTCCACAATTAGAAGGGAAAGATAAAAGATTCTGTAAACAAAGAGATGAGATTGCTCTACCATTGTTGCGCATTAGGGCTAGGTGATAGATTCATCCATCACATTGCATCAAAAGACAACTCTAAAAGATAGCTGCTCTAAAGGAGCATGGCATGAAATAGAGAAACTATTTAGTGCTAACAAAGAACTCTGAAATAATTCTAAAATATTAGTTTTTCAGGTTGACCATCCATCAAAGAGTCTGAGTCAGTCCAAGCACATTTAAATAAAATAAAAAAGTGTTATATATAACAACTTACATGTGTTGGGTGTTAGAAGAGAAGGATGCCATAGCAATCCTCCTTAAGAGCATGACCTTGCAAGTATTTAGCCCAGCACATAGTGTAAGATCCCCCTGTTCCCACCGAGCAACGGATTTGAGTACTAGCAGCGGAAGTAGCACTTCTCGCGCGGGACAGGGGTCCTACACTCGGGGCCTCACCCACGGATATCTGGATAAGAGACTAATCCGTCGGTTGTTCCAAAACCGAACCCGGAAAAACTTCCTTTACCGGAAAGCACGGGCGATTCCACCAGGATAACTTTTTACTCTAACGTAGTCAAGATCATTTCTGATCGAGCTGATCCAATTGCATCTATAAGATACTTGGTCAGATCAAGGAAGAAACTTGCACTTGGATCATTGGGATCAACGCTTTTTTCCCCATTCAAGAGGCACAGCCGTTGATTCCTATCCATAGAACAATTACTGTCTGGGATTTATTTTATCTATCGTAAAAACAAAAGTTTGAGTCTCGATTTACGGATCCATCAGTCCAGCCTAACCCCATCCAATCCCATGGGTTAACCAACCGCCCAACCACTGTAGTGATGGGATCCAATTAAGAATTTGATTAGGTTTTGTCCCGGGTACCAAGGAAAAGAGTTCCAAGGCCTCCTAGCCAGATGTTCATGCAAAATAAAACTAGTCACACCACTCACACACCCTATATGAAATTGCCTTTTCACAGATTCAACCAATTTAAAACAATCCTTTAATAAAACCATAGTATCACTGATCACCATCTTCCAATTTATCCAGTTGATTCTTAATTTTCCCATCATTCCTTCATCAGAGTATCTATGGCATCATTGGCAACTAGGACGCTCACCACCTATCCACTCAGGGGCCGTTTCCTAATCCCTAGCCCATAATACTCGGCAATATAATCACTTCTCAAGATGGACTCTCGTTGAAGATTAGCAAGATCAACCAACAGATCCATATAAAGAGCCATGGACTCATCCATTGAAGACCAGCAAGGTCAATCAACCAGATCCATGCCCGATTTCAGAAAACAACTCCTACTCTTGTTCCAATATCTTCCTCGACGCACGCATGGGTATCCTAGGCGACCCAGAGCCCGAGCACCGTATGGTCAGCACCCTCTAGGATCCTTCGCAGGTGACCTAGCGCTTCACTCATAGGCCGCTTCCTTGGCCCCTCATCCACCGTACCGAAAGCTCACCATTTTAATCGCACCGAGGCTGGTCAAGACCTCGACCGACCTTGCTACGCGAGACATCCTTCATTGACTCTCCGTCTCAGCAGTTGCAACTTTATCAGTTAGGTCTCCACGACCTTAATCACAACATGGTCAAAATGCCCAGCATTCTTGACATAAAACAGTCATTTACAAACAGCATTTACAAACAGTACAGTTTCTATTTTACATTTCATTTTTCCACATTATCCCTCATCAATCTGCATTACTTATTCCATATTCCATTTATATGTATACTCATCCCATCACATCATTTTCCATCTCATCACTTCAGATTCCTTCACATCACATATCATACATCCACATCCATACATATATTCACATCCATACATATATCCACATCCACATCCACATTCACATCCATACATCCACATATACATCCATATATCTATTTTCACATCCACATCTACATGCACATTTATGCAACCACATCCATACATCCGCATCTACATGCACATTCACATCCATACATCCACATCTATATGCGTACATTCACATCTACATGCATACATCCACATCCACATTCACATTCACCTCCATACATCTACATCTACATGCATACATCCACCTCCACATTCACATCCACATCTATACATCTACATCTACATGCATACATCCACCTCCACATCCACATCCACATCTACATATTTATTCTGGGGTTCCTTATATTCTGGTCAACCCAACAGAACAATGGGATAAATATCCCTTATATAGAACTCATCATTAAATAACAATTCATTTAGATCATGTCATTCATATCTTTAACATGATAATGGTCCATTAGACCGAAAAGTTTCCTTCGGAACATTCCTCCACGAAAATTTTAGTCAAGCAAGTTCTCAATTTGACATCCCTTAACTTGATCTACCGGTCAAGTATTAACAGTAGCAATCTGACAGCACAACCCACTAATCTCATAGTGATTTGTTGAATTCATTATCATCATTCTAGTTATGAATATCAGGGGTCCCACACTCGGGGCCTCACCCACGGATATTCGGATAAGAGACTAATCCGTCGGTTGTTCCAAAACCAAACCCGAAAAAACTTCCTTTACCCGAAAGCACGGGCGATTCCACCAGGATAACTTTTTGCTCTAACGTAATCAAGATCATTTCTGATCGAGCTGATCCAATTGTATCTATAAGATACTTGGTCAGATCAAGGAAGAAACTTGCACTTGGATCATTGGGATCAACGCTTTTTTCCCCATTCAAGAGGCACAGCCGTTGATTCCTATCCATAGAACAGTTACTATCCGGGATTTATTTTATCTATCGTAAAAACAAAAGTTTGAGTCTCAATTTACGGATCCATCAGTCCAGCCTAACCCCATCCAGTCCCATGGGTTAGCCAACCGCCCAACCACTGTAGTGATGGGATCCATTTAAGAATTTGATTAGGTTTTGTCCCGGGTACCAAGGAAAAGAGTTCCAAGGCCCCCTAGCCGGATGTTCACACAAAATAAAACTAGTCACACCACTCACACACCCTATATGAAATTGCCTTTTCACAGATTCAACCAATTTAAAACAATCCTTTAATAAAACCATAGTATCACTGATCACCATCTTCCAATTTAACCAGTTGATTCTTAATTTTCCCATCATTCCTTCATCAGAGTATCTATGGCATCATTGGCAACTAGGACGCTCACCACCTATGTAAGATCCCTGTTCCCACCGAGCAACAAATTCGGGATACTAGCAGCGGAAGTAGCACTTCTCGGGCGGGACAGGGGTCCCACATTCGAGGCCTCACCCATGGATATCCGGATAAGAGACTAATCCGTCGGTTGTTCCAAAACCGAACCCGGAAAAACTTCCTTTACCGGAAAGCACGGGCGATTCCACCAGGATACTTTTTACTCTAACGTAGTCAAGATCATTTCTGATCGAGTTGATCCAATTACATCTATAAGATACTTGGTCAGATCAAGGAAGAAACTTGCACTTGGATCATTGGGATCAACGCTTTTTTCCCCATTCAAGAGGCACAGCCGTTGATTTCTATCCATAGAACAGTTACTGTCCGAGATTTATTTTATCTATCGTAAAAACAAAAGTTTGAGTCTCGATTTACGGATCCATCAGTCCAGCCTAACCCCATCCAATCCCATGGGTTAGCCAACCGCCCAACCACTGTAGTGATGGGATCCAATTAAGAATTTGGTTAGGTTTTGTCCCGGGTACCAAGGAAAAGAGTTCCAAGGCCCCCTAGCCGGAAGTTCATGCAAAATAAAACTAGTCACACCACTCACACACCCAATATGAAATTTCCTTTTTCAACCAGATTCAACCAGTTTAAAACAATCCTTTAATAAAACCATAGTATCACTGATCACAATCTTCCAATTTATCTAATTGATTATTAATTTCCCCATCATTCCTTCATCAGAGTATCTATGGCATCATTGGCAACTAGGACGCTCACCACTTGTCCACTCAGGGGCCGTTTCCTAGTTCCTAGCCCTTAATACTCGGCAATATAATCACTTATCAAGATGGACTCTCGTTGAAGATCAGCAAGATCAACCAACGGATCCATATAAGGAGCCATGGACTCATCCATTGAAGACCAGCAAGGTCAATCAACCAGATCCATGCTCGATTTCAGAAAACAACTCCAACTCTGTTCCAATATCTTCCTCGGCGCACGCGTGGGTATCCTAGGCGACCCAGAGCCCGAGCACCGTATGGTCAACACCCTCTAGGATCCTTCGCAGGTGACCTAGCGCTTCATGCATAGGCCGCTTCCTTGGCCCCTCATCCACCATACCGGAAGCTCACCATTTTAATCGCACCACGAGGCTGGTCAAGACCTCGGCCGACCTTGCTGCGAGACGTCCTTCATTGACTCCCCGTCAGCAGTTGCAACTTTACCATCACGACTTTAATCACAAGACGGTCAAAATGCTCCCCCCCAGCATTCTTGACATAAAATAATCATTTACAAACAGCATTTACAAACAATTTACAATACAATTTCTATTTTAACTTTCATTTTTCCACATTATCCCTCATCAATCTACATTACTTATTCCATATTCCATTTATATGTATACTCATCCCATCACATCATTTCCATCTCATCACTTCAGATTCCCTCACATCACATATCGTATATTCACATCCATACATCCACATCTATATGCATACATTCACATCTACATGCATACATCTACATCTCTATGCATACATCCACATCCACATTCACATTCACCTCCATACATCTACATCTATATGCATACATCCACCTCCACATTCACATCCACATCTATACATCTACATCTACATGCATACATCCACCTCTACATCCACATCTACATCTATACACCTACATCTACATGCATACATCCACATCTCCATTCACATCTACATCTATACATCTACATCTACATGTATACATCCACATCTCCATTCACATCTACATCTATACATCTACATCCATATCTCCATTCCAATCTACATCTATACATCTACATCTACATGCATCCATCCACCTCCACATCCACACCTACATCTATACATCTACATCTACATGTATACATCCACATCTCCATTCACATCTACATCTATACATCTATATCTACATACATCCATCCACATCTCATCTACACATCTATTTCTACATGCATACATCCACATCTCCATGCATACATCCACCTCCACATTCACACTCACATCCATACCTCTACATCTACATGCAAACATCCATATCCCCATGCATAATAATATTCTTTTAATTAATCTAGGATGATAGTTCCTAGAATATGGTAGGAAGTCCTCTTTTTATGCTTTGAATGAAATTATTTTATGCGTAATTTCTATAAAAATTTTGCCATAGCTCCGCTACTATGACTGATAAGTCTCAATTTTTTCTAAGGGATAAGGTTTATTATTAAGGAAATAATTAGAATGGTCTCTAATTGGATCATCAATCCATAATGGATTGAATCATCAATGTGCATAAACTAAAAGTATAGAAAAAAGCCATTAATTTGGCCTCAAGCATAGCTTAATCTTGGATTAAGGAAAAGCCTTATGAAAAGCTTCATTTGGATTGAAAAGGGTCATGAGTATGACCATTTCTTAAGTGAGAGAGAGAAATTACATAAAAACCATTAGAATTTAAACATAAATGGAAATTAACTTCAATAGCATTTATTAAATTATGTAACTCTTTACTACTATTCACCAATTAACTTCAATAGCATTTAAAAAAACCATACCAATTAAGCTTCTCAAGCTTGAGAGGGGTTGAGAAGAGAGAATCATTGAGAAATTATAGAAAAGATCATAATTCACTATACTTATCTTATAATTTGCTTGATTCTTTGTTCACGGTAGAGGCCCCCAACCAATCAATTGGTTTAGTATGTTGATGGAGCCACCAATGGGGATTGAAGAACGAGAGAAGTATCAAAAACTAGTGAATTATTAAAGAATTCACAGTTCTTGGCTTAGGTAGAGTAGAGTAACAATGCATAAGACACTCTATATTTTGGCTTAGGTGGAGTAGAGTAACAAAGCATAAGACACTATAGATTTTGGCTTAGGTGGAGTAGAGTAACAAGGCATAAGACACTATATATTTTGGCTTAGGTGGAGTAGAGTAACAAAGCATAAGACACTATATATTTTGGCTTAGGTGGAGTAGAGTAACAAAGCATAAGACACTATATATTTTGGCTTAGGTGGAGTAGAGTAACAAAGCATAAGACACTATATATTTTGGCTTAGGTGGAGTAGAGTAACAAAGCATAAGACACTATATATTTTTCAACAAGGGGAGGCTTCTATTTATAGGAAAATTTGAGCTCCTAACCAAACAAACTGATTCTAGAATTTTCCAAGTCAGTTTGGTCACTTTTTGACCATTTTTAGGTCAGTTAAGCTAACTTTTTGGAACTAGACTTGAATGAGGAGAGAGGAGAGATGAAATATCTTAATTTTTATGAGTTTAAAACTCATTCAAGCATGTGAAATATGCACCTCCTTTAAAGAACTCCCCTTCCTTACATATGTGTCATAATGGAATCATTTTAATATTGCTCATAGTTTTTTATTAATAAACCTTGTACATTTTCAACTCTTCATCTTATGTGAAATATGCACCTCCTTTAAAGAACTCCCCTTCCTTACATATGTGTCATAATGGAATCATTTTAATATTGCTCATAGTTTTTTACTAATAAACCTTGTACATTTTCAACTCTTCATCTTATGTGAGCATTTAAGGGACTCCCCTTCCTTACATATGTGTCATAATAAAATCATTATTCCCAAAATATCTCATATTTTTAATATTGCTCATAGTTTTTTACTAATAAACCTTGTACATTTTCAACTCTTCATCTTATGTGAGCATTTAAGGGACTCCCCTTCCTTACATACGTGTCATAATAAAATCATTATTCCCAAAATATCTCATATTTTTAATATTGCTCATAGTTTTTTACTAATAAACCTTGTACATTTTCAACTCTTCATCTTATGTGAGCATTTACTCATTTTTGGGTATCTTCTTTTTACAATTTGGATTTATCTCCTCCCTACACATGGATTGATGCTATTGGCCCATAGGAACCTTAATTGGACCATAATCCAAAGATTTATGAAAATCTAGACCCTTAGACTAAGGTTCTTTATACCTATTTCTAATTAATTCCAATTGCACATTGAAAAATTCTTTTTGAATCTTTGTTTCAGGGAAATTCATCTTAATTATATGAGATATTTTCCTATCCAAAAATATTCAAAATCTGAATATTCTCTCTCTAGAATATTTTCTCTCTCTAGGTTAAAACAGTTAGAAACAAGGTCTTTATATTTCTGAAGAGGGATTGATTACAGGGGAAGATACTAGACATCAAAAAGGGGTTTGGGGGAGGAATCTTACAACCTGTCCACTTAGGGGCCGTTTCCTAATCCCTAGCCCATAATACTCGGCAATATAATCACTTATCAAGATGGACTCTCGTTGAAGATCAGCAAGATCAATCAATAGATCCATATAAAGAGCCATGGACTCATCCATTGAAGACCAGCAAGGTCAATCAACTAGATCCATGCCCGATTTCAGAAAACAACTCCTACTCTTGTTCCAATATCTTCCTCGACGCACGCGTGGGTATCCTAGGCGACCCAGAGCCCGAGCACTGTATGGTCAGCACCCTCTAGGATCCTTCGCAGGTGACCTAGCGCTTCACTCATAGGCCGCTTCCTTGGCCCCTCATCCACCGTATCGGAAGCTCACCATTTTAATCACACCGAGGCTGGTCAAGACCTCGGCCAACCTTGCTACGCGAGACGTCCTTCATTGACTCTCCGTTCAGCAGTTGCAACTTTATCAGTTAGGTCTCCACGACCTTAATCACAAGATGGTCAAAATGCTCCCCCAGCATTCTTGACATAAAACAGTCATTTACAAACAGCATTTACAAACAGTACAGTTTCTATTTTAACTTTCATTTTTCCACATTATCCCTCATCAATCTGCATTACTTATTCCATATTCCATTTATATGTATACTCATCCTATCACATCATTTTCCATCTCATCACTTCAGATTCCTTCACATCACATATCATATATTCACATCCATACATATATCCACATCCACATCCACATTCACATCCATACATCCACATCTACATCCATACATCTATTTTCACATCCACATCTACATGCACATTTATGCATCCACATCCATACATCCGCATCTACATGCACATTCACATCCATACATCCACATCTATATGCGTACATTCACATCTACATGCATACATCCACATCCACATTCACATTCACCTCCATACATCTACATCTACATGCATACATCCACCTCCACATTCACATCCACATCTATACATCTACATCTACATGCATACATCCACCTCCACATCCACATCCACATCTACATCTACATGCATACATCCACCTCCACATCCACATCTACATCTATACATCTGCATCTACATGCATACATCCACATCTCCATTCACATCTACATCTATACGTCTACATCTACATGCATCCATCCACCTCCACATCCACATCTACATCTATACATCTACATCTACATGAATACATCCACATCTCCATTCACATCTACATCTATACATCTACATCTACATGCATCCATCCACATCTCCATTTACATCCTCATCTATACATCTACTTCTACATGCATACATCCACATCTCCATGCATACATCCACCTCCACATTCATACTCACATCCATACATCTACATCTACATGTATAAATCCACCTCCACATTCACATCCACATCTATACATCTACATCTACATGCATACATCCACCTCCACATCCACATCCACATCTACATCTACATGCATACATCCACCTCCACATTCACATCTACATCTATACATCTACATCTACATGCATACATCCACATCTTCATTCACATCTACATCTATACATCTACATCTACATGCATCCATCCACCTCCCATCCACATCTACATCTATACATCTACATCTACATGAATACATCCACATCTCCATTCACATCTACATCTATACATCTACATCTACATGCATCCATCCACGTCTCCATTTACATCCTCATCTATACATCTACTTCTACATGCATACATCCACATCTCCATGCATACATCCACCTCCACATTCACACTCACATCCATACATCTACATCTACATGCAAACATCCACATCTCCATGCATAATAAAATTCTTTTAATTAATCTAGGATGATAGTTCCTAGAATATGGTAGGAAGTCCTCTTTTTATGCTTTGAATGAAATTATTTTATGCGTAATTTCTATAAAAAATTTACCATAGCTCCGCTACTATGACTGATAAATCTCAATTTTTTCTAAGGGATAAGGCTTATCATTAAGGAAATAATTAGAATGGTCTCTAATTGGATCATTAATCCATAATGGATTGAATCATCGATATACATAAACTAAAAGCATAGAAAAAAGCCATTAATTTGGCCTCAAGCATAGCTTAATCTTGGATTAAGGAAAAGCCTTATGAAAAGCTTCATTTGGATTGAAAAGGGTCATGAGTATGACCATTTCTTAAGTGAGAGAGAGAAAAATCATTAGAATTAAATATAAATAGAATTTTATGTAATTCTTTACTATCATTAATTAATTAACTTCAATAGCATTTCAAAAACCATATCAATTTAGCTTCTCAAGCTTGAGAGGGGTTGAGAAGAGAGAATCATTGAGAAATCATAGAAAAGATCAAAATTCACTATACTTATCTTATAATTTGCTTGATTCTTTGATCACAGTAGAGGCTCCCAACCAATCAATTGGTTTAGTATGTTGATGGAGCCACCAATGGGGATTGAAGAAAGGGAGAAGTATCAAAAACTAGTGAGTTATTAAAGAATTCACAGTTCTTGGCTTAGGTGGAGTAGAGTAACAATGCATAAGATACTATCTCTTTTTCAACAAGGGAAGGCTTCTATTTATAGGAAAAATTGAGCTCCTAACCAAACAAACTGATTCTAGAATTTTCCAAGTCAGTTTGGTTGAATTTGGACTAGATTTGGACCTAGTTTGGTTACTTTTTGATTCGATTTGGTTCCATTTTGATTTGGTTTGGTTCAAGAGATATGAGAGATAAAAATATCACATTATTTTTGAGTTTAAAACTCATTCAAGCATGTGAAATATGCACCTCCTTTAAAGAACTCCCCTTCCTTACATATGTGTCAAAATTTTATTGCTCATAGTTTTTTTACTAATAAACCTTGTACATTTTCAACTCTTCATCTTATGTGAAATATGCACCTTCTTTAAAGAACTCCCCTTCCTTACATATGTGTCAAAATTTTATTGCTCATAGTTTTTTACTAATAAACCTTGTACATTTTCAACTCTTCATCTTATGTGAAATATGCACCTTCTTTAAAGAACTCTCCTTCCTTACATATGTGTCAAAATTTTATTGCTCATAGTTTTTTTACTAATAAACCTTGTACATTTTCAACTCTTCATCTTATGTGAGCATTTACTCATTTTTGGGTATCTTCTTTTACAATTTGGATTTATCTCCTCCCTACACATGGATTGATGCTATTGGCCCATAGGAACCTTAATTGGACCATAATCCAAAAATTTCTGAAAATCTAGACCCTTAGACTAAGGTTCTTTATACCTATTTCCAATTAATTCCAATTGCACATTGGAAAATTCTTTTTGAATTTCTGTTTCAGGGGAACTTATTTTAATAAGATGAGTTATTTTTGTATTCAAAAATATTCATAATCTGAATATTCTCTCTCTAGAATAATTTTCTCTCTCTAGGCTAAAACAGTTAGAAACAAGGTCTTTATATTTCTGAAGAGGGATTGATTACAGGGGAAGTTACTAGACATCAAAAAGGGGTTGGGGGAGGAATCTTACATTCTACCCCACTTAAAAAAATGTGAGATGTCCTCATCTCGCAAACTGGGATAATTTTGCAAGATGCACGAATATGAGACTTAGAGAAAAATTTTAATCAAGATTAACCACCAAGAAAAGTCTTAAAGAAAGCAAGATAAGAACAAGATTTAAACTTTATTCATTCTCGGAACTTATACAGTAAAGATAGAAGAACTCTTTACACTTCCATAGACCCGTCCATCATATGGTCACAAAAGCAGCACTCACAAGCTGCATAAGTATAGGGTAACTCATCTATGGGAATGATTCTGTTGGTTATTGTCGTACCTATCTCAGTGGTATGAGGTGATCTAACAAAAGGACCTCTGAGAAGCAAGCCAAAAATGGGGTAAAGGCATATCTTCTCATGAGGAAGAAAACACGCCAGTAAGAAGACCCGCTCAGAAAACCCAAGATGCCTTGACCTCATGACGCAGTAGTATCGGGAACCCAAACCCAAAGCTTCAATAACCATGGTTAAGTGGACATTGTTACGAAAGTGCTGCTGATCCCAGGGTGTTACCCTAGTTATGTTTTGATAGGTCCGCCATTTGGTCTGAGCTACAGAAGTTCCTAGGTGAGGAAAAAGTGAGCGCTCATATTGTTCTATAAAGTCTTTCTTCACAGACTCTCTTGCGTCTTGAAGGTGAGAAATCATCATGGATAAAACTAATTCCTGTTGCCAAGCCATGAAGGAGATTAAAAAGTAGGGAAATCGATGGGAGTAAGATTACTGTGAGCGATAAGTAAAAGTTATGACTTATAGAAAGGAAGGAGCTAGCGTAACTTAGAAGCCAACGATAACTTGGCACTGAAGTTTTACCGTCTTTCCATGATTTGGGTTTGGCACATTTTTCTATAGAAGGCGTTAAGAATTTTGAGATGAGGAGATAAAAGAAGCTTGTAGGCTAAGTCACCTACTTTCATTGAATTCAGATATAAGGAAACCTTGGTATCCAAAACACCGATTCTCACTTCTGAACTCATTGTTCTAAATCCTTAAAACAGGTGGGACTCCTGAGAAGTATTCTAGGGAAAGGGTCTTCCTTTTTTAAACAAAAACTTTCTTTTATTTTAGAGAGGGAATAATTATAAGATCAGAAAGGGAGATTCTTACTCCTGTATACCTCGAAGGCTGGGGAGGAATCTTACATTCTACCCCACTTAAAAAGTGCGAGATGTCCTCATCTCGCAAGGTAGAGGACAGCTCTTTTTCTTAAAATCCAATTTTATTCTGGGGTTCCTTATATTCTGGTCAACCCAACAGAACAATGGGATAAATATCCCTTATATAGAACTCATCATTAAATAACAATTCATTTAGATCATGTCATTCATATCTTTAACATGATAATGGTCCATTAGACCGAAAAGTTTCCTTCGGAACATTCCTCCACGAAAAATTCAGTCAAGCAAGTTCTCAATTTGACATCCCTTAACTTGATCTACCGGTCAAGTATTAACAGTAGCAATCTGACAGCACAACCCACTAATCTCATAGTGATTTGCTGAATTCATTATCATCATTCTAGTTATGAATATCATCACGGGGAGTCGTCCCATTACTCCTCATTGTGGTTTTGTTCAGATTTTTATATTTCAACTAATTTCAGAAATCATCATTTTTCAATCAGAATTTTCAATCAGAATCCAAATCAATTCATCAATTCTCAAACAGAATTAAAAATCATATCAATCACATTTGAAATCATCATCTAGATAGCATTAACGCTTATAATTTCAAGTCTTAGATTTACTCGTATATACTGTCAGTAAAGAGCTGCAGTATACTCTCGGTATATACGGATAGTCACGGCCCTTGGAATTATAAGGTAAATACCATCATGTCTAGGCCTCAAGCAAGTCAGGGTTCTATATAATTGCGGTACTTCCATTTGAAGACCCAATTACCAAATTACGAGTTTCAGTTTGAATATCAAATTGTATGAATTATATCACACAATTATAACCTTTTTGTCTTTCTAGATAACTTTTTTGACATATTTGTCTTCTCATTTGATCTTTATTAACCAAAGGCTCTGATACCAACTGTAAGATCCCCTTGTTCCCATCGAGCAACGGATTCGAGTACTAGCAGCGGAAGTAGCACTTCTCGCGCGGGACAGGGGTCCCACACTCGGGGCCTCACCCACGGATATTCGGATAAGAGACTAATCCATCGGTTGTTCCAAAACCGAACCCGGAAAAACTTCCTTTACCGGAAAGCACGGGCGATTCCACCAGGATATTTTTTTGCTCTAACGTAATCAAGATCATTTCTGATCGAGCTAATCCAATTGCATCTATAAGATACTTGGTCAGATCAAGGAAGAAACTTGCACTTGGATCATTGGGATCAACGCTTTTTTCCCCATTCAAGAGGCACAGCCGTTGATTCCTATCCATAGAACAGTTACTGTCCGAGATTTATTTTATCTATCGTAAAAACAAAAGTTTGAGTCTCGATTTACGGATCCATCAGTCCAGCCTAACCCCATCCAGTCCCATGGGTTAGCCAACCGCCCAACCACTGTAGTGATGGGATCCATTTAAGAATTTGATTAGGTTTTGTCCCGGGTACCAAGGAAAAGAGTTCCAAGGCCCCCTAGTCGGATGTTCATACAAAATAAAACTAGTCACACCACTCACACACCCTATATGAAATTGCCTTTTCACAGATTCAACCAATTTAAAACAATCCTTTAATAAAACCATAGTATCACTGATCACCATCTTCCAATTCAACCAGTTGATTCTTAATTTTCCCATCATTCCTTCATCAGAGTATCTATGGCATCATTGGCAACTAGGACGCTCACCACCTGTCCACTTAGGGGCCGTTTCCTAATCCCTAGCCCATAGTACTCGGTAATATAATCACTTATCAAGATGGACTCTCGTTGAAGATCAGCAAGATCACTCAACAGATCCATATAAAGAGCCATGGACTCATCCATTGAAGACCAGCAAGGTCAATCAACCAGATCCATGCCCGATTTCAGAAAACAACTCCTACTCTTGTTCCAATATCTTCCTCGACGCACGCGTGGGTATCCTAGGCGACCCAGAGCCCGAGCACTGTATGGTCAGCACCCTCTAGGATCCTTCGCAGGTGACCTAGTGCTTCACTCATAGGCCGCTTCCTTGGCCCCTCATCCACCGTACCGGAAGCTCACCATTTTAATCACACCGAGGCTGGTCAAGACCTCGGCCAACCTTGCTACGCGAGACGTCCTTCATTGACTCTCCGTCAGCAGTTGCAACTTTATCAGTTAGGTCTCCACGACCTTAATCACAAGATGGTCAAAATGCTCCCCCAGCATTCTTGACATAAAACAGTCATTTACAAACAGCATTTACAAACAGCATTTACAAACAGTACAATTTCTATTTTAACTTTCATTTTTCCACATTATCCCTCATCAATCTACATTACTTATTCCATATTCCATTTATATGTATACTCATCCCATCACATCATTTTCCATCTCATCACTTCAGATTCCTTCACATCACATATCATATATTCACATCCATACATATATCCACATCCACATCCACATTCACATCCATACATCCACATCTACATCCATACATCTATTTTCACATCCACATCTACATGCACATTTATGCATCCACATCCATACATCCGCATCTACATGCACATTCACATCTACATGCATACATCCACATCCACATTCACATTCACCTCCATACATCTACATCTACATGCATACATCCACCTCCACATTCACATACACATCTATACATCTACATCTACATGCATACATCCACCTCCACATCCACATCCACATCTACATCTACATGCATACATCCACCTCCACCTCCACATCTACATCTATACATCTACATCTACATGCATACATCCACATCTCCATTCACATCTACATCTATACGTCTACATCTACATGCATCCATCCACCTCCACATCCACATCTACATCTATACATCTACATCTACATGAATACATCCACATCTCCATTCACATCTACATCTATACATCTACATCTACATGCATCCATCCACATCTCCATTTACATCCTCATCTATAAATCTACTTCTACATGCATACATCCACATCTCCATGCATACATCCACCTCCACATTCATACTCACATCCATACATCTACATCTACATGTATAAATCCACCTCCACATTCACATCCACATCTATACATCTACATCTACATGCATACATCCACCTCCACATCCACATCCACATCTACATCTACATGCATACATCCACCTCCACATCCACATCTACATCTATACATCTACATCTACATGCATACATCCACATCTTCATTCACATCTACATCTATACATCCACATCTACATGCATCCATCCACCTCCCATCCACATCTACATCTATACATCTACATCTACATGAATACATCCACATCTCCATTCACATCTACATCTATACATCTACATCTACATGCATCCATCCACGTCTCCATTTACATCCTCATCTATACATCTACTTCTACATGCATACATCCACATCTCCATGCATACATCCACTTCCACATTCACACTCACATCCGTACATCTACATCTACATGCAAACATCCACATCTCCATGCATAATAAAATTCTTTTAATTAATCTAGGATGATAGTTCCTAGAATATGGTAGGAAGTCCTCTTTTTATGCTTTGAATGAAATTATTTTATGCGTAATTTCTATAAAAAATTTACCATAGCTCCGCTACTACTATGACTGATAAATCTCAATTTTTTCTAAGGGATAAGGCTTATCATTAAGGAAATAATTAGAATGGTCTCTAATTGGATCATCAATCCATAATGGATTGAATCATCGATATACATAAACTAAAAGCATAGAAAAAAGCCATTAATTTGGCCTCAAGCATAGCTTAATCTTGGATTAAGGAAAAGCCTTATGAAAAGCTTCATTTGGATTGAAAAGGGTCATGAGTATGACCATTTCTTAAGTGAGAGAGAGAAAAATCATTAGAATTAAATATAAATAGAATTTTATGTAATTCTTTACTATCATTAATTAATTAACTTCAATAGCATTTCAAAAACCATATCAATTAAGCTTCTCAAGCTTGAGAGGGGTTGAGAAGAGAGAATCATTGAGAAATTATAGAAAAGATCAAAATTCACTATACTTATCTTATAATTTGCTTGATTCTTTGATCACAGTAGAGGCTCCCAACCAATCAATTGGTTTAGTATGTTGATGGAGCCACCAATGGGGATTGAAGAAAGGGAGAAGTATCAAAAACTAGTGAGTTATTAAAGAATTCACAGTTCTTGGCTTAGGTGGAGTAGAGTAACAATGCATAAGACACTATCTCTTTTTCAACAAGGGAAGGCTTCTATTTATAGGAAAAATTGAGCTCCTAACCAAACAAACTGATTCTAGAATTTTCCAAGTCAGTTTGGTTGAATTTGGACTAGATTTGGACCTAGTTTGGTTACTTTTTGATTCGATTTGGTTCCATTTTGATTTGGTTTGGTTCAAGAGATATGAGAGATAAAAATATCACATTATTTTTGAGTTTAAAACTCATTCAAGCATGTGAAATATGCACCTCCTTTAAAGAACTCCCCTTCCTTACATATGTGTCAAAATTTTATTGCTCATAGTTTTTTAACTAATAAACCTTGTACATTTTCAACTCTTCATCTTATGTGAAATATGCACCTTCTTTAAAGAACTCCCCTTCCTTACACGTGTCAAAATTTTATTGCTCATAGTTTTTTACTAATAAACCTTGTACATTTTCAACTCTTCATCTTATGTGAAATATGCACCTTCTTTAAAGAACTCTCCTTCCTTACATATGTGTCAAAATTTTATTGCTCATAGTTTTTTTACTAATAAACCTTGTACATTTTCAACTCTTCATCTTATGTGAGCATTTACTCATTTTTGGGTATCTTCTTTTACAATTTGGATTTATCTCCTCCCTACACATGGATTGATGCTATTGGCCCATAGGAACCTTAATTGGACCATAATCCAAAAATTTCTGAAAATCTAGACCCTTAGACTAAGGTTCTTTATACCTATTTCCAATTAATTCCAATTGCACATTGGAAAATTCTTTTTGAATTTCTGTTTCAGGGAAACTTATTTTAATAAGATGAGTTATTTTTCTATCCAAAAATATTCATAATCTGAATATTCTCTCTCTAGAATAATTTTCTCTCTCTAGGCTAAAACAGTTAGAAATAAGGTCTTTATATTTCTGAAGAGGGATTGATTACAGGGGAAGATACTAGACATCAAAAAGGGGTTGGGGGAGGAATCTTACACATAGGAAAAGAGGAGGATGCCATAGCAATCATTCTTAATAGCATGACCTTGGAAGCATTTAGCCAAAAAAATACAACTTACTTGCGTTTGGTCTCCAATAAAAGTGGTTTGATGATTTTGTCAGTTATTCCCTTTACTAAGTGGCATGCATGTGCTCTTTGATCCGGATACTAAATAGGAACTAGATGATCTAGAAACTCCCTGGGATGAGCAAGGGTATGATTCTTGGTCATTATGGACTGCATGATCGACTGTACTCATCATTACGCTGCTCTCATTATAGGACATACTTCACCTCCTCCCGTTGGCTAACGATAATCCCCTGGACAATGCCAACCAGTATAATACAAATCTTGGAGATGCATGGGAGAAGAATTCCACTGACGATAATCCTTGGACAAATCCTAGAGATGCACGCGAAGAGAATTCCAATGAGGAAGAGTCTGGAAGTAATCCTAACCGCCCGGATGGCCTTGTTCGTACACGGAATTTATTAGTCTCTAGTCTCCTCCTCATCTAGATTCTTCTATGGCTGCTCTCTCCTCATCCACTACATCCTCAAAAATTGCCTCATCAAAAAGCTAATTTGCAAGCTAATTTTGCACCTCTAATGGCTGAATTTCAAAACTTGGTTGAGCATTCAATTGCTCTACATATGGCTACCCTCCATCAAATAAAGGTAGGAGTGAATCAAACGTGTCCTATGAGCATACATTCTGCTCTTTTTTACATGAAAGCATGGGATGAATTGAGTTTTTGATAAAAACATCTTTACTTATACCAAAATCCACTTTGAGGCCGGATGGTCGAGTCTATATCCCGAGTCTATATCCCTTGCTTTTTGAACTGTATCCCACAAATATGCATTTAACTGCCTTATCATCAAGCTTACTGCGTTGTTGCTTAGGCACAAGAGCTAAGCAAGATAACCAAAAACATGCAAATGAGCCACAGAAGGCTTCCTGCCATGCCAAGCTTCATAGGAGTTTTAGACTGTAAGGCCTTGGTAGGGTATTTGCTCAACACATAGTTTGTGCACATAGTTACCTCTAACCAAAAACTATGAGGTAAATCTTGGGCTTTCACCATACATCGTGCCATCTACTTGTTTGTCCTCTCAGCCACACAATTTTACAGAGGTGTGTGTGGCACTGTACATTGATGCCTTATGCCTTTTTCAACCATTATGCATGAAATTCCTTGGACATATACTCCCTCCCACGATCTGAGAACGAAGGGTGCCAACTTTACATTCACATGCATTTTCAGCCATGGGATATAAAGTACCTAAAGCATATAAAAACCTCTAAATTCTACATTAATGGATATACCCAGTTATATCTGGAGAAATCATCAATAAAAGTGATGAAGTAGAGATATCCCCCAATAGATGGTGTCCAAATGGCCAAATCGTGCATGCTATAATTCTACATCACTCATAGTATGAGTCATAGAGACTGAGCAAGCATCATGCCGTAACTTCTTAAATACATACGTCTTGTATAGGCCTTGAAACAAGGCACCTGAGAGGCAATGCTAGAATAACCATCATTTCTATCCTGTAGCGTACATCTGTCATCCACAAATTTCACCATCAAGCTTGACAAGGCTAAGGCTAAAACTGACAGCAGTAAGTTCTTCTTAATGCCTGGCACATATAAAACTTTAGAAAGAGTAAATAGGCCCCCATCTGTAGTAGTGATTGAGCACAACTCTACCAACTCCTTTGACAGGATATGAGGAACCATTTGCACATGTGACGGTTCCTGCACTTGGGACAAATTCCAGAGATGAGAACAAATTTTTTTGTGAAGTAATGTGCTTACTACTACCACTGTCAAAGTACCAAGCATCCGATTCTACCACTGACATGCATACATCATAAATGCAATGTACAGTCAGATCACTTGCTAGAAAAATGATCATTCGTCTATTCCGGAGGAGATATAAGTATTTCCGCACGATGCGCAATTGGGTCTGTGCAGTAACAACCCATGTTACTCCATTTAAGTTAAGTATCTAGGCAAGAATAAAAGATTTGCTCATGAGAGAGACGTGGGCTTGTTAGATTGTGAGAAAATTCTCTGTAAGAAAGAAGAATCGATCACCCCTTATAAAAGATAAAGGTAGGGATGATTGATTGTGGGTTAGGAGGTATTCGAACCCTCAGCTATCATCGGGGTCTAAGGTAAACTTTACCACCCCATGAAGAAACGATGAGTAATGAAAAAGGTCCAGGGACTTTCCTTAAACCTGAATGAAGTCTTCTAGTTGATAAGTTTGGAAAAGAATAAATGAAAATTTAGTTTAGCACGGTTTACAAGCATATATATATATATATATATATATATATATATATATATATATATATCTGTAGAATTGAAATGGTGAACGTAACTCTACTACGTTCTCCTGCCTCGAGAGAAAGGTAAGTCCATGCCTTATCATTTTGAGCAAAACTTGTAGATTCTTTCTTTGCTGTACTTGGTGTATATGCATCAGCCAACAGGCATGCGTGATTCCTTCATTTTCTCCTTCTCTAGTCTTTTCTTGCACTCATTTATGTATTGCCCTAGTTTCCTGCAATAGTGACACTTGCCCTTCTTTTTAGTCTTATCACCTTCTCTCTCTGCATCCTTGCCTCAGGATTCTGATTTTGGCTCATAGCCACCATGCGAAGAAGCTTTACCTTTGCCTTTTTGACTGGCATAAAAAAATTGGTCACCAACTTGCATAATAGATCTATTTTGTCTAGACTGCTCTTCTTGCAAGAGTACTGAAACTAGCTCATCAAATGTAAGGGCATTTGGATTTCCCATCATCATGAATCTAAAGGGAGAGGCAAAACTCTGATAAGAATCCAACAATGCATTGAGAACTGTGGGCACCAATGTACTATCAAGATATATCTCATCCATACTAGCGCGCTGCTCCTTAAAATCTTTGATCTTGGTCAAGAAGCTGTCCACCATTGAGTCTCCCTCATTCATGTGCTCAAACTCCAACTGTTTGCGTAGATGCATGCAACACGTGCCACGTGCTTCATTGCGCACCTGGTATAATGCAGCAAGTATATCCCATGCGTGTTTTGAAGTCTTACATGATCGAATATGAGGAATAATGCTTTGCTTCACAGAAAGTACAAGCAATGCATGTGCCTGTGCATCTCTTCCATCCCATCACGTTTGAGCAGCAGTGGGAGGTACTGGTGGTACATGTGGTAGATGTACCTGCAGCACCTAATTACACTGGTAGTTGAGAAACAAGACGAGTTTCACTACCACTGACCACATTCCAAAGGCCTTTAGCAACCAGCACATGCCTCATCATGTAGGACCACAATGGGTAGTTAGTCCCATTAAGTTTGTCCTTAGTAGACAACATATTGAATACATCACTACTGCCAGCCCATGACTGTCTACCAAATGCAAAATCTTTCAACACACTTCAAGTACCCAGTATTCACTGATGAATGCAACCCCGGATGGCTGCTAAACTAGGTGAATCACTTGCTAGTTGTTGGCAGCCATCCGGGGTATGAAAAATCATACAGAGTAGAGAATAGAGTGTTACTGGTGAAAGTATGATGGTGGATGTTGTTGAAGCAACAATAGATATTGTTGCACACCAAATCTTTGCAGCTGTACAACCCAAACACCCAAAATAATCGAGCAAAACCAATCCAAAATGATGCCTCTCTAGAAACCTTTCGGTGCCCAAAACGTGACTGAAACACACCCGAACCGCGCGGTAGATCCCAAAAATTTAGTATACTTCGTATACATCACACTGCATTTGGTAGATAGTCATGGGCTGGCAGTAGTGATGTATTCAGTATGTTGTCTACTAAGGACAAGCTTGATGGGACTAACTACCCATTGTGGTCCTACATGATGAGGCATGTGCTGGTTGCTAAAGGCCTTTGGAATGTGGTCAGTGGTGGTAGTGAAACTCGTCTTGTTTCTCAACTACCAGTGCAACTAGGTGCTGCAGGTACATCTAAAGTAGAATCTGATACAGATGTGGCTCTTCCACATGCACCACCAGTACCTCCCACAGCTGCTCAAACGAGATGGGATGGAAGAGATGCACAGGCACATGCATTGCTTGCACTTTCTCTGAAGCAAAGCATTATTCCTCATACTCGGTCATATAAGACTTCAAAACACGCATGGGATACACTTGCTGCATTATACCAGGTGCGCAATGAAGCACGTGGCACGTGTTGCATGCATCTACGCAAACAGTTGGAGTTTGAGCACATGAATGAGGGAGACTCAATGGACAGCTTCTTGACCAAGATCAAAGATTTTAAGGAGCAGCGCGCTAGTACGGATGAGATATATCCCGATAGTACATTGGTGCCCACAATTCTCAATGCATTGTTGGATTCTTATCAGAGTTTTGCCTCTCCCTTTAGACTCATGATGATGGGAAATCCAAATGCCCTTACATTTGATGAGCTAGTTTCAGTACTCTTGCAAGAAGAGCAGTCTAGACAAAATAGATCTATTATGCAAGTTGGTGACCAATTTTTTAATGCCAATCAGAAAGGCAAAGGTAAAGCTTCTTTGCATGGTGGCTATAAGCCAAAATCAGAATCCTGTAAGGATGCAGAGAGAGAAGGTGATAAGACTAAAAAGAAGGGCAAACTAGGGCAATACATAAATGAGTGCAAGAAAAGACTAGAGAAGGAGAAAATGAAGGAATCGCGCATGGCTGTGTGGCTGATGCATCTACACCAAGTACACAGCAAAGAAAGAATCTACAAGTTTTGCTCAAAATGATTAGGCATGGACTTACCTTTCTCTCGAGGCAAGAGAACGTAGTAGAGTTACGTTCACCATTTTAATTCTACAGATATATATATATATATATATATATATATATATATCTCTCTCTGTAGCATATATATATATATATATATATATATATATATATATATATATATATATATGTGCTTGTCAACCGTGCTGAACTGAATTTTCATTTATTCTTTTCCAAACTTATCAACTAGAAGACTTCATTCCGGTTTAAGGAAAGTCCCTGGACCTTTTTCATTACTCATCATTTCTTCATGGGGTGGTAAAGTTTACCTTAGATCCCGACAATAGCTGAGGGTTCCAATCCCTCCTCACCCACAATCAATCATCCCTACTTTTATCTTTTATAAGGGGTGATCGATTCTTCTCTTACAGAGAATTTTCTCACGATCTAACAAGCCCACGTCTCTCTCACGACCAAATCTTTTATTCATTATCAGAATAATGATACCATAGGAAGAAACAAAAAAGAAGGGCATTTTTCTCGCCTAGATACTTAACTTAAATGGAGTCGGAGGGGTTGTTACTGCACAAACGCAATTACGCGTCGTGCGGAAATACTTATATCTCCTCCGGAATAGACGAATGATCATTTTCCTAGCAAGTGATCCGACTGTACATTGCATTTATGACCCTTCTGTTCATGATGTATGCATGTCAGTGCCAGAATCAGATGCTTGGTACTTTGACAGTGGTAGTAGTAAGCACATTACTTCACAAAAAAATTTGTTCTCATCTCTGGAATTTGTCCCAAGTGCAGGAGCCATCACATGTGCAAATGGTTCCTCATATCCTATCAAAGGCGTTGGTAGAGTTGTGCTCAATCACTACTACAGATGGGGGCTTATTTACTCTTTCTAAAATTTTATATGTGCCAAGCATTAAGAAGAACTTACTGCTGTCAGTTTTAGCCTTAGCCTTGTCAAGCTTGATGGTGAAATTTGTGGATGACAGATGTATGCTATAGGATAGGAATGATGGTTATTCTAGCATTGCCTCAGGTGCCTTGTTTCAAGGCCTATACAAGATGGATGTATTTAAGAAGTTACGGCATGATGCTTGCTCAGTCTCTACGACTCGTACTATGAGTGATGTAGAATTATAGCATGCATGATTTGGCCATTTGAATTATGGCAGTTTGTTACGCCTTCAAAGACATGATATGGCGTCTGAGTTGCCAACTCTTGAGACCCCTGTTAGACATGTATGTGAGGGGTATATTCTTGGTAAAATGCATCGGGCATCATTTCCAAAGGATGGATCTGTGAGAGCTGTTAAGAAACTACAGCTTATACATAGTGACGTATGTGGTCCTATGAGGACACAATCTATTGGGGGATATCTCTACTTCATCACTTTTATTGATGATTTCTCCAGATATAACTGGGTATATCCATTAATGTAGCATTCAGAGGTTTTTATATGCCTTAGGTACTTTATATCCCATGGCTGAAAATGCATGTGAATGTAAAGTTGGCACCCTTCGTTCTCAGATCGAGGGAGGGAGTATATGTCCAAGGAATTTCATGCATATATGGTTGAAAAAGGCATAAGGCATCAATGTACAGTGCCACACACACCTCTGTAAATTGGTGTGGCTGAGAGGACAAACAGGTAGATGGCACGATGTATGGTGAAAGCCCAAGATTTACCTCATAATTTTTGGTTAGAGGTAACTATGTGCACAAACTATGTGTTGAACAAATACCCTACCAAGGCCTTACAGTCTAAAACTCCTATGAAGCTTGGCATGGCAGGAAGCCTTCTATGGCTCATTTGCATGTTTTTGGTTATCTTGCTTATGCTCTTGTGCCTAAGCAGCAACAACGCAGTAAGCTTGATGATAAGGCAGTTAAATGCATATTTGTGGGATACAGTTCAAAAAGCAAGGGATATAGACTCGACCATCCAACCTCAAAGCGGATTTTGGTAAATAAAGATGTTTTTATCAAAAACTCAATTTATCCCATGCTTTCATGTAAAAAAGAGCAGAATGTATGCTCATAGGACATGTTTGATTTGCTCCTACCTTTATTTGATGGAGAGTAGCCATATGTAGAGCAATTGAATGCTCAACCAAGTTTTGAAATTCAGCCATTAGAGGTGCAAAATCAGCTTGCAAATTAGCTTTTTGATGAGGCAATTTTTGAGGATGCAGTGGATGAGGAGAGAGCAGCCATAGAAGAATCTAGATGAGGAGGAGACTAGAGACTAATAAATTCCATGTACGAACAAGGCCATCCGGGCGGTTAGGAGCACTTCCGGACTCTTTGTCATTGGAATTCTCTTCCCGTGCATCTCTAGGATTTGTCCAAGGATTATCGTTAGTGGAATTCTTCTCCCATGCATCTCCAGGATTTGTATTATACTGGCTGGTGTTGTTCAGGGGATTATCGTTAGCCAGCAGCGCGAGGAGGTGAAGTATGTCCTATAATGAGAGTGGCATAATGATGAGTACCGTCGATCATGCGGTCCACGGTGACCAAGAATCATACCCTTGCCTCTCCAGGATTTGTATTATACTGGCTGGTGTTGTTCAGGGGATTATCGTTAGCCAGCAGCGCGAGGAGGTGAAGTATGTCCTATAATGAGAGTGGCATAATGATGAGTACCGTCGATCATGCGGTCCACGGTGACCAAGAATCATACCCTTGCTCCTCCCAAGTAGTTTCTAGATCATCTAGTTCCTAATTAGTATCTGGATCAAAGAGCACATGCATGCCACTTAGTAAAGGGAAGAACTGACAAAATCATCAAACCACTTTTATTGGAGACCAAACGCATGTAAGTTGTATTTTTTTGGCTAAATGCTTCCAAGGTCATGCTATTAAGAATGATTGCTATTAAGAATGATTGCTATGGCATCCTCCTCTTTTCCTATGTGCTGGGCTAAATACTTGCAAGGTCATGCTCTTAAGGAGGATTGCTATGGCATCCTTCTCTTATAATGGACACCCAACACATGTAAGTTGTTATATAATATTTTTTTATTTTATTTAAATGTGCTTGGACTGACTCAGACTCTTTGATGGATGGTCAACGTGAAAAACTAATATTTTAGAATTATTTCAGAGTTCTTTGTTAGCACTAAATAGTTTCTCTATTTCATCCCATGCTCCTTTAGACCAGCTATCTTTTAGAGTTGTCTTTTGATGCAATGTGATGGATGAATCTATCACCTAGCCCTAATGCGCAACAATGGCTAGAGCAATCTCATCTTTTTGTTTACAGAATCTTTTATCTTTCCCTTCTAATTGTGGACATTTCTCTTTTCTACTTACTATCTCCTAAAGCCCATCTTTGATGAGAATAAACTTGAATTTTACTTGCTATGTATAGAAAATCTAGTTTTACTCGCCATGTATGGAAACTTGAGTTTTACTTGCCATCATGTATATTTTTTGAAATCTTCACCATTAAATTTATCTGCTACTATGAGTTATTTGACATGGTTTCCTTATGGAGATGGGAAGGTCTTTATAATGGGGTTACTTAAAGCCAGTGTCTATGCCTTACACAAGAAGTGGAGATATGCATTTGATGAGATTAACACTTGCTAAATTCAAAAACTATAAAACCAAAAAATACCTTGATTTGGGAGAGTGATTTGGAGTACTAGACTAAGAGAAAAATTGGTTTTGATGCCGCACAAGTGTTTAGCAACACCCCAATGATGGGGTAGATTAGAACCTTAAATGGCTCTAGAAATTGATTGTAATTATCACTAGTTATCTTATTAACTAAGGTCTTTTTTTGCTAGAGGAGAGAATGATTTGATAATTAAAGCTTCAATAGTGTTTAGGATGTGAGTTGAACCCATGAGCCAAAAAGTGGCAAGAATGATGTGAAATTCTAAAATTTCCACCCTTCAAGCTGGAATTTTACCGCCAACTAGCTGCTCCCTTTTGATGCCTTTGATTTGACCAAATAATACCCTCCTTTCATGTGTTACAACTCTTTGAGTTGATATACCAGCTCCCAAGTGTTCCTTCTTGAAGACAATGAATCCAAAAACTTTCATTCTTGATGATTTGGATCTTAGAAAAAGATTTGAAAAAATTGCTAAGCTAGTTAAGTAAAACTAAAATTTTAATAATCTAAGCAATGGTAGGTTGCATAACTACTCTCGGAATGATGGGTGATCTAATACTAACTTGAGATTTGCATCTAGAGATGATTAAGGTGTCTAGAAATGAATCATCTTAGCATGCTAGCAATCAAGAAAGACATTATTAGCACTAATGATAATGCTAATGATGAAGATGAAGCATAATGACAATGCAAGAGGTTTAGCTCAAAAGCTCATATGTTTTGATCCATTAGATAGAGTGTCTTTTAATAGGCTTTAGTACATCTCCATTAGCCATTAAACATGGCACATAAGCTTTCTTAAGCATCCCCTAATCTTTCTAGATTTAAGTCCCATCTCCCTTGAAGTCAGGAGTAATGTTCTACAGAGCCCTCTTGTGAAGTGGAGAATTTGTTGCCCTAAAAATGAAATCTGTACCTTGCACTTCCTAGTAATTCCTCAATCATAGGGAATGATCTCTATAAGATGGGCCACTAGATTGGAGTAGTTCCTTAGGGGCCTCGCTACCATATTTTCCTAGTTTTAGTGGATAATTTGTAGGTACATCTTCTCCCCTTACTTAGCTAACTCCTCTCTTGCTTGCGTAGTTAGCAAGCGGAGGCAGTAGCATACCTAGGAGTCAGCCGAGGGAAATCCCCTCCTATGACACTAGAAATTGGATTTCGACCCCATAAGAGTGGACATGTCATTATGGATGCTACCTAGTTTTGCAGGCCAGGCTAGTGCGGTGAATTAGCCTACCTCGTGAGAAGACCTCTCCCTCTAAGGAGTGAGAGGGCTCGGTAGTACAGTGAGGACCGGCCCTCGTTGATTGGTCAACGATGAGAGTTTAGTTCATAAGGTATGCTCAGCTGGTTTGCGCTAGAAGATTGAATTCTAAATCATTTTTTGGTTTTGGTTTTGGTTTTGGTTTGGATATGTCTATGGACATGGATATGGAAGCCTCGATCTAGCTGTCGACCTGATTTCAGTATCTCTTTTGTGAACATTTTGCTGTAGAAACTATTTGATGTAAATATTTGTTATTTTCAAAGGTTGTTTTAAGGATCATTGTGGAACTTTTGTAAATTAAAGAAAATATTTGTATATGTTTCATAGTGTGGTAGGACCTAATTAGATGATAAAAATGAATTGGTGATTAGGTTGAAAAGTGGGTGAATGGGTGCCCTGATGGCGCCATCCTATGGGTGGGTGGACCCAACGAGCCGGGTAACTTTCCAACATATTTATTTATTACAATCCAAATAGGACCCAAACAAGTTTCGTTTTAGGGGGCCATGCTAGCGACCATGCCTTGTGAGGACAAGAGAAAAAGGGGTTAGCTTCTATATAAACCAAGTGCAGATTTGTTCTATCCTGGATCACGCACATTGAGTGCCGTTCGATCGGAGCAATAGATTCCTATTAGAATGACTATGTTTTCCATAAGATAGAGTTAGGTCCCTTTGTTTGCTCGTATCCTCATATTGTCAAGAGATTAAGGTGTCATTAATAAAAAATAAGGGGACTTATCTACCTATCAAAGGGTTTCCCTTGACCTAGATAGGGCGAGGATCTTACACATGGTATCCAAGCATGGTTTAGGTAATTGTGTGTCGTATTGTTTAATTGCTAGGCTTTCTTGATAGACTAATCTAGTTATGTCTAGATGTAGGATGGGATGGATTGCTATTCTCAATTCTTAGTGTTCTAGTACATCGTCTCCCCTACTTGGCTAACTCTGCTCTTGCTTGCATAGTCGGTAGGCGAAGGCACAAGCAAGCTCCCAAGGTAATCCCCTCGTATGCCACTGGGAATTGATTTCCTCCCCAGCGAGGGTGGACATGTGATTATGGATGCTGCCTAGTTTTGTGGGCCCAAGCTAGTGTGGTGAATCAGCCCACCTCATAAGTAGACGTCTCCTATGAGGAGCGGGAGGGTTTGGTACAAGCAGCAGGGGGTGGCAGGCTGGCTTGGCCCTTGTCGAGACTGGTCGATGATGGAGTATGTATGGTCCATGAGGTATGCCCAGCTGGTTTAGGCTAGAAGACTAAATTCTAGATCATTACTAGTTTTGGGTTTGGTTTGGATATGTCTATGGATTGTAAAGCCAGCTTCATTGTTTCTTTTTAGAACATTTTGCTATAAGAACTGTTTGATTAATATTGTTGTTTTCAAAGACTGTTTTAAGGAACATTTTTACGTTTATATTATGGGGAGCCAATATAAGTAGTAAACCCTCCTTTTACTCCTTACACACTAAGTGGGTAGAGTGCTCCCTACAAAGGGTAGAGCTGGTTTAGCTGGGAGCATTTACATGTACATGCCCAGATAGTCCAAAAGCATATCCCTAAAGTCCCAAAGCTTCTAACTGAAAAGTCCAAAAACCTACACTGATCCCCACACCCATCCCCCACTCTTAACATATCCCACCCACACATTTTTGGGCATGTTTAGTGCACACAAAGACTATTCTATGCTTAGAAATAGCTTGCACTAACCTTGGTACCCACCACTACTTGCATTGTAGTCTTTCTTCTAGTGTAGCTTGTGGTGTAGCCTCTACCCATTTTGTTAAGTCTTGTTTTTGCTACATCTAGACCTCTTTCCAAAATTGTGCTTTACACAAAAGCTATCCACGTACTAAAAAACTAAGGAATTAATCCCTACACAAGGAACATCCAAGTTGGAGCCATGGATGATGGTGCCATGTTCACCTCTTTCCCCACCCCTTTTCACTCTATTGCATAGGGAACCTAGGAACCAGCCCTTAGATCTTCCCAATATACTCAACTTCATCACATTGGAAGCAAATGCTCCCCATTTTGTGACAAAAGCTGTCTTTTCACGATCATCTGGGGCCATCAAGACTTGATTGTATACAGTGAAACCATCCAAGAAAGAATACATCTCAAGGTCTGCAGGTGGCATCTACCACGGAATCTATGAACAGAAGTGGGAAAGGATTTATCTCTCTTGCAACATTGAGCTTCCAGTAATCCAAATAGACACGGAGCTTTCCATTCTCTTTCAGCACAATCACTATTGGCAACAACCATGTCACCTTTCCACTGGATATATGAATCCTAGTTTCAAGAGTTTATCAATTTCCTCAATTTGTTTTGCATAATTTGGATTCATCCGGTACCACTGTTGCTTGCTTAATGGGAACAACATCCTCCGTACAATTGATATGATGATAAAATTGAGGATCAACGCCCTTCATATCTTTGTAGCTCGAAGGAAATACATCCACATATGATTTTAATAAGTTCTAGAGTTTTTCTTTCAATTCTGTATCCAGCTTATTGCTGATGCAAACTATCTTGGGGTGCTCCACGTCGCCCACATTCATGTCTTCTAGCTCATCTGCTATGACCCGAAGGTTGTGCTTCATTGCTCTCTCATGAGTTTCTTCTACTTGGATGAGGGCTTGAACTTCCTTCGGTACACCCACATGACCTAAGGGGGTGATAGGTCGGCGGCTTGGCCCTCGTTGATTTAGTTCGTAAGGTATGCTTGGCTGGTTTATGCTAGAAGATCAAATTCTAAATCATAGGTGGTTTTGGTTTTGGTTTGGATATGTCTATGGACATGGATTTCAGCATCTCTTTTGTGAACATTTTGCTGTAGAAACTATTTGATGTAAATATTTATTGTTTTCAAAGGTTTTTTTAAGGATCATTGTGGAACTTTTGTAAATTAAAGAAACTATTTGTATATGTTTCATAGTGTAGTAGGACCTAATTAGATGATAAAAATGAATTGGTGAGATTAGGTTGAAAGTGGGTGAATGGGTGCCCTGATGGTGCCATCCTATGGGTGGGTGGACCCAACGAGTCAGGTAACTTTCCAACATATTTATTTATTACAATCCAAATAGGACCCAAACACGTTTCGTTGTAGGGGGCCATGCTAGCGACCATGCCTTGTGAGGACAAGAGGAAAAGGGGTTCGCTTCTATAACCAAGTGCAGATTTGTTTTATCCTGGATCATGCACATTGAGTGCCGTTCGATCGGAGGAATAGATTCCTATTAGAATGACTATGTTTCCCGTGAGATAGAGTTAGGTAACTTTGTTTACTCGTATCCTCATATTGTCAAGAGATTAAGGTGTCATTAATCAAAAATAAGGGGACTTATCTACCTATCAAAGGGTTTCCCTTAACCTAGCTAGGGTGAGGACCTTACACGTGGTATCCAAGCATGGTTTAGGTAATTGTGTGTCGTATTGTTTGATTGCTAGGACTTCTTGATAGACTAATCTAGTTCTGTCTAGATGTAGGATGGGATGGATTGCTATTCTCAATTCTTAGTCTTCTAGTACATGTTGTTGGTCCCTAAACTTTGAGTTCTATGATGCCATGATCCACATCATAGAAAAGCTAATTTAGCCCTTCAACTGGTTTGATTGTTTTGGTCCTTTGGCACTCCTCAAAATGATACCCATAGAACCATCAATGGAACTCATATACTAAAAAATCAATGGGTCTATGACAAAGTGACCGAGGTTTTGCCTCCCAATAGAGTAGTTGTTTGCCGAAGCTCAACTCATGGTTTGCCTCCCTTCCCAGTGACTTATTGAGTTTTAGAAACCTTGGTAGATCCTCCTTAATGTTTCAATTCTAATGCCTCACAATTTTACTAGAAGCTTACCATCACGTAAATATTGATTTGTATAACTCAATACTTGTAATCAACTAGTTTTTCTTGTAAATATTAAAGCTTGGAATAAAGGATTTGGAATTCTTGCACTTAGTGTTCTTGTGATTATTGTAAGACTAGGTAGCCTAAGTATTATAATTCTAAACTTAACCTCGCATTGATAAACCAAGGTCATCAACTTCTTGTTTCCAATGCATTATACATAGATACATAGGAGAAGAAGCTCCTGCTCAAACATAGATACATAGATACATAGGAGAAGAAGCTCCTGCTCAAACAAATGCAACCTCTCTCATTCAATGGGGCAGGCTCAAATATTGAAAGAGATGTGGAAGTTTGGATTGAGGCTATGGATGACTATTTTTCAAATGCCGAAATAGGAGTTAGAAATCAATCCATGCTTGCTAGGTTTTGTCTCACTGGAGATTGTAAACTTTGGTGGAAACAATGGTGTTAAGGCAAGGGGGGGTCACCGAAGGAGGTTCCTAGACTTGAAGTGACATTAAACAAGCTATGAAGGATCGCTACCTTCCATCATCTCATGAATCCACCAATATGATGAATGAGTTCTTCAGCCTTGTAGAATTATATGGTAGTGATGTGTGAACACACTTAGGACTCTCGGGGTACTTTTTTCCTCACTCTAGGAGGTTCTTTTCCCTGTGCATATGTGCACCCTCTTATCTACTCATTTTGGGGTGTGCACTTATCTTTTGTATCTGGCACACATTTGTTTATTCTAATCTAATGATTTTGTGTGCTCTCAAGCTTTTCTATCTTATGTGTGTGCATTGTTGCAACCCTAACCCCGATTCCAACAATTGGTATCAAAGCTAGTAGTCTGCCTCCCTCCTCCACAACCCTGTTTTTTTGTCTTCGATTGAGATACCCTCTTAGAAAGAAGAACGTATCTACTGTAGTGTGATGTATACAAAGTATTCTAAATTTTTCGGATCTGTCGCGCGATTCGGATGTGTTTCGGACACGTTTTGGGCACCGCAAGGTTTCTAGAGAGGCATCATTTTGGATTGGTTTTGCTCGATTATTTTGGGTGTTTGGGTTGTGCAGGGACAAAGATTTGGTGTGCAACAGCATCTATTGTTGCTTCAACAACATCGACCATCATACTTTTGCCAGTAACACTCTATTCTCTACTCTGTATGATTTTTCATACCCCGGATGGCTGCCAACAACTAGCAAGTGATTCACTTAGTTTAGCGGTAGTGAAACTCTTCTTGTTTCTCAACTACCAGTGCAACTAGGTGCTGCAGGTACATCTAAAGTAGAATCTGATACAGATGTGGCTCTTCCACATGCACCACCAGTACCTCCCACAACTGCTCAAATGAGATGGGATGGAAGAGATGCACAGGCACATGCATTGCTTGCACTTTCTGTGAAGCAAAGCATTATTCCTCATACTCGGTCATGTAAGACTTCAAAACACGCATGGGATACACTTGCTGCATTATACCAAGTGCACAATGAAGCACATGGCACGTGTTGCATGCATCTATGCAAACAGTTGGAGTTTGAGCACATGAATGAGGGCGACTCAATGGACAGCTTCTTGACCAAGATAAAAGATTTTTAGGAGCAGCGCGCTAGTACGGATGAGATATATCCTGATAGTACATTGGTGCCCACAATTCTCAATGCATTGTTGGATTCTTATCAGAGTTTTGCCTCTCCCTTTAGATTCATGATGATGGAAAATCCAAATGCCCTTACATTTGATGAGCTAGTTTTAGTACTCTTGCAAGAAGAGCAGTCTAGACAAAATAAATCTATTATGCAAGTTGGTGACCAATTTTTTAATACCAGTCACAAAGGCAAAGGTAAAGCTTCTTCGCATGGTAGCTATGAGCCAAAATAAGAATCCCGAGGTAAGGATGCAAAGAGAGAAGGTGATAAGACTAAAAAGAAGGGCAAGTGTCACTATTGCAGGAAACTAGGGCAATACATAAATGAGTGCAAGAAAAGACTAGAGAAGGAGAAAATGAAGGAATCGTGCATGGCTGTGGTGGTTGATGCATCTACACCAAGTACAGCAAAGAAAGAATCTACAAGTTTTGCTCAAAATGATAAGGCATGGACTTACCTTTCTCTCGAGGCAGGAGAACGTAGTAGAGTTACGTTCACCATTTCAATTCTACAGATATATATATATGTGTGTGTGTGTGTGTGTGTGTGTGCGCGCTTGTCAACCGTGCTGAACTAAATTTTCATTTATTCTTTTCCAAACTTATCAACTAGAATACTTCATTCAGGTTTAAGGAAAAGTCCCTAGACCTTTTTCATTACTCATCATTTCTTCATGGGGTGGTAAAGTTTACCTTAGATCCCGACAATAGCTAAGGGTTCGAATACCTCCTCATCCACAATCAATCATCCCTACTTTTATCTTTTATAAGGGGTGATCGATTCTTCTTTCTTACAGAGAATTTTCTCACGATCTAACAAGCCCACGTCTCTCTCACGAGCAAATCTTTTATTCATTATCAGAATAATGATACCATTGGAAGAAACAAAAAAGAAGGGCATTTTTTCCGCCTAGATACTTAACTTAAATGGAGTCGGAGGGGTTGTTACTGCACAAACGCAATTACGCGTCGTGCGGAAATACTTATATCTCCTCCGGAATAGACGAATGATCATTTTCCTAGCAAGTGATCCGACTGTACATTGCATTTATGATCTTTGTGTTCATGATGTATGCATGTCAGTGGCAGAATCGGATGCTTGGTACTTTGACAGTGGTAGTAGTAAGCACATTACTTCACAAAAAAATTTGTTCTCATCTCTGGAATTTGTCCCAAGTGCAAGAGCCATCACATGTGCAAATGGTTCCTCATATCCTGTCAAAGGAGTTGGTAGAGTTGTGCTCAATCGCTACTACATATGGGGGCTTATTTACTCTTTCTAAAGTTTTATATGTGCCAGGCATTAAGAAGAACTTACTGCTGTCAGTTTTAGCCTTAGCCTTGTCAAGCTTGATGGTGAAATTTGTGGATGACAGATGTACGCTACAGGATAGGAATGATGGTTATTCTAGCATTGCCTCAGGTGCCTTGTTTCAAGGCCTATACAAGATGGATGTATTTAAGAAGTTACGGCATGATGCTTGCTCAGTCTCTACGACTTGTACTATGAGTGATGTAGAATTATAGCATGCATGATTTGGCCATTTGAATTATGGCAGTTTGTTACGCATTCAAAGACATGATATGGCGTCTGAGTTGCCAACTCTTGAGACCCCTGCTAGACATGTATGTGAGGGGTATATTCTTGGTAAAATGCATCGGGCATCATTTCCAAAGGATGGATCTGTGAGAGCTGTTAAGAAACTACAGCTTATACATAGTGACATATGTGGTCCTATGAGGACACCATCTATTGGGGGATATCTCTACTTCATCACTTTTATTAATGATTTCTCCAGATATAACTGGGTATATCCATTAATGTAGAATTCAGAGGTTTTTATATACCTTAGGTACTTTATATCCCATGGCTGAAAATGCATGTGAATGTAAAGTTGGCACCCTTCGTTCTCAGATCAAGGGAGGGAGTATATGTCCAAGGAATTTCATGCATATATGGTTGAAAAAGGCATAAGGCATCAATGTACAGTGCCACACACACCTCTATAAAATGGTGTGGCTGAGAGGACAAACAGGTAGATGGCACGATGTATGGTGAAAGCCCAAGATTTTCCTCATAGTTTTTGGTTAGAGGTAACTATGTGCGCAAACTATGTGTTGAACAAATACCCTACCAAGGCCTTACAGTCTAAAACTCCTATGAAGCTTGGCATAACAGGAAGCCTTCTGTGGCTCATTTGCATGTTTTTGGTTATCTTGCTTATGCTCTTGTGCCTAAGCAGCAACAATGCAGTAAGCTTGATGATAAGGCAGTTAAATGCATATTTATGGGATACAGTTAAAAAAGCAAGGGATATAGACTCGACCATCATTGGGCCTCAAAGTGGATTTTGGTACTACAGATGTTTTTATCAAAAACTCAATTCATCCCATGCTTTCATGTAAAAAAGAGCAGAATGTATGCTCATAGGACACGTTTGATTTGCCCCTACCTTTATTTGATGGAGGGTAGCCATATGTAGAGCAACTGAATGCTCAACCAAGTTTTGAAATTCAGCCATTAGAGGTGCAAAATCAGCTTGCAAATTAGCTTTTTGATGAGGCAATTTTTGAGGATATAGTGGATGAGGAGAGAGCAGCCATAGAAGAATCTAGATGAGGAGGAGACTAGAGACTAATAAATTCCCTGTACAAACAAGGCCATCCGGGCCGTTAGGATCACTTCCAGACTCTTCGTCATTGGAATTCTCTTCCCATGCATCTCTAGGATTTGTCCAAGGATTATCGTCAGTGGAATTCTTCTCCCATGCATCTCTAGGATTTGTATTATACTGGCTGGTGTTGTCCAGGGGATTATCGTTAGCCAGCGCGAGGAGGTGAAGTATGTCCTATAATGAGAGCGGCGTAATGATTACGATCGATCATGTGGTCCATGGTGACCAAGAATCATACCCTTGCTCATCCCAGGGAGTTTCTAGATCATCTAGTTCCTATTTAGTATCCGGATCAAAGAGCACATGCATGCCAGTTAGTAAAGGGAAGAACTGACAAAATCATCAAACCACTTTTATTGGAGACCAAATGCAAGTAAGTTGTATTTTTTTGGCTAAATGCTTCCAAGGTCATGCTATTAAAATTGATTGCTATGGCATTCTCCTCTTTTCCTATGTGCTCGGCTAAATACTTGCTAGGTCATGCTCTTAAGGAGGATTGCTATGGCATCCTTCTCTTCTAATGGACACCTAACACATGTAAGTTGTTATATAATACTTTTTTATTTTATTTAAATGTGCTTGGACTGACTCAGACTCTTTGATGGATGGTCAACCTGAAAAACTAATATTTTAGAATTATTTCAGAGTTCTTTATTAGCACTAAATAGTTTCTCTATTTCATCCCATGCTCCTTTAGAGCAGCTATCTTTTAGAGTTGTCTTTTGATGCAATGTGATGGATGAATCTATCACCTAGCCCTAATGCAACAATGGCTAGAGCTATCTCATCTCTTTGTTTACAGAATCTTTTATTTGTGGACATTTCTCTTTTCTACTTACTATCCCCTAAAGCCCATCTTTGATGAGAATAAACTTGAATTTTACTTGCCATGTATAGAAAATTGAGTTTTACTTGCCATGTATGGAAACTTGAGTTTTACTTGCCATCATGTGTATTTTTTGAAATCTTCACCATTAAATTTTTCTGCTACTATGAGTGAATTTGACATGGTTTCCTTATGGGGATGGGAAGGTCTTTATAATGGCGTTACTTAAAGCCGGTAAATACCTTGATTTGGGAGAGTGATTTGGAGTACTAGACTAAGAGAAAAATTGGTTTTGATGCCGCACAAGTGTTTAGCAACACCCCAATGATGGGGTAGATTAGAACCTTAAATGGCTCTAGAAATTGATCACTAGTTATCTTATTAACTAAGGTCTTTTTTTGCTAGAGGAGAGAATGATTTGATAATTAAAGCTTCAATGGTGTTTAGCATGTGAATTGAACCCATGAGCCAAAAAGTGGCAAGAATGATGTGAAATTCTGAAATTTCCACCCTTCAAGCTAGAATTTTACCGCCAACTAGCTGCTCCCTTTTGATGCCTTTGATTTGACCAAATAATACCCTCCTTTCATGTGTTACAACTCTTTGAGTTGATATACCAGCTCCCAAGTGTTCCTTCTTGAAGACAATGAATCCAAAAACTTTCATTCTTGATGATTTATCTAGAAAAATATTTGAAAAAATTGCTAAGCTAGTTAAGTAAAACTAAAATTTTAATAATCTAAGCAATGGTAGGTTGCATAACTACTCTCGGAATGATGGGTGATCTAATACTAACTTGAGATTTGCATCTAGAGATGATTAAGGTGTCTAGAAATGAATCATCTTAGCATGCTAGCAATCAAGAAAGACATTATTAGCACTAATGATAATGCTAATGATGAAGATGAAGCATAATGACAATGCAAGAGGTTTAGCTCAAAAGCTCATATGTTTTGATCCATTAGATAGAGTGTCTTTTAATAGGCTTAAGTACATCTCCATTAGCCATTAAACATGGCACATAAGCTTTCTTAAGCATCCCCTAATCTTTCTAGATTTGAGTCCCATCTCCCTTGAAGTCAGGAGTAATGTTCTACAGAGCCCTCTTGTGAAGTGGAGAATTTGTTGCCCTAAAAATGAAATCTGTACCTTGCACTTCCTAGTAATTCCTCAATCATAGGGAATGATCTCTATAAGATAGGCCACTAGATTGGAGTAGTTCCTTAGGAGCCTCGCTACCATATTTTCCTAGTTTCACTGGATAATATGCAGGTACATCTCCCCTTACTTAGCTAACTCCTCTCTTGCTTGCATAGTTAGCAGGTGGAGGCAGTAGCATACCTAGGAGTCAGCCGAGGGAAATCCCCTCCTATGACACTAGAAATTGGATTTCGACCCCATAAGAGTGGACATGTCATTATGGATGCTACCTAGTTTTGCAGGCTAGGCTAGTGCGGTGAACTAGCCTACCTCGTGAGAAGATGTCTCCCTCTGAGGAGTGAGAGGGCTCGGTACAGTGAGGACCGGACTTAAGGGGGTGACAGGTCAGCTTGGCCCTCTTTGATTGGTCGACGATGAGAGAGTTTAGTTCGTAAGGTATGCTCAGCTGGTTTACGCTAGAAGGTTGAATTCTAAATCATCGGTGGTTTTGGTTTTGTTTTTGGTTTGGATATGTCTATGGACATGGATATGGAAGCCTCGATCCAGCTGCTGCTGCCGACTTGATTTCAGCATCTCTTTTGTGAACATTTTGCTGTAGAAACTATTTGATGTAAATATTTGTTATTTTCAAAGGTTGTTTTAAGGATCATTGTGGAACTTCTGTAAGTTAAAGAAAATATTTGTATATGTTTCATAGTGTGGTAGGACCTAATTAGATGATAAAAATGAATCGGTGAGATTAGGTTGAAAGTGGGTGAATGGGTGCCTTGATGGCGCCATCCTATGGGTGGGTGGACCCAACGAGTCGTAAACTTTCCAACATATTTATTTATTACAATCCGAATAGGACCCAAACAAGTTTCATTTCAGGGGGCCATGCTAGCGACCATGCCTTGTGAGGACAAGAGGGAAAGGGGTTAGCTTCTATATAAACTAAGTGCAGATTTGTTCTATCTTGGATCATGCACATTGAGTGCCGTTCGATCGGAGGAATAGATTCCTATTAGAATGACTATGTTTCCTGTGAGATAGAGTTAGGTCCCTTTGTTTGCTGGTATCCTCATATTGTCAAGAGATTAAGGTGTCATTAATAAAAAATAAGGGGACTTATCTACCTATCAAAGGGTTTCCCTTGACCTAGCTAGGGCGAGGACCTTACACATGGTATCCAAGCATGGTTTAGGTAATTGTGTGTCGTATTGTTTGATTGCTAGGCTTTCTTGATAGACTAATCTAGTTATGTCTAGATGTAGGATGGGATGGATTGCTATTCTCAATTCTTAGTGCTCTAGTACATCGTCTCCCCTACTTGGCTAACTCTGCTCTTGCTTGCATAGTCGTTAGGGGAAGGCACAAGGAAGCTCCCAAGGTAATCCCCTCTTATGCCACTGGGAATTGGATTTACTCCCCAACGAGGGTGGACATGTGATTATGGATGCTGGCTAGTTTTGTGGGCCCAAGCTAGTGTGGTGAATCAGCCCACCTCATAAGTAGACGTCTCCTATGAGGAGCGAGAGGGTTTGGTACAAGCAGCAGCAGGGGGTGACAGGCTGGCTTGGCCCTTGTCGAGACTGGTCGATGATGGAGTATGTATGGTCCATGAGGTATGCCCAGCTGGTTTAGGCTAGAAGACTAAATTCTAGATCATTACTAGTTTTGGGTTTGGTTTGGATATGTCTATGGACTGTAAAGCCAGTTTCACTGTTTCTTTTCTGAACATTTTGCTATAAGAACTGTTTGATTAATATTGTTGTTTTCAAAGACTGTTTTAAGGAACATTTTTATGCTTATATTATGGGGAGTCAGTATAAGTAGTAAACCCTCCTTTTACTCCTAACACACTAAGTGGGTAGAGTGCTCCCTTCAAAGGGTAGAGCTAGTTTAGCTGGGGGCATTTACATGTACATGCCCAGATAGTCCAAACGCATTTACATGTACATGCCCAGATAGTCCAAACGCATATCCCTAAAGTCCCAAAGCTTCTAACCGAAAAGTCCAAAAACCTACACTGATCCCCACACCCATCCCCCACTCCTAACATACCCCACCCACACATTTTTGGGCATGTTTAGTGCACACAAAGACTATTCTAAGCTTAGAAATAGCTTGCACTAACCTTGGTACCCACCACTACTTGCATTGTAGTCTTTCTTCTAGTGTAGCTTGTGGTGTAGCCTCTACCCATTTTGTTAAGTCTTGTTTTTGCTACATCTAGACCTCTTTCCAAAATTGTGCTTTACACAAAAGCTATCCACGTACTAAAAAACTAAGGAATTAATCCCTACACAAGGAACATCCAAGTTGGAGCCATGGATGATGGTGCCATGTTCACCTCTTCCCCCACCCCTTTTCACTCTATTGCATAGAGAACCTAGGAACCAGCCCTTAGATCTTCCCAATATACTCAAATGTCATCACATTGGAAGCAAATGCTCCCCATTTTGTGACAAAAGCTATCTTTTCACGATCATCTGGGGCCATCAGGACTTGATTGTATACAGCAAAACCATCCAAGATAGAATACATCTCAAGGTCTGCAGGTGGCATCTACCATGGAATCTATGAACAAAAATGGGAAAGGATTTGTCTCTGTTGCAACATTGAGCTTCCAGTAATCCAAATAGATGGAGCTTTCCATTCTCTTTCAGCACAATCACTATTAATTTGTGGATGACAGATGTATGCTACAGGATAGGAATGATGGTTATTCTAGCATTGCCTCAGGTGCCTTGTTTCAAGGCCTATACAAGATGGTTGTATTTAAGAAGTTACGGCATGATGCTTGCTCAGTCTCTACGACTCGTACTATGAGTGATGTAGAATTATAGCATGCACGATTTGGCCATTTGAATTATGGCAGTTTGTTACGCCTTCAAAGACATGATATGACGCCTGAGTTGCCAACTCTTGAGACCCCTGCTAGACATGTATGTGAGGGGTATATTCTTGGTAAAATGCATCAGGCATCATTTCCAAAGGATGGATCTGTGAGAGCTGTTAAGAAACTACAGCTTATATATAGTGACATATGTGGTCCTATGAGGACACCATCTATTGCAGGATATCTCTACTTCATCACTCCAGATATAACTGGGTATATCCATTAATGTAGAATTTAGAGGTTTTTATATGCCTTAGGTACTTTATATACCATGGCTGAAAATGCATGTGAATGTAAAGTTGGCACCCTTCGTTCTCAGATCGAGGGAGGGAGTATATGTCTAAGGAATTTCATGCATATATGGTTGAAAAAGGCATAAGGCATCAATGTACAGTGCCACACACACCTCTGTAAATTGGTGTGGCTGAGAGGACAAACAGGTAGATGGCACGATGTATGGTGAAAGCCCAAGATTTACCTCATAGTTTTTGGTTAGAGGTAACTATGTGCGCAAACTATGTGTTGAACAAATACCCTACCAAGGCCTTACAGTCTAAAACTCCTATGAAGCTTGGCATGGCAGGAAGCCTTCTGTGGCTCATTTGTATGTTTTTGGTTATCTTGCTTATGCTCTTGTGCCTAAGCAGCAGCAACAACGTAGTAAGCTTGATGATGAGGCAGTTAAATGCATATTTGTGGGATACAGTTCAAAAAGCAAGGGATATAGACTCGACCATCATCGGGCCTCAGAGTGGATTTTGGTAAGTAAAGATGTTTTTATCAAAAACTCAATTCATCCCATGCTTTCATGTAAAAAAGAGCAGAATGTATGCTCATAGGACACATTTGATTTGCTCCTACCTTTATTTGATGGAGGGTAGCCATATGTAGAGCAATTGAATGCTCAACCACGTTTTGAAACTCAGCCATTAGAGGTGCAAAATCAGCTTGCAAATTAGCTTTTTGATGAGGCAATTTTTGAGGATGTAGTGATTGAGGAGAGAGCAGCCATAGAAGAATCTAGATGAGGAGGAGACTAGAGACTAATAAATTCCCTGTACGAACAAGGCCATCCGGGCGGTTAGTATCACTTCCAGACTCTTCGTCATTGGAATTCTCTTCCCATGCATCTCTAGGATTTGTCCAAGGATTATCGTCAGTGGAATTCTTCTCCCATGCATCTCTAGGATTTGTATTATACTGGTTGGTGTTGTCCAGGGGATTATCGTTAGCCAGCGCCGCGAGGAGGTGAAGTATGTCCTATAATGAGAGCGGCGTAATGATTACGATCGATCATGTGGTCCATGGTGACCAAGAATCATACCCTTGCTCATCCCAGGGAGTTTCTAGATCATCTAGTTCCTATTTAGTATCCGGATCAAAGAGCACATGCATGCCAGTTAGTAAAGGGAAGAACTGACAAAATCATCAAACCACTTTTATTGGAGACCAAATGCAAGTAAGTTGTATTTTTTTGGCTAAATGCTTCCAAGGTCATGCTATTAAGAATGATTGCTATGGCATTCTCCTCTTTTCCTATGTGCTGGGCTAAATACTTGCAAGGTCATGCTCTTAAGGAGGATTGCTATGGCATCCTTCTCTTCTAATGGATACCCAACACATGTAAGTTGTTATATAATACTTTTTTATTTTATTTAAATGTTCTTGGACTGACTCAGACTCTTTGATGGATGGTCAACCTGAAAAACTAATATTTTAGAATTATTTCAGAGTTCTTTGTTAGCACTAAATAGTTTCTCTATTTCATCCCATGCTCCTTTAGAGCAGCTATCTTTTAGAGTTATCTTTTGATGCAATGTGATGGATAAATCTATCACCTAGCCCTAATGCAACAATGGCTAGAGCTATCTCATCTCTTTGTTTACAGAATCTTTTATTTGTGGACATTTCTCTTTTCTACTTACTATCCCCTAAAGCCCATCTTTGATGAGAATAAACTTGAATTTTACTTGCCATGTATAGAAAATTGAGTTTTACTTGCATGGAAACTTGAGTTTTACTTGCCATCATGTGTATTTTTTGAAATCTTCACCATTAAATTTATTTGCTACTATGAGTGAATTTGACATGGTTTCCTTATGGGGATGGGAAGGTCTTTATAATGGGGCTACTTAAAGCCGGTGTCTATGCCTTACACAAGAAGTGGAGATATGCATTTGATGAGATTAACACTTGCTAAATTCAAAAACTATAAAACCAAAAAATACCTTGATTTGGGAGAGTGATTTGGAGTACTAGACTAAGAGAAAAATTGGTTTTGATGCCGCACAAGTGTTTAGCAACACCCCAATGATGGGGTAGATTAGAACCTTAAATGGCTCTAGAAATTGATTGTAATTATCACTAGTTATCTTATTAACTAAGGTCTTTTTTTGCTAGAGGAGAGAATGATTTGATAATTAAAGCTTCAATGGTGTTTAGCATGTGAGTTGAACCCATGAGCCAAAAAGTGGCAAGAATGATGTGAAATTTTGAAATTTCCACCCTTCAAGCTGGAATTTTACCGCCAAGTAGCTGCTCCCTTTTGATGCCTTTGATTTGACCAAATAATACCCTCCTTTCATGTGTTACAACTCTTTGAGTTGATATACCAGCTCCCAAGTGTTCCTTCTTGAAGACAATGAATCCAAAAACTTTCATTCTTGATGATTTGGATCTTAGAAAAAGATTTGAAAAAATTGCTAAGCTAGTTAAGTAAAACTAAAATTTTAATAATCTAAGCAATGGTAGGTTGCATAACTACTCTCAGAATGATGGGTGATCTAATACTCACTTGAGATTTTCATCTAGAGATGATTAAGGTGTCTAGAAATGAATTAAACTCATCATCTTAGCATGCTAGCAATCAAGAAAGACATTATTAGCACTAATGATAATGCTAATGATGAAGATGAAGCATAATGACAATGCAAGAGGTTTAGCTCAAAAGCTCATATGTTTTGATCCATTAGATAGAGTGTCTTTTAATAGGCTTAAGTACATCTCCATTAGCCATTAAACATGGCACATAAGCTTTCTTAAGCATCCCCTAATCTTTCTAGATTTGAGTCCCATCTCCCTTGAAGTCAGGAGTAATGTTCTACAGAGCCCTCTTGTGAAGTGGAGAATTTGTTGCCCTAAAAACGAAATCTGCACCTTGCACTTCCTAGTAATTCCTCAATCATAGGGAATGATCTCTATAAGATGGGCCACTAGATTGGAATAGTTCCTTAGGGGCCTCGCTACCTTATTTTCCTAGTTTTAGTGGATAATTTGTAGGTACATCTTCTCCCCTAACTTAGCTAACTCCTCTCTTGCTTGCGTAGTTAGTAGGCGGAGGCAGTAGCATACCTAGGAGTCAACAGAGGGAAATCCCCTCCTATGACACTAGAAATTGGATTTCGACCCCATAAGACTGGACATGTCATTATGGATGAGGCCTAGTTTTGCAGGCCAGGCTAGTGCGGTGAATTAGCCTACCTCGTGAGAAGACATCTCCCTCTGAGGAGTGAGAGGGCTCGGTACAGTGAGGACCGGACTTAAGGGGGTGACAGGTCAGCTTGGCCCTCGTTGATTGGTCGACGATGAGAGAGTTTAGTTTGTAAGGTATGCTCAGCTGGTTTATGCTAGAAGATTGAATTCTAAATCATTGGTGGTTTTGGTTTTGGTTTTGGTTTGGATATGTCTATGGACATGGATATGGAAGCCTCGATCTGGCTCAGCATCTCTTTTGTGAACATTTTGCCGTAGAAACTATTTGATGTAAATATTTGTTATTTTCAAAGGTTGTTTTAAGGATCATTGTGGAACTTCTGCAAGTTAAAGAAAATATTTGTATATGTTTCATAGTGTGGTAGGACCTAATTAGATGATAAAAATGAATTGGTGATTAGGTTGAAAGTGGGTGAATGGGTGCCCTGATGGCGCCATCCTATGGGTGGGTGGACCCAACGAGTCGGGTAACTTTCCAACATATTTATTTATTACAATCCGAATAGGACCCAAACAAGTTTCGTTTTAGGGGGCCATGCTAGCGACCATGCCTTGTGAGGACAAGAGGAAAAGGGGTTAGCTTCTATATAAACCAAGTGCAGATTTGTTCTATCCTGGATCACGTACATTGAGTGCCATTCGATCGGAGGAATAGATTCCTATTAGAATGACTATGTTTCCCATGAGATAGAGTTAGGTCCCTTTGTTTGCTCGTATCCTCATATTGTCAAGAGATTAAGGTGTCATTAATAAAAAATAAGGGGACTTATCTACCTATCAAAGGGTTTCCCTTGACCTAGCTAGGGCGAGGACCTTACACATGGTATCCAAGCATGGTTTAGGTAATTGTGTGTCGTATTGTTTGATTGCTAGGCTTTCTTGATAGACTAATCTAGTTATGTCTAGATGTAGGATGGGATGGATTGCTATTCTCAATTCTTAGTGTTCTAGTACATCGTCTCCCCTACTTGGCTAACTCTGCTCTTGCTTGCATAGTCGGTAGGCCAAGGCACAAGCAAGCTCCCAAGGTAATCCCCTCCTATGCCACTGGGAATTAGATTTCCTCCCCAACGAGGGTGGACATGTGATTATGGATGCTGCCTAGTTTTGTGGGCCCAAGCTAGTGTGGTGAATCAGCCCACCTCGTAAGTAGATGTCTCCTATGAGGAGTGGGAGGGTTTGGTACAAGCAGCAGGGGGTGACAGGCTGGCTTGGCCCTTGTCGAGACTGGTCGATGATGGAGTATGTATGGTCCATGAGGTATGCCCAGCTAGTTTAGGCTAGAAGACTAAATTCTAGATCATTACCGGTTTTGGGTTTGGTTTGGATGTGTCTATGGACTGTAAAGCCAGTTTCATTGTTTCTTTTCTGAACATTTTGCTATAAGAACTGTTTGATTAATATTGTTGTTTTCAAAGACTGTTTTAAGGAACATTTTTATGCTTATATTATGGGGAGTCAATATAAGTAGTAAACCCTCCTTTAGAGTGCTCCCTACTACAAAGGGTAGAGCTGGTTTAGCTGGGAGACTAAATTCTAGATCATTACTGGTTTTGGGTTTGGTTTGGATATGTCTATGGACTGTAAAGCCAGTTTCACTATTTCTTTTCTGAACATTTTGCTATAAGAGCTGTTTGATTAATATTGTTGTTTTCAAAGACTGTTTTAAGGAACATTTTTATGCTTATATTATGGGGAGCTAATATAAGTAGTAAACCCTCCTTTTACTCCTTACACACTAAGTGGGTAGAGTGCTCCCTACAAAGGGTAGAGCTGGTTTAGCTGGGAACATTTACATGTACATGCCTAGATAGTCCAAAGGCATATCCCTAAAGTCCCAAAGCTTCTAACTGAAAAGTCCAAAAACCTACACTGATCCCCACACCCATCCCCCACTCCTAACATACCCCACCCAAACATTTTTGGGCATGTTTAGTGCACACAAAGACTATTCTAAGCTTAGAAATAGCTTGCACTAACCTTGGTACCCACCACTACTTGCATTGTAGTCTTTCTTCTAGTGTAGCTTGTGGTGTAGCCTCTACCCATTTTGTTAAGTCTTGTTTTTGCTACATCTAGACCTCTTTCCAAAATTGTGCTTTACACAAAAGCTATTCACGTACTAAAAAACTAAGGAATTAATCCCTACACAAGGAACACCCAAGTTGGAGCCATGGATGATGGTGCCATGTTCACCTCTTCTCCCACCCCTTTTCACTCTATTGCATAGGGAACCTAGGAACCAGCCCTTAGATCTTCCCAATATACTCAAATGTCATCACATTGGAAGAAAATGCTCCCCATTTTGTGACAAAAGCTATCTTTTCACGATCATTTGGGGCCATTAGGACTTGATTGTATACAGCAAAACCATCCAAGAAAGAATACATCTCAAGGTTTGTAGGTGGCATCTACCACCGAATCTATGAACAGAAGTGGGAAAGGATTTGTCTCTGTTGCAACATTGAGCTTCCAGTAATCCAAATAGACATGGAGCTTTCCATTCTCTTTCAGCACAACCACTATTGGCAACAACCATGTCACCTTTCCACCGGATATATGAATCCTAGTTTCAAGAGTTTATCAATTTCCTCAATTTATTTTGCATAATTTGGATTCATCCGGTACCGTTGTTGCTTGCTTAATGGGAACAACATCCTCCTTAAGATTGATATGATGTTGATAAAATTGAGGATCAATGCCCTTCATATCTTTGTAGCTCCAAGGAAATACATCCACATATGATTTTAATAAGTTCTAGAGTTTTTCTTTCAATTCTGTATCCAGCTTAGTGCTGATGCAAACTATCTTGGGGTGCTCCACATCGCCCAGATTCATGTCTTCTAGCTCATCTGCTATGACCCAAAGGCTGTGCTTCATTTCTCTCTCATGAGTTTCTTCTACCTGGATGAGGGCTTGAACTTCCTTCGGTACACCCACATGACCTAAGGGGGTGAGAGGTCGGCTTGGCCCTCGTTGATTTAGTTCGTAAGGTATGCTTGGCTGGTTTAGGCTAGAAGATCGAATTCTAAATCATCGGTGGTTTTGGTTTTGGTTTTGGTTTGGATATGTCTATGGACATGGATATGGAAGCCTCGATCTAGCTCTGCTGACCTGATTTCAGCATCTCTTTTGTGAACATTTTGCTGTAGAAACTTCTGTAAATATTTGTTGTTTTCAAAAGTTGTTTCAAGGATCATTGTGGAACTTCTGTAAATTAAAGAAACTATTTGTATATGTTTCATAGTGTGGTAGGACCTAATTAGATGATAAAAATGAATTGGTGATTGGGTTGAAAGTGGGTGAATGGGTGCCCTGATGGCGCCATCCTATGGGTGGGTGGACCCAACGAGTCGGGTAACTTTCCAACATATTTATTTATTACAATCCGAATAGGACCAAAACAAGTTTCGTTTTAGGGGGCCATGCTAGTAGCGACCATGCCTTGTGAGGACAAGAGGAAAAGGGGTTCGCTTCTATAACCAAGTGCAGATTTGTTCGATCAGGCCTGGATCACGCACATTGAGTGCCGTTCGATCGGAGGAATAGATTCCTATTAGAATGACTATGTTTCCCGTGAGATAGAGTTAGGTCCCTTTGTTTGCTCATATCCTCATATTGTCATGAGATTAAGGTGTCATTAATGGAAAATAAGGGGACTTGTCTACCTATCAAAGGGTTTCCCTTGACCTAGCTAGGGCGAGGACCTTACACGTGGTATCCAAGCATGGTTTAGGTAATTGTGTGTCGTATTGTTTGATTGCTAGGCTTTCTTGATAGACTAATCTAGTTATGTCTAGATGTAGGATGGGATGGATTGCTATTCTCAATTCTTAGTGTTCTAGTACATGCTGTTGCTCCCTAAACTTTGAGTTCTGTGATGCCATGATCCACATCATAGAAAAGCTAATTTAGCCCTTCAACTGGTTTACTTGTTTTGGTCCTTTGGCACTCCTCAAAATGATACCCATAGAACCATCAATGGAACTCATATACTAAAAAATCAATGGGTCTATGACAAAGTGACCGAGGTTTTGCCTCCCAATAGAGTAGTTGTTAGCTGAAGCTCAACTCATGGTTTGCCTCCCTTCCCAAAGACTTATCGAGTTTTAGAAACCTTGGTAGATCCTCCTTAATGTTTCAATTCTACTGCCTCATAATTTTACTAGAAGCTTACCATCATGTAAATATTGATTTGTATAACTTAATCCTTGTAATCAACTAGTTTTTCTTGTAAATATTAAAGCTTGGAATAAAGGATTTGGAATTCTTGCACTTAGTGTTCTTGTGATTATTATAAGACTAGGTAGCCTAAGTATTATAATTCTAAACTTAACCTCGCATTGATAAACCAAGGTCATCAACTTCTTGTTCCCAATGCATTATACATAGATACACAGGAGGAGAAGCTCCTGCTCAAACATAGATACATAGACACACAGGACAAGAAGCTCCTACTCAAAAAAATGCAACCTCTCTCATTCAGAGGCTCAAATATTGAAAGAGATGTGGAAGTTTGGATTGAGGCTATGGATGACTATTTTTCAAATGCCGAAATAGGAGTTAGAAATCAATCCATGCTTGCTAGGTTTTGTCTCACTAGAGATTGTAAACTTTGGTTGGAAACAATGGTGTTAAGGCAAGGGGGAGTCACCGAAGGAGGTTCCTAGACTTGAAGTGACATTAAACAAGCTATGAAGGATCGCTACCTTCCCTCATCTCATGAATCCAACATTATGATCAATGAGTTCTTCAGCCTTGTAGAATTATATGGTAGTGATGTGTGTGAACACACTTAGGACTCTCGGGGTACTTTTTTCCTCACTAGGAGGTTCTTTTCCCTGTGCGTATGTGCACCCTCTTATCTACTCATTTTGGGGTGTGCACTTATCTTTTGTATCTGGCACACATTCATTTATACTAATCTAATGATTTTGTGTGCTCTCAAGCTTTTCTATCTTATGTGTGTGCATTGTTGTAACCCTAACCCCGATTCCAACAATTGGTATGAGAGCTAGTAGTCTGCCTCCCTCCTCCACAACCTTGGTTTTTTTTGTCTCCGATTGAGATACCCTCTTAGAAAGAAGAACGTATATACTATAGTGTGATGTATACAAAGTATGCTAAATTTTTGGGATCTGCCGCGCGGTTCGGGTGTGTTTCGGACACGTTTTGGGCACTGCAAGGTTTCTAGAGAGGCATCATTTTGGATTGGTTTTGCTCAATTATTTTGGGTGTTTGGGTTGTGCAGGGGCAAAGATTTGGTGTGCAACAGCATCTATTGTTGCTTCAACAACATCGACCATCATACTTTCGCCAGTAACACTCTATTCTCTACTCTGTATGATTTTTCATACCCCGGATGGCTGCCAACAACTAGCAAGTGATTCACCTAGTTTGGCAGCCATCCGGGGTTGCATTCAGTGAATACTCGGTACTTGAAGTGTGTTGAAAGATTAACAAGAAGTTGATGACCTAGTTACAAGAAAAACTAGTTGATTACAAGGATTGAGTTATACAAATCAATATTTACATGATGGTAAGCGTCTAGTAAAATTGTGAGGCATTAGAATTGAAACATTAAGGAGGATCTACCAAGGTTTCTAAAACTCGATAAGTCTCTGGGAAGGGAGGCAAACCATGAGTTGAGCTTTGGCTAACAACTACTCTATTGGGAGGCAAAACCTCGGTCACTTTGTCATAGACCCATTGATTTTTTAGTGTACGAGTTCCATTGATGGTTCTATGGGTATCATTTTGAGGAGTGCCAAAGGACCAAAACAAGTAAACCAGTTGAAGGGTTAGCTTTTCCATGATGTGGATCATGGCATCACATAACTCAAAGTTTAGGGAGCAACATGTACTAGAACACTAAGAATTGAGAATAGCAATCCATCCCATCCTACATCTAGACATAACTAGATTAGTCTATCAAGAAAGCCTAGCAATCAAACAATACGACACACAATTACCTAAACCATGCTTGGATACCACGTGTAAGGTCCTCGCCCTAGCTAGGTCAAGGGAAACCCTTTGATAGGTAGATAAGTCCCCTTATTTTCGATTAATGACACCTTAATCCCTTGACAATATGAGGATATGAGCAAACAAAGGGACCTAACTATATCTCACCGGAAACATAGTCATTCTAATAGGAAGCTATTCCTCCAATCAAACACTCAATGTGCATGATCCAGGATAGAACAAATCTGCACTTGGTTATAGAAGCGAACCCCTTTTCCTCTTGTCCCTCCTCACAAGGCATGGTCGCTAGCATGGCCCCCTAAAACGAAACTTGTTTGGGTCCTATTCGGATTGTAATAAATAAATATGTTGGAAAGTTACCCGACTCGTTGGGTCCACCCACCCGTAGGATGGCGCCATCAGGGCACCCATTCACCCACTTTCAACCTAATCTCACCAATTCATTTTTATTATCTAATTAGGTCCTACCACACTATGAAACATATACAAATAGTTTCTTTAATTTACAGAAGTTCCACAATGATCCTTAAAACAACCTTTGAAAACAACAAATATTTACATCAAATAGTTTCTACAGCAAAATGTTCACAAAAGAGATGCTAAAATCAGGTCGGCAGCTAGATCGAGGCTTCCATATCCATATGGGTCCATAGACATATCCAAACCAAAACCAAAACCAAAACCACCGATGATTTAGAATTCGATCTTCTAGCGTAAACCAGCCAAGCGTACCTTACAAACTAAATCAACGAGGGCCAAGCCGACCTGTCACCCCCTTAGGTCATGTGGGTGTATCGAAGGAAGTTCAAGCCCTCATCTAGGTAGAAGAAACTCATGAGAGAGCAATGAAGCACAGCCTTTGGGTCATAGTAGATGAGCTAGAAGACATGAATCTGGGGGACGTGGAGCACCCCAAGATAGTTTGCATCAGCACTAAGCTGGATACAGAATTGAAAGAAAAACTCTAGAACTTATTAAAATCATATGTGAATGTATTTCCTTGGAGCTACAAAGATATGAAGGGCATTGATCCTCAATTTTATCAACATCATATCAATCTTAAGGAGGATGTTGTTCCCATTAAGCAAGCAACAGCGGTAACGGATGAATCCAAATTATGCAAATAAATTGAGGAAATTGATAAACTCTTGAAACTAGGATTCATATATCCGGTGGAAAGGTGACATGGTTGTTGCCAATAGTGATTGTGCTGAAAGAGAATGGAAAGCTCCGTGTCTATTTGGATTACTGGAAGCTCAATGTTGCAACAGAGACAAATCCTTTCCCACTTCTGTTCATAGATTCCGTGGTAGATGCCACCTGCAGACCTTGAGATGTATTCTTTCTTTGATGGTTTCGCTGTATACAATCAAGTCCTGATGGCCCCAGATGATCGTGAAAAGACAGCTTTTGTCACAAAATGGGGAGCATTTGCTTCCAATGTGATGACATTTGAGTATATTGGGAAGATCTAAGGGCTGGTTCCTAGGTTCCCTATGCAATAGAGTGAAAAGGGGTGGGGGAAGAGGTGAACATGGCACCATCATCCATGGCTCCAACTTGGGTGTTCCTTGTGTAGGGATTAATTCCTTAGTTTTTTAGTACGTGGATAGCTTTTGTGTAAAGCACAATTTTGGAAAGAGGTCTAGATGTAGCAAAAACAAGACTTAACAAAATGGGTAGAGGCTACACCACAAGCTACACTAGAAGAAAGACTACAATGCAAGTAGTGGTGGGTACCAAGGTTAGTGCAAGCTATTTCTAAGCTTAGAATAGTCTTTGTGTGCACTAAACATGCCCAAAAATGTGTGGGTGGGGTATGTTAGGAGTGGGGTGTTGAGAGTCTTGATATCCCAAGCTTATCTACATCGTCATCGGCAGTACATTGAGCTTGAGAGGGGCTGTTGAGACTCAAGCTCTATGTCAGTGTGAGCCAGCTATGCTATGTGCTGGCATGTTAGGTAGGAACATGTGTGAGACATAAATGACCGCGTGTCCAGCTGGTCATAGTGTGTGGACATTAGCTAGGGTTAGATGTGTGTGGACACAACTCATAGTGTTGTGTGTATTATGGATTATGGCTTTATGCATTGTGTGAGAAGGGAGATGGCTTTCCTCTTTGGTTAGGGTTTGCAATATACATTAGGGTTTGCTCTTGTGTGTGTCTCCTTCCCCTCTACCGTTCTTTCAACATGGTATCAGAGCCTTGTGCTATTTATTAGGGTTTATGAGTGAGTGAGTGAAGAGGGAGAAGAAGCTGTGAAGAGAAGCTGTGAAGCTTGCCATTGAAGTTGTGAAGCTTGGAGCACACCTATTCTTATCAGATCTGAGAGTTGTAAATCTGGCAAAGCAAACATGTATCCGACAAGGAGAAATGTATTGGCAACTTCTATGCAAGCCCTACTATGATTTTGGAGCAATTTACATGCATTTGAATGAGTGAAAAACTCTGGTTTTTTTGAGCTCTCACAAAACAGAGAAAAAGGAGTCAAAATTTGATGCATTTGGAGCGTGTTTTTGGCTAAAATCAAACCATTGACTGGTTGCACACATACCCAAGTGTGTTGGGTACTTATATCCATCTTCAATTATCACTTAAATCACTCCCAAATCCCTCAAATTCAGGCGGCGCAGCTCCTACAGTGAAACAGGGCAGATTTTTGACTTTTTGCTACGAGGAGATTGATTTTAACTTGGTTGCTTGATATATTTCACAATTGCTTTAGCAATTGGTTGCTACACAGATTGGAGAAGAGGGCTACATGGTTGGTTTAATCAGTTATGCCTAATTGAGCTGGGAATGAGCTGATTAAACAGGCTGTCCATTGGTTTGCAGAGAAACAGAGTGATTTTAATCGGACAATTAATCTTTGGTCTTAAACAATTGGACAAATTCCTCTTACATGGAGTTGATGGACACTATTGCTAAGCTAATGAATGCCTGGTTGCTCAATTTGGACAAATATTGAAGAAATTAGAGTCATTTTACTACTGGTTTTCCTGGTTTTTTTGGTTTTTCCAAAACAGAGAAAGGGGTTTTCAAAAATTGATATGTACACATGTCAGATGGTGTTGATATTCAACATTGAGGTTTTCCCATACTTGATTGCACCACTACATTGTGATTTGGAGCCTTGGAAAGCGCATCAAAGCAGGGTATCTCGGACTACGTGAGCCAGTTCATTTTGGATGCATACAGGTTGATTTTCTACATCAAATTTGAAGATTGTTGGAGTGTGGTTGAGCTAAGGAAGGCTCGTTTACAGATTTGGAAGTGTGCGAAAGGAGTACGCATTGAGCAAATATGTCGGATAACCCAGTACAGATTGTTGGTGAAAAGCTGGATAGGAAGAACTTCCAAGCATGGAAGTACAGGATAAAAAGTTTCTTGAAAGGAAAAGGATTTTGGAATCTCATTACAGGTGCTGAGCCAGAGCCTGAGCTACCCCGACAACCTACACAGCAGCAGGTTATTGCTCATAAGCAATGGTCAGAAAGAGCATTCAAAGTGCTGCATATTTGTCTATATGTATTTCTGATGCTATGCTCATACACATACAGGATGCTGAGAATCCCAAAGATGCATGGGATACTTTGGTAAAGATGTTTGATACAGACACGAGTGCTTGCAAGTCTCAGTTGCGACAGTAGATACATAATGTGAAGCGGAATAAAAGGAGCATCCATGATTATGTGCAAGAAATAAAGAAGTTTGCAGATGCATTGGCAACAATAAATGCCCCCATGCCTGATGATGATTTGGTGGATATTACCTTGCGTGGTCTTGGCAAGGAATATAAATCTTTTGATACATTTATCTTAGTGAGGAGTACAGGTTTACCAGACTTTGATGAGTTGGTTTCACTCTTACTTATTGAGGAAATCAAACTCAGTGATTCATTTCTGGATGCATCTACTAGCCATGATGATAATGGCAAAAATCAGGCTTTCTATTCGCAGAGAGGTTTTAGAGGCAGGGGGAGATTCGCATCACGTGGCCGTGGTGGTAATGGTCGTGGATGGCAGGTTAGGTCATCACAACATAATTTTCAGCCCACATATGGTGCTAGAGGTGGTCGTGGAGGTAACCCCTGTGGAGTAGAGGAAGTTGGCAAGGCCAACAAAATTCTATGCAAGATGTGGAATGCCATTACTGTGGCAAATTTAGTTATATGGCGAGAGATTGTTTCCGTAAACAGAATGATTTGAGAGGGGATAGAGCACAACGTGGTGGTCATTATGGTGGAAATTATGCACAACATGGTGGAAACTATGCATCAAGCAGTAATGATGGCACTGCAAATCACTTGTTTGCCATGAAACATGTTGTTGGATCTATGGTGACAAATGCTGAGAATGATGATACTTGGTATATGGACTCTGGAGCATCAAACCATATGACTTGTCATGGTGAATGGTTTGAGCATATGAAGCCTATGGATGTGAAAGGCTATGTGGAAACAGGAGATGATACTCAGCATGCCATTACACATGTTGGTAGTGTACCATTGGTTATGTACAATGGTCAAACAAAGTCTATGTCAGATGTATTGTATGTGCCTTCTATCACAAAGAGCTTGGCCTCAGTTGGCCAAATGGTGGAATAGGGATTACAGGTTTGTTTCAACGAGCATGGTTGCTTCGTTGAGGACTTCAAACATGGATGTAGAGTCATTGCTAAAGGCAAGAAAGAAGGCAGGTTGTTTAAGTTGGATGCTGGGATTCCTGAGTTAAAATCAGCCATGTTCTCTAAAAGCAAAAATGTGGTACAGGACATTGATATGTGGCATAAGAGGATTGGACATGTCAATATACAAAGATTGAAGAACATGCAGGCAAGAGGCATTGTCAGTGGATTGCCTAGATTCAAATATGATGGGAATATGCATGTTTGTGAAGCCTGTCAGTTTGGAAAGCAGGCAAGGTTGCGGTTTCCTAGAGAAGGAAACATGAGAATAGCAATCCATCCCATCCTACATCTACACATAACTAGATTAGTCTATCAAGAAAGCCTAGCAATCAAACAATACAACACACAATTACCTAAACCATGCTTGGATACCACGTGTAAGGTCCTTGCCCTAGCTAGGTCAAGGGAAACCCTTTGATAGGTAGATAAGTCCCCTTATTTTTTATTAATGACACCTTAATCTCTTGACAATATGAGGATACGAGCAAACAAAGGGACCTAACTCTATCTCATGGGAAACATAGTCATTCTAATAGGAATCTATTCCTCCGATCGAACGGCACTCAATGTGCGTGATCCAGGATAGAACAAATCTGCACTTGGTTTATATAGAAGCTAACCCCTTTTCCTCTTGTCCTCACAAGGCATGGTTGCTAGCATGGCCCCCTAAAACGAAACTTGTTTGGGTCCTATTCGGATTGTAATAAATAAATATGTTGGAAAGTTACCCGACTCGTTGGGTCCACCCACCCATAGGATGGCGCCATCAGGGCACCCAGTCACCCACTTTCAACCTAATCACTAATTCATTTTTATCATCTAATTAGGTCCTACCACACTATGGAACATATACAAATATTTTCTTTAACTTACAGAAGTTCCACAATGATCCTTAAAACAACCTTTGAAAATAACAAATATTTACATCAAATAGTTTTTACAGCAAAATGTTCACAAAAGAGATGCTGAGCTAGATCGAGGCTTCCACACCGATGATTTAGAATTCAATCTTCTAGCGTAAACCAGCTGAGCATACCTTACGAACTAAACTCTCTCATCGTCGACCAATCAACGAGGGCCCCTGTCACCCCCTTAAATCCGGTCCTCACTGTACCGAGCCCTCTCACTCCTCAGAGGGAGACGTCTTCTCACGAGGTAGGCTAATTCACTGCACTAGCCTGGCCTGCAAAACTAGGCAGCATCCATAATGACATGTCCACTCTTATGGGGTCGAAATCCAATTTCTAGTGTCATAGGAGGGGATTTCCCTCAGCTGACTCCTAGGTATGCTACTGCCTCCGCCTGCTAACTACGCAAGCAAGAGAGGAGTCAGCTAAGTAAGGGGAGAAGATGTACCTGCAAATTATCCACTGAAACTAGGAAAATATGGTAGCGAGGCCCCTAAGGAACTACTCCAATCTAGTGGCCCATCTTATAGAGATCATTCCCTATGATTGAGGAATTACTAGGAAGTGCAAGGTGCAGATTTCATTTTTAGGGCAACAAATTCTCCACTTCACAAGAGGGCTCTGTAGAACATTACTCCTAACTTCAAGGGAGATGGGACTCAAATCTAGAAAGATTAGGGGATGCTTAAGAAAGCTTATGTGCCATGTTTAATGGCTAATGGAGATCTAATGGAGATGTACTTAAGCCTATTAAAAGACACTCTATCTAATGGATCAAAACATATGAGCTTTTGAGCTAAACCTCTTGCATTGTCATTATGCTTCATCTTCATCATTAGCATTATCATTAGTGCTAATGATGTCTTTCTTGATTGCTAGCATGCTAAGATGATGAGTTTAATTCATTTCTAGACACCGTAATCATCTCTAGATGCAAATCTCAAGTTAGTATTAGAGCACCCATCATTCCGAGAGTAGTTATGCAACCTACCATTGCTTAGATTATTAAAATTTTAGTTTTACTTAACTAGCTTAGCAATTTTTTCAAACCTTTTTCTAGGATCCAAATCATCAAGAATCAAAGTTTTTAGATTCATTGTCTTCAAGAAAGAACACTTGGGAGCTGGTATATCAACTCAAAGAGTTGTAACACATGAAAGGAGGGTATTATTTGGTCAAATCAAAGGCATCAAAAGGGAGCAACTAGTTGGCGGTGAAATTCCCGCTTGAAGGGTGGAAATTTTAGAATTTCACATCATTCTTGCCACTTTTTGGCTCATGGGTTCAACTCACATGCTAAACACCATTGAAGCTTTAATTATCAAATCATTCTCTCCTCTAGCAAAAAAGGACCTTAGTTAATAAGATAACTAGTGATAATTACAATCAATTTCTATAGCCATTTAAAGGTTCTAATCTACCCCATCATTGGGGTGTTGCTAAACACTTGTGTGGCATCAAAACCAATTTTTCTCTTAGTCTAGTACTCCAGATCACTCTCCCAAATCAAGGTATTTTTTGGTTTTATAGTTTTTGAATTTAGCAAGTGTTAATCTCATCAAATGCATATCTCCACTTCTTGTGTAAGGCATAGACACCGACTTTAAGTAACCCCATTATAAAGACCTTCCCATCCCCATAAGGAAACCATGTCAAATTCACTCATAGTAGCAGATAAATTTAATGGTGAAGATTTCAAAAAATACACATGATGGCAAGTAAAACTCAAGTTTCCATACATGGCAAGTAAAACTCAATTTTCTATACATGGCAAGTAAAATTCAAGTTTATTCTCATCAAAGATGGGCTTTAGGGGATACTAAGTAGAAAAGAGAAATGTCCACAATTAGAAGTGAAAGATAAAAGATTCTGTAAACAAAGAGATGAGATAGCTCTAGCCATTGTTGCGCATTAGGGCTAGGTGATAGATTCATCCATCACATTGCATCAAAAGATAGCTGCTCTAAAGGAGCATGGGATGAAATAGAGAAACTATTTAGTGCTAACAAAGAACTCTGAAATAATTCTAAAATATTAGTTTTTCAAGTTGACCATCCATCAAAGAGTCTGAGTCAGTCCAAGCACATTTAAATAAAATAAAAAAGTGTTATATAACAACTTACATGTGTTGGGTGTCCATTAGAAGAGAAGGATGCCATAGCAATCCTCCGTATTTAGCCCAACACATAGGAAAAGAGGAGGATGCCATAGCAATCATTCTTAATAGCATAACATATACAAATATTTTCTTTAATTTACAAAAGTTCCACAATGATCCTTAAAACAACCTTTGAAAATAACAAATATTTACATCAAATAGTTTCTACAGCAAAATGTTCACAAAAGAGATGCTGAAATCAGGTCGGCAGCCAGATCGAGGCTTCCATATCCATGTCCATAGACATATCCAAACCAAAACCAAAACCAAAACCACCGATGATTTAGAATTCAATCTTCTAGCGTAAACTAGCTGAGCATACCTTACGAACTAAACTCTCTCATCGTTGACCAATCATCAATGAGGGCCAAGCTGACCTGTCAGCCCCTTAAGTTCGGTCCTCACTGTACTGAGCCTTCTCACTCGTCAGAGGGAGACGTCTTCTCACAAGGTAGGCTAATTCACCGCACTAGCTTGGCTTGTAAAACTAGGTAGCATCCATAATGACATGTCCACTCTTATGGGGTCGAAATCCAATTTCCAGTGTCGTAGGAGGGGATTTCCCTCGGCTGACTCCTAGGTATGCTACTGCCTTCGCCTGCTAACTACACAAGCAAGAGAGGAGTCAGCTAAGTAAAGGGAGAAGATGTACCTGCAAATTATCCACTGAAACTAGGAAAATATGGTAGCGAGGCCCCTAAGGAACTACTCCAATCTAGTGGCCCATCTTATAGAGATCATTCCCTATGATTGAGGAATTCCTAGGAAGTGCAAGGTGCAGATTTCATTTTTAGGGGAACAAATTCTCCACTTCACAAGAGGGCTATGTAGAACATTACTCCTGACTTCAAGGGAGATGGGACTCAAATCTAGAAAGATTAGGGGATGCTTAAGAAAGCTTATGTGCCATGTTTAATGCCTAATGGAGATGTACTTAAGCCTATTAAAAGACACTCTATCTAATGGATCAAAACATATGAGCTTTTGAGCTAAACCTCTCGCATTGTCATTATGCTTCATCTTCATCATTAGCATTATCATTAGTGCTAATGATGTCTTTCTTGATTGCTAGCATGCTAAGATGATGAGTTTAATTCATTTCTAGACACCTTAATCATCTCTAGATGCAAATCTCAAGTTAGTATTAGAGCACCCATCATTCCGAGAGTAGTTATGCAACCTACCATTGCTTAGATTATTAAAATTTTAGTTTTACTTAACTAGCTTAGCAATTTTTTCAAATTTTTTTCTAAGATCCAAATCATCAAGAATCAAAGTTTTTGGATTCATTGTCTTCAAGAAGGAACACTTGGGAGCTGGTATATCAAATCAAAGAGTTGTAACACATGAAAGGAGGGTATTATTTGGTCAAATCAAAGGCATCAAAAGGGAGCAGCTAGTTGGCGGTAAAATTCCAGCTTGAAGGGTGGAAATTTCAAAATTTCACATCATTCTTGCCACTTTTTGGCTCATGGGTTCAACTCAAATGCTAAACACCATTGAAGCTTTAATTATCAAATCATTCTCTCCTCTAGCAAAAAAAGACCTTAGTCAATAAGATAACTAGTGATAATTACAATCAATTTCTAGAGCCATTTAAGGTTCTAATCTACCCCATCATTGGGGTGTTGCTAAACACTTGTGCGGCATCAAAACAACTTTTTCTCTTCATCTAGTACTCCAAATCACTCTCCCAAATCAAGGTATTTTTTGGTTTTATAGTTTTTGAATTTAGCAAGTGTTAATCTCATCAAATGCATATCTCTAGTTCTTGTGTAAGGCATAGACACCAGCTTTAAGTAACCCCATTATAAAGACCTTCCCATCCCCATAAGGAAACCATGTCAAATTCACTCATAGTAGTAGATAAATTTAATGGTGAAGATTTCAAAAAATACACATGATGGCAAGTAAAACTCAAGTTTCCATACATGGCAAGTAAAACTCAATTTTCTATGCATGGCAAGTAAAATTCAAGTTTATTCTCATCAAAGACGGGCTTTAGGGGATAGTAAGTAGAAAAGAGAAATGTACACAATTAGAAGGGAAAGATAAAAGATTCTGTAAACAAAGAGATGAGATAGCTCTAGCCATTGTTGCGCATTAGGGCTAGGTGATAGATTCATCCATCATCAAAGAGTCTGAGTTAGTCCAAGCACATTTAAATAAAATAAAAAAATGTTATATAACAACTTACATGTGTTGGGTGTCCATTAGAAGAGAAGGATGCCATAGCAATCCTCTTTAAGAGCATGACCTTGCAAGTATTTAGCCCAGCACATAGGAAAAGAGGAGGATGCAATAGCAATCATTCTTAATAGCATGACCTTGGAAGCATTTAGCCAAAAAAATACAACTTACATGCGTTTGGTCTCCAATAAAAGTGGTTTGATGATTTTGTCAGTTCTTCCCTTTACTAAGTGGCATGCATGTGCTCTTTGATCCGGATACTAAATAGAAACTAGATGATCTAGAAACTCCCTGGGACGAGCAAGGGTATGATTCTTGGTCACTGTGGATCGCATGATCGATCGTACTCATCATTACGCCGGTCTCATTATAGGACATACTTCACCTCCTCGCGCTGGCTAACGATAATCCCCTGGACAACACCCGTCCACTACATCCTCAAAAATTGCCTCATCAAAAAGCTAATTTGCAAGCTGATTTTGCACCTCTAATGGCTAAATTTCAAAACTTGGTTGAGCATTCAATTGCTCTACATATGGCTACCCTCCATCAAATAAAGGTAGGAGCAAATCAAACATGTCCTATGAGCATACATTCTGCTCTTTTTTACATGAAAGCATGGGATGAATTGAGTTTTTGATAAAAACATCTTTACTTATTACCAAAATCCACTTTGAGGCCGGATGGTCGAGTCTATATCCCTTGCTTTTTGAACTGTGTTCCACAAATATGCATTTAACTGCCTTATCATCAAGCTTACTACGTTGTTGCTGCTTAGGCACAAGAGCATAAGCAAGATAACCAAAAACATGCAAATGAGCCACAGAAGGCTTCCTGCCATGCCAAGCTTCATAGGAGTTTTAGACTGTAAGGCCTTGGTAGGGTATTTGTTCAACACATAGTTTGTGCACATAGTTACCTCTAACCAAAAACTATGAGGTAAATCTTGGGCTTTCACCATACATCGTGCCATCTACCTGTTTGTCCTCTTAGCCACGCCATTTTACAGAGGTGTGTGTGGCACTGTACATTGATGCCTTATGCCTTTTTCAACCATATATGCATGAAATTCCTTGGACATATACACCCTCCCTCGATCTGAGAACGAAGGGTACCAACTTTACATTCACATGCATTTTCAGCCATGGGATATAAAGTACCTAAAGCATATAAAAACCTCTGAATTCTACATTAATGGATATACCCAGTTATATCTGGAGAAATCATCAATAAAAGTGATGAAGTAGAGATATCCCCCAATAGATGGTGTCCTCATAGGACCACATACGTCACTATGTATAAGCTGTAGTTTCTTAACAGCTCTCACAGATCCATCCTTTGGAAATGATGCGCTGTACTTGGAGTAGATGCATCAGCCACAACCAACCATGCGCGGTTCCATCATTTTCTCCTTCTCTAGTCTTTTCTTGCACTCATTTATGTATTGCCCTAGTTTCCTGCAATAGTGACACTTGCCCTTCTTTTTAGTCTTATCACCTTCTCTCTCTACATCCTTACCTCAGGATTCTGATTTTGGCTCATAGCCACCATGCGAAGAAGCTTTACCTTTGCCTTTCTAACTGGCATTAAAAAATTGGTCTCACCAACTTGCATAATAGATCTATTTTGTCTAGACTGCTCTTCTTGCAAGAGTACTGAAACTAGCTCATCAACAAATGTAAGGGCATTTGGATTTTCCGTCATCATGAGTATAAAGGGAGAGGCAAAACTCTGATAAGAATCCAACAATGCATTGAGAACTGTGGGCACCAATGTACTATCAGGATATATCTCATCCGTACTAGCGCGCTGCTCCTTAAAATCTTTGATCTTGGTCAAGAAGCTGTCCATTGAGTCTCCCTCATTCATGTGCTCAAACTCCAACTGTTTGCGTAGATGCATGCAACACGTGCCACGTGCTTCATTGCACACCTGGTATAATGTAGTAAGTGTATCCCATGCGTGTTTTGAAGTCTTACATGATCGAGTGTGAGGAATAATGCTTTGCTTCACAGAAAGTGCAAGCAATGCATGTGCCTGTGCATCTCTTCCATCCCATCTCGTTTGAGCAGGAGTGGGAGGTACTAGTGGTGCATGTGGAAGAGCCAAATCTGTATCAGATTCTACTTTAGATGTACCTGCAGCACCTAGTTGCACTGGTAGTTGAGAAACAAGACGAGTTTCACTACCACTGACCACATTCCAAAGGCCTTTAGCAACCAGCACATGCCTCATCATGTAGGACCACAATGGGTAGTTAGTCCCATCAAGTTTGTCCTTAGTAGACAACATATTGAATACATCACTACTGCCAGCCTATGACTATCTACCAAATGCAAAATCTTTCAACACACTTCAAGCACCCATGAATGCAACCCCGGATGGCTGCCAAACTAGGTGAATCACTTGCTAGTTGTTGGCAGCCCTCCGGATTATGAATTGTTGAAGAAACAATAGATGCTGTTGCACACCAAATCTTTGCCGCTGCACAACCTAAACACCCAAAATAATCGAGCAAAACCAATCCAAAATGATGCCTCTCTAGAAACCTTGTAGTGCCCAAAACGTGTCCGAAACACACCCGAACCACGCGGTAGATCCCAAAAATTTAGTATACTTTGTATATATCACACTACAGTATATACGTTCTTCTTTCTAAGAGGGTATCTCAATCGGAGACAAAAAAAACAGGGTTGTGGAGGAGGGAGGCAGACTACTAGCTCTAATACTAATTGTTGGAATCGGGGTTAGGGTTACAACAATGCACACACATAAGATAGAAAAGCTTGAGAGTACACAAAATCATTAGATTAGAATAAACGAATGTGTGCCAGATACAAAAGATAAGTGCACACCCCAAAATGAGTAGATAAGAGGGTGCACATACGCACAGGGAAAAGAACCTCCTAGTGAGGAAAAAAGTACCCCGAGAGTCCTAAGTGTGTTCACACACATCACTACCATATAATTCTACAAGGTTGAAGAACTCATTCATCATAATGGTGGATTCATGAGATGAGGGAAGGTAGCGATCCTTCATAGCTTGTTTAATGTCACTTCAAGTCTAGGAACCTCCTTTGATAACCCCCCCTTGCCTTAACACCATTGTTTCCACCAAAGTTTACAATCTCCAGTGAGACAAAACCTATCAAGCATGGATTGATTTCTAACTCCTATTTTAGCATTTGAAAAATAGACATCCATAGCCTCAATCCAAACTTCCACATCTCTTTCAATATTTGAGCCTCCCCCATTGAATGAGAGAGGTTGCATTTCTTTGAGCAAGATCTTCTTCTCCTGTGTATCTATGTATCTATGTATCTATGTATCTATGTTTGAGCAGGAGCTTCTCCTCCTGTGTATCTATGTATAATGCATTGGGGACAAGAAGTTGATGACCTTGGTTTATCAATGCGAGGTTAAGTTTAGAATTATAATACTTAGGCTACCTAGTCTTACAATAATCACAAGAATACTAAGTGCAAGAATTCCAAATCCTTTATTCCAAGCTTTAATATTTACAAGAAAAACTAGTTGATTACAAGGATTGAGTTATACAAATCAATATTTACACGATGGTAAGCTTCTAGTAAAATTATGAGGCATTAGAATTGAAACATTAAGGAGGATCTACCAAGGTTTCTAAAACTCGATAAGTCTTTGGGAAGGGAGGCAAACCATGAGTTGAGCTTCGGCTAACAACTACTCTATTGGGAGGCAAAACCTCGGTTACTTTGTCATAGACCCATTGATTTTTTAGTATATGAGTTCCATTGATGGTTCTATGGGTATCATTTTGAGGAGTGCCAAAGGACCAAAACAAGTAAACCAGTTGAAGGGTTATCTTTTCTATGATGTGGGTCATGGCATCACAGAACTCAGAGTTTAGGGAGAAACAACATGTACTAGAACACTAAGAATTGAGAATAGCAATCCATCCCATCCTACATCTTGACATAACTAGATTAGTCTATCAAGAAAGCCTAGCAATCAAACAATACGACACACAATTACCTAAACCATGCTTGGATACCACGTGTAAGGTCCTCGCCCTAGCTAGGTCAAGGGAAACCCTTTGATAGGTAGATAAGTCCCCTTATTTTTTATTAATGACACCTTAATCTCTTGACAATATGAGGATACGAGCAAACAAAGGGACCTAACTCTATCTCAGGAGAAACATAGTCATTCTAATAGGAATCTATTCCTCCGATCGAACGGCACTCAATGTGCGTGATCCAGGATAGAACAAATCTGCACTTGGTTTATATAGAAGCTAACCCCTTTTCCTCTTGTCCTCACAAGGCATGGTCGCTAAAGCATGGGCCCCTAAAATGAAACTTGTTTGGGTCCTATTCGGATTGTAATAAATAAATATGTTGGAAAGTTACCTGACTCGTTGGGTCCACCCACCCATAGGATGGCACCATCAGGGCACCCATTCACCCACTTTCAACCTAATCACTCACCAATTCATTTTTATCATCTAATTAGGTCCTACCACACTATGAAACATATACAAATATTTTCTTTAATTTACAAAAGTTCCACAATGATCCTTAAAACAACCTTTGAAAATAACAAATATTTACATCAAATAGTTTCTACAGCAAAATGTTCACAAAAGAGATGCTGAAATCAGGTCGGCAGCCAGATCGAGGCTTCCATATCCATGTCCATAGACATATCCAAACCAAAACCACCGAAGATTTAGAATTCAATCTTCTAACGTAAACCAACTGAGCATACCTTACGAACTAAACTCTCTCATCGTCGACCAATCAATGAGGGCCAAGCTGACCTGTCACCCCCTTAAGTCCGGTCCTCACTGTACCGAACCCTCTCACTCCTCAGCGGGAGACGTCTTCTCACGAGGTAGGCTAATTCACTGCACTAGCGTGGCCTGCAAAACTAGGCAGCATCCATAATGACATGTCCACTCTTATGGGGTCGAAATCTAATTTCTAGTGTCATAGGAGGGGATTTCCCTCGGCTGACTCCTAGGTATGCTACTGCCTCCGCCTGCTAACTACGCAAGCAAGAGAGGAGTCAGCTAAGTAAGGGGAGAAGATGTACCTGCAAATTATCCACTGAAACTAGGAAAATATGGTAGTGAGGCCCCTAAGGAACTACTCCAATCTAGTGGCCCATCTTATAGAGATCATTCCCTATGATTGAGGAATTCCTAGGAAGTGCAAGGTGCAGATTTCATTTTTAGGGGAACAAATTCTCCACTTCACAAGAGGGCTATGTAGAACATTACTCTTGACTTCAAGGGAGATGGGACTCAAATCTAGAAAGATTAGGGGATGCTTAAGAAAGCTTATGTGCCATGTTTAATGCCTAATGGAGATGTACTTAAGCCTATTAAAAGACACTCTATCTAATGGATCAAAACATATGAGCTTTTGAGCTAAACCTCTCGCATTGTCATTATGCTTCATCTTCATCATTAGCATTATCATTAGTGCTAATGATGTCTTTCTTGATTGCTAGCATGCTAAGATGATGAGTTTAATTCATTTCTAGACACCTTAATCATCTCTAGATGCAAATCTCAAGTTAGTATTAGAGCACCCATCATTCCGAGAGTAGTTATACAACCTACCAGTGCTTAGATTATTAAAATTTTAGTTTTACTTAACTAGCTTAGCAATTTTTTCAAATCTTTTTCTAAGATCCAAATCATCAAGAATCAAAGTTTTTGGACTCATTGTCTTCAAGAAGGAACACTTGGGAGCTGGTATATCAAATCAAAGAGTTGTAACACATGAAAGGAGGGTATTATTTGGTCAAATCAAAGGCATCAAAAGGGAGCAGCTAGTTGGCGGTAAAATTCCAGCTTGAAGGGTGGAAATTTCAAAATTTCACATCATTCTTGCCACTTTTTGGCTCATGGGTTCAACTCACATGCTAAACACCATTGAAGCTTTAATTATCAAATCATTCTCTCCTCTAGCAAAAAAAGACCTTAGTTAATAAGATAACTAGTGATAATTACAATCAATTTCTAGAGGCATTTAAGGTTCTAATCTACCCCATCATTGGGGTGTTGCTAAACACTTGTGCGGCATCAAAACCAATTTTTCTCTTAGTCTAGTACTCCAAATCACTCTCCCAAATCAAGGTATTTTTTGGTTTTATAGTTTTTGAATTTAGCAAGTGTTCATCTCATCAAATGCATATCTCCACTTCTTGTGTAAGGCATAGACACCGGCTTTAAGTAACCCCATTATAAAGACCTTCCCATCCCCATAAGGAAACCATGTCAAATTCACTCATAGTAGTAGATAAATTTAATGGTGAAGATTTCAAAAAATACACATGATGGCAAGTAAAACTCAAGTTTCCATACATGGCAAGTAAAACTCAATTTTCTATACATGGCATGTAAAATTCAAGTTTATTCTCATCAAAGATGGGCTTTAGGGGATAGTAAGTAGAAAAGAGAAATGTCCACAATTAGAAGGGAAAGATAAAAGATTCTGTAAACAAAGAGATGAGATAGCTCTAGCCATTGTTGCACATTAGGGCTAGCTGATAGATTCATCCATCACATTGCATCAAAAGATAGCTGCTCTAAAGGAGCATGGGATGAAATAGAGAAACTATTTAGTGCTAACGAAGAACTCTGAAATAATTCTAAAATATTAGTTTTTCAGGTCGACCATCCATCAAAGAGTCTGAGTCAGTCCAAGCACATTTAAATAAAATAAAAAAGTGTTATATAACAACTTACATGTGTTGGGTGTCCATTAGAAGAGAAGGATGCTATAGCAATCCTCCTTAAGAGCATGATCTTGCAAGTATTTAGCCCAGGACATAGGAAAAGAGGAGGATGCCATAGCAATCATTCTTAATAGCATGACCTTGGAAGCATCTAGCCAAAAAAATACAACTTACATGCGTTTGGTCTCCAATAAAAGTGGTTTGATGATTTTGTCAGTTCTTCCCTTTACTAAGTGGCATGCATGTGCTCTTTGATCCGAATACTAAATAGGAACTAGATGATCTAGAAACTCCCTGGGACGAGCTTGGGTATGATTCTTGGTCACCGTGGATCGCATGATCGACCGTACTCATCATTACGCTGCTCTCATTATAGGACATACTTCACCTCCTCGCGCTGGCTAACGATAATCCCCTGGACAACACCAGCAACCAGTATAATACAAATCCTGGAGATGCATGGGAGAAGAATTCCACTGACGATAATCCTTGGACAAATCCTAGAGATGCACGGGAAGAGAATTCCAATGACGAAGAGTCTGGAAGTGATCCTAACCGCCCGGATGGCCTTGTTCGTACACGGAATTTGTTAGTCTCTAGTCTCCTCCTCACATCTAGATTCTTCTATGGCTACTCTCTCCTCATCCATATGCTCAAAAATTGCCTCATCAAAAAGCTAATTTGCAAGCTGATTTTGCACCTCTAATGGCTAAATTTCAAAACTTGGTTGAGCATTCAATTGCTCTACATATGGCTACCCTCCATCAAATAAAGGTAGGAGCGAATCAAACATGTCCTATGAGCATACATTCTGCTCTTTTTTACATGAAAGCATAGGATGAATTGAGTTTCTGATAAAAACATCTTTACTTACCAAAATCCACTTTGAGGCCGGATGGTCGAGTCTATATCCCTTGCTTTTTGAACTGTATCCCACAAATATGCATTTAACTGCCTTATCATCAAGCTTACTGCGTTGTTGCTGCTTATGCACAAGAGCATAAGCAAGATAACCAAAAACATGCAAATGAGCCACAGAAGGCTTCCTGCCATGCCAAGCTTCATAGGAGTTTTAGATTGTAAGGCCTTGGTAGGGTATTTGTTCAACATATAGTTTGCGCACATAGTTACCTCTAACCAAAAACTATGAGGTAAATCTTGGGCTTTCACCATACATCGTGCCATCTACCTGTTTGTCCTCTCAGCCACACCATTTTATAGAGGTGTGTGTGGCACTGTACATTGATGCCTTATGCCTTTTTCAACCATATATGCATGAAATTCCTTGGACATATACTCCCTCCCCGATCTGAGAACGAAGGGTGCCAACTTTACATTCACATGCATTTTCAGCCATGGGATATAAAGTACCTAAAGCATATAAAAACCTCTGAATTCTACATTAATGGATATAACCAGTTATATCTGGAGAAATAATCGATAAAAGTGATGAAGTAGAGATATCCCCCAATAGATGGTGTCCTCATAGGACCACATACGTCACTATGTATAAGCTGTAGTTTCTTAACAACTCTCACAGATCCATCCTTTGGAAATGATACCCGATGCATTTTACCAAGAATATACCCCTCACATACATGTCTAGCAGGGGTCTCAAGAGTTGGCAACTCAGACGCCATATCATGTCTTTGAAGGCGTAACAAACTGCCATAATTCAAATGGCCAAATCGTGCAAGCTATAATTCTACATCACTCATAGTACGAGTCGTAGAGACTGAGCAAGCATCATGTCGTAACTTCTTAAATACATCCATCTTGTATAGGCCTTGAAACAAGGCACCTGAGGCAATGCTAGAATAACCATCATTCCTATCCTGTAGCGTACATCTATCATCCACAAATTTCACCGTCAAGCTTGACAAGGCTAAGGCTAAAATTGACAACAGTAAGTTCTTCTTAATGCTTGGTATATATAAAACTTTAGAAAGAGTAAATAAGCCCCCTTCTGTAGTAGTGATTGAGCACAACTCTACCAACTCCTTTGACAGGATATGAGGAACCATTTGCACATGTGACGGTTCCTGCACTTGGGACAAATTCCAGAGATGAGAACAAATTTTTTTTTGAAGTAATGTGCTTACTACTACCACTGTCAAAGTACCAAGCATCTGATTCTGCCATTGACATGCATACATCATGAACAGAAGAGTCATAAATGCAATGTACAGTCGGATCACTTGCTAGGAAAATGATCATTCGTCTATTTCGGAGGAGATAATAAGTATTTCCGCACGACGCACAATTGGGTTTGTGCAGTAACAACCCATGCTACTCCATTTAAGTTAAGTATCTAGGTGGGAAAAATGCCCTTCTTTTTTGTTTCTTCCTATGGTATCATTATTCTGATAATGAATAAAAGATTTTCTCATGAGAGAGACGTGGGCTTGTTACATCGTGAGAAAATTCTCTGTAAGAAAGAAGAATCGATCACCCCTTATAAAAGATAAAAGTAGGGATGATTGATTGTGGGTGAGGAGGGATTCGAACCCTCAGCTATCGTCGGGATCTAAGGTAAACTTCACCACCCCATGAAGAAATGATGAGTAATGAAAAAGGTCTAGGGACTTTCCTTAAACCTGAATGAAGTTTGGAAAAGAATAAATGAAAATTCAGTTCAGCATGGTTGACAAGCATTTATATATATATATCTGTAGAATTGAAATGGTGAACGTAACTCTACTACATTCTCCTGCCTCGAGAGAAAGGTAAGTCCATGCCTAATCATTTTGAGCTAAACTTGTAGATTCCTTCTTTGTTGTACTTGGTGTAGATGCATCAGCCACACAGCCATGCGTGATTCCTTCATTTTCTACTTCTCTAGTCTTTTCTTGCACTCATTTATGTATTGCCCTAGTTTCTTGCAATAGTGACACTTGCCCTTCTTTTTAGTCTTATCACCTTCTCTCTCTGCATCCTTACCTCAAGATTTTGATTTTGGCTCATAGCCACCATGCGAAGAAGCTTTACCTTTGCTTTTCTGACTGGCATTAAAAAACTGGTCACCAACTTGCATAATAGATCTATTTGTCTAGACTGCTCTTCTTTGCAAGAGTACTGAAACTAGCTCATCAAATGTAAGGGCATTTGGATTTCCCGTCATCATGAGTCTAAAGGGAGAGGCAAAACGTTGATAAGAATCCAACAATGCATTGAGAACTGTGGGCACCAATGTACTATCAGGATATATCTCATCCGTACTAGCGCGTTGCTCCCTTAAAATCTTTGATCTTGGTCAAGAAGCTGTCCATTGAGTCTCCCTCATTCATGCGCTCAAACTCCAACTGTTTGCGTAGATGCATGCAACACGTGCCACGTGCTTCATTGCGCACCTGGTATAATGTAGCAAGTGTATCCCATGCGTGTTTTGAAGTCTTACATGACCGAGTATGAGAAAAAATGCTTTGCTTCACAAAAAGTGCAAGCAATGCATGTGCCTGTGCATCTCTTCCATCCCATCTCGTTTGAGCAGCAGTGGGAGGTACTAGTGGTACATGTGAAAGAACCACATCTGTATCAGATTCTACTTTAGATGTACCTGCAGCACCTAGTTGCACTGGTAGTTGAGAAACAAGACGAGTTTCACTACCACTGACCACATTCCAAAGGCCTTTAGCAACCAGCACATGCCTCATCATGTAGGACCACAATGGGTAGTTTGTCCTTAGTAGACAACATATTGAATACATCACTACTGCCAGCCCATGACTATCTACCAAATGCAAAATCTTTCAACACACTTCAAGTACCCAGTATTCACTGATGAATGCAACCCCGGATGGTTGCCAAACTAGGTGAATCACTTGCTAGTTGTTGGCAGCCATCCGGGGTATGAAAAATCATACAGAGTAGAGAATAGAGTGTTACTGGCAAAAGTATGATGGTCGATGTTGTTGAAGCAACAATAGATGTTGCACACCAAATCTTTGCCGCTGCACAACCCAAACACCCAAAATAATCGAGCAAAACCAATCCAAAATGATGGCTCTCTAGAAACCGTGCGGTGCCCAAAACGTGTCCAAAACACACCCGAACCGCGCGGCAGATCCCAAAAATTTAGTATACTTCGTATACATCACACTACAGTATACACGTTCTTCTTTCTAAGAGGGTATCTCAATTGGAGGCAAAAAAAACAGGGTTGTGGAGGAGGGAGGCAGACTACTAGCTCTGATACCAATTGTTGGAATCGGGGTTAGGGTTACAACAATGCACACACATAAGATAGAAAAGCTTGAGAGTACACAAAATCATTAGATTAGAATAAACGAACGTGTGCCAGATACAAAAGATAAGTGCACACCCCAAAATGAGTAGATAAGAGGGTGCACATACGCAAAGGGAAAAGAACCTCCTAGTGAGGAAAAAAGTACCCTGAGAGTCCTAAGTGTGTTCACACACATCACTACCATATAATTCTACAAGGCTGAAGAACTCATTCATCATAATGGTGCATTCATGAGATGAGGGAAGGTAGCGATCCTTCATAGCTTGTTTAATGTCACTTCAAGTCTAGGAACCTCCAAAACCTAGCAAGCATGGATTGATTTCTAACTCCTATTTCGGCATTTGAAAAATAGTCATCCATAGCCTCAATCCAAACTTCCACATCTCTTTCAATATTTGAGCCTTCCCCATTAAATGAGAGTGATGAAGGATCGCTACCTTCCCTCATCTCATGAATCCACCATTATGATGAATGAGTTCTTCAGCCTTGTAGAATTATATGGTAGTGATGTGTGTGAACACACTTAGAACTCTCGGGGTACTTTTTCCCTCACTAGGAGGTTCTTTTCCCTGTGCGTATGTGCACCCTCTTATCTACTCATTTTGGGGTGTGCACTTATCTTTTGTATCTGGCAAACATTCGTTTATTCTAATCTAATGATTTTGTGACTTCTCAAGCTTTTCTATCTTATGTGTGTGCATTGTTGTAACCCTAACCCCGATTCCAACAATTGGTATCAGAGCTAGTAGTCTGCCTCCCTCCTCCACAACCCTGTTTTTTTTTGCCTCCGATTGAGATACCCTCTTAGAAAGAAGAACGTATATACTGTAGTGTGATGTATACAAAGTATACTAAATTTTTGGGATCTGTCGCGCGGTTCGGGTGTGTTTCGGACACGTTTTGGGTACCGCAAGGTTTCTAGAGAGGCATCATTTTGTATTGGTTTTGCTCAATTATTTTGGGTGTTTGGGTTGTGCAGTAGGAAAGATTTGGTATGCAACAGCATCTATTGTTGCTTCAACAACATCAACCATCATACTTTCGCCAATAACACTCTATTCTGTACTCTGTATGATTTTTCATACCCCGGATGGCTGCCAACTGGCAAGTGATTCACCTAGTTTGGCAGCCATCCGGGGTTGCATTCACAGTGAATACGGGGTACTTGAAGTGTGTTGAAAGATTTTGCATTCGGTAGATAGTCATGGGCTGGCAGTAGTGATGTATTCAATATGTTGTCTACTAAGGATAAACTTGATGGGACTAACTACCCATTGTGGTCCTACATGATGAGGCATGTGCTCCTTGCTAAAGGCCTTTGGAATGTGGTCAGTGGTAGTGAAACTTGTCTTGTTTCTCAACTACCAGTGCAACTAGGTGCTGCAGGTACATCTAAAGTAGAATCTGATACAGATGTGGCTCTTCCACATGTACCACCAGTACCTCCCATTGCTGCTCACACAAGATGGGATGGAAGAGATGCACAGGCACATGCATTGTTTGTACTTTCTGTGAAGCAAAACATTATTCCTCATACTCGGTAATGTAAGACTTCAAAACACGCATGGGATACACTTGCTACATTATACCAGGTGCACAATGAAGCACATGGCACGTGTTGCATGCATCTATGCAAACAGTTGGAGTTTGAGCACATGAATGAGGGCGACTCAATGGACAGCTTCTTGACCAAGATCAAAGATTTTAAGGAGCAACGCGCTAGTACGGATGAGATATATCCCGATAGTACATTGGTGCCCACAGTTCTCAATGCATTGTTGGATTCTTATCAGAGTTTTGCCTCTCCCTTTAGACTCATGATGACGGGAAATCCAAATGCCCTTATATTTGATGAGTTAGTTTCAGTACTCTTGCAAGAAGAGCAGTCTAGACAAAATAGATCTATTATGCAAGTTGGTGACCAATTTTTTAATGCCAGTCAGAAAGGCAAAGGTAAAGCTTCTTTGCATGGTGGCTATGAGCCAAAATCAGAATCCTGAGGTAAGGATGCAGAGAGAGAAGGTGATAAGACTAAAAAGAAGGGCAAGTGTCACTATTGCAGGAAACTAGGGCAATACATAAATGAGTGCAAGAAAAGACTAGAGAAGGAGAAAATGAAGGAATCGCGCATGGCTGTGGTGGCTGATGCATCTACTCCAAGTACAGCAAAGAAAGAATCTACAAGTTTTGCTCAAAATGATTAGGCATGGACTTACCTTTCTCTCGAGGCAGGAGAATGTAGTAGAGTTATGTTCACCATTTCAATTCTACATATATATATATATATGCTTGTCAACCGTGCTGAACTGAATTTTCATTTATTCTTTTCCAAACTTATCAACTAGAAGACTTCATTCAGGTTTAAGGAAAGTCCCTAGACCTTTTTCATTACTCATCATTTCTTCATGGGGTGGTAAAGTTTACCTTAGATCCCGACGATATAGGTGAGGGTTCGAACTCCTCACCCCCATGATCAATCATCCCTACTTTTATCTTTTATATGGGGTGATCGATTCTTCTTTCTTACAGAGAATTTTCTCACGATCTAACAAGCCCACATCTCTCTCACGAGCAAATCTTTTATTCATTATCAAAATAATGATACCATAGTAAGAAACAAAAAAAAGGGCATTTTTCCCACCTAGATACTTAACTTAAATGGAGTAGCATGGGTTGTTACTGCACAAACCCAATTGCACGTCCTGTGGAAATACTTATATCTCCTCCGGAATAGATGAATGATCATTTTCCTAGCAAGTGATCCGACTGTACATTGCATTTATGACCCTTCTGTTCATGATGTATGCATGTCAGTGGTGGCAGAATCGGATGCTTGGTACTTTGACAGTGGTAGTAGTAAGCACATTACTTCACAAAAAAAAATTTTCTCATCTCTAGAATTTGTCCCAAGTGTAGAAACCGTCACATGTGCAAATGGTTCCTCATATCCTGTCAAAGGAGTTGGTAGAGTTGTGCTCAATCACTACTACAGATGGGGGCTTATTTACTCTTTCTAAAGTTTTATATGTGCCAGGACTTAAGAAGAACTTACTGTTGTCAGTTTTAGCCTTCAACGACATGATATGGCGTCTGAGTTGCCAACTCTTGAGACCCCTGCTAGACATGTATGTGAGGGGTATATTCTTGGTAAAATGCATCGGGCATCATTTCCAAAGGATGGATCTGTGAGAGCTGTTAAGAAACTACAGCTTATACATAGTGACGTATGTGGTCCTATGAGGACACCATCTATTGGGGGATATCTCTACTTCATCACTTTTATTGATGATTTCTCCAGATATAACTGGGTATATCCATTAATGTAGAATTCAAAGGTTTTTATATGCTTTAGGTACTTTATATCCCATGGCTGAAAATGCATGTGAATGTAAAGTTGGTACCCTTCCTTCTCAAATCGAGGGAGGGAGTATATGTCCAAGGAATTTCATGCATATATGGTTGAAAAAGGCATAAGGCATCAATGTATAGTGCCACACACACCTCTGTAAAATGGTGTGGCTGAGAGGACAAACAGGTAGATGGCACGATGTATGGTGAAAGCCCAAGATTTACCTCATAGTTTTTGGTTAGAGGTAACTATGTGCGCAAACTATGTGTTGAACAAATACCCTACCAAGGCCTTACAGTCTAAAACTCCTATGAAGCTTGGCATGGCAGGAAGCCTTCTGTGGCTCATTTGCATGTTTTTGGTTATCTTGCTTATGCTCTTGTGCCTAAGCAGCAACAACGCAGTAAGCTTGATGATAAGGCAATTAAATGCATATTTGTGGGATACAGTTCAAAAAGCAAGGGATATAGACTCGACCATCCAGCCTCAAAGCGGATTTTGGTAAGTAAAGATGTTTTTATCAAAAACTCAATTGATCCCATGCTTTCATGTAAAAAAGAGCAGAATGTAAGCTCATAGGACATGTTTCATTCGCTACTACCTTTATTTGATGGAGGGTAGCCATATGTAGAGGAATTGAATGATCAACCAAGTTTTGAAATTCAGCCATTAGAGGTGCAAAATCAGCTTGCAAATTAGCTTTTTGATGAGGCAATTTTTGAGGATGTAGTGGATGAGGAGAGAGCAGCCATAGAAGAATCTAGATGTGAGGAGGAGACTAGAGACTAATAAATTCCGCGTACAAACAAGGCCATCCGGGCGGTTAGGATCACTTCCAGACTCTTCGTCATTGGAATTCTCTTCCCGTGCATCTCTAGGATTTGTCCAAGGATTATCGTTAATGGAATTCTTCTCCCATGCATCTCCAGGATTTGTATTATACTTGCTGGTGTTGTCCAGGGGGATTATCGTTAGCCAGGATTTGTATTATACTTGCTGGTGTTGTCCAGGGGATTATCGTTAGCCAGCGCGAGGAGGTGAAGTATGTCCTATAATGAGAGCGGCGTAATGATGAGTACGGTCGATCATGCGATCCACGGTGACCAAGAATCATAACCTTGCTCATCCCCAGGGAGATTCTAGATCATCTAGTTCCTATTTAGTATCCGGATCAAAGAGCACATGCATGCCACTTAGTAAAGGGAAGAACTGACAAAATCATCAAACCACTTTTATTGGAGACCAAACGCATGTAAGTTGTATTTTTTTGGCTAGATGCTTCCAAGGTCATGCTATTAAGAATGATTGCTATGGCATCCTCCTCTTTTCATATGTACAGGGCTAAATACTTGCAAGATCATGCTCTTAAGGAGGATTGCTATGGCATCCTTCTCTTCTAATGGACACCCAACACATGTAAGTTGTTATATAACACTTTTTTATTTTATTTAAATGTGCTTGGACTAATATTTTAGAATTATTTCATAGTTCTTTGTTAGCACTAAATAGTTTCTCTATTTCATCCCATGCTCTTTTAGAGCAGCTATCTTTTAGAGTTATCTTTTGATGCAATGTGATGGATGAATCTATCACCTAGCCCTAATGCGCAACAATGGCTAGAGCTATCTCATCTCTTTGTTTACAGAATCTTTTATCTTTCCCTTCTAATTGTGGACATTCTCTTTTCTACTTACTATCCCCTAAAGCCCATCTTTGATGAGAATAAACTTGAATTTTACTTGCCATGTATAGAAAATTGAGTTTTACTTGCCATGTATGGAAACTTGAGTTTTACTTGCCATCATGTGTATTTTTTGAAATCTTCACCATTAAATTTATCTGCTACTATGAGTGAATTTGACATGGTTTCCTTATGGGGATGGGAAGGTCTTTATAATGGGGTTACTTAAAGCCGGTGTCTATGCCTTACACAAGAAGTGGAGATATGCATTTGATGAGATTAACACTTGCTAAATTCAAAAACTATAAAACCAAAAAATACCTTGATTTGGGAGAGTGATTTGGAGTACTAGACTAAGAGAAAAATTGGTTTTGATGCTGCACAAGTGTTTAGCAACACCCCAATGATGGGGTAGATTAGAACCTTAAATGCCTCTAGAAATTGATTGTAATTATCACTAGTTATCTTATTAACTAAGGTCTTTTTTTGCTAGAGGAGAGAATGATTTGATAATTAAAGCTTCAATGGTGTTTAGCATGTGAGTTGAACCCATGAGCCAAAAAGTGGCAAGAATGATGTGAAATTCTAAAATTTCCACCCTTCAAGCTGGAATTTTACCGCCAACTAGCTGCTCCCTTTTGATGCCTTTGATTTGACCAAATAATACCCTCCTTTCATGTGTTAAAACTCTTTGAGTTGATATACCAGCTCTCCCAAGTGTTCCTTCTTGAAGACAATGAATCCTATCGGTGGGTGGACCCAACGAGTCGAGTAACTTTCTAACATATTTATTTATTACAATCCAAATAGGACCCAAACAAGTTTCATTTTAGGGGTCCATGCTAGCGACCATGCCTTGTGAGGACAAGAGGAAAAGGGGTTTGCTTCTATAACCAAGTGCAAATTTGTTCTATCCTGGATCACGCACATTGAGTGCCGTTCGATCGGAGGAATAGATTCCTATTAGAATGACTATGTTTCCCGTGAGATAGAGTTAGGTCCCTTCATTTGCTCGTATCCTCATATTGTCAAGAGATTAAGGTGTCATTAATCGAAAATAAGGGGACTTATCTACCTATCAAAGGGTTTCCCTTGACCTAGCTAGGGCGAGGGCCTTACACGTGGTATCCAAGCATGGTTTAGGTAATTGTGTGTTGTATTGTTTGATTGCTAGGCTTTCTTGATAGACTAATCTAGTTATGTCTAGATGTAGGATGGGATGGATTGCTATTCTCAATTCTTAGTGTTCTAGTACATGTTGCTCCCTAAACGTTGAGTTTGTGATGCCATGATCCACATCATAGAAAAGCTAACCCTTCAACTGGTTTACTTGT